>NC_141689.1:1095936178-1096536178 GCF_964263255.1 Lissotriton vulgaris | reverse complement strand
TCGCTACAAAAGAATCATTTGGAATTTAATCCGACAATTCCTTGGATTTATCTTGAAGAAGGTACAGTTTAGCAATTAATCTGCGAAGCATGATAGGATCAGGTTCCTTCCACTCCCTTTCAGAACATCATGGATGTAGGGATGGACCGGCACATCCACCGCAGCCAAACTCTGAAACTGGACCAGTAATGAACCACCACATGTGCTCAGGGCTTCATCGCAAGGAAACCCCATATTGGACTTGACATTCTTCAGCAAGTCCGGCAACGTTTCTTTATCAATGTATTTACCCATATGCTCCTCCCCATACAATCCTCCTCAGAGTCAGAAGAATGAGAAAGACGAATAGGTAGAGATCTCTCAACACGCCCCCCAATCTCCCATAATATCACCTTAATTAAAAGTTTGATCCTGGCATCAATACCTTCCCTACAGCGTTTGGACCACGCTGGAGGAGACGGAAAAAAATCTGAGTAGGAAGAGGAGGAGCGCTCAACATACTTGTGCTTCCTGGAATGGTTCCCCATTCTTGTCAGCACCAGAATGCCAACAGATCCCAACAGAAGCAGGAAGGAGGCCCCTCAGGAACCAACCAGCCAGACAAAGCTCTACATGCCCCCTCCTGTGAGACCAGACAAAGTCTTGTAACAAGAGGAAGGATAGCCCCCAGCCAGAATGTAGCAAGTCAACAGTCCAGAATGCTCCGAAACCCGGGAATTGAACCAGGGATCTTTCAGAAATACAGGGCAACTGACACCCAACAGAGAAACCGCAAACCAGCTGGACAAAAGAGACACACGAGGAACTGCAGCCCCAGCCTGAAACAGCCGTCAGAATGACTCCAATGGCAGGAATCCAGCCCTAACCAGCTGTAGCCAAGAACAGCCTTGATAAGCTGTAAAGCAAGCAGCCTGCCACACCTGGAACCTTGGAATCACCAAACAGCTACCAAATCCAATAATAGAACACTGCGATGCGGTTCTCACACAGGCCCGTGTTTTAAGGCACCCACAACACAGACCCACAGTCAACCGGCCGATCAATGTCTGACTTCATGCACCATCCCACTCCGGAAGTCAAGCAACGCAAATATGGAAGGAAACTACCTATCGGGAGTGACAGCAACCAGAAAATCATCTGAAGAAGCCTGAAGAGATGACAGGAGAGTGGAGACACCACACCTCCTGAAGTGCCCGGCAACCCAGGAGGCGGGTCCGGATCCTCCCTGCAGCAAATCCAGGACTTCACTAGAAGGAACCAGCATTTCTCCCCAAGCCAGGCAGGGAGGGAGACAAGAACACCAGCGACGCCTCTTCTGCCCAACAGCAGAACCGTAAATATACTGGAGCCCCTCAGCTCCTGCATGTCCCATTCTGTCGGTTGGCAGAAAAAAAGAAGAGAGGGAATGCTTTCTATAGTACATTTATGTACTCCTGGTGGGAGGGGTGGAGTAGGGCGAGCATTCCTTCATTCCTTTTCTGTTGGTGAGATAGGAATATCTCACTTGTTTAATGAATAGGAAGAGGACAGGAGAGACCTAGGGTTAATCACTTTTGCTCCACTTGAATCAACGTCTATCCAGGTCACTGCATGTTTTGTCCTTTTATATCTGTAATGGAGCAGTTGCTTCAGTGATTTTTTTCCCCATATCTTACAAGAAAAAAAGATTTTATTTATGAAAATCAAGCTGTAAAAATATGGTGGCCACTTTTCAAACTTAAACTTTGTGATTGCAGTTGGAGGAACACTCGGGTTGCTTCAAACCCCATTCCATTGGGACCTAAATAACTGAGAATCTTCTATTTTATTGATTTCATTGTTCTATTATATTCCACTAAAAGTCATCTTGTGGTTTGCAATTGGCCCATTATGTTGAAGCAAATGTGAAGAGTTTGTTTAGATTGGATTCTGTAAAATAAAAGTCAAATTACAGTAGGCTCTGGAATAATTAATGCAAACATGTCTGAAAGGCAATTACAGGCAATTAAAGGTCTCAATGGGAGCACTTAAACCATGTATCGTAAAATGTATTTAAAACGAGACACCACAAACTTTAAGAGCAAACATATTTATGAATAAGAATTTTGGTCATTTGAATTACAGAATGTTTTTGAACTTTGATCATAACTTGTAAAAAGACACTCTTAATGTGTGTGTTGACCTACCAGTGCCTTGAGGATCAAGGTTATATGAGATGCAAATGGCATGTGCATTTTCTTATCAATATGTGATCTACCTTTTGAAAGCTCCCTAACACATTTTTAATTTCCTGATCCAGGGTCAGCTGTTATGAAGCAGTCCATCTTCTGATATGCAGTTGCAGGTTGTAAGCTAAATATTAATTCATAAACATTTTATTACCAAAATATCATGGCCTAAATATTGAGACACAGAATATTGAGAATGTAGTTTCATATTGGTGAGCATAGATTCACTATTAAGCTATGTGTCTTGAAAATATAAATATTGCCAATCTGGATACATATGGAGTTATGTAATATAATCTATATTTACCTATATAAACTTACCTTGTCTATACTTTTGGTCCTCAATATTTCGAACACAATACTCTGGTTGCATTTATTCTGCAGTCGATATTAAGGTGGGCTACCCAGTACCTAGGTTCATGCTCCTGCATATTAATTGCTCTACCTTCCACCAGGGGATACAGTGGAAATGTTGCTAAAGAACAGGCCTCCTAGCCCGGGGGCACAGGCCAAATTAAATAAGGGTCCTAAAGGACTTGTTGACAGGAATCCTCAGAAACAGCAATTTTCTCAGTCAAATTGGGCGTTGTTTTTAATGGTGAGAAAACAAGAGCTGCGTATCCTTTAGAGAATAAGGGATGCACTGCTATTCGTACAAAACAACACCACAATCTATATTTTATGCACAAATGCACTGAGAGGGAAAAGATACTTGTAGAAGCAATTCATTGGATGTGCATCCGTAAGTGTATTTTACATATTTTATTCGTGGCCAACACCAGAGTTGTGCCAGCAAAAACACGCACTGGCAAAATTAGGCCCAAAAACTCCGCTTAGCTGTGCGGAGTTCCGCAAGTGGAGTAGTACGATCATGCCCTTTGCATTAATTGTTTGTCTTGCGCCGTAAAATCAGGGCAAACTACACCATACTGCAGTGATAAAGGTCCACACAAGAGGTTGTAATTCAGGATGTTTTATTCATGAAGATAAGAAGTAGTAAGGTTCAGAACATCAATTAGATACGTTGTAAATCAGAGCCCCACCAGGAGCTGCCTTTCAGCTGCTAAGCCCATGACCAACTGTCATATCACCTCTCTGAGTCCCAACATTCCGAGGCATCAACAGACTCCAACATTCTAATGAGTCAGAGCACAGGCACTGGCTGAGCAGGGGTGGTAAAATACCTATGAATATAAATACAGGATACTACACATGCGCTGATTCTTCTCCTGCCACTCAAGTAGATTTTCTATCCAAGTGGCAGAATTCTCAATGCTAATGGAATGTTTCTCAAAGCCAGCGGTCACGAACCATTGTGACCATCCACGACTGCCAGCACTGGGAAATCTGATCGCCCATGTTGAGAAATCTCACCGGGAGGTGGATTTTCCTCGCTCGCGCTTGCCAACTTGCCGTTGGACAGTGCGATTGAGGAAAAAACTCCGCTCCTCCATGCAAACCGAGCTGAGTTCACCTCCCAGGCCTAGGCAAAATGTTTTGTAAATGTAACCCAATGAGTAAAAAGGAAGGGCAATAACAGTTATGACTCATGTACTTTATTAGGGTGTAAAGGAAGGGGTTTTTCTACTTGGGTACATATTTTCAACGTCAAGATTAGAAGAAACGTTAAAGAGTCTAACCACCTGGAAAAAACATTAACATTTGCAGCAATGTGTAATCTGTAGAGTTCAAATTTAGTGGTGGGTGAATTTCAAATTAGAAAGCCTAGTGACGGACATTCTCCCTGAAATAGCAAAACGTTGACGTTAGGCCTGGGTGGTAAATTCTGTTCCGCTCGTGGAATTTGGTTAATCTTGCGGTTCGCGGAGAATGCGGATTGCCAAAATTTTACGATCTTGTTTTTTCGCGCTTGCAAAATGCATGTTTGCGAGATATTAATCCCCAAGCACGCAAACAGCATTCGCTAACAACGAAAAAGCATTGCGAACTGGCGGAACAAGCAATTCTGCGTGTTCACTGAACTTTTGCGTGCTTGCTGAGATTTTTTACTGTTTTGCGGAGCTTTGTGTAGCGTGACTACGCAAATTTCGCCCACCCCTAGTTGACGTAGTTTAATTTGTGATATCCCTGCAGAGGATATCAGGTTACAGTGACAACCATATGGCAATATGTGTTTTGTGACTAGATTCCTGCAGTCAAGTCTTCCAGGAACACGAAATGGAGATGCAGTGGCAGAGCGGCTGCCATTGTGTTTTACGGCTGTAACCCTTCAATTGCTCCAGGAAGGGGAATGGTGCCTCCTGTTTCTGCCGTCATGTTTCTCCACTGTTACCCTAGTTGCAGCGGTAAAGCACAGGTCCAGTCGTTTGGCCAAAACATCTCCTTTTCTCACTACCGAGACACCCCACTGTAGAACGTTCTGTTTTGAGTTAAGGTTAAGGTGTGAGAAGCCCCAAGAAAAAGTGCAAGTGGCTGTCCCTCAGAACCCTATATTGCAACAGGAAAGTCTGTACTAAAATGCAAGGCCCATTTTGTAGGTAATTTAGCATATGTTTAAACTAAAGTAGCTTCACGTTTAGCAAAGCGGTCACACTCAAAGGGATATTCTTATGGGGCGGTGTTTGGTGGTGTGACACCCCTATAAAAATGCATTTTTGGCTTGGTAGCTGGGTGTGGGGACCCTGAGTCGGGTCAGCTATACCTGTGTTGATTTTCTTTCGTTGTATGCCAAGAAAAAAGGACAAAACAGTGACTTTTGATGTAAAAAAGGAGAGACAGACAGAGATATGATATGGAGACTGCATTTCAAAATGTGAAAGCAGGTAACCTGGAATCAATACTAGAACTCTGCTTGTTTAAATTTGTGATCCAAGGCAAACATTTTATTTCACAGAGTCTCCTTTTTCTGTATTACTACATAAGAAAACACTTTTTAATACCTCAGTTTCAGATGTGCGCTGTACAAGCAACTCTTATGCTTACTTTGATAGACTATTGGTGCAGCGCAAAATTGCCCACTCTTTACTCGTCACAGACACTCTAGCAAGAACAAGATCTGGCACATAAAATGAACATGCAATTTGAACATGATTCTTATGTGACACCATTATATATGCATACGTTGCATCTGACCACACCATTACAGAGTGTCATTATTGTAGAATTGACAGTTTTTCACATAGAATGTTTACTAATGTCGAAAGAAATGCTTTGGACCTTTAACTTAGGAACTGTCTATACTAAATAGAAATGCATTTAATAGAAATGATCTAGAAATAATCATTTGATGTAGATTAATAAACTGACTGACGTAATATTAAAAACGTATAAGGTTCAATGCAACTAATCCATGCTACATTGTAAAGGTACCATTAATAATGTCTAGCTCACTCAATAAATGAGTGGTGGTTACCTCGCACTTGTTGTTATTAACTGCTGATAAATTACAGCCTTATTTAACCCTGCCGATGTCAAACCATAATCGATTTCCCGTGACCCGTTTTAGATTAAATATTGCTTTTAGACTCTTGTCTTTCCCAGAAATGAATTTAAGGTTGCGTGAATTCCCTATGTCCCCATGTGATGAATCTTCGTCTCAATCTGACATCCATGTTTTATTTTTTGTAAATTTTATATTTTACCGCAAAGGAAATTTATCATCCCAATCCTCAAAGAAATGAATTTAAATAGATGTCGCCCAGCATTTTTAGAACTTCAAAGAATGGACACTGTTTTAACTGTTGCAGTAGTTTTAGGTTTTTTCAAACATGTTTTTAAAGAACGGAAATCAATTGGTTTGGATGAATTTTAATTGCTTTCTTTTAAATATTCCTGTGAAAATAGAAATTTCATGTTGTTGCTTTTATGGTTATTACCTATTAACCGAATAAAGTACTTTTTGAACTTTGAACTTTGAGTAGTGGCACTATTCAGAACTCAAATTAACCACATATCCTTCCTATTATTGTTACTTGTCTATCGCCCTCCTGGTTTCAGAACGCAGTTCAATAGGAATTTAGACCATGTTTTAGAACCTTTCATCTCATGCCCCAATTTTTTCTATTGTAGGGGACATTTACTTCCATTTGGATGAGGAAGGCTGCAATGATACTAATGCTTTTTTAGAACTCATTAACAGCTTTTGATTATTTAACCTGGTCGTTTTTTTGACCCATATAGCTGGCCTCATGTTGGATGGTATTTTTACCAATCAATCGTAGAACACTGTTTGCCTTAGAGTTGGACAGACCACCAAGTGGTGATGTTTAAAATGCATAGGCAGAAGGCTGCGGAGCCTAAACAGTGTAAAACCATCACATGTAGAAAGCGGAGTAAAATCTCCAATAATGATATGGAATTAGCCCTTAGTATGTCTCAGGGAATAGGTTATAGCAATCAGGGACTGGCAGTAGATGATTTTAAACCCAGATCTGTGAATGGGGGTGAATGTTTTGCCATTGTGAAACATTCCGTCCATGATCTTGTGTGTTTTGCTGTTCACCCTACGTGGGAAGGGTATGCCCAGACGTGGGTCCCGTGCTAACTAAGCCACTGGAGTCAAGCTATCCTGGCTGAAGACAGCTGATAGCCAGAAACCGGTCCTCGGATGCTTGATTCCGGTCCAGGGAAGACATGGCTTGGCAGTTCGGGCTAGACTGTTCCCATGAGGCACAGGGTCAAGACTGATTTTCATATGGCCATGTCTGAACTGGTGTGGCTTGGTGAGCAAAATAACGATGGATTAAATCCAGATCTGTGACTGGGGGTGAATGTTTTGCCATTGTGCAACATTCCGTCCATCATCTTGTGTATTTTGCAGTCCTTCATATGCCTGCCCACGCTGGAGGCGAGGTGTCCCCAGGGCTGCCAGACTTTGGGGTCAGTACCCACTTTGGCATCTCATGCCACAGAAGCCTCCCGTATGACACTAGGCACTGAATGCGTAAGGGCAAGGTCTTCACCCTCCCCCCCCGTTGGCACTCTGATGTTGCCTCTTCTCCCCACTGTGTGAGGCAAGCACAATACTCTCCCCTTATAGGGGGCTTGCGCCCTGCTCACCGTCTCTCAGCGGGTGGTCTGGGCCCCACCTTTGTCCTTGATCACAACTCAGCCCGGCGCTCAAGTTTAGCTTGTGGGGCTTGGTCTCATTTGGAGAGCCAACAGGGGCTCTCCCAATGAAAATCTGAATGTCTTTCTGAATGGCAAGCAGACCATCAGTTTGGCAGACAGGGTTTGCCATCTCATGTGTGCAAAGTACTGCATCTGCCAAACTCTAAATCACCTGTAATTGAGTGGGAGGTCGATAAAGTACATTTAACTGTGTATGTGTGAAACTTGGTCAAATCCCTGACTACATGGCTATAACAGTACTTCAAACTACCTTTACTTCACAGTGCACCTAGCAGAACCCCAAGACTGGGCAGGTATTTTAGCACACTCATTTGGGTCAACAAGCTACTCCATGTATTCGAAGGTATTAATTGCAACCAAGACCCCAAGTATGAATGGTGTGACAGAGATAAAGCCTTAAAGAAATTTCCAGTGGAATTACACAAACAGGAGCAACAAGAGATGACTGGGAGTTTTAAATAGGAGATGCATAAGAGATTAGATAAACAGGAAAGTACTATGAACCAGGAAGGATATTACCTTTTACAAGTAGAAAACACAAAAAGAGAAGAACACATGAGGAGAAACAAGACCGTACCCCAGCGGGAAGATATTTACGGGGTCCGAAGACAAACAAAATTAAATGCAAGTGTCTAAGAATACTGTAGTTAACCTCTCTCTGAGGCAGTTGAATGATGGTTAGATTAATGTGTTGATTTTTTTAGCTTTCCTTCAGCCCTACTTCAAGATTAAATTACACAGACTCATATTAACCTGTTTCATTTTGCTCATAAATTGAAATTACCTAAATCTTATAAGATGAACAGCAGAAAGACAGCAGATGTAACCAGGACACATGTACAAAGGTTTGATTTTAGTTTGTTAAGACGTAAAGTCAACATGTCAACCAGAATTAGAAAACAATGCCCAACATGATTATGACAGTCATCCCATTAACAGTATCCAAGAGAAAGAGATTTGTTTTGACAGGAGTAGCCCAAGTAACTTGAAGTTAAAATCTAACTATGTGCTGCCTCTTGCATATGATCCTTTTGACACCTTCCAAGATTCCAAGTTACTAAGTCAGTCAATGCTCTTTTCGATGCAGAAGCCTTGATTCCAACCGAATCGGACACATTTCTGGACGACCGATCATGATGTCCCTAAAGCGTCCGTACTATCCAACTCGGTTCCGAATGGCATTCGGAGTAACAATGCTGTTAAAGCTTACTCGTCCAGGTTTAGGAGCCACGTTTCTGGATGAGCGATTAGGATGTAGCATTAAGACAGCCTTTGTGAGTCAGTTGTTCCATCACGGATCGGCTGCCGGGAACTGACTTTGGGGGTCCTTCACCCAGGGCTCTACGAATTGGGCCGGTGGGGGTACCCATGGGTCCCCCCTTTCCCAATGGGTGCCTGCTACAGAGTGCAAGGTTTTTCCCAACCACTCATATTCTCAATTGGAGCCTGTGTTTTCGTTCGGAACACAGGCTCCCATTGAAGTCAATGGGAGTCCGACCGAACGGTGTTGGGACACACCATAATCAGTCGGTTGGACTCCCCGTAACCGAGTATTTCGGAAAGTATTGCCAAACCAATTCGGTTGAACTGCTTTCCAGATGACATTAAAATCAGGCCCATAGCAGTAATCTAAAAATAATCACAAGTCAGAGATCATGATGTGTACATTTCCCTTATTATGACGGCACTTCTTATAAATGTTAAATTGCATAGCGGTAGCTGGCCTCTCTAACTGCTTTCAAAATACCATTGTGAGCTCGTAAGATCAAAAATTAGCTTAGAGTTAAATAGGAACCAAATAAAGAATTTGGAGTGCAGTGTATAATGTACAAAACAACATAAAGTGGAATGTGCTTTGGATGTAAACATTGTTGCAGGGGCAGATGGTGAAGGAAGTTTCCCGTTTAGAGTCACCCGGGTCACTAATGATCACCTCTCAGCCTTTTGAACCAAATGAAGAGTTGGTCAGACAGTAGAGAATACAAACCAATAACTGTTTATTTAGGTGCCCTCAGAGTGGAGCCCCATCTGTACAGTCGCTAAGAGTGCTACAGGGAGGACTGAAGTAAAACAAGCATAAAGACACATTATGTCCGTTTCATAGCCAGGCAAGGACACACCCACAGTGGGATTTTCCAGGCAGCTGCAGCTAAACAACAAAACACAGAAAAAACAGTTTCAGCACTCATATCTTACAAACGGTAACATAAGTCCAAGGTCGCTCCATCCGGAGCCTGCCACCAGACAAGGGGGAGAAGACCTCTATCTAGTGTAATAATAAGAACAGTGTATTCATTACTGAAACAGAACAGGAGTGAAAAAATGAAGCTCTAAAAGGAGCATTTCTCGGAATTGGATGAGATGAGTTAAGAACAACTTAAAATGGTGCCTGCAAAGAAAATGCCGCAGCGAATGCTAACTTACATAGGACAGCGCATAAGCACAAAACATTTTTATTCTAACAAGGGGCAAAGTCCTAAAGAAGGTACCATGCAGGGGAAAAACAACAATAAAGCGCACAGTGCTTAGCCTTAAATGTCAGATAAAAACAATGGGTAGAGTTCATTATAAGTGTTAAATGAGGTTCCAGCCCTGGAGATGTGCAAATAGCAGAGTACCTGAGTATAGTTGACATACAGTCAACACTTTCCTTCCATTGTGACAAATGGTATTCCTGATATCGCTCTTTAATTCTATCTTTACAGCTTAAAGGTATGTTCTATTGGTTAGTTAATAATTCTGGAACTTCCATTAAATAGAACATTTTCTTTATGTAGGCAAGCCATTGAATTTTGGTGCAGGTTATCAATTGACAGACAATTTCTCCCCAGGCCTGCTTCCAGCTTACCCAAGCAATTGATCCATAGAATCAGAGAGGCAAGACCAGTCATATCTTCCAGAAAGTATAGGCCTAACTCTTCATGGAAAATAATGGATGCAATGTTCCTTGGGACCGACGGTAATCTGCAGCTAAAGCAGTTTTCAGTGCATTGGAGAATATCCAAGAAACTGTAGCCCCAAAAGCTCCATAAGACCTTACAGGGATACACTTGCTTTTATAAATGTATAGTAGTTTTTTAACTGCCATTTGATTTAATCTATGCACAAATCTAAACATGGCCTCAATTGTTTTAGTAAATTCTTGGTTTCTCACGTTTAACAGAGGGGTCTAGATAAGAGAAGAATTAAATAAGATCCCCAGATAATTAAAAGTCTTAGTTCAAGCTAGCTGTATGCCACCCAACCAGTGAGACTTAAGTGTTGTCTTAGCTGTTTTGCAGGTCATAACAAAGGATTTAGTAACATTGACCTTTAAGACCAGGCTCTCCATAAAAGATAAAAACAAATCCAGAAAAAGTTAAAGACCATGAGCTGTTCTGAAAATAAGCATACACTACGATGGGAATAAGACGCGATCCTAGACATGTATTTTCCCTTCTTCATAAAAAGCTACTAACATTATTTATATATAGGAAAAAGAGAAAGAGAGCCTGGACACATCCTTGTCATATGCCTTTGTGTGTTCTAATTGATGGTGCGTTTTCACCTGCGGTCTGACACAGAGGTCTCCCAGTGCATGCTTTTTTATAGAAATTAGCAGTTTTTTCCACCCCAAATTGTTCTAATATGTCCCATAATTTAGTACGATTTACCATGTCAAATGCACTAGAAAAGTCAACGAAGGTCAAATAGAGAACCCGCGTCTTCGTTAGAGCATGTTTCCCAACTAAAAGAAAGAAATTAAAACATTGTTCCACAGTACAAATCTCAGACTAGAAATCAAACTGAATTTGTAATAAGATCTTGTTTTCATTTGCCTATGCTTCCAAGCACGACAAAATGACCCGCTCTAAGGGCCTCATTTCTGAGTCTGTGCGTCACTTTTACGCCGCCGGTGTGTCACTTTTTGTGACGCACCCGTATCGTAAAAAATGCTCCTTGTTGGCCATATTTGCAAAGTGACGCATCTGGATAGATGCGTCACTTTGTAAACCCCTGCGCCACATTATACCTGCACCAGGTTTAATGTATGCAAGGGGGGTGTTTTGACGCAAGAAAGGGTCATGGAAGTGACGCAGTGAAATCTATAAGATTTCACTTCGCCATTTCTTGGCCGCTAATGCGTCAAAATCTTACGCCTGCATAATGGCAGGCGTAAGACTGACGCAGGCACTAACAACATGGGACTTGCCCATGTGAAAGTACACATTGCTGGAGTTGCGTCACTTTTGTGACACACTCCAGCAATTCGTATCTTTTGCTCCTACAGATACGTCAGAAATACTGACGTATCTGTAACTCCTTGCGACATGATGCGTCATATTATAAACATGACGCATCAATCATGACGCAAGGAGGGCGCACTGACAAGTGACGCGTCCCTGCTTTCACACAGCGATGCGTCATTTCTCATAAATGAGGCCCTAAGACGTTAGCACACGAGTCAATTAAGGAAATTGGTCTATAGCAACTAGGCTAAATTCTATTCCCCCTTTTTAAAGATCGGGTCTATAGATTCTTCCCTCTACTTTTCCTGGAAGTGTGCCTACTATAGCAGTTCCTATTACATTATTTACTGAAGGGGCGCATAAAGAAATAATTTGCCTTAAAAATATCTACTCAAACTCTATCAATACCTGGGGCTTTTCCTGCGGTACTCCTTCGTTGCCCAAGCCACTTCTCAAACCCCTACTGTATTACAGAATGCTAGTAGTTTTGAAACAAATAAGGAACGTTCACCCTCTGTTTCTAAGGAAGGAACAAGTTTCTGCCTCTCCTGTTTGGAAAATTTCAGATTAATGATTTAGCGTGCCTCTGCAGGACTTAGAGATTCCACCCTGGGCAATGCAGGATCTGAGAAGTATGGGCGATTGACCACCTCCCAAAATATCGTACAGTCTCTTGCCCTCCCGGCTATTATTAAATTTTCAAATGCCTTACCCCTTATCTTCTCCTTATGTAATTCCAGTGTGTCCTTATATATGTGGTGGGCATGTTTTGTCTTCAGAGAGGATCTTGGGTGGAAATGGAATCCTCACTTTAACTGTTTATGCGCTGCCAGACAAGTGGCGTCAAACCATCAATGAGATTTAACGTCATAGGGAACTGTCTTAGACAATATTTCGAAATAGCAGTGCATATCATTTTGAAACTTTCTTGCATACAACAAGGTTAAAGCTCATAAGCCAAACATGTTGAAAAGGCATCCTTATTCTCAATAATGAGTTTGCTAATAAAAATATCTGCGTCCACCTTATCCCATTTTATCCTTATACCTTTGGACTTAAAGTACACACAAGTGGGAAGCTTTCTCAAGAGACATGCCTTATTCACAGTTATATTCCAAAATGGAGTGAGGGAGTTATGCTCACTGCTACAGTTACTGATCATTTCAAGACCATTAAAAAACAAACAATGATCTGAAGAAGCCAACATAAAAGCAATTGTACTCTCTTTCAAATTCCTATTAAAAGTAGGGATTTGCAAAATGTCCATGTCACTTAAAAAAGTAAAATCATGTTTCATTATCTGTCTATTAACAGATTCTCCATACATCGAGTGGCGAAAATAAGACATTTCATTATTTTTTTGTTCATTCAACCCACAGACACGCTGACCACTAAACTCACAAATTGAAATACTTAAAATAGTTGGTCTATTAAAATACACCAAAAAACGTACTTGAACACCATAGTCAACTGGGATGAATTGTGTAAGAGATACCTTACTAATGATAGACCGTTGAAATTCACAGCAACACAATCTCCTTTAGTTCCCTTCTCATGTGGGCCAACCCATCCCACCCTTCTAGTTTGAAGGACTTTACTATAAACATCTTCACAGCAGCTCATTTTTTATATTAATTTGGAGGTGCAGTAAATAAACTTGCAGAGCTTTATCCTACATCAGTTTCATGATCAATAATGCCACTTGAACCTGGCAAAAACTGGAAACTAGTTTATGAGACTATGTCCCCAGCTGAGATAACACCAGGGACGGAAATACCATCATCAGTGAAGGATTTACAATTGTTGGGGCATATTATCAAGGGGGTTTATCTCCGCTTTTTTGGCTTTAAAAGCCAAGAAAGCGGAGATAAAATTATCTCCCTATTTCCTAGCTGTCGCTAACACAGTTAGCGACAGCTAGTAGGAGATAGCGACCATCTTGGGCCCCACTTTGCATGTCAGTGATATTTATCACTAATGATATGCAAAGTGGGCGTGCCAAGATGTTAGCGACTGGAAACAGTCGCTAACATCGCTATCACCTATTACCAACTTTAGGAGATATTCGCGCTAAGCGCAAATATCTCCAAAAGCTAACACCTGCCCTGAGCAGTTCTTAGCCATGTTATCCAATGGGAGGTGGATAACATGGCTAAGAGCATTAGCTCGGTAATGCATGAATATCGCTGACTTTTCAGCGATATTCATGCATTGCGGCCGATTTTTATCACATTTGCGATAAACCTTGGTAATACCAAGGTTTATCTGCAATAAAAATCGCCGCAGCTCAGCAGTAAATTTTTGTCTCTAACCAAGCAATAGCGATAATTATCGCTATTGCTTGGTAATATGCCCCATAGTTCCTGGTTCCAATGACAGTGTATTCGATTGCTACTGAACTGTGTCAATTCTTTCTTAAACGTTCTCTATTTCAGATGTTATTGCACCCATGGCAGAGTTTAAATAGTAGTGGAAGCTGTTGTCCGAGACACTTCTGGTTTGTTAGTTTTAGGTACTATAGCCTTTCTCTTCCCCATATCTGAAGTGCAAGTGGAAAATAAAACATCCTACCTCCTTAAAGCACTAACAGTGGGGTAATCAAATAAATCTCAGGACCAAAGGAACAGCCCCGCCTATTCTCCTGTGGGCTCTGATTGGTGCCGGGGGACCCGATCTTGGCCTGGTCTTCCGTGTGCGTCCCGCTCTGTGGGAGTAAAAGGTACCTTATGAGCACTATGCCAGCCTGCCACCTGGCCACAATAGCTCCTGGGGCATGCAGTTTTCGCCCCTGGTCCCCAATGAGGCCCGAAAGAGGTGGCATCCTGCACTGCGGGACGGAAAGGTGCCTTATGAGCACTGTGACAGCGCCACCTTTTTGCCATATTGACTCTTGGGGCACATAATCCCCACTCTTATCTCACAAAAAGGGCCCACAATAGATGTGATGTCAACGTTAGTTAATGAACTAACTAAATAAATTGAGACAGTAGATGGCATAATGGCATGGCCAGTATCATAAATAGATGTAATTGAAAAACACTTACAGGCACATGCATCAAGCGATTTAGGAATCGCAAACGGTGCGAATCGCAAAATTCGGCCGTTTGCGATTCCCAAATCACTACTTGGGATGCATCAACCTAAAAGTGAAGAAATCGCTATTTTTGTGATTTTTTTAAAGTGTGATTGGTTTTAAGGAATCGCAATTTTGCGATTCCTTAAAAGCAATGCATGAAACTGAAAAAAATTGCGATTTTGCAATTAGAGAGAAAAAATTACCATGAGGTTGGACCTCATGGTAATTTTTGCGAAATGTTAGAAATATGCAATTTTGTGCATTTTTTTAACTTTCATGTTGGGCACACACATGCCCTTAGGGCATGTGTGTACACAACATATGTGCATTGTTTGATTTCAGGGGTGCAACAGGGTGTCCTTTGGACACCCCTGCACCCTTGAAATCACAATCTCAATTTGCGATTAGCTAATTGCGAATCGCAAATTGAGATTGTCTTCCCATTCATTCCTATGGGCCTCTAGGCCCATAGGAATGAATGGGAAGGGATTCCTTAATTGCGATTCGCAAAATGCTAATCGCAATTAAGGAATTTTAAGAAATCGCAATTTATTTAGCGATTTCTTAATGCATAGGCATTTGCAATTCCTTATTTGCGATTCCTTAAAAATCGCAATTAAGGGATCGCAAATGCCGAGATTGATGCATGTACCTGTTAGATCCTTAAAGAATGATGAGCATCTGATCATAAAGCCATTGTATACAGGGGGTAATACTGTAGTAATGCCAATTATAAGTGAAAAAAGCAATGAGGTCATTGGCAGATAGGAATTGTTACTAGAAGATTAATAGATGAGAATACATTTCTGGAATTAATACTTAGTGAGACTAACCTAATGGCTGAAATGATTATGGTTTCATTGAGGCTGAGGTGTGCGGGTACCTAAGATTTGTTTGCTTGAAACTCACAGCTTTATATTTTTTCATAAAGGTGCATAACAATACCAAAACCCACAGGAAGACCCATTATTCAGATAATTTTTAATGCCCTTCAATCTGTAAAGAAATGCCTCTTTTTGCATGTTCGCACCCACATTTTTGGACTGGTGCTGCTGTTTTTTTTATTTTGAGATTGCACGTAGGCCTGCTAACCAGACCTCACTGCCAGTATTCTAACGCTTTTAAAATGATGAGCTCAATTGGATACACCCAATTGGCAAGCATTGACTAACTTATACATTTCTAGCATATGGTACCCAGGGCATGTAAGGCAGAGTGTTCACACAGGGCTGCAGTACTGTTTGTGTCACCCTACATGTGACAAGGACAACATTTACCCCAACCTTCCACTGCAGAGGGAAAGAGCAGTGTTTACACTTTTAGTTCGACTTTGCCATTACAACTAATGGCAAGGCCCCTATTCCCTTAATATGGAGCTCTATGACAGGGAGTTATAAAAAAATTAAGTAGGACATATATTTTTCATGGTAAACATTTTGTATCACCAACCCGGAACACCGCATGCCATTACAACGCGGTTGTTACAACAACTGTGTTGTTACAACGCATGCCATTACTCTGTAAGTCAGAACAATGACACAGTGTTGGATTTAAAAACCAACATCTTCCCTACTTTTGCCCAGACTGGAGTTGGAATAGTAAATTATACTAGAATCAGCAAAAGAGAAAGCAGCCGTGTTATAGACAACTGGACTACCTAGGTCAGTCACATAGTATATATGTATTGCCCACCTCAAATGGTCAGCTGCCACTTGACCACAATAGAACATTCACAGAAGAAAGCTGAGAGGCAATAGACACTAGTAGCATGTAACTCTGTAGTGTAGTTCCTATTTTCCCAATAGGCCCTGCGCATTGGAATAACATAAACAGTAGTATCGACGTAGAAGTGCGGATCTTCCAGGCCTCTACTGACTATGCTAAACTTAATTGGGTTTGTTACCAACTAGCTCAGAGGTCACTGGAAACTTTCTTGACTGAAATAGGAAGTGATCAGCTTCCCTGGCACAGACAAGAAGGGATTCAGTTTTCCAACAACCGTGCAGCATGACAACTTTGCTCCTCAGATCAAGAGTCAATCTCTAGGGTCGTGTGAAACAATAGACAGTTATTTTACTCAGTCAGGTTGGTGCAGTTTACTTTCACAATATGTAGAGAATAAAGAGACGGGCGTTTGTCAATAAAGGGTTAACATTTATTGAACAGTCTTTCTTCTCGTACAAGAGAAATGAATTGCCACAATTGCAAGACTTGTTATTATAAAAAGTACGTACAGTAAGATGAGTATTGCGAAATAATACTGTAAAAGCATTGATATGGTTTCTTAGCCATACAATGGTTTAAAAGTAATAAAACATATATACATTCATATATACATTAGGCTAAAATACTCAACTGGTGCTTCTAACTACGCCTACCCCAGTGTACCTGACCTAAGCCTAATACTTGGGAGGGGAGTAAGTAAGTAGCTTTAGTTTAAGTTGGTTTTGCCAAGGTTTGCTTCAAGAATTCTCACTAAGGGTTTAGTCAACACCATACCTCTGAATAGAATGATGGAGGTCTGGTATCTCCTTCAGGGAAACTCGGTATCCCAGTCACCCGCAAGGGTAGACCAGAAACGCTGGAGCTAGATTTCTCGGCAGGAGAAAGACAGCGTCTCTTCTTCAGCGCGTCGAGGAGGAGAAGGAGGGGGGACAGCGTCCGCGGGCAGCTTGCATCTGCTGGGCTCTTTGCAGGGGACGGCTGTTCAGCTCCTAGGTTCACCACACCATCGTTCGCTAGTTAGCAGCGATAGCAGTAGCGATAGCAGCTATGATGTCATCAGCATGACAGCTTCTTCAGCAGCAGCGAGATAGCTGGCAGCATCAGCGATGGCATTAGGGTAAACAGCAGCAACATCAGCGAACAGCAGACAGCGTTTGCTTAAGGCAACGTTGGTAATATTTATACCTGAAAGGTGCCTTGTTTGACGTAAGTTTGCTGGACATAAGACGTCAATAAAGATGTCACTAGGAAGTGATCGCTTATCAGTTGCTCATTAGAGTTCTATTACTAATCAAAACACAGCAAGCGGGGATTTCCAGGTTTGCTGAGTTTTTATCTTGTTGAAGAACTCGGAGTGTTAATCTAGGAATCTCAGATAGTAACTTCTGCTCTGTCATTGCACTAATTGGTTGCAAAGGAAGTGGCAGAGAAAGCTATTCTGGAATGTGGCTCTGTTTGTGTGAGGCCAGAGACGAGTTTCTGAATATTGCACTTTGAACGGTTATGCCAATATAGGGAATAAATGGATTTATAGCCGAATAGGGGCATAAGGTCACAGTATCGATCAGAATCCTAGATAAGCACGCAACCCCCACTCCACGGATTCATGTCCTTCAAATTACTAAAACTAGAGCAATAAGATGCATGTGTAACATTGCCCACCCCAACATACATAAATGCATTTGAAATAGGCGTATATTGTAATACGTGAAAATCATAGGTACTGTACGTTTTTGAAGCATAGAAATCATTCAAAAATTATTGCATATGAAATCAATGAACGATTATGCAAAAAGAATTACACATGAAATATCTCTGAAACAGAAGAAGGGCGAGATAAATCATCACATATAAATGCATTGCAATAAATGTGCTAGAGGCTGGTGTAAGGTTGTTATGTCTCTAGATGTGTTTAGAAATAGAAGTTGAAGCTTCTGTTCTCTAAGAATAGTTTTTACTTTAAGCAAAGAATTGTTCGTGCCAAAAAAGGGTCAATATTAAAAGTGTTCAATTCAAAGGAATTAATGCTTGAACGGGGAAATAGAGTTCCAACGCTTTTAGCAGTTTTTGTTGTTCAAAACTGAAGGCCGAATTCAGAGTTCATGGGAATGCTGTGTGTCGGAAAGCTTCTCCAAAGTTATTATTTCTGTTCGGGTGAGAACATCATATCAGACAGGCTCTCAAAGAATTGGTCTACAAAATCAGGTGACAGTTCAACCAAATTCGATAGTGCTGTAACTTGGCAGGTGTGAGAATGATTGCTGTCATCATAGTCGGGATCAGCAATGCTCACAGAAGGTCGTACCTGGGTGATGTTGCTTTTGTCACTTGCTCCACTGTTACCACCTAGTCGTAGCACAGGAGTCTCAACGAATGCCCTCATCAGGATTGGTAGCCGCTGGGGACAACACAATGCATGAGCCGTTATCAGACTGAGCAAAGTATCAACGTCCATTGGTACTGCTGATGGAAGTGAAAGACAGATGTCCAACACGCACTCATCTCCGCATAGCATACATCGAAGTACAGGTAAGATACAGTTCTGCCATATAGGTCTGAATGAAAGGAACCAGGTCATGTTTAGATCTCTCAGCCTGGCCAATCCAAGGACTCTAGTTATTCTGTCCCGGTAGCGCATTGCTAGGATTGTCTCTTCCATTCCCATGGGAGCTATGTCTGAGCTTTGGCTTGCCATAACGAAGCAGGAGGGTCAAAAATAAAATCCCTGCTACAAGTCCCAAAAATAAGGGTATGCCGCCAAAAACAGAGTGGACAAAATTTGGAACGATTCCCAGAATTGCTTGAAATGGTGTTAGCAGTCCCGTAAAAATCGTCTTAAATATGCCTGGGATGCCTGTGGCACTAGACATGTTAAGGAGTTGGCTCAACATTTCTACGAAATGCACGGGGCAATTTGTTGGTAAAAGGTCATGAACCTCCGTAGCTGTCCTTGCAACTAGGAGATCATACGTCTCTTTTGATGACGTTATGGGCACTGTTGTCTGTAAAAGCACAGACTTCATTTTGCTTAAAGTATCAATTCGTATAGAATAGAGATTCAGACGAGGCCAGATGGGAGTCTCTGTGTCTACAGGCCCGCTCGAAAACAATGCCTGCATACAGCATTTGACCCTGTATGTTACTCTTACAAGATAACTTTTCCCTGGAACAAGGCCACAACATCTGTGATCCGTTCTAAGAATGTAACTCCCGTTTGCAAGTTGCATAAAGAAGGGCTCTATCTGAGTTGCAGGTGTGACTAGCTGGTGGCATGAAAGGTTGTTAGAATTTCCTTCACAGGCTCCGTGTAAATCAATACCCTGGCACAAAAGTATACCGCTTAGTGAATGTTTATAATTTTCACCACTAAGAAATAAATTTTTGTCGCTGTCACTATAGCAAGAATGTGTGTATGGTAATTTCCATTCTGATTTTACATATCCTTTACCCAATCGTTCATACTGGCCAGTAGGTATGTATTCAAGGCACTTTTTAAATCGGAAAGTTGTTATCGGAATAGTGATAATTCCGTGTATTATCCATTCAATGACAGGACTCTCTGACATTGTCAATGGTAATCTCTCAAGTTTTTCGATGCTCAGGATTGTATAGTCTGCTTCTTTCTGTGCCAAACTGATTTGTTTATCAGTAAGGTTAAAAATGGAAAATAATGACGTTGTGTTTATTAAACGCCAAGGCACATAGCCTGAACGAAGATTTTGCAGCGTCCAGCCCAATTGTACAATAGAACGTAATTGAGATTGGCCATGCTGTAACATTAGCAAGTCTCTGTCTATTATGTCAAAGGCAGAAGATACAATATTGTCCAACGAATATATTCTGGAGGACCGAGTCATTAACCCATTGTCCACTACAGAAAGTGATTTTTCCAAATTAATACGATCAATTTCTCGTATTTTTTCTGCTGTTTCAATTTGTGTGACTTTCCAAGCCTCGTTGTACGCAGCATAGATACTGGTCGCTATGAAACGCTTTTGACGCCGTTTGCGTGGTCCAAGAATGAAATCGCGCAAATCAGCACCATCTTTTAGTAAAGACAAGTGTTGCTTAATTTCAGCCAGTGTGGATGATGTTAGGGATTCGAGGCAGAGTTTCCCTACACTGTATGTTGTTACTATCCCTGGATGTTGTCTCTGGGAGTATCTAGGGTCTTGTCTGGTCATTTTTAACCCCTGTGTTTTATTCAGGAATCTATCTTGACAGTTGTTTGTGTCAGTAGGCCAGATTAACCACTTTTTCCAATCAGGATGTGTTCTGTTAAATTGTAAAATTTGTGAGACGTCTAACTCAATATCTGAAGTTGTATTTTCAGGTATTGGCTTTGGAATAGACGGTTTGTTAAGGTCTTTGATCTTAGCTAGGCCAAGACAGGATGTTTGGTGTATTGTGTCATTTAAAAACATCATTTGTTATGGTATCATGCAGGTTCTGAATAGTGCTTCAAGGTCTTGTACCTGCCAATCTTTTGTACCCCAAATTGTTTTCGTTTCAATGTTATTTTTCCAATAATCAAAACCAAATGTCATCATTTTTTCATAAAATGCTTCTGAATATATTAATTTAGTGTTTGTCAGCATTGTTTTCATTCCTGTTTTATCTAACAGTTTGTAATAAAACGTTTCTGCATCACTGGTGTTAAACCCTGAGAAGTACTTGAATTTCTCAAAGAATGCTTTAGAACTGCTTTTAGGTGGTGTAGCACAATGTTCCCATTGATTATACTTAAAAACATTTCTAGGGGGGGGGAGGAGCCAAGATGGCGCTCGGATCGGACGTGTAGTCCCTCGGCTCCGGGGACCGTCTCAGCCTTTGAGACTATCCTGCCAGAGATCCTGTACAAAAGTGGCTGATTTCGAGAGCTGATGCGCTCCGGCGACCCGCCACGAAATCCTGGGGCTTCTGCTTTCCTGCAAGCGGAGGAAACGCTTGGGCGCAGCTTGCGGCCTGCATCGGCACGAAGACCGGGACCTCGCGTGAATGGTGAGGCCGGCCATCTGGCTTACGTTGTCGGACTTGGCGATTGTGAAGTGCCGACTGGAAGTTACCGAGGGGCGGCGGGCCCTGCGGCCTGCGTCCCGCTGCACGGCTGTCACAGAGACGATCTACCCTGGCGGCCAATGTTATGTTAAGGGCTGTCGTATTGTTGTTTGTGTGACTTTTTGCCTGCATCTTGACCCGCCAATGGTGTTGGACTCCCGGCCTGGCCAGGTACTCTTAACCGAGCGGGACGTTATACTGCATGGACTGTGCTTCTGTCTGTCCCTGGGCTCGGTCACCTGCTCCTTGCAGCACGATAATTTGCTGTTATACGGTGCGCAGCCTGCTTCTACTCCAGGATTCCTTGCCTGACGCTATGGTGGTCGTAATGTGATATATGCTGATAGGCCGGATGTGACTTGTTTTTCTGAACACATTCTGGGGGAAGGCATGTCCGACACAATGTGTGCTACCACTCATGGCTATGGTATCCTATTGGTAGCGGTTCTTTCCCTCCGCTCTGAGGTTCTACGTTCTGGCGCGCCCTGCTGGACAAGATGGAGGGCATGCTCAGTGTATCGGCCCATCTCAAGATGGCCGACTCGCAGGGTCTAGGCACCGCTCTTTGTTCTACCCCCGCCTCTGACGATACGGCGACATCTGGCGAAAACGGAGCCCTCGTGCCCCAAAGCCTGCCGATGACATCCGCTGCCGGGGGTCGGCTCCCGAGCCCACATGTCCATCCGGAGCTTCTGCTGGATCGTGAGCCTTCCCTCCGTGTCATGCTCGCGTACCCCAGAGACTCGCCCCGAGAGATGCTGGACGCAGAGATCTCCCTCCCTATCCTGGCTGTACTCTACGAGTTCAAGATGGCGAACTTTGCACCTTCCCTGGGACTCCTGGATTTGCTTATTCTGGACACATCGAATTGCTCGCACCGCGGTGACTTCCCTGGACTGTCGACTACACCCGCATCGACTACACTGGGTTGCGGTGGTAAGGATAAAACGGGACAAGGATAAGCACTTCTCCTTTCGAACTGACGGATTCCTTGTTATTGATTATGGCGGATGGGGGACGTACTGTTATTACTTATGTTTTGATGGTGTCGACTCTGTTCCCCATTCTGTGATCTGGAACTGTTTTTTGCCACCATACTACAGACTCCTGTTTTTGTACCGCTCATGCGGGTGGGGCAGCCGGGGGGATTGTTTTCTTTGAGTATTCGGGACACGCATGGATGGTGCTGGAGGACTATGTCGGGGACATACGCTACTATTCATGGAGTGGGGTTTCTTTGTTGTTGCCCTGGGTGTCTTATTTGGGTGTTACTGCCTTGCTTTCATTGTGCACTGCTGCTGTGCTCCCAGTTTCCTCCGTGTATCGGGCGTGTTATTGCTATTGGGTGTCAGGCTTTGTTTAGCTATTCTTTGCACGAGAGAGCGGAGCCGGGGGATGGATAGTGGGCTCCTCCCCACCTTTCTTTATTTTATGAGAGCTTTAGGATAGTATCCTTTTCTTACTCTCTATATTTCGGTACTCCTTTTATTGGGCGACAGGCACACTGCTAGGGGGGGACGGGCCGTAGCCAGCTGCAGGGGTGCAGGGTGGGGGGTAAACGGGGGGGGGGTTCTTTTTCTTTTTTGTTTTTTTCCTTTTCGTTCTATGGGCCTTCTATTCTTTTTCCTTTTTTCTTCCTTTGGGTTTAGACATTTCTCTTTTGGGTGCTGCGCAGCGACTCTGGTGGTTTCCTTCGCTATATGCTTGTCTATCCTGACTGTCCACCACCAGCATTGCCTTGTTGTGCTATGATATCCTGATCACGTCTATCCTACAGGGAAAACTTTTAAAATTAGACCTCAGTCCTTCTGTAACGTATCCTCTGAAGCTATTATCATTCTGTAATGTATCGTATGTGTGAGCCCTCGGGCTCTTTGTTGAACTGTAATTGCCTTTTTCCATCAATAAAGGTCTTCCAAAAATTTAAAAAAAAAAAAAAAACATTTCTAGGCTGTGCAGATATATGCAAGTAATGATCACCATAATGTGTGTAGCAGAATAATTTCTCATAACTAGATGAACCTTGTAAATAATCATGTTCTGTAAATCTAGCTGACATTACTAAATCAGACATCATGTCATTAATACTATTAAAGTCCCAATCATCAGAGAATGTACTAGGTTTTACAAAGTCACTTAAGGAAACCTTCAGTTGATGAGGATACTTCAGGATTTCGACCGGACCATAGATCTCATAGTCAGTTTTCTCCCATACTACCCCACCGGGTATCGGAATTGCTGTGACATTTACTGTTGACAGTTCTCTTTTCTTCACGTGGGATGATCTGTGTGGTTTGAGGACTAAGTTGATGTTCTGACTTGCTGTGTCCATTGTACTATATTTTCCCTCAATGAATTTTCCCAAACAAAGTACCATGATGAGCCAAAGCAGGAGGAAAAATACACCTGGACCGAACCAGAACTCTAACCAAGGTGAAATAAGGTAGATTTCCTTCAGTTGATGAAAGAGTTCCGTTGCTTTTTCTTTAAAAGTCTTTTTTGTTTCTGGCATCACTTCGGGGTCGTTTTGCTCTTCAGAGAAGTTGTCGAAGTTGATGAAATAACCAGAAGCAGTTCTGTCAATTGTTGGGATTGTTCTTTCAATCTGTCTCTCGGTAGCACTTTCTGATGCCACATTATTGTAGACTGGTGTTTCTTGACGAACTGTTTCAATCTGTGTCTCAAGAGGCACGAGTTCCATGGCATTATTGCATAGTCCTTCTCTGTGCACTGCAGGCTGATCGAATGTGATTAGTCTTTCAGTTTGAACCTCTTGGATTGTTGCAAGTTTGGGTATTCTGTTGTTTCTTGGGAGTCCACTGGGCCTACTGTTGATTATAGGCCACATGCTTGTGGTTTTACCAGGTCGATAGACACGACTCTGTTCTCCTTTTTACCAGCAAGGGGCGGTAGTACAACTGATCTTGTTCCGGTGACTGCCAAGACAGGTACTGCTTTTCTGTAAGAAGGCCCAAATTCCTTCTTCACCGCGATTTTTTCTCTGACTAGATCCCCAATTTTTGGAATCCAGACAGGCCTTGCTGGGGCTGTTGCTTGTGGTGCCTCGTCAGTGGTAGATGGCTGTTGTTTTAACTTTATGTTGCTTAAGGATTTTCTTGTTTCATTCAGTTCCGGTAAAACAGCCAAACGATCTTTGATGTCAAAGTCTGTTTTTTTTCTTGTACCACTGATATCTGACTATCGAGGTCCTGAATGTTCATTCTAATTCCGAACAATAGTTCGTATGGGCTGAAACCTTTAAGAGAATTTCTTGGCAAGTTATTAAGACTGGTCTGGACACTTATTAGATGTTTGACCCACCCAGCGCCTGAACCTAATACCTTTGCTGTTATAGATCGCTTTATGTCCCGGTTTTTTCTTTCTACCACACTATTCCCTTCGGGGTGCGACGGACAAGAATACCGCAACCCAATTCCCAAGCTGGCCATGTCCTCCTTATAAGCTCGAGAGCTAAAAGCAGGGCCCTGGTCAGAATGGAACGTGGTAATTGCGTATGTGCTGATATAGACTCGCAGATCTCTCTTATAACAGTTCTAGCGTCAGCCGAGCGCTGGAGGCTACATTATCTAAGTGTTTTTTAGTCTTAACTGATTAATAGGACGTAGGATGGGGTGTAGTCAGCGTTACGCTCTTTCTGATGGGTAGCCGGTAGCATGGTTCACCACTGCGATCCCTGTTGCAGTTTTCACAGTTGCTTGCAAACTCATGAATACCTTCACTCATTTCCGGCCACCAGTATACTGATTCTAACTCTCTCAGAGAGTCCCTGATTGTTTGGTGTCTCAGACCCAATCCCATGTGTGCGTCTGCTATTAAAAATATTCTCCTGTTCATGTTTGGAATTACCCTATCCCCCACTCCAGGGATTCGAGCAAAAGGAACGGAGTTTGCATCGATTATGTATGCATAATTGAGTGGATAGTTCACGGGCAGTGCTGCACAGTCGCCTTTTACGGTCGTTTTTACTGCCAGCATGGTTTCCCCGTCTATGTATTTTTCTGTACGCTTTTTTGTGGCTACGGAAGCCGGGTTAGTTGCTTCCGCTGTGGCTGTATTAGCCAATGAATTCCCTGCAACGTGAACGCCATCACGTTGAAGACTCTGTGCGTGAATCACGTGAGTCTTTTGTAGTTCTTTCTGTAAAAGAGCTACCTGTTTCCAGAGCAATTTATGCTTTATTGTGGCACCTGTGTCATCTTTGTAATTGTTTTCAATCCACCTCTGCATTTTATTGTTGTAAGAGTTGACGCAAAAATGAGAATCGCACACGATAAGTGTCGGGAATTCACGTTCTGTATTTTCGAGCGCCATCTTTAAACATCTGATTTCAGCTCTCTGAGCCGAACAGTTTCTTACTGATTCAGTTTTTGTTACTTTCGGTCTGAATTTACCGCACAGCCAACAGCCTTTAACAATCGCACAGGCTGCATCGTAGGATTTGCTCTCTACGTTGAAAAGCTGTACAAATCTATCTGTATAGATTATACAGGCGTATTGTGGGAGAGGCAGAAGTTCGATTGGCAGAGGATATTCTTCTTTATATTCTAAATCATTCAGTTCTTCGAATTGCGGGGCGAAATAGTATTTCACATCTTCTGCTCCTAGAGAATCTACACACTGTATCCATTTCGGATCCAGTGACACTGTAGGCGGGTTTATTGGGCTGAATAGCGCCTCGAAGGCGGATTCCGCTGTGAGGATATTAATCCTTTTGCCGTGTGCTAGTTCTCGTTCATTTGCTATTGCAATTTGCACTGCTTTCACAGTTCTTTCTGTGAGACTGAATGCTTTTTCTGCTTGTGTGTACAAGTGAGATTTAATTGAAATTGGTACCTTTTCTCCCTCATTAGAGGTTAGGTACGTGAATCCGCATCCTCCTGGGATGACTCAGATTACAAGATCGCGTGTGTTGTCACGTGTATCTAATTTTGTTTTAGCCAACATGTCTGTTTGCAGTGATCTCAAAATTTCTGTGTGTTTTTGAGTCCAATTGATTTGTTTAAAATCAGGTTTAATTAGTTCGTAGAGAGGTTTAACCCTCTCTGCGTAATTTAGAATGTATGTTCTTCCGAAATTCAGAAAACCTAGTATGGATTGTAAATTCTTCAGCGTTTTTGGAGCTTGGAGTACAGCGCACTTCTCTAAGAAGTTGTCCGCTAGGCTTTTTCCTTCACTTGATAATTCGTACCCTAAGAATAGTACTGTCAGATGGGCAATTCGAGACTTTTTAAAGTTGAATTTGTAACCCTCTGCTGCGAACCCAAGTATAATGGTGTTCACTCTTTTCAAGTGAGTATCCAAGTCGTCGTCTGTGAGATAAATATCATCTATGTAAGATAATGCCTCATCATCATATATTTGTAGTAACTCTGTTACTCTAGCTGAGGATAGTCCTGGGCTGTTCTTGAACCCCTGTGGGAGTCAACAGAATTTTTATTGCGACCCAAATGCAGAGAAAGCGGTCAAATATCTGCTTTCCGGTGCAATGTTTTGACAAAAGAAACCATTAGATATGTCTAATGTCGTTTTATACTTTTTCCTAACTATGTTATTCATTAGGGCTGCACTATGCGAGTTTTGTACTGCAAATGTTTTACAACATGCATTAAGGTGTCTGTAGTCCAAAACTAGACGATATGAATTGTCTGGCTTGGAGACAGGAAACAAAGGATTGTTCATGTGAGAGGTGCATGTTTCAATCACCCCCTGGTATTCAAGTTGATCTAAAATCTCCCTGACTTGTTTTTTAGCTTCTTGCTTAATGGGATACTGCCGTTGGGCAGTTGGTTCACTTTTTAACTGGATTTTGTGGGGAGGTGAGTCCTCATCCCATCCTACATGATTTTTATATAATGCTGGTGCCTGGGCTTCTGCCCATTTCCTTGCATGTGTATATTTTTTGTGAATTGGAATGTGATTCGAGAAGGCAGGCATAATCATTTCTTCGCCACGAAGGCACTCCCTGACAAACTCTGGGGGCCAATCTTTTTCAGCTAACAGAATATCATAGCCTTTTGAGAGCTTATCCCAAAATAGACCTCTTATTTTCCTAGTCTTATCACCCTCATTGCTGCTTGCTGAGAGGTCGCTCCCCAGTCTCCCTGGCGAGACCTGGTATCGTTGTGCTGCATTTAATTTGGCATTCCAGCTAAAAGTTTGTGTGGATTGTAGTGCACTGGGCGCTGCTTCGCCTCGCTTCCGCTGCAATTGTATTGTATTGTATAAGTTTGTTTGTATTGTAGTGCACTGGGCGCTGCTTCGCCTCGCTTCCGCTGCAATTAATTTAACTTTAGTGCGCGTTTACCCCCAGCGCTGTGCTCTGCCCTCCCCTCCGCTGCCATTTTGTTTATTTTATTTTGTTGTTGTCCTCGGTCTGCGTCCTCGTGAGCCCGCCCCGCCTCCCAGCTGAGCCGCCCTCCCACTGAGTATATACAGCGCTCCCGTACCTGGAAGCGCTGTGATCCCCTCATTGCTGCTTGCTGAGAGGTCGCTCCCCAGTCTCCCTGGCGAGACCTGGTATCGTTGTGCTGCATTTAATTTGGCATTCCAGCTAAAAGTTTGTGTGGATTGTAGTGCACTGGGCGCTGCTTCTCCTCGCTTCCGCTGCAATTGTATTGTATTGCATAAGTTTGTTTGTATTGTAGTGCACTGGGCGCTGCTTCGCCTCGCTTCCGCTGCAATTAATTTAACTTTAGTGCGCGTTTACCCCCGGCGCTGTGCTCTGCCCTCCCCTCCGCTGCCATTTTGTTTATTTTATTTTGTTGTTGTCCTCGGTCTGCATCCTCGTGAGCCCGCCCTGCCTCCCAGCTGAGCCGCCCTCGCCCCTCCCTCTTTCCACTTTCCATATATGACAGATGAGCTTCCGCGCAGCGTTCACGCGCAGCGTTCGCGCCCCTGTCGCGCCGAAGGTGCGCCAAAGGTAAGCCCGTCTACGCCCGTCCGCGCCTGGACCGCGCCCAGCACCAGACCCCCTGGCCCCCGTACCTCCCTCCCCTCCCGCTTTACGTATGATGCCACCACCCTCCTAGCCCTTAACCCCGGCCGTTCCCCCAACTGCGTCCAAGCCGCTCCTGGACACACCCATGGACCCTTCTCTTGCAACTCCTGCAAGTTTGACGGCACCAAGAACAACTCCTCATCTACGAACACACAACAGATATCCAACCCCAACCACCTACAATGCATCCTGCTCAACACCCGCTCGGTCCACAGGTACGCCATCGACCTCTGGAATCTACTAGACACCATCTCCCCGGACGTCGCCTTCCTAACAGAAACATGGATGAACGCCACATCAGCCCCAGACATCACCATTGCCATCCCGGAAGGCTATAAGATCATTCGCAAGGACCGTACCGGCCAAACAGGAGGAGGCATCGCTATCGTCCATAAGAAATCCATCCGCATCTCAACCAGCTCAGACGTCAATCTCGCCAACACTGAACACCTTCACTTCCAGATCCACATCGACCCCAAGACCACACTCAGAGGCACCCTCCTCTACAGACCACCAGGACCCCGCACACAATTCAGTGAAGACATCACAGACTTCATCACTCCACACGCGCTCCCCTCCGAGGATTACATCCTTTTGGGAGACCTCAACTTTCACCTTGAAAAGAACAACGACCGCAACACCACCACCCTTTTGGACAACCTCGCCAACCTCGGACTTAAACAACTTGTCACTACCCCCACCCACATCGCAGGTCACACACTCGACCCTATCTTCACCTCCAGCAAACATGTCGCCTTCAGCCACACCACAGCTCTCCTTTGGACTGACCACAGCTGCGTTCACTTTACCTACATCAAGTCCACATCCAACAACCACCCACAACCCACTCTGCGAAGAAACTGGAACAAAATCACCATCGACCAGATCTCCTCATCGCTTCTTCAAAACCCCCCCGCCCACTCCTCAAACCCCGACCAAGCAGCCACTAACCTCACCCAATGGTTATCCAACAGCGCCGACATCCTAGCACCACTGAAAAAACGACATATCAAACTAGGCAGCAAGAAGGCCTCCTGGTTCAAAGATGATCTTAAGAAATCCAAGAAACTCTGTCGCGCCCTTGAGAAGGCCTGGAAAAAAGACCCTAACACCAGCACCAAGGACGCCTTCAAAAACGCCACCTGCATTCACCACCAACTGATCCGGAATGCCAAGAAAGCCGCTTTCAAGGACCGACTAGATAGCAACGCCCACAACAGCAAGGAATTATTCAACATCGTCAAGGAATTTACCAACCCCTCAGCCAACTCCAACGACATCACCCCCTCTCAAGCCCTCTGCGACTCCCTAGCCTCATTCTTCAACAACAAAATTGTAGACATCCACAACAGCTTCGACAACCGACCCAAAGACCAACCCACCCAACCCTCTGCAGGACCCCCACCCCCCTTGAACATCCTCAATGACTGGAATCCAATCTCCACTGAGGACACCATCCGTCTGATGAACTCTATCCACTCAGGATCCCCCATAGACCCATGCCCTCACCACATCTTTAACAAAGCAGACTCCATTATAGCACCGCACCTCCGAGACGTCATCAACTGTTCCCTCAACTCCGCAACCTTCCCGGAAAGTTGGAAACATGCCGAACTCAGCGCCCTCCTGAAGAAACCCACAGCTGACCCCACCGAACTCAAAAATTACCGCCCTATCTCGCTCCTTCCATTCCCGGCCAAAGTCATCGAGAAAGCGGTCAACAACCAGCTCGCCACCTTCCTCGAAACCAACAAATCCCTCGACTCCTCACAGTCCGGCTTCCGAGCCAAACACAGCACTGAAACCGCCCTCATCGCAGCAACAGACGACATTCGAACTCTACTGGACAATGGAGACACAGTCGCCCTCATCCTCCTCGACCTCTCCGCAGCCTTCGACACAGTCTGTCATAGCACCCTTTTACAGCGCCTCAGAAACGTCGGAATCCAAGGAAAAGCACTGGAATGGATCACCTCGTTCCTCACCGGAAGAACCCAGAGAGTTCGCCTTCCACCATTCAAGTCAGAGGCCACTGAAGTCATCTGCGGCGTACCACAAGGATCTTCACTCAGCCTCACCCTCTTCAACGTATACATGAGCCCCCTCGCGGTCATCGCACGCCAACACAACCTCAACATCATCTCCTACGCCGATGACACTCAACTGATCCTATCACTCACCAGAGACCCTAACACGGCCAAAACCAACATGCATGAAGGAATGAAAGAAGTAGCCGAATGGATGAAGCACAGCCGTCTTGAAACTGAACTCAGACAAAACAGAAGTCCTCATCCTAGGCACCTCCCCCTCCGCCTGGGATGACTCTTGGTGGCCAGAGGCCCTTGGAAAAGCACCCATCCCGACGGACCACGCACGGAACCTGGGCGTCATCCTGGATTCCTCACTCTCGATGAACAAACAAGCCAACGCCGTTTCTTCATCTTGCTTCAACATTCTTCGCATGCTCAAAAAAACATTTCGCTGGATCCCCACCGAAACTAGAAAAACGGTCACCCACGCACTGGTCACGAGCCGCCTGGACTACGGAAACACCCTATACGCCGGTACCACCGCAAAACTCCAGAAAAAACTCCAACGCATCCAGAACGCTTCAGCCAGTCTCATATTAGACATCCCGCGTAAAGAACACATCTCTGGTCACCTGAAAAACCTCCACTGGCTCCCCGTCAATAAGAGGATTACTTTCCGCCTCCTAACCCACGCACACAAAGCACTTTACGAAATTGGACCCGAATGCCTCAACACACGGCTGTCCTTCTACACCCCCTCCTGCCAGCTACGATCCTCCAACCAAGCCCTTGCCACTGTACCTCGCATCAACAAAACCACCATGGGAGGTTGATCCTTCTCCTACCTGGCAGCTAAAACCTGGAACTCACTTCCCACTCACCTTCGCCTCACTCAGAACCACCTAGCATTCAGAAAGCAACTTAAAACGTGGATATTCGACAAGTAATTCCCCACCCTTCTTCAAGCGCCTTGAGACCCTCTGGGTATGTAGCGCGCTATATAAATCTTGACTTGACTTGACTTGACTTGAATGTTATTTTGTATATTTTATGAGGCTCGCTAAGTCTGGTGTCGGCAGTTTCAACCTGAATGTATTCATTTGTGTCCACTGTCTCCAGATGACTCATCAAGATCTTGCGCGCTATACTGATTTCTGCTGCACTGTCCAACATTGTCAATGCCCACTCCCCCTTTTTCAACTGTGTCCTCAGTATTCTCGGCATGGTTGATTACTCTAATACGGGCTACCTTCTTTTTTGGAAATTGAGATTTTTTACTCTGAGCAGGTTCCTTGTCTTTGGACTTGGTGTGCTCTCCTGGGTCTGACCGTCCTCTTCTTTCCGATTTCTGCGAAAAAGATCGAGAGGGACGTGTATCAATACTTTGATATCTATCCGATTTTTTCAGATTATCCCTATTTCTAAGGTTATATCTTTTCTCAGAGGGCTCCCTCTGGGGAGACTGGTGTTCTCGAGTCGGAGTTCTTTCCCTCCGTCGAGGAGACCTTCCTCTGGACTGGAAAACTTTTTCCTTGGGAGTGGATTGTTTATATCCATCCCAGCTCTTTTTAGGAGTGTTTGAATTATTTTTAATAAATAATTTTTCAGGATTTTCGAGCAGTTGGGGCTTTACTGGTTTTCCACCCAAGCTGTCTCTACCTAATTCTTCATAGCATTTTTCTATGATTTTGGCAAGCTCAACTGGCTGATCTTTTATATCTGTTTCCTTTAACTTCTGGCGAATCGCCACAGATGCTGCTTCTCCTTTTATATTGGCTAATAATATAGCCGAGACCTGCTTGAAGTCTTTCAGTAATTTCATACCAAGAGTTAAAGCGGGCTCTGGACCGTATTCATTTTGAATCTGTTTTAGCACATCCGGTATTACCACCATAGACGGGACACCATGTGTTTTTGTGTAAATGGAAGCAAAGACTCTACCCCAAGTGTCACAGTCCTCCACGTGTGGTGCGATTCCCATAGGAAGGCAGATTGTCAAGATTCTGTGTTTCTCAATAGGGGTAGTATCAGGAAATACTGCCTCTATCTGAGTGATTTTCTGTGCTAACCAGAAAGGAATTTGTTCCCGTTTTACGGGTGTTTTACCAAGACATGACTGTATGTTCTGTGGTGTAATTTTATTAGTGTTCCCCTGATGAGGGGTCAGCTGTGGTACATTAACAGCTGGTTGGACTGTTGCAGTCCGCATTACATATTGGACTAATTGCCTATGTATTTTTATAAGTGTTTTTAGCTGTACTAACAGCTCTTCTCTAGACATTTTTGCAATGTCCGGATGTGGTGTGTAGCTGGCTAGAACCGGCCACGTTGCTCCTGGTCTACCTAGTGGACCGAGCCTGGTAATATGATCATTATGTTTTAGGGCGCCATTAAAACAGAGCAGGTGCTCTTGGAATTTTAGTGGGATTTCAGTCTCCTCGAAAGGAGCGTACTCATCCGGAGGTTTCTCTATTTTGTAATAGTGAAACTCTTTTGTTCTAGCGTTTGCCGCTGGAAAGTTTATCCATGAATAGAATACCTCTGTCTGCCGATATTCGTGTGCCTCTATCACGAAAATTACTGTACCACCTTGTGGTGTCAGTCCGTTCTCTATAAGTTTTAACGTTATAGATTTTCTTAAATGTGCCGGGATGATTATTGCACCCGGTACCGTGTCGTCGGGATCCTGCTGAGTCGCATCTGCTGCGGCCCCAGTGGTTCCGTTTTCTCCTGGCATTGTATAAATGCAGGTTTTGCAGAGTTGGTATCCAAGGAGACAAAGTTTAGGTGCACAATATTTTGGAACACTGTATCCTTCAACGTTGAATAAACCAGAGCTTTACATAGGAATCGCTTCCTACTGAGTTCGGGCGGATTTTAACCTTTCACCCACTCCAGACGTCTATTGGAGTATTTACGGGAGAAAGGGGTCTGTGAAAAATGCACGACTGAGTTACTCTAACGTCTTGCGTTAGTTTATCGCCTTACCAAACGTTTGGGCGCCATGTAGTGTAGTTCCTATTTTCCCAATAGGCCCTGCGCATTGGAATAACATAAACAGTAGTATCGATGTAGAAGTGCGGATCTTCCAGGCCTCTACTGACTATCCTAAACTTAATTGGGTTTGTTACCAACTAGCTCAGAGGTCACTGGAAACTTTCTTGACTGAAATAGGAAGTGATCAGCTTCCCTGGCACAGACAAGAAGGGATTCAGTTTTCCAACAACCGTGCAACATGACAACTTTGCTCCTCAGATCAAGAGTCAATCTCTAGGGTCGTGTGAAACAATAGACAGTTATTTTACTCAGTCAGGTTGGTGCAGTTTACTTTCACAATATGTAGAGAATAGAGAGACAGGCGTTTGTCAATAAAGCGTTAACATTTATTGAACAGTCGTTCTTCTCGTACAAGAGAAATGAATTGCCACAATTGCAAGACTTGTTATTATAAAAAGTACGTACAGTAAGATGAGTATTGCGAAATAATACTGTAAAAGCATTGATATGGTTTCTTAGCCATACAATGGTTTAAAAGTAATAAAACATATATACATTCATATATACATTAGGCTAAAATACTCAACTGGTGCTTCTAACTACGCCTACCCCAGTGTACCTGACCTAAGCCTAATACTTGGGAGGGGAGTAAGTAAGTAGCTTTAGTTTAAGTTGGTTTTGCCAAGGTTTGCTTCAAGAATTCTCACTAAGGGTTTAGTCAACACCATACCTCTGAATAGAATGATGGAGGTCTGGTATCTCCTTCAGGGAAACTCGGTATCCCAGTCACCCGCAAGGGTAGACCAGAAACGCTGGAGCTGGATTTCTCGGCAGGAGAAAGACAGCGTCTCTTCTTCAGCGCGTCGAGAAGGAGAAGGAGGGGGGACAGCGTCCGCGGGCAGCTTGCATCTGCTGGGCTCTTTGCAGGGGACGGCTGTTCAGCTCCTAGATTCACCCCACCATCGTTCGCTAGTTAGCAGCGATAGCAGTAGCGATAGCAGCTATGGTGTCATCAGCATGACAGCTTCTTCAGCAGCAGCGAGATAGCTGGCAGCATCAGCGATGGCATTAGCGTAAACAGCAGCAACATCAGCGAAAAGCAGACAGCGTTTGCTTAAGGCAACGTTGGTAATATTTATACCTAAAAGGTGCCTTGTTTGACGTAAGTTTGCTGGACATAAGACGTCAATAAAGATGTCACTAGGAAGTGATCACTTATCAGTTGCTCATTAGAGTTCTATTACTAATCAAAACACAGCAAGCGGGGATTTCCAGGTTTGCTGAGTTTTTATCTTGTTAAAGAACTCTGAGTGTTAATCTAGGAATCTCAGATAGTAACTTCTGCTCTGTCATTGCACTAATTGGTTGCAAAGGAAGTGGCAGAGAAAGCTATTCTGGAATGTGGCTCTGTTCGTGTGAGGCCAGAGACGAGTTTCTGAATATTGCACTTGAACGGTTATGCCAATATAGGGAATACATGGATTTATAGCCGAATAGGGGCATACGGTCACAGTATCGATCAGGATCCTAGATAAGCACGCAACAACTCGATGCAAGCTGTACAGTTTGATAAACAATTAGTAGTTGTTTGTTGAACTCTTTTGTGTGTCTTTATTTCAAATATGCTTGATGTGCATCTTTTGAAACAGCCAATGCGTTTCGCCTAAACATGGGCTTCTTTGGGGCATTTAGTTAATGTAAATGTAAATTGATACTTGTATAGCGCACTACTCACCCGCAAGGGTCTCAAGGCGCTTGTACGAATACCGCTGTGGAACCCATCCTGGCTTTCCCTGTGAGGCGTCCACTCCAGGGCACCCCCAAGGCAGAGGCCAGGCATCCTTAGTGTTGTGGGGGCTGTTGTGGAGATTAAGCAAGCTATTGCCCAGAGTTGCAGAGTGGGACTCCATGATTGGTATAGGCACTGAGGCGAGAATTAACAGGTCCGTGGAATTTTGAGCCCAAGACCCACCGAGGCGGGGAATTGAACCCTGGTCCCAGACCAGACCTCTGCATCAGGGTCTGCCACTCTAACCATTGAGCCACACTTCTCCAGATAATATACTGCCAAGGAAGAAAACTGATAGAGCATGATCGGGTGTGGCGTCTTTTTAATGACGTATATTGAACGTTATTAGGCCTCAGGCCCATGGAACCACCTGTGTATCCTTATTGAAGAGATCCCAGGCCAGGCCTCAGGGTCAAAAGGCCAAGGTGTCTCCAAGATTTCTTAAATTTGAGTAAGACCACAGTGTATCGTATTCTTAATCTGTGTACGGCTGACGTGCAAAGCTCGGGGAAAATGTTCTGGCTGTTTTGTAATGGCATGGCTGTTACAACGTGGTCGTTGTATTGACCGCATTTAATGGCATGCGTTAAACAAGCATTGGAAATGCAATAGGTCTCGCATTAGGAAAGTTTGAGCAATTGGTATTGTAAAGGACACTTTTTTTATTTATGTGTTGGTTTTGAAAATAGCAAAAGTAATATCTTTGTCAGTTACAATGTCAATAGTTTTAACTTTCGCAAATGTGCCACCTATAGCATTTGTAATGCAATGTGTGTTGTCTTTACGTGACTTAGATGTATTGATTTTGCAAATAACAATGGCTTTTAATTTTGTAAATGATTAATACTTAAGTAAAATTTATTGTCATTTTTAATGGCAATAGCTTAAACGTTTGTAAAATAATTTTGTGAAGATTATGTTCTGGGTTCAGGGGTTTTCGCTTCGAGCTCTAGGACAGAAGCGCTTCTTTTCTTTTCCGCCGTCTTTGATTTCCTGTAAACTGCGCCTGCTTTTTGTTCTGCCATCTAACGTTTAGTTTCTCCCGTTTTTTATTATACCATTAGTTATTGCTGTTCTGTCATCTTTATGCTAACGTGGACAAAGAGGAAAATTAACTCACTCCAAAACGACTGTGTGGAAAAATATAATCGGGCCTTGCATGCAAATAACCGCAACCCGGCCGTAAAGATGCATCACGTCCCTTGGTGGGCGGGCATGGGAGGGGGCGGAGCGGGGAGAGGGGAGAGGTGCGACACAGCAGGCAGGGGAGGAGAGTAGGAGGAGGAGGGGGGAGGAGAGTAGGGGAGGCACAGAAAGGTCTTGTGCTCGATGTTAATGATAGCCAAATGGCATATATATAACCCAGACGGGGCTTATTTACAAAGCCAGCGGGGATCCTCAAAGGGTGGCACAGCTCTTGCCCCGGTGGAGCAACAATGGGCAATGCAGCCGTCCAGGACTGTGTAGCTATGGAGAGCACAATATTATACCATTAGTTATTGCTGTTCTGTCATCTTTATGCTAACGTGGACAAAGACGAAAATTAACTCACTCCAAAACGACTGTGTGAAAAAATATAATCGGGCCCTGCATGCAAATAACCGCAACGCGGCCGTAAAGGTGCATCACGTCCCTTGGTGGGCGGGCAGGGGAGGGGGCGGAGCGGGGAGAGGGGAGAGTAGGAGGAGGAGGGGGGAGGAGAGTAGGGGAGGCACGGCCTAGCGGCCGTGCAATCAAGATGTGAGGGGGCGGAGCTGGGGGAGGCTGTGAGAGAGAGAGTAGGCAAGGCAGGCGGCTGGGGAATCCTTGCACGAAAAACACAGCTCTGCACGGTCCCTTAGGGTGTGCGAGTGGCCATTGAGGCTTGCTTGCCACTGGCAGTGGTCACACCCTATCCAGTGCAGAGTTATGCTTGTCACTCGTGTCTGAACCGGAGGGTGTCACCTGAAGCACGGGGCAGGCATTGCATTGATATGAGGTGCATGAGAATTGAAGTAACCGCTTGCCCGAGGCTATGACATGTTAGCTACAACTGTAGGGTGTTTGTAACACGAGCTCCAGACATTTGTTTCCACGCTCTAGGCATTGACAGTTATAGCCGCTCAGCAAAGCTTCGTGGTGCCTTTGTCTGGTGGAGCGCGGAGCGTAGATGATTTAAAAGGCAGCTGAGACATGCAGGATGAAAGAGGAGTGTCACTGTAGAATGCTGGAGATGAGAGAGACTGCCAGCCTAAGATCCAGGAGGCGAGAAAGACCGTCAGTGTGGAGTGCAGGATTCGAGAGAGACTGTCAGTGTGGAGTATAGGAATGAGAGAGAGCGTCAGTGTGGCGTGCAGTATTCGAGAGAGACTGTCAGTGTGGAGTATAGGAATGAGAGAGCGTCAGTGTGGCGTGCAGTATTCGAGAGAGACTGTCAGTGTGGAGTATAGGAATGAGAGAGAGCGTCAGTGTGGCGTGCAGGATTCGAGAGAGACTTGTCAGTGTGGAGTGCAGGAGGCGAGAGAGACCGTCAGTGTGGCGTGCAGGATGAGAGAGAGACTTGTCAGTATGGAGTGCAGCAGGCGAGAGAGACCGTCGGTGTGGCGTGCAGGAGACGTAAGAGATTGTAATTGCTGGGTGTACGAGGCGTGGGAGACTGTCATGTAGGGTGCAGCAAATGAGAGAGATTGTCAGTGTGGCGTGCAGGATACGAGAGAGACTGGAGATGGAAAAGGGCGTGGAAGGGATGGCTCTACGGCTGCTGGCGCGAGAGCTGGGGGCGGGGCGGGAGGAGACAGGAAATAGGGCAAGAAGGGCAACAGAACTGCTGATGATGAGGAGGTAAGCTACAAAATGAAGAAGGGTGAAAGGTGTTCAGAAAGGTGCAGCTGGAAGGGAAAGGGTGCAGACTGCAAAGGAGAGTTAGGGAGGCGGAGGAGACGAGAGTTATTGCTGTTCTGTCATCTTTATGCTAACGTGGACAAAGACGAAAATTAACTCACTCCAAAACGACTGTGTGGAAAAATATAATCGGGCCCTGCATGCAAATAACCGCAACCCGGCCGTAAAGGTGCATCACGTCCCTTGGTGGGCGGGCAGGGGAGGGGGCGGAGCGGGGAGAGGGGAGAGTAGGAGGAGGAGAGGGGAAGAGAGTAGGGGAGGCACGGCCTAGCGGCCGTGCAATCAAGAAGTGAGGGGGCGGAGCTGGGGGAGGCTGTGAGAGAGAGTAGGCAAGGCAGGCGGCTGGGGGCATGTGCACGCGCATTTAAGCTCAATGCGCATGCGCATTGAGCTTAAATTTCTCGTGCACTGCAAGGAATCGCCACGATTCCTTGCAAGTTGGATAAAGAGTGGATAAGCCACCATAGACTTGCAAGCTTGATGCGCATGCGCATCGACAGGCGAGACCTAAAAAGCATGCGAGGTAATGTGGCGTATTCATTTTTCATTTGTCTTAACAGCAACACTTCCAAATTATTCTTTTGCTGTGGGAAGGATAGTAGCCCCATAGGCTAACAAGGGGTTACCAGCTGGCATCCCAGCCTGGCTAACCTCTGAATAGGACTACTTAAGTGTCAAAGGTTTCAAATTAAATGTGTCATTAAACCCAACCTCATGCCCAGGTTGGCTTTAATGTCACTATTAAACTTTTGGAAAGTTGCCACTCTGCACTCCAGTTCGATCAGTGACCTCACAAAGGCCCTGGCACTCAGACAGCTTTCTGTCACCTTGGGAGATGTGGAACGACTCCCCGGCCCAAGCCCAGGAACAAAGGCTGTTGCCACTGAGCAAGGTGTTACCTCCTATTTCAAGATGGCTACTCGGTGTTAGCCCAGAGGGTAAGCTTCAAAGGGGAAGCCACCTTTGAAGGGCCAACTGTAACAACATCTCTGAGCAGGATACCTTTTTTTCCTGCAGACACTTAGGAGACAGAACCAAAGAGGGAAAACCCATCCCCAAACCAACTTTCCCATGGGTAGACAGTTCACTGGTAGCCACACCTCTAGAGCGGGCTACTGTGCTCCTGATGACCAAGGAAGGATCATACCATTTTGAAAGGGGCAATAATTGGGCACTCTGGTAGTTAGATTACACACATTGCCGTGAACACATCACTAGGCAGGAGGGGACCCAGTAGTCCATTGACTAGTGACTGTGTGGTCCCCTCAGGGCTCTTTCCTGGGATAAATGTGACACCCATGGCACCCTGCCCCTCAGATCAGGCTGGAATCGAAGAGAGATGACCAAAGAAGGACTGCCATGCTGTGACCATAACCCTCACAAAGAGAGGCTGCACTGTTGAGAAGATGGCACCTGCTGCACTTTTGGGCTAGTGGGATTGGGACTGTGGCTGCGGGTTGTGACTCGGGGAAAGGCTGGTTTCCCAACTTCACCCACAGCAGTGACTCCTAGGATCAGTCGTCTGATCCCCTGTTAGCAGCTCCAGGAACAGAAGAGCTGAAGAGAGACCAAAGTGACAAGTCTGTAGCCACCGCACATGTTTTGCAGCTACCAATTGCCGGGCGCACTAAGGGCTCAAATTGGAGACAGTCAAAAGTTGCACCCATGTCTGCCAGACTCAGGAGTGCTATCCAAGTCTCAAGGGACTCTAGCCCCCATCATTCCAACTGCGGTGCAAGGAGACCAGTAGTGCAGCATTGGCTAGCCAACTACAGCACTGTAGAGGACTTTGAGGGACCCTGATTTCCATTTCCAAAGTCACCCAACATCACATATAGACCAAGGGACCACTACATAGACACGCCCAACAATTGCAAAATGACAGAGACATCCTTTGAACATCCTTTGTCTGACTCCTCTGCATCAGGACCACTCCATTGATGCCTACGGTGGTCATCCTGTAAAATTTAGAAACAGCCACTTAGACCTTTTTCCTGCCGGAATTGAGCGCCCAAACGGGTTCACAGTCCCTGCACTCTTTCAAAATTTTTAAACGTTTACAAACTTTTTGTTGACCAATGCTTGTTTGTGGTTGCATTTAAAAGTAATAAAATCTCCTAGAAATCTGCATCTCTGGAACCCTGTGGTGGCTTTTGATGATCGAAGTATCTAAAGGTTCACAAAAATATGGTTTATTTTTTATAAATTGTTATTGTGTCTCTTTATTTGTGTGCCGCTTTCTTATATGGCCGGGATGCCTATCACCCCCTCCCAACACAATCCCCAAGGATGGGAAGACGGACACCGATCTGAACTTTTGGAAGGCGGGAGGGAGTTACCCTCCCGGCCGTATTTATTAAAATATGAAACAAAATTAAAACATTAAAATAACAGTTTCATATCATGTACAATTTTTCATTTATACATTTCACTGCAGTCACGTTTATTGGCTAACCTTAACAAATCTCTAATACAAAGGTTCTCCTAGCCGAGTCTAAACATCCTGCAAATGCATACTTTCTAAAATAAAAATTGTACATCCTAACATTACGGGCCAACGGCAAGGTCGTAACCGGTGTCAGATCCCTACTACCAGAACTCACAGAGGACTGTACCTCTGTGCCAACTTCCAATTTCCCTTGTCTTAGCGGGGTCCCCTTATTTAACTTGACGCCATCTTAGTGGTCGTCCGAGGACTCGTGTGAGGTGTCTAGAAGGTAGCGTGGACCCCCCTCCCACCCCACACTGTTCACCACATCCGCCGTCGCGGATATCCTGGCCCCGGGAAATTCTTAGGAGGGGCATCGAGCCGCCTCCTCCCCTGGGAGGGGCCTATGACCGCCTTCCCTTCGGCGACCCCATACTTAGTGGGTGCCGCCTCCCCATGTGAGGGGCCAATGGCCGCCTCCCCCCGGGCGCTCCCATCCATAATGGGTGGCGCCCCCTCTAGGGATCTTGAAAATTACTGCTCACCGATCATGACCTTACCGCCCGACCAAAATAAATACGACGTTTTTGACCTAATGAAGAGAGCGATAAACGGTTAACTGGACATTGTCCTATTCCTCCACTTATCAACACATGCCACACATCTAATTCGACTGTGAAACCTCGCTCAACTGGATAAGAGAATTGTTATGAAGAAAATAACTTTATTGCAGTTCAAACATTGACACCTTTATTACATACTAAAATAAAACCTGGAAAAAAGATACTGTCAACGCAAATCAACTTTATTGCATTTACTAACGTTGCCCTAAGGGGTTGGTGGGTGGGTCAAAATTGCTCCTTGTTCCGTCTAGGGCTCACGTGCAACGAGAGGGTGCAGCTTCCAAGCACAGGAACAAGAGGATGCTTCTCTGGATTGTTGCTCCTTTTTTTCCTCTTCGGGAGGGCGTGTACCCTCCTCTGGTACGCCTACGGGGCGTGACCAACGGTGTAGGTGTCTAGGACAACCCCTTCTTGGGCGGGAAAAGGCGCGCCCCGGCTACGCCGCTTCGGGCATACCAGCCGAGACACGCCCCCGCCCAAAATGGTTTCCTGGGGGGATCCGGGCACCCTGCTATACGTTCGGGGGGACCGAGTGGTCGCCCCTTTCCATATGGCCGGGATGCCTATCACCCCCTCCCAACACAATGCCCAAGGATGGGAAGACGGACACCGATCTGAACTTTTGGAAGGCGGGAGGGAGTTACCCTCCCGGCCGCATTTATTAAAATATGAAACAAAATTAAAACATTAAAATAACAGTTTCACATCATGTACAATTTTTCATTTATACATTTCACTGCAGTCACGTTTATTGGCTAACCTTAACAAATCTCTAATACAAAGGTTCTCCTTGCCGAGTCTAAACATCCTGCAAATGCATACTTTCTAAAATAAAAATTGTACATCCTAACATTACGGGCCAACGGCAAGGTCGTAACCGGTGTCAGATCCCTACTACCAGAACTCCCCCCTCACGGTGTGAGGGGCGGTCGCACAGAGGACTGTACCTCTGTGCCAACTTCCAATTTCCCTTGTCTTAGCGGGGTCCCCTTATTTAACTCAACGCCATCTTAGTGGTCGTCCGAGGACTCGTGTGAGGTGTCTAGAAGGTAGCGTGGACCCCCATCCCACCCCACACTGTTCACCACATCCGCCGTCGCGGATATCCTGGCCCCGGGAAATTCTTAGGAGGGGCATCGAGCCGCCTCCTCCCCTGGGAGGGGCCTATCACCGCCTTCCCTTCGGCGACCCCATACTTAGTGGGTGCCGCCTCCCCATGTGAGGGGCCAATGGCCGCCTCCCCCCGGGCGCTCCCATCCATAATGGGTGGCGCCCCCTCTAGGGATCTTGAAAATTACTGCTCACCGATCATGACCTTACCGCCACAGGCCGGATAGTTGACCGGCTATCCGGACCCCCCACAAACTCCTCCTAAAGGTCATGGATTTACAAACCCCTTAACCAAGCTAGGAAGTCTCCTATGAGTAAGACATTCCCCTCCCGGGACAAATGAACCCCATCTTCGAGATACATATTATCACCCCGGATACAACCATGCGGAATACAGTGCAACTGTCCTGAACGAAACAATCTAGCCAGTTTGTTATTAACCTTCTTCACTGAATGATTCAAAGCTGGCACAGAGAGGGCCCCCCGCCACACCTTCCTTGGAATCATGTGTGACCATGCTATCGTGCACCCCGGTATCCTCTTTGCCAGCCAGCTAACAGTGGATAGAACCCGCTCGAGGAGTACTCTACGACCGAGCGCCACCAAGTCATTGCCCCCCAGATGCACTATGAGTATAGACGGCGGTGACCTTGTCCGCCCTAACAATTCCTCGATAAAATACTGAAAGTGGTCAATACAGAGCCCGCCCCTTCCATGGAAGGTCACCCTGTTCCCGTATTCCCCAGCTGCGTGAATCATGTCACCTGCTTTGAATACGTCCGCGGCTCGCCTCACGTATGAGTGGCCAACGACCCACACCACTCTTTCCTCAGACGGTGTTCTTTGACCGCTGGTTCCCAGGTGTCGGGTCGACTGCACAGTCCGCCCCGCCTCGCAAGCTCGCGAAACTGTAAACCAAACAAAAGACAAGAAGCGTGAGTGCATGACATTAGCTTCACAACATGTGCAACCGCACATACCTTTTATAACAGTTCGAGGACCATCGTCCCAATCGTTTCACCGTTTCCACACTCTGACCCCTGGCTGTAGCTTCTGTAGCAGCCCCTATCCTGAAGGAATGGGTCCCAAAATCGCTCGGGTCCAAGCCTGCTGCCGCGATTGCCAGTGTTAACACCCGCTGAAACTGAAACTTCGTCAGTGGGGTGGCGTCGGTGTGTCTCAGCAAGCTTCCCCCCCATGCTGCCACCCTTTGCGCCAGGTATTCCTCAACACACTGTACCGGGCACATGGGGGTCCCTCGCATGCGCTGGACCACAATACTATCCCCCATCGCACTCTGGTCAGTCTTTGACCTAGCTATTGTGATTACCATTGAATCACCCTTGATCTGAACGTGTTCCCGACATAGACCTCCCCCCACATCCTTCTTATTTCTTGCCACCAGCTCGCTCACCCGCATAGCCCCATGGAATGCTAATGCGAAAGCGGCCCGGAACAGCACTGCTTCGGACTGGGAGGAACAGGTCGCGGGGAGCACTGACATCAACAGGGACAGTCTTTCTAAGCCAATCGGGCGCCTCTCGTCTACTTTATGACCCTCGAGGCATTGCCACCCTCGTAATGCCTTCTTAACCAGAAAGGACGATGTAGGGTCCCTAATGCCGTAAGCCTGCGCCATGAATGCAATGGCGGCCCGGTGCCTATTGGCCGTCGCTGCAGATCGGCCAGCCTTGTGAAGTGCCACCAAAAATTTCAGCACATACTCCTCCTCTCCCCACTTATCCCCTCCTGCCGGACCCAAAAATGCACAATAGGAACGAAACGCTCCTTCGTATGCCTTCCATGTCCTGGGGGCTAAGCTGGCTCCCACGAGGTCCTGTAATCCGGGGCACCGAGTGACCAGAGAGTTTCGGGAAATGGTGCCGCCACTAGATCCGCAGAAGGTAGATAACCCCTGAAGGCCTGCATGTGGGAACGAGAGAGTGCATCAGCCGCCTGGTTCAATACACCCGGCACATGCCTTGCCCTAAACTGAACGTTCAGTCTCATGCACAGTAGGACAATTTCTTTCAGCAATCTCAAAATCAACTTGCAGCGTGCTGCCTGGTTATTTATACATTCAACAACGGTCATGTTATCGGACCAAAATACCACTGAGCGATCACGGAAATTGTCCGGCCATGTTTTCAGGGCCACAAAAATGGGAACCAGCTCAAGAAACCCAATGTTACCTGTTAACCCATTGGTGTGCCACCACGTTGGCCATGTTTGCGCCGACCATCGATTACCAAAGATGGCGCCAAATCCCATGCTCCCTGCTGAGTCGGTCCACAAACCCAGCTCTTCCGAGGATGCTGGCGGTTTGCTCCATACCACTCGACCGTTGAAATCCGCCAGAAATGCCAGCCATATGCGGATATCCTGGCGAACCTCTGCCGACAGTCTCGTACGGTGGTGTCCTTCTTTGAGACCGACCATGGCTTGTGCAATAGAGCGGGAAAAGGGGCGGGCCATTGGTATCACTCTGAGGGCAAAGTTAAGTTGGCCCACTGCTTGCTGCAACTGATGGAGAGTTACCTTTTCTCTGCTAATGCACCATTCTAGCGATGCCCTAAATTTCATTACCTTGTCCCTGGGCAAACGGAAGCATCCCTCCACTGAATCGAGCTCAATTCCAAGAAACTCGAGTGAAGTAGATGGCCCCACTGTTTTCCCCGGTGCCAATGGCACGCCGAATCGTTTCATGAGATTGCAAAATTCAAATAAAGCCTGTGCACATTCCGTGTCCCCGGCTGGCCCCAAGAACAAGAAATCATCTAGACAATGCATAACCTGCGTATAGCCCGTAGCTCTGGTGAACGCCCATTGCAGAAAACAGCTGAATTTCTCAAAATAAGCACAAGAGATGGAGCAACCCATTGGCATACATCTGTCCATGTAATAGCGTCCTTGGAACACAAAACCCAACAGACGCTGATCCTGAGGATGTACCGGGAGCAACCGGAACGCTGACTCAATATCTGATTTAGCCATCAACGCTCCGGGCCCCAGGCGATTCAACATGGCGGCGGCCTCATCAAAGGATGCATACCGTACCGAACAGACTCCTGGATCGATGGCATCGTTTACCGAAAGACCCCTAGGTGCCGACAAGTTATGAATTAACCTAAATTCACCAGGGTCCTTCTTGGGGACCACTCCCAGCGGTGAACAAATGAAATTAGGAACCGGCGGGTGCCTATATGGGCCGGCGACCCGGCCCCGGGCAACTTCCTTCGCAATCTTACCTTCCACCACCCTTGGGTGCTGCTGAACGGACAGTTGGTTTCTGCACAGTGAGTCCCCCCGAAAATCCCCCGCCGGGATGTGGAAACCATTCGAAAAACCGTCCCGTAACACCCCAGCGGAGACATGATCAGGGTATTCGTTTAGCCAGGGGATCATTGCCATGATATCTACGGGGGTAGGTAGTGGTACCCCTTGGCCGATATTAGACCTGTTTGGTACCTCCTCTACCCCCGGTATCCCCATTCTTGGCTCTGCACGAACTTTCCGGGTGTGAAGAATGTCCGCAACCTGCACACTCATGCCTGAACTTACATGTCCCCTGTGGCCTGGTTAAAATTCCAGCAAACTCCTTTTCTGCCCCCACTCCCACTACTCTTGGGTTGGTGATCACCTGCGGGGTTTGCTCGAAAGGGCGCCGCCGATTGATGGCGGAAAGGCGCCGATCCATACTCACCAAGCGAGGACGACTTCGTCGTGCCCGGCATCATCTGCTTCTGCCAAGAGACGGAGTCGAGACAGTCCCACGTCAGAGACGAATCGTGCTCCTTGGCCTTACGAAATTTACTATCATAACCCCTCCATTGATCGCCCTCATATGTTTCGTAGAAATCCAGTATACGTGTCTGATAACAGGCTAATTCAGTCATAATCTCTGGCTTACGTTCACCCATAATAGCAGTAAACATCCCAAAGGCCTTGGCCCAATTAGAGATCGTCTCATCCACCCTGAAGCCCGCCATTTTGGCGCGCCACACACTCGGATGCAACAAATCTTTCTGAGCCTTAACGTACTCAATCTCGTGATGATCCGTCAGGAGCGAAAACATATTTACATATTTATCAGCCGAAATCATCTCTTTCGTGGCCAGAGGAATATGCTGAACTACTTTCTCCCTCCTTGAGGGCAAAGACCCCCCGTTCGCCATTGGCAAAGGCTGCTTACCAGACTCCACAGCTGGTCCTGCTGATTTTCCACCGCCAGCCGCTGGTTCTCCCGTGGGAATCTGTGAGGGGACAAAAGGAACATTCGCCTTCGCAGCATCTCGCGATTGCCGTAACTGCTTCATTAATAACCTAGCCTCTCTGGCCGTGTCTCCAGGCCCTGCTGCCCCCTCGGTATTTTTTCCGAGCCACGCGGCCAACTGGGCGGCCAACTCAGGAGGCATTTCCTCGTCGCTGGTGGGCGTAACTACAACCGGGATCGGCTGACCTGCATCCGGGATCGGTACAGGTACCGGGGCTTCGACTGGACTAACTGGGCTTACCGGGGGTGACTCGGGAACTGGAGACTCCCCCCCCTGCCGCCCTATTCCTGGCCCTTTTACCTCTCCCTGCAGGAACTACTCCCGGCAATGCTGGTCCGATAACCTTCTTCGGCCTGCCCGTATTATCCATTGCCGCCATTTTCTTTTTCATGTTCGCCATGTCCTTCACCAACATGCGGAGCATCTGCTCCATCCCAGCCTTCTTTCCGACCTTCTTGCCAGGCATCGTTGTCAGAGCCTTGACCCTTGCTGCTCCCCTGCTCGACGAGGTCCTGGCTTCAGAGGTCCAAAAATACCGGAAGAGAAGGATCCTGGAAGAGAAACACAAAAATCAAAATTGCTCCTTGTTCCGTCTAGGGCTCACGTGCAACGAGAGGGTGCAGCTTCCAAACACAGGAACAAGAGGATGCTTCTCTGGATTGTTGCTCCTTTTATTCCTCTTCGGGAGGGCGTGTACCCTCCTCTGGTACGCCTACGGGGCGTGACCAACGGTGTAGGTGTCTAGGACAACCCCTTCTTGGGCGGGAAAAGGCGCGCCCCAGCTACGCCGCTTCGGGCATACCAGCCGAGACAGGCCCCCCGCCCAAAATGGTTTCCCGGGGGGATCCGGGCACCCTGCCATACGTTCGGGGGGACCGAGTGGTCGCCCCTTTCCATTCTGTCATTTGATGCTGTTAAATGCTTTTCACTAAGTTTCTTTGCCAAGTCTTACTGCTCGCAGCCACAGCATCCTAGGGTTGTGCTAAGGTTAAGTAAACAATACTGGCTGGACACCTAGGATGGGATTTCCGAGTGCACAGCATGATAGGGCCCCACAGTCGTAATGTTATGATTTGCAATATACCCCAATATAGGCCATGGTAGGCACCTAACCTTTCACCTACATTTACCCTCCCATTTGACTGCATAAGGTTTTGGTGCTGACCTGAGAGAGAGAGAGAGAGAGAGAGAGAGAGAAACTTGTTTATTTAGACCTTGGTCTTTTAAACAGTACAGAACACACACAATTAGGCTCAAAAAGTACGGACAGACAAAATTCTACTACATCTTAAATTGGTAAAATTCAGTACTTGTTAAAAGAAAGTTAAAAGAGGGTGACGCCCTCAGAAACACAACATACAATACGCCCTATTTTTACAGAAATCTCAAAATCACTAAAAGGATAAGAAGAACATTTTTCATTTCATAAAACTTTAAAACAACTTAAAATCAGTGCCCCTCTTTGGAAATCACCATTTAATATTCTTTTAAACCCTTCAAAAATTTACCCAATCCAATTGCAATTTCTAACGTGGGTATTTCGATAAGTAAACAGATCGCCTGGGCACGTGAAGTTATCTTATGTGATAGAAATATCGGACGTAAAAACAATTTCCTTATATCATGTACAAATAAGCAATCAAGTAAAACATGCGGCATATCATGTCTTAGTCCACGCCCACAGTTACAATTACCTTCTGGGGCGATCAGTGCAGATTTTAATTTTCCATCTATCTTCCATGGGTTAACCCCAACCCGAGTCCTAAGAATTTCATATCTCAGCACTCGATTGGGCAGAATGTCCAAATATGGGAACCAGCCATCATTAACCAATGACTTTTTTAACCACTGGACCGATTTTTTTTCTGACATATAATCTAGGTCCTGCGCCCTGGAGAGGGACTTGCCTTGTTCCCTAAGGGTTTTCTTAGTAAACTCCGCTATCAAGGCATCCTAAGAGAATTTCACATTAAGGCACCCAGTTACTTTCTGGAGGGTTTTGCTCGCATCCTTTGCCCAGGCAAGGTTACTTATTTGGATCTCATCCCTACACCACTGTGAGACCTTTAGTGTTGCTCCTGGGTCTTGGCGCTTCCAGAATCTTACCAGGGCCATTTGAGATTGTACGGTCCATGAAGTTAGCCCAAGCTCCATTCTTATTGCTTGAACCAAAGTACAGTTTGGTAAGGACAATATTATTTTTAAGATTTTTCCCTCTTCCTGGTCCCACTTATGTTTACCGCTCAGGTATAACACCTCTGCGCCATACAATACTTGGGGGGGATCATTGCACCAAATGCCTTTATCATTGGTTTATGAGTCATGTCGCCATATTCTTTATTAAACCTTTTCAACCCACATGTGGATGAAAAAGCTTTGGCTCTTTGCGCCTCCAAATGGGTGCGCCAATCTAGGGCACTATCAAACCAGAGGCCTAGATATCTATATTCCTTAACTGCCTCTAATTTGTTATTACCCAAAAACCAATTAAAGTTCTTCTTGCTCTTTCCAAAACATAAGACCTTAGTTTTTTCCATATTTAGAGTCAAAATTTTCCTATCACAATAACCTTTAAAAGCATTTAGTTTCCTTTGAAGTCCTATTTCTGTTTGATCTAGGATCACGAAGTCATCTGCGTATAATAGGCAAGGCACTTTGTTCCCGCTCATTCTAGGGCTTGCACTTCTTTCTACATCAAGTGCCGCAGGGAGATCTGCCAGAAAGATTGAAAATAACAGGGTGCCAGAACGCACCGCTGTCTAAGGCCATTCCCTATCAATATCTTCTGGGTTAGTGACCCATGCGAATCTCTAATAACCTGGGCCCAGTTCCCTCTATGGAGATCTTTCAAGATCATCAATAAGCCATCCGGCATCCATATCCTATCAAATCCTTCCAGAGTTTGTTCCATTCCACGGAGTCAAACGCGGCCGGAAAGTCAACAAAACAACAATGCAACTTCCCATTATGTTCTATTGACTTTCGGGCCAACGCCCATAGGGCAAAGCAGTTGTCTATTGTAGAATGGCCTTCTTTGAAGCCGCCCTGTTCCACTGGAATAATTGCTCTCTCTTCTGCCCAAGTCTTTAGCCTACCTAATATTATTTTAGCAAATATTTTTTCTCCTATATCGAGTAGGTTGATTAATCTATAGTTCCTTGGTGTGTTGACGTCCCCTTTTTTATGGATCGGTCGAATTATCGCACCCTTCCAGCTACTTGGAACTATCCCTGATTCTAGGATGACTAAGAACATTTGGGAGAAGAATTTGGCCCACCAAGATGTCCGTGACTTAATTATCAGGGCAGGCAGGTTATCTGGGCCGGAGGCTCTTGTTAAATTTAAAGTTTTGATTGTAAGTACATTTCTTTCTGAGAAGTCTGGTTTTAGGTCATCTACCAGGCCTCTCCAGTCCCTTTGTACTTCCTCTTCAGATTCACCCCCCAGTGGGTATAGCTCTTTCAAATAATCCTCCCAGGCACCCTCTTCTACCACACAAATCATTGACGCAGGTGCTATCAAGAAGCATAGTATACTCTTTCTTTAATTTTACAAGATGTTCAGCTCTAGATTTATCAAATTTTTTACGCAGACTGCGCTGTTCTCGCCTTAGTTCTCTTTTCTTATTTAAACAGGCTATATTATACCAGTTTCCCTTACTAACTTGAGTGGTTTGTGTGCCCTTGGTAATCTTTACGTCTGTTCTAAGTTCAACCTTGATACTTTGTACCACTTGGTTTAATTTTTCAATGTACCAGGCCAGATCTAGACCAACTGTGCATCCTAGAACGATTTTATGTTGGAGCCTGGTTAATTTCTCTATATTGTCTTCGGTTAACCGTGTTGTGATGCGCCTGGGCTAGTCCATCTGTGGTAAAATTACTTTTTCAGCAACGATTTGATGGGAAAATGCCAGTTCCAATTCTAGAATATTGTGGTCACTTTCTTCTATACGGTTAACTATAAAGCCCTTTACTATATCAAAGTTCCATGCTGGGATAAAGACATAATCTATGGGGCAATTTTGTGTACCTTGTTTAAAGGTTTTATTTGCCGGGCGATCTTGTAGGAACCTACCGTTCAAACAGAAGAGACATTTATTCGCTAGGTAATTCCCCAAGCTTACATCATTCATTGTACACAGACTTTCGGGAAACTTTGCTTGAATTATATCATAAGATTCTAAAAATTCCTGATACATGAGATCTTGCCGCTTAGGATTAAGTTTATGGTTAAAATCTCCTACCAACAAAATCAAATCTGAAACGTACTTTTCGCACAATAAATCTAAATCATTTTTAAAGTGACCCATTTTAACTCCATACTCCTCCTTGTCCCCCCATTGCATATATACATTTAAAATCAGCACATTTTCTTTCTTATTACTGACTGTAATTAAAGTTATTCTACAGCAGAGCAGCCATTTACATGTTACAGTGAGCCAGGAAAAGTTTTTCACCAAATTTGTAGATAGTAAAGTCAATAAACCCCCTGCCGGGCGTCCTGATCTAGATTTTACTGCCGGTCGATAGGCTTGACAGAACCCATCCACTACAGGGGGATCGCCACATAGCCAGGTCTCCTGGATACAGATGATCGCATTATTTTTTGCTAGATCTTTTAGCCGTTCAAGTTTTATTCGGTTTCCCATTTATATTCCAGGAGACCATTTTTAAGCCATGTGGCTGCCCCTTTACCTATTCCACATCGCTAAGGGGCCCAAACCTATTGGATTCCTCTAAGTACCACTGGGAAGGACCTGGGAGGCTAGTATTAAGACTCCACAATTCTTCCAAGAGTCTTCCGAAACAGAATTATTTATTATAATATTAAAGTTTCCCGGGCCTTGCCCTAAGCCTCTTTCTATAAATCTTACTTGCCTTTTACCTGCATGGTACTTTAAGAACTCTTTTCCTTGCTGGACACTTTCTTCCGCCCCTACTTCTTCATTAGGTACTAACCGAATCCCTGCTTTTAATATCTCACTACCAGCTCGTTCAATGGCTATTTTTACCAGCTCAGAATAAACTTGTACCTTAGTAAGCTCTTTTCCATCAAAGTTTTTTAGAAAGCCCACCTGTCGTAGATCTTTTGTGCAGATTCCTTTCAAGTTAGGGCATTGGGCGAAAGAATTAAGAAGAAGTTCTCTATTTAAGTACGAGCGCTTCTTCGTTTTTTTCCCTCCCCTTCCCATTTTTACTTGCTCAAAGTACAGCCATTGATTTCCTTTAGACTCCATACCATTTGTTTTTGACCCCCTATGTGGTTGTTGTATTTTGGTTTTAACCTCATAGGCTTTCTCATTAAATTGCATCCCCGTATTATTTTGTTTCTTACTGCCATTACTATTTATTACTCGATTCATTGCTGGCTTCTCTGGGTTTCCCATTCTTGTATTGCTTACTCTCACTCTCTTTTTGGAGGCTTACAATTTGACTCTTGTTCCTTTAGAACTAATGATTCCTCCACCTCGGACCTTTTTCTCACTACTCTACCTTTGCTCTTTCTTTGTATGACTCTACTAACAGGTCTCCCCTGTCTTAATGAGGTATGACTCTTATATACACCCCTCCTTTTTATCACCATAGGCCATTTTGAGATGTACACTTCATGATTTGTAGCCGGGGGTTCAGTATTCTCAACCTATATCACAATTGGGGTTACAGCTGGGGGTTCTTTATTCCCAACCTCCCTCTCGATTGGTGTTATATACTCTGGGTCAGGGACTGGTCTAAGCATTGAAGGCATTTGACTCTTGATTCCCTGTAATTCACCCTGAATTTTTAAAAGGTGTGAATTCTGTGATTTTAGTGTATCATGATTTAGCATTGTCACTTCAAGGATTCCCTGGAGAGTTTTTTGCAATATTAATATCAGATCCAGCATTGAGGTGGCCGGATTTGTAGAGGACTCCGGGTTAGTCTGTGAAGACTGATTACCGTCTTTAGTACCCTTGGAACCTAAAGTGTGTTCTTCGTGCACATCAAGTCCTTTCGAGTTTCCATTCAGAGCCAAATCGTTCAAATCCAGGTCATCTTCCTCATCTTGCTCCTCTTGTCCTTGAATTTCGCTATTTACTTCCTCAGAGTCGTGAAGCAAGTACAACTTTGGGGACGAGGATAGCCTGGGTATCATTGTAGGGCCATTATGAGTAGTTAAGGACTGTAGTGATTGGTTAATTAGATTATCAGGGTTCACCATTTGGTCATTAAAAGTGACAGAGGAGCCCCCCTTCCAAAGTTCTTCTCCGGCTTATTCCAGATCAGGTGAGAGGGGCTTAACTGGAGAGAAAACCCTTTTAAAATGTTTTCCCACAAAGTCTTTCAGGGGTTTAGAAGCTTTGCCACCCATATGACCCGCATTCGATTGCTCATTGGATATTTTCTCTTTTTTCCTTTGGATACGTTTAGATTTTGGTTAGGTTTTGACTCGAGGTCCATCGAGCTTCCTCCTGACGAGTTTAAATCCATTGGGGTTTTTTTAGAAGTCTTTGTTTTTGCCAGACCCAAAGCATTTCTGTTATTCCTTGGCGCCATCGAATGAACTTTTTGAGCCAGACATACGTCGGTGCTTTGTGCCGGCTGAATCAAACCCCTCAGCCCTAGACACTGCCCTCAGGACAGAGGTAGTCTATTTGCAAAAGCAAAGGAGTATATAATAGGTAGAAAGGGGGAAAGAGCAAAGAAACACCCTTTCCCCCACTTGCCTCTGTTGTGCTTTAGTGGATAACCTGAACCGTGCCCAAGCCCGTTTTCTGCTACACATTTGTGCCTCTTCCTCTCCTTAGCTCTTTTAGCGCCTTATTACGGCGCTGACCTCCAATTTAATCCGGCCCCTCCTTTTCTTCTCCGCCCTCTACAGACTTGTGCTGTTAGGCTTAACAGCGGCTAGGATACACAGCAACGTGCGACAGGAGATTTCCGGCGCTATTGCTGTAAAAGGGGGCCGCGGGGGTGGGGGGGCCGGGCGGCCGCAATGCTGCTACACTGGGCCGCGATCTCAGCTTCCTGCTCCCAGTCGGCGTCTCTCGCAGTTCCTCGTGGTCACGTGAGGGCTCCCGGGTCACCGGTCACGGGTCACGGTACAGCAACTACGCTGTAATCACACAGCACAACAGAGCTCAGTAAACTTTGGTCTCCGTATCGGTCTGACCTTTTACTAGTTAGGTGCTGCATAAATGTCATGTGGTTTTTCCCGAAAACTAGCCTAATTTATTAGGCATGAGGATTCTCAGAATCATAGCAGGATTACCATATTCTGCTGAATAACTTTGTATAAGGTTCATGTTAGATTTGGGAGTCTCTACTTGGCAGAAGTAGGTACCTTTGACCAAAGAGGGGCCCTTGCGTCTAGTCAGGGTAAGGGGCTACACTTTTAAAATAACCCCTGCTCACCCTCTTGGTAACTTGGCATGAGCAGACAGGCTTATCTCAGAGGCAGTGTGGTAAGCATTTGTGAACACATACAGTAATATAATGAAAGCACTACAGATGGACACCACGCAGGTTGTATATCAAAAATAAGTATTCTTTATATAAGCTTATCAAAAGACCACAAACAACAAGAATACACATACTGTACTTTAGAATGGTAGAAATAGCTTAGTTCACTTTAGATGGTAAATGCGTTACTTTACGTTCAATGTACCTTTGGAAGCATAATGCTATACAAAAAAAAGTGTTGCAGGGAAGGTGATGCATCAGTTCCTTACACACAAGAACAGGGATGCAATGGTTCTTTACTCTGGGGGAGGTGATGCATTAGTTCCCTACTGCTGCGTAGGGGACGGTGGTGTGTTGGTTCCTTACCAGAGAGGAGGCGATGCATCGGTTCTTCTCAGCGTGGGGAGGTGATGCGTCGGTCTCCTACTGTGCTCCTGTGGTGATGCGACCCACAGCGCCGCAATAACGATCTGGTGTAATGCAGCAAAATTGGCATCTTCTTCTTGATGCGACAACAAAGTGGTGATGTGTGCACCTCCGATGGCCGTGCAGCGACTCAGTGAATCTTCTGAGACGCGACAGGCCCTGCAACACGCTTCTCCGGCAATGCGGCGGCATTTGGTGCTACAGAGACACTCTTCTCCGGTGATACGTGGCTCTTCGGGTGATGGAATGGTGACCGCGGCGACTGCGACACCCTTACTCAGTGATGCAACGAAAGTGGAGGCGTGGCAACATGCTTCTTCTTCGCGAGTCACACTTCCAGCTCCCTGCGACACGCAGTCTCTCAGAAGGCCCAGCACAACAGCAGGCACTTCAGATTCCCAGCAAGGAAATTCGGCAGAGCTGGTTGGTGAAGTCTGTTATCCCTGAGACTTCAGCAGGAGGCAAGCTCAATTTCTAAGCCCTTGGAGATATTCTACGAGATGATGAAAGTTGCACACAGCCCTTTCTCCTTTCTTTGGCAGTCAGGCAACCACTGCAGGCCAATCCCCCAAACAGCACTCAGCTTAGGGATAATCTCCTCTTTCAGTCTCTCTCTCATTCCTCTCCTCAGCAAAAGGTTCTTCTTGCTTCCCAGAAGTGATCTAAAGTTCTGGGGTCTGGGCCCCCTCTTTTATGCACCAAAATACTTTGTCTCGGAAGGCAAAGAGTGTCTGTGCCTAGTCCAAAACAGTTCTGTGCAGTCCTGGAGCACTTTTTTTACAGGACTCCTTCTCTTCCATTTACAGTGTAGGCCAGGGACATCAGACGCACCACAGGAGGTTGAGCCAGCATTGTAGAAGGTAGGCACAGCCCTATTCAGGTCCCAGGTACTCCCCTCCCACCACTCTACACGCAGATGGGTCTATCCAGCCATGTGCTGACTCGCTCAGCCCCTGTCACTCAAACTCCAGACAAGGAATTCACAACCTAGTAGCGTCAGGCTTGGATAGTTATGCAAGAAAATACCTACTTTCTAAAAGTGGTATTTTCAAACACAGAATGTTAAAACAACTTCGCTAACAGATGTATTTTATCATTCTGAGTTCGGGCATACTAACCTCGAATTATACCCAGTTCCCTGAGTCAGTTAGGATTATAAGATGTTCTAATCAAACTGCCCATTCTGGCTTATTGGGAATAGGTAGCCTTGCAATAGTGAAAAACGAAAATGGCTGTAATTCACTATTAGGACATGCCACACACATGAGGGTATGTCCTACCTTTTACCTACAATGCACCCTGCCCTTGGGCCTACCATAGGGGTGACTAATATTCAGAAAAGGGAAGGTTCAGGCGCTGGCAAGTGGGTGCACTGGCCAGTCAACGTGGCCGTACCAGACTGCACACAGGCTCTGCAATGGCAGACCAGAGACACACTTTACAGGCTGCTTCTGTAGGTGGCACAACCAGTGCTGCAAGCCTAACAGCAGCATTTGATTTACCAGCCCTGGGCATACTCAATGCACTGTACTAGGGTCTGACCAGTAAACCAAACCATCCAATCATGGAGTCACTAATCCATACATCAATTTACCATAGGGAGCACTTGTACTGTGGCACTAAATAGCAGTGGCACAGTGCCCAAAGCATCTATAACCAGCAAAAACATATGAGGCTACAGCACAAAATGGAAGGGAGACCCATGCCAATGGTGCCAGGTCCAACACGTGTCCCCTCCAGCTGAAATGTGCGGAGAACTACCCTACCTCCTGGGAGTTCTCATCACTAAGGCAGAAAAATCTGGACAGGCCATCAGCATTGGCGTGTTCTGTACCAGGGCGGTGTTCCACCATGAAATCCATTCCCTGTAGGAAAATCGACCACCTCAACAGCTTTGGCTTCTCACCCCTCATATGCATCAACCATCTGAGGGACCTGTGGTCTGTCTGAACCTGGAAGTGAGTCCCAAACAAGTATGGTCTCAACTTCTTCAGTGACCAGACCAGAGCAAATTCCTCAAGCTCAATTGCACTTCACCTCTGTTCCAGAGGAAGTAACCTCCTACTGATGAAGGCTACGGGTTGATCCAGGCCCTCCTCATTTATCTGTGACAAAACAGCCTCCACACCATGCTCTGAAGTGTCTCTCTGAACGATAAACTCTTTTGATAAGTTGGGTGCAAGGAGCATGGGCGCCGTGCACATGGCAGTCTTCAGCGCATCAAAAATCTCTGACAGGTGTCAGTCCAAATCACTTTCTTGTGCTGCTTCCTGGAAGTCATCTCTGTGAAGGGGGCAACAATGCTGCAATACCCCTTGACAAACCTCCTGTAATACCCAGTGAGTCCTAAAAAGGCTCTCATCTCTGTCTGGGTCTTGAGGGTTTCCCAAGCCAGGATGGTCTCAATCTTGGGCTGTAAGCACGCCACCTGGCCGCTCCCAACGTGGTTTCCCAAGTACACCACGGAATCCTGCCACATCTGGCACTTACTTGTCTTGATCATAATGCCAGAATTCCGCAAGGCCCACAGTTCCCAGAGGTGGCGCAGATGTTCTTCCCAAATAGCGCTGAACACTGCAATGTCAATCAGGTAGGCAGCACTGATTTCTTCCAGTCAATCCAACAGCTGGTTGACCAACCTCTGAATTGTGGCAGGGGTATTCTTTATCCCAAATGGCATAACTCGGAACTGGTAGTGCCCATCTGGTGTGGAGAATGCTGACCTCTCTATTGCCCCTTCAGTCAAGGTGATCTGCCGGTACCCAGACATTAGCTCAAACGTGCTGAGATACTGGGCAGTCCTTAACCAATAGATAAGCTCATCAGTTCTGGGGATGGGGAGTGCGTCAGTCCTGGTGACTGAATTGAGCCCTCAGTAGTCCACACAGAGCTGCAGTTCTGGCATGACACCCGGTGCGGCAGCCTTTGGGACCAAGACCACTCAATAACACTGTGAATCAGGGAGAACAGATCAGAAAACTGTCCCAGCAACTGGTGACAGTCATTCTGTTGCTCAGGGGTCAGGGTGGAAGAGCGGTTCACATAATCCACTGACCCATCTCGCTCTGTTGCAGACAGGAGGTCAGGAAGAAACTCAGTCTCCTCCTCCATTCCAGCATCTGTTGTAGGAGCATGTCAAATTCGGACCTCTCTAAGTAGGGTTTCAGGACCCGCAAGTGGTTTCTGGGAGACCGCAAGTCCACCAAGTAGGTAACAGGACTTTTGCACTCCACCACCTCAAATGGGCAGGTCCACTTGTCCTGGAGTGCACAGGGCTCCAATGGGGCCATGACCCACACTTTCTGACCAGGCTGAAGCTCAACCAGAGTGGCATTGTGGTCGTAACACCGCTTCATCTCCTCCTGGCTGGCTTCCAGATTCACCTCAGCGAGTTGTCTGAATTGCCTAGTTTGTTTCCTGAAGGCCAGCATGTAGCTATATACATCCTGGGAAGGTTTCCTGGGAGATTACTCCCAGCCTTCCTTGACCAAGTCATCTCACTGGGTGACCAGAGAGAAGTTCAAAGGGGCTGAACACTAGGGACTTCTGTGACACCTCACGGTACGCAAAGAGAAGGCATGGTAAGAGGACATCCCACTTATGCCTCAGGGGTTCTTCCAGACCCCTAATCATGCCTTTGAGGGCCAGGTAGAACCTTTCAACCAACCCATTACCTTGGAGGTGGTAAGGAGTGCTAAACTTGTATGTTACATCGCACTCCTGCAACAGGGACTTCATATATTTGTAAATGAAGTTAGTACCTTGGTCAGACACCACCTCTCTAGGGAACCCCACACGGGAGAAAATTCCCATCAGTGCCAGTACCACCACGGGGCTCTCACTGTCCTGAGAGGGATGGCTTTTGCATACCGGGTGGCATGGTCCAGCAAGACCAGGATGAACCTGTTTCCCATGGCTGTCTTGGGTTCCAGTGGCCCCACAATGTCAATACCCACCCGCTCAAAGGGGGGCTGACCACAGGGAATGGCTGGAGAGGAGCCTTTTGATTCCTCTCATCCTTTCCACTTGCATGGCAAGTGCGACAGGTCCTGCAATGAGTGCCTGAACTCTTGCGCATTTGAGGCCAATAAAAGTGGGTGACAAGCCTCTCAAAGGTCTTGTCCTGCCCCAAATGTCCTGCTAAAGGCACATCAAGAGCCAGCCCCAGTAGGAAGGCTCTGAAGTGCTAGGGTACCACCAGCACACGGGCTGACCCAGGCTCAACAACCTCAGGCTTACTATACAGGAGACCATTCTCCCAGTAGATGCAATGTGATCCAGACTGATCACCTGCTGCCTGGTTTGCAGCCTGCTGCAGCAAACCCACAAAAGAAGGGCAATTTTTCTGCGCCTTGCAGAACTCTTCCCTGGAGGGTCCTCCTTCCTGCTTCCAATGGGTCAGCTCAGGCAGGTCCCCCATTTTAGCTACCTGTTCCCCTGTAGGTTCCAGGGCATTCCCCTCAAGGTCTGCCTCCTCCTGGACCGTGGGAACTTCGGGCCGGTTTTCCATGCCCCCTGCCTCTCCTCTTTAAAGCAGGTACCTGGGCCTCCCTCTCAGGCTCTAGGTCCTCTTGAACACCCTTCATGGCTGCCATGGACCGTGTGGTCGCAATCGCGCTCTCAGGCAGGCCCAACATCCTCAAATGAGCACTTCGCTCCACCTTAGCCCAAGGGGAGCTCTCCAAATCGTTACCCAACAGAAAATCAACAGGCATGGCTGGCCTCACAGCTACTTGAAGAGTACCGGAGACCCCCCCCACACTCAAAGGGAACCTGAAGCACCTTGCAGTGGCTCTCTGTGTTGTCAGCGGCAACAACTGGATAAAATGCATTGGGGACCAACTGCTCTTCAGACATCAGGTGACAATTGACAGCTATCATACTGGCTCCTGTGTCTCTAAGAGCCTCTACTCTATGGCCATTGATGGTCACCCAGTAGCTGTACTTCTTAATGTTATCAGGCAGTTGGGTCCTGGGGACCACCTCACAGTCTCCTAAAGAGACAAGAAACATCTCTGCTGGACCCCACCAACCTTGGACACCCATCTCCTCCCCCAGAGCTACACACTACATCTGCCGGGGTGGTGCAAAAGGGGGTGCTGTCTTTCCATACTTTGGGCACTGGGGATCAATTGACTTATGGCCCACCTCACCACACGTGAAGCCCCTCAGGGGTCACCTCTGGAAAGTTCTACCTGTCGGGCCCTGGGTTTCTTCTCAGGGGGAGGCTGAGAACCTTTCCCTTGGTTTGGGGCGCTTTCTGGAACTCCCTCTGTTTACCCTTGTCCCACCACTCTTCTGCTGGGGACCCTGCCCACTCTTGGCAGAGTCTCCCATGTGACCCTTGTGGACCTGAGTGGTCACCCAGCGGTCCGCCTCCTCAGCAAGTTTCCTAGGGTTAGTCAGCCTGCTATCTAGAGGTGCTGGCGTGGCTCTGGAAAACAATTACTTGACAAGTGCTTCCATGCAATTAAATCAAGGAGTGCCTCAAAATCATTTACTTTTCTACCCTTCTCCCAACCATCCAATGCTCTGCAAAAAAATGTTACATACTCTACCCATGTGCTTGACTCCAACTTTTTGCAATTCTTAAACCTCTGCCTATACAGTTCAGGAGTCAAACCGTACCTGAACATCAATGCTTCTTTTATATGGCTATAAGAATTGTGGACTTCAGAAGGCAAGTCAAACAAGGTATGCCACCCCTCACCAAGGAACCGCCCCCACAGCCCCACTCCCCAATCCTTCTCAGGGACCCAGTGGGAGGACATGGCTACCTCATAGGCCTTGAACCACGGCCCAATGTCATCATTTTTATAAAAAATTTTACCCACATCCTTAGGTATATACTCCCTTCCTTCAACAGGCATGGACGGTGTGCTGCCAGCAGAGGGAGTAATCTCTAAGCTCCTAGATTTTAACTCCAACTCCCTCAAACCTTTCTCATGCTCCAAATGCATCCTCTCTTCCTCTAGGGCCAATTTCCTATTCTCTAACTCCAGCTGCCCACCCATCTTGAGCTTGACCAGCTCCATTTCACGCATCCTATTTTTCTCTCTGTCCTCCAGCTCTTCTGGGGACAGGCCTTTGGCAGAAACACTGCTGCCTGCTGGGAAAGGTGCTCTCCTCCCCCCTGGACCCAACGTTCCTTCCAGCAGCCCTTCTGCATCTTCAGCCCCCTCTACATGCTCAGGGGTGTTACTTGCTTACACCCAGGCCCTCTGCGCCTTTTGGAACTCATCCTTCTTGGTGAGACCGGTCATAGCAACGTTAAATCTCCTGCAGAAGTGCTTTAGCTATCTCACATTGTAGCTTTCTAGTTTCTCCACTTTAAAATCCCAATCATCGGATGCTATAGATGCTGCTTTACTCATGGTGGCTAAACTTGGTAGTTCTTGTAAAAGAATTGAAAATCCCAGGAAAAACAAGCTATCAAAATATATGTGGTTTGGTCTGCACTCACTAGTAGTGTTCAGCAATAACTGTATATTAGTCACAAATGCAAGTCCAGAATCCCCAACGCTGACCATCAATGTTAGATTTGGGGGTCTCTAGTTGGCAGAGGTAGGTACCTTTGACCAAATAGGGATCCTTGCCTCTAGTCAGGGTAAGGGGCTACACTTATAAAATAACCCCTGCTCACCCCCTTGGTAGCTTGGCACCAGCAGACAGGCTTATTTCAGAGGCAGTGTGGTAAGCATTTGTGAACACATACAGTAATATACTGACAGTATAACAGATGGACGCCACACAGGTTGTATATCAAAAATAAGTATTCTTTATATAGGCTTATCAGAAGACCACAAATGACAAAAATCCACAATACTGTACTTTAGAATGGTAGAAATAGCTTAGTACACTTTAGATGGTAAATGCAACACTTTACGTTCAATGTACCTTTGGATGCGTAACCCTATACAAACAAAAGTGTTGCAGGAAAGGTGGTACATGCAAGAACGGGGATGCGTTGGTTCCTTACTCTGGGGGAGGTGATGCGTCGTTTCCCTACTGCTGCGTAGTGGATGGTGATGCATCGGTTCCTTACTGGAGGGGAGGTGATGTGTCGGTTCTTCTTCATGTGGGGAGATGATGCGTCGGTTTCTTACGCTTCTGTGGTGAAGTGACCCGCAGTGCCGAGATGCGATGATGGTCAGAGCAATGCAACAACAATGGCGTCTTCTTCTTGATGCAACAACAAAGGGGTGATGCGTGCATGCCTGAGGGTGACTCAGTGAATCTTCTGAGCCGCGACAGGCCCTGCAAAACGCTTCTCCGGTGATACGATGGTATCTGCTGCGACGGTGACACTCTTCTCGGGTGATGCATGGCGCTGCGCTGTGAAGTGAAGGCAACAGCGGCAGCGGCAACACCCTTACTCAGTGATGCATTGACAGCGGCTGCTGCGGCAACACACTTCTTCTTCGTGAGTCACGCTTCCCGTACTCTGCGACACGCAGTCGCTCAGAAGGCCCAGCACAACAGCAGGCACTTCAGATTCCGAGCAAGGGAATTCAGGGGAGCTGGTTGGTGAAGAATGTTATCCACGAGACTTCAGCAGGAGGCAAGCTTAATTTCCAAGCACTTAGAGATCTTCGAAAGTTGCACAAAGTCCTTTCTCCTTTCTTTGGCAGTCAGGCAACCACTGCAAGCCAATCCCCAAAACAGAACTGAGCTTAGGGATAGTCTCCTCCTTCAGTTTCTCTCTGGTTCCTCTCCTCAGCAAAGGTTCTTCTTGTTTCCCAGAAGTGATTTAAAGTTCTGGGGTCTGGGTTTTATACACCAAAATCCTTTGTCTCTGAAGGAAGAGAGTGTCCGTGCCTAGTCCAAACTAGTTCTGTACAGTCCTGGAGCACTTTGTTTACAGGATTCATTCTCTTCCCTTGACAGTGTATGCCAGGGACATCAGATGCACCACAGGAGTCGGAGCCAGCATTGTGGAAGGCAGGAACAGGCCTATTCAGGTCCCAGGTGCTCCCCCCACCACACTACATGCAGGTAGGTCCATTCAGCCCTGTGCTGACTCACCCTGTCCCCTAGAATCCCCCAGCCCATTTCACTCAAACTCCAGACAAGGAATACACAACCTAGCAGAGGCAAGCTTGTATAGTTAGGCAAGAAAATGCCTACTTTCTAAAAGTGGTATTTTCAAACACAATGTCAAAACCAACTTCACTAAATATGTGTTTTATCATTCTGAGTTCAGGCATACTAAACTCACATTTTTCCATTGTTCCCTGAGTCAGTTAGGATTATAAAATGTTATAATCTAATAGCCCATTTTGGCCTATGGGGAACAGGTAGCCTTGCAATAGTGAAAAATATGTATTTTATCATTCTGATGTTCAGGCATACTAAACTCGAATTTCTACCTTGTTCCCTGAGTCAGTTAGGATTATAAGATGTTATAATCAAACTGCCCATTCTGGCCTATGAGGAACAGGTAGCCTTGCAATAGTGAAAAGCGAAAATGGCTGTAATTCACTGTTAGGCCATGTCTGAACTGGGGTGGCTGAGTGAGCTAAAGAATGGTGATGGATTAAACCCAGATCAGTTGACTGGGGGTGAGTGTTTGATTTGCTCAAGTGCTCCATCCATCATCCCCTTTTGTATCGCTTTGTTCGCCCTAAGTTGGCAGGGTATGCTCAGACGTTAGTCCCTTGCTCACTTGGCCACTGGATTCAAGATAGCCTGGCTGATGAGGATTATGAATCCGAAACCTGTCCCAGGATGCTTGTTTCCGGTACAGGGAAGACATGGCTTGGCAGTTCGGGCTGGACTGTTCCCATGAGGCACAGGGTCAGACTGATTTGCATATGGCCATGTCTGAACTGGGGTGGCTGAGTGAGCTAAAAATGGTGATGGATTAAACCCAGATCAGATCAGATCAGTTGACTGGGGGTGAGTTTAGATACTTGTATTGCTGTGACAATGGATTCAAATATGATACTCTGTATTTTACAAAGACTGATGAAAGATTTTCATAGTGTATGAAAAGGTGTAAGATTGTCACGTGGATGATGTCATCAGTGATTTCATCAGTGATGTCATTTGAGATGTCATCAGTGATGTCACTGACCATGTCATGAATGAACTAATATGTGACATCATCAGCAGTGGATTGCGGGTGCGCGAAATATAGTTACTACAACTAACTATATAGGAGCAATTTCATTGGTTTTTTAAATGCTAATTCCTAACTATATAAGGCCTGAAACCTATGGTGTTTTCAGTGAATTTGCAAGGTTTTTTTTAATGCTAATTCCTAACTATATAAGGCCTGAAACCTATGGTTTTTTCAGTGAATATATATATATATATATATATATATTTACATATATATATATATATTCACTGAAAAAACCATAGGTTTCAGGCCTTATATAGTTAGGAATTAGCATTTACAAAACCTTACTTTACTCATACAAAACCATTGAAATTCGCATATATAGTTAGTTGGACTAACTATATTTCGCGCACCCGCAATCCACTGCTGATGATGTCACATATTACATCATTCATGACATGGTCAGTGACATCACTGATGACATCACTGATGACATCTCAAATGACATCACTGATGACATCACTGATGACATCATCCGGTGACCGTATGTTTCTGTGAAGTTTAAATATGATTTACATATTGAAGAATGAGTGGATGTATAAGTGTCTGGATGAAAGATTAAGTAGGTGCGTGACTGACTGTAGGAGTGAGTGATTAAATGTGTCTTTCTGAATGCATGGGTAAGTGACTAAACTGTCTGAATGTGTGTATCATTATGTTTGTTGTTGTATAACCTGTTGCATTTGTTGATCAGTAGCTATATGAGTGGCTATATTTGTTATTGATTGGTTGCCCAAGTATTTGTATGAGAGAATGAGTGTGTGTGTGGGTGGCTGGGAGGTGTGTGATTCTGTGCATAGATGTGTGAGCAGATGATCCACAAGATGTATGGGTTCAAGAGTGCATGTGGAAACACCTGTATGGGCGGTTGACTGTCTGCATGGGTGTATTGGTGAGTGAATTGATATCTCAGTGCTACATGTCCAAGTAAGTACATATGTAAAACACAATGCATGTGACAGTTGACATATATAAATGACTATACATGAGAGCCAGTGATTGTGCCAGTTCCTGTATTGATCATTGTGTACTTGTATCAGTGATTGTATTAGAGAGTAACTATGTGTTAGTATATGTTTGAATAAGTAAGGTGTTGTATGTATAACTGTATAGTTGAGAAAATGGAAGTGTGATTGATTCTTTGCATAACTGACTAGGTGTGTGAGTAACTCCATGGAGGAGTGAAAGTGTGTGAGTGTCTGTATACACTTTGTGTATCAAAGTTTATATTAGAGTGTGAAGAGGTTCATCGTATTATCACATGAATGATGCCATCAGTGATGTCATCAGTGATGTCATTTGAGATGTCATCAGTGATGTCATCAGTGATGTCACTGACCATGTCATGAATGATGTAATATGTGACATCATCAGCAGTGGATTGCGGGTGCGCGAAATATAGTTAGTCCAACTAACTATATATGCGAATTTCAATGGTTTTGTATGAGTAAAATAAGGTTTTGTAAATGCTAATTCCTAACTATATAAGGCCTGAAACCTATGGTTTTTTTAGTGAATTTCATAGGTTTTTTAAATGCTAATTCCTAACTATATCAGGCGTGAAACCTATATTTTTTTTCAATAAATTTCAAAGGTTTTGTAAATGCTAATTCTATTAGCGGATAATGTTTATATATGTTATTATCCTTATGGGACCACCTGAGAAGCCATCTTGTTTCTCAGGAGAAGTGAGGCACAAGAGAGCACAAAACAAGAGTGGAAAACGCGGAAAGGGGGGCAGGGTAGAGACCCCCTGACCCCCTAGCCCTTCTCAGGTTGTCCCAGAAGGACCCCAAAGGGCAAAATTATTATTATTTTTTTTTATAAAATCGCGTAAGGCCTGAAACCTATGGTTTTTGAAGTGAATTTGCAAGGTTTTATAAATGCTAATTCCTAACTATATATGGCCTGAAACCTATTTTTTTCTCAAAAAACTTCAAAGGTTTTGTAAATGCAAATTCTATTAGCGAATAACGTTTTTATATGTTAATATCCTTCTGGTACCACCTGAGCAGCCATCTCATTTCTCAGTAGAACTGAGGCACAAGAGAGCACAAAACAAGAGTGGAAAACGCAAAAAGGGGGCAGGGTAGAGACGCCCTGACCCCCTAGCCCTTCTCAGGTTGTCCCAGAAGTACTCCCAAGGGCAAAAAAAAAAAAAAAAAAAGAATTTATTGAAATCGCGGGGTGCGTGTATGGTACGCATACGTACGCGAACCTGTACGCGGACCGTGCGCGCACCCTGTGATTTTTTTTTATTATTTTTTTACCGGTAAGCGCTCCCCAAAAAACGTGGGAAATAAAATTACATAAAAACCACTGGACAGACTTTCACCAAATATAGAATAGACCCTACTACATACCAGTCCCTACCATTATCCCACATTTGATGGTATTCCATTGAGCCATTTGGGCTGTAGCCCTGTCTAAATATCCTGAGGTAAATTACATGACAAAAACACATATGAAAGTGTTAGAATTTTCAACCAATTAAAATGTTACTTTCATATCCTACTTTTTTTCATGACATTTGATTTGTTATGCACATGAATATAAATGAAAAATGAGAGGAAAACACGGCCATTTTATAAATGAAAAATGAGAGGAAAACACGGCCATTTTGACTACAACTTCCTGAGATACATCTTTAAAACATTTCCTTATTTATCTTCATCACCTTTCTATAAGGTAAGTTATTAATTTTTTGAACGTTTTCTGACAGTTATTTAATGTCCCTCTGTTATAATTACAGATTCAGATAGGCTTCTCTGTTATAGTTATAGATTGAATTAGGCTTCTCTGTTATAATTATGAATTATATTAGGCTTCTTCACATACACTTTTTTATATTTCTACTTTCTACTACCTTCCTACTACCTCGAATTTATAAAAAAAGGCTACATTTTTAGAAAAGTCTGTCATTCTTTTTTCCTCATTTTACGCTCCCCGGTGCGCTCCCCGGTGCGCTCCCCGGTGCGCTCTCCGGTGTGCGTACCGGGCGCTTCCCCCACGAAAATAAAAAAAATATATATTTTTTGTCCCCGGGGACCTTTTATAGCCCCCACATCAAACCTAGGGGGTCAAGGGGGGTCTACCCTGCCCCCTTATGGTCAATTCCCCCTTTGTTTTTTCCACCTCTTGTGTATCGATCCTACCGAGACACAAGATGGCGGCCGCTTCGGACTGTTTAGAATGTTTACAGACACCCGAGAGCCAATCAGCTTTCCCCACGCAAGTCGCGTAGTGCGCCCGGTACGTGCCCCGGTGCGCGTACCGGGGCGTTGCCATAGATATATATATTTTTTTTAACCTAAATTACTCAAAAACCACTGGAGCACATATCTTGAGACATAGCAAAGGCACATCGGGCTACCAGTCCCTACAATTTTGCCAAGTTTGGTGGAAATCCATTCAGCCGTTCGGGCTAAAAGTGAAACCGACCGCCCTATGGAAATTAACATGGGGAAAACACGTTTTGGGACCCCCCTTTTATCTCTGCCCCCACTTGACGAATCCCCCCACATTTTCAGGGAAGGAGCGGAGCGGGCCATTTTCTCGTAGAAATTCGCGAAGATTCGTCCACCGGCGCCATAGTTATTCCCAATAGAATGTTGCGGATTTCCTATGGAAAGTAGATCCTAACTATATATACCTACTGGCTATCGCCAGTAGGTAATATATATATATATATATATATATATATATATATATATATATATATATATATATATATATATATATATATATATATATATATATTCAATGAAAAAACCATTGGTTTTAGGCCATATATAGTTAGGGATTTGCATTTAGAAAACCATATTTTACTCGCATAAAACCATTGAAATTCCATATATAGTTAGATGCGCTAACTATATATCGCGCACCCGCAATCCACTGCTGATGATGTCACATATTACATCATTCATGACATGGTTAGTGACATCACTGATGACATCACTGATGACATCTCAAATGACATCACTGATGACATCACTGATTACAACATCCAGTGACTCTATGTTTCTGTAAAGTTAAAATATGTTTTACATATTGAAGAATGAGTGGATGTATAAGTGTCTGGATGAAGGATTTAGTAGGTGCAAGACTGACTGTATGAGTGAGTGATTAAATGTGTCTCACTGAGTGCATGGGTTAGTGACTAAACTGTTTTAATTTGTGCATCATTATATCTGTTGTTCTACAAACTGCTGCATATGTTGATCAGTAGCTATATGAGTAACTGTATGGGTTATTGATTGGTTGTCCAAGTATTTGTATGGGAAACTGAGTGTGTGTGTATGGGTGGCTGGGAGGTGTGTGACTCTGTACATAGATGTGTGAGTAGTTGATTCACTATATGTATAGATTCAAAACTGCATGTGGAAACAGCTGTATGGGCGGTTGACTGTGCATGAGTGTATTACTGAGTGAATGGATATCTCAGTGCTACATGTCAAATTAAGTACATATGTAAAACACAGTACATGTGAGAGTTGACATCTATAAATAACTGTGCATAAGAGCTAGTGAATGTGTGAGTGGCTGTATGGATCATTGTGAACATGTATCAGAGATTGTATAAGAGAGTAAAGTAAATATGTGTTAGTATATGTTTGAATAAGTAAGGTGTGTATAACTCTATAGTTGAGAAAATGGAGGTGTGATTGATTTTTGGCATAACTGACTAGGTGTGTGAGTAACTCCATGGATGAGTGACTGTCTGTTTACACTGATTGTATCTAAGGTTATATTAGAGTCTGAAGAGGTTCATGGTATTATCACATGAATGATATCATCAGTGATGTGATCAGTCATGTCAAATGAGATGTTATCAGTGATGTCATCAGTGATGTCATTTGAGATGTCATCAGTGATGTCATCAGTGATGTCACTAACCATGTCATGAATGATGTAATATGTGACATCATCAGCAGTGGATTGCGGGTGCGCGATATATAGTTAGCGCATCTAACTATATATGGAATTTCAATGGTTTTATGCGAGTAAAATATGGTTTTCTAAATGCAAATCCCTAACTATATATGGCCTAAAACCAATGGTTTTTTCATTGAATTTTCAAGGTTTTGTAAATGCAAATTCCTAACTATATATGGAGTATAACCTATGGTTTTTTCTGTGAATTTCAATGGTTTTTTAATAGCAAATATCAAAAGCTGTCAAATGTCAAGTACGTGATAGGTAAAAACGTTTTCGTGTTTATGCACGCTGATGTGCTTTGAACGCTGCCCCCCCCCCCCACTCCTCTCTTTTCTCTTAGTAGTACTCTCTCTTTGCAGATAGTGAACGGTAGTTAACTCAGACCTTTACCCCTGTTGTAATCCGTCGTACCTGCTTGTCTCTCCATTTGATTAATTATTATCCAAGCATTTACTGTTTTACAATTGGTTCTCTTTGGATCATTCTCTATTTACAAACAAGCACAAAGTCGCAATACTCTGTTTAGTCTTTGCAGATAGTGAAAAATCGTGTAAAAAAAGAAAAGTAATCGAGCAAAATCAGTAGACCACTAATTCGATCTCTTTTTAACCTCGGTAAAATACAAACATTAGGAATAACCCTTCATGAGAAATACGAAAATAGTGAAATGAATTGAGCTCCACACCATGAGGGCTGCAAAACAGCTCGACTCCGCCACCCACACCGCCCAAAATAACGGCAAACCCTATGCAAATATTATAAATATACACAACACACCACCAAAGAAACAGAGTAAAACATTTTATTAAATAACTATTTACATAACTATTTTATACTTTTTATTGCCCGATCCGGCTAGCTCAATCGATCGAGCATGAAAGTCATGCACTGATAACAAGCGTTGAGAGTTTGTAGAATGATGGCTTCAGATTTTCCACATACGGTGTAGTGGCGCTAACTGGCAGGGGGCGTTTGGATTCTACCCCTTCTCCAAATAAGATTTTCATACGTGAATGTTCGTTCATGCTTTTTGTCCCTGAGTTGCTTCCATGTCACTGCCTTACATAAATGGCATAAGTCCTGGTTGTTGAGTGCCATACTTCAGAGTTCTAAGCAGCTCTTGTAACACTGTTTAAACCTTATTTGCACCTGCTGCAGCTTCACTATTCAAAGTAAGTGGGGTCCATTTGTGGACCTGACTGCATTGGAAAACAATGTGATACGGTGCCTCCCTAAACCGCTTGACGGAGGCCCCCGAGGGGCGGTGAGATGGCGCGGACTGAGAGGGGGCGCTTGGCTCCTGCCCCCTCCCCAAGTCGTGTTGCCCTGGTGAGGCCTGAGATCGCCCCCGGCATAGGCGGCCGGCTCCCGGGGTCCGGCGGAATTTTTTCCCTTTTGAAGAATCTTTCATTCTGGACCTTGTCCCACAATCCGTTTCACCTGAAGACACGCTGTCGTAGGGCGCCCCTTTACCGTTTTAGTTGCCATTCCGCCCGCTTTTGGTACTCTGTGCCTCTTCCGCCATTCAGCTGTTTACCGCTCGCTCTTGCGACTACAACGTCTCGCTCACCATGTAGTTGAGTTGCTCCCGCTCTTAAGATTTGACCAAACTTTTTGGACTGCTGAAAGCGGTGGAATTCCGACCGCTGGTTGGTGGACACATTTTGACTATATTCTGCACCTGCATTGTCGCGTAATGCGTCATATGACGCGACGCGTTAGCGCACCCGGAAGTGCTCCGGTGCGCAAGGCGCAGCTTCCCGGAAACGATCCAGAGCGCGCCGCGCAGCGCGTAACATAAGCATAACAGGTCATGTGACTTGTTAATAAAACTTTTCATTGGTTCATTTTACTTTTCTTTTCCTAATTATGTAAGACTAGGTCATGTGACCTAAAAATAACACTTTTCATTGGATTAAAACATTTTTTTTCCCCAAACGATGAAAGCCCCACCTTGTTTCTGGATGTTTCAGACTGAAGCTGGCGTCACCATGAGAGCACCACCATCTCGTAGCTCCGTCGTGGCCATTCCGCAAGCAATCATGGCAGCCGCTCCCCACCGGAAGCCTGCGGGAGTCGACGGCCCCCAAGACTTTTGTACAATCTTCAACGCTGAGGGGACGCTTTCGAGAATGGAACCCAAGCCCTGGCAGACAAGCGTCCGAGTTCCAAGGTGTCCCAGGGCCATTTTACTGGACCAGGCCCAAATCCGAAGAACCGGCCGCCATTTTAAGAGTCCTGTGGCAGCCGCCTATCGCTGCACCGCAAGAGTGGGAGCAACTCAACTACATGGTGAGCGAGACGCTGTAGCCGTAAGAGCGGGCGCTAAACAGCTGAATGGCGGAAAAGGCACAGTGTAGCAAAAGCGGGCGGAATGGCGACTGAAACGATAAAGGGGCGCCCCACTACAGCAGACAAGCCTCCGCCATGTGCTTCAAAACTGCATATGTATCTCGTGATATCAAGGTTGGGCAACCAGTACAGAACAAGCAGTTACGAGTCCCATTTACACCGGCGCCATTTTGGGCGCGGCCGGGCAGGTCCAGGATCTACTGAAACATAAAAAATGAGGCTGACGTCTCTGAAGCAGTTGACGAACAGCAGGACATAGCAAATAAACATGAACTCTTTAAAGCTGTTAACTCACTGCAGAACAAAACAAGTGAACCTGAAACCTCTGGAATAATTGTCGCTCAAAAGAACAACACACAAAACTCTGTAGAGCCTGAAGAAAAAAAAACAGAAGGGCACTGTAGTTTCAGACACACTTAACACTAATGACTAAACAAAGATATCGTCTGTTTATAAAGCAGTTATCATCTTGACAGAATTGACAAAGAAGTGTACAGACACCAATGCATCAGCATTCTCGGAGATAACATCTTAAGGAACAAAGAAAGACCTGTTCACTCTTGACACCCCAGGTGCTGTGTATATTGCACTATAGTGCTGCATCGAGAAAACGGGCAACCCTATTGATGTGGATTTTTCATTATTGATTATTGTAAAGAAATGGCGACTCCCCCCTTTAGCAGATTAGCTAAATGTTTGCGTAATTTAGGCATAAAAGTTATTTTATTGTTGTTGTTGTTATCGTTATAGTTCTGGTTAATTTCAAAAAATGGTTAAATATATTTACAGTTTTTGTTGCGTTCGTTATATTTAAATATTAATAAAGTTTTAAAATGTAACTGTCTTGGAGTACTATATTTTTTTAAAAAATCGGGTGAATGGGGCCTTGAATCGGGTTATTGTCATGTGTGGGCTTTGCAAGTGTACTGCTACAAGATCGGACATTTCAAACTCAAATGCACGTTCTTTTTCTTACCTTTCCGAAGCATGGAGCGCAATAGCAGGCAGAGAAAGGGTGATGCACGTGTTGAACACTGCCTGGCCTGCAAATTGCTGGCATTGCCCCCCCGCCCGCTCCTGAAAGAGGGCACACACACACCGCCGCCCCGAGTACTTCACAAACCTCTAAAAGACCATGCGCTTGTTCAATGGGAAGTGGATAACATGGCTAAGAGCATTTGCTGACTAATGCATGAATATCGCTGACTTTTCAGCGATATTCATGCATTGCGGCCGTTTTTTATCGCATTTGCGATAAACCTTGCTAATAGCAAGGTTTATGTGCGATAAAATTCGCCGAAGTGCGGCGATAATTATTGTCTCTAAACAAGTTAGAGACAAAAATTACCGCTAGTTGTTGGAAATATGCCCCCGGGTTTTTCCTTGCAGGAATCGGGAAGCGAAAGACTAGCACTGAAATCAGTAGTCTCACACCTGAATCGGGAGGGTTGACATGTCTGGATACTCTACAGCTGGGGCCATAAACTACATCCGCAGGGCTAGGTGATAGCCTAGGTCCGGCCTGGACAATCGGACACAGAGGAAGAGGAGTGTCAGAGGGTGCGGTAGTGAATAGGGTGAAAGGGAGGTGTCGAGCGGGCACAGGGTGTGATTCTCAGAGAAGAGCAGCGCAGATGGGGGAAGTATATGGCCCATGCATGAGAGAGAGAGCGGGGGTGACCATTGCGTGGGGGAGATGCGTGCGAGGGTGGGGAGCCATGCTGAGAATCGGCGGCGTGCAGAGAGTGGCCCTGGTCAAGGCATCTAAAATGGCTGCCGTGCACGACAAAATTGTGGCATTGGACAAAAACGCAAGATGGCGCAGACAATGTTTATCAATAAGGATTCATTTATAACAAAATATTTACTCGCAGTGACAAAATGGTGTTCAACACTTCCTGATTTCCATCGAATCGAACGTTAACAAACGTCACGCAGCAAAAAAAAAAAAAAAAAAAGCTCACGCACAGAGCAGTTTTTAGCCATGTTATCCAATGGAAGGTGGATAACATGGCTAAGAGCATTTGCTGGATAATGCATGAATATCGCTGACTTTTCAACGATATTCATGCATTGTGGCCGATGTGCGGCGATATTTTTTGTCTCTAAACAATTAAAACGAAGCACAAAATGGCGAATTCCCGTTTCGCTACCAGTTTGCGGCCCAGTTCGCGGCCCGTGAAGCGCTTCTACCGTGAAAAATCATTTTTTTTTTATTTTCCCCACGGGACCCTTTAATAACCCCAACAACATTCCTAGGGGGTCAAGAGGGGTATACCTTGCCCCCTTTCAATAAATTCCCCCTTCGTTTTTCACCTCTTCTTCTCTCTCGATCCTACCGAGAGATAAGATGGCGGCCGCTCCGGACTGTTTAGAATGTTGACAGACACCGGAGAGCCAATCAGCTTTCTGTTATCCAATGGAAGGTGGATAACATGGCTAAGAGCATTTGCTGGATAATGCATGAATATCGCTGACTTTTCAACGATATTCATGCATTGTGGCCGATGTGCGGCGATAATTTTTGTCTCTAAACAATTAAAACGAAGCACAAAAAGGCGAATTCCCGTTTCGCTACCAGTTTGCGGCCCAGTTCGCGGCCCGTGAAGCGCTTCTACCGTGAAAAATCATTTTTTTTTTATTTTCCCCACGGGACCCTTTAATAACCCCAACAACATTCCTAGGGGGTCAAGAGGGGTATACCTTGCCCCCTTTCAATAAATTCCCCCTTCGTTTTTCACCTCTTCTTCTCTCTCGATCCTACCGAGAGATAAGATGGCGGCCGCTCCGGACTGTTTAGAATGTTGACAGACACCGGAGAGCCAATCAGCTTTCTGTTATCCAATGGAAGGTGGATAACATGGCTAAGAGCATTTGCTGGATAATGCATGAATATCGCTGACTTTTCAACGATATTCATGCATTGTGGCCGATGTGCGGCGATAATTTTTGTCTCTAAACAATTAAAACGAAGCACAAAATGGCGAATTCCCGTTTCGCTACCAGTTTGCGGCCCAGTTCGCGGCCCGGGAAACGCTTCTACCGTGAAAAATAATTTTTTTTTTATTTTCCCCACGGGACCCTTTAATAACCCCAACAACAATCCTAGGGGGTCAAGAGGGGTATACCTTGCACCCTTTCAATAAATTCCCCCTTCGTTTTTCACCTCTTCTCTCTCGATCCTACCGAGAGACAAGATGGCGGCCGCTCCGGACTGTTTAGAATGTTGACGGACACCGGAGAGCCAATCAGCTTTCTGCGCGCAAAGTTCCGAAACGCGAAAAGTAAGCGGACCGGATCGCTGCCCGGAGCGCTGTTACAGATATATATCTTGATTTAAACGTTAATTTCTCAAAATCCACTGAAGCACATATATTGAGACCTAGCAAAGGCACATCGGGCTAACAGTCCCTACAATTTTGCCAAGTTTCGTGCAAATCCATTCAGCCGTTCGAGCTAAAAGTGAGGCCAACCGCCCTATGGAAAACTCAATGTAAAAAACGTGTTTTGGGACCCCCCTTTTTTCTCAGCCCCCCCTTGACGAAACCCCACCAAATTTTCAGGGGCTGCTCAGAAACAAAATGTGCCATTTTCCTGAAAATTTCAGCCGATTCCGTCCACAAACGCCAAAGTTATTAGACATAGAATTTTCAGAAATCCCATAGGGAATTAATCCTAACTATATATACCTACTGGCGATAGCCAGTAGGTAATATATATATAAATATATATATATATGGATCAATTTCTGTTTCCCAGGTTGAAACCACAGAAAATACGGACCACCACACGGCTTGCGGATTGTTACAGCAAACTTTTATTATCCATTTTGCAGTTCAGGTAGGCATGACGCGTTTCGGGCAGGGACTGCCCTTGATCACATCTACATATATACATCTATATATATATATATACTAGCAGCCCGCCCCAGCGTTGCCTGGGGCAGAAAGGGGCTGGGGGCAGTACACACGCTCCCGCCCCGACTCCCTCCCGCACCGACTCCCTCCCGCACCGACTCACTCGCGCCCCCCTCCCGCCCGACTCACTCCCGCCCCCCTCCCGCCCAGACTCACTCCCGCCCCCCTCCCGCCCGACTCACTCCCGCCCGCCTCCCGCCCGGACTCACTCGCGCTCCGACATTTTCATTTACTGCTGCCTCCTTCTTGCCTTCCCCTGCATCACACAGTCTCACTTTCCCTTTCCTTACCCGTGCCGCCGCTCCTCACTGCACAGCCGCTCGTCACTGCACCGCCCTCCTCCTTCGTCATCACGCACGTTGCGTAGCGGCCTGCGCTAGGTCCCGGCCGGCGCTACTTTCAGGGGATTACTTTGTTTACAAACTTAATTTTTTTAATTTACTTTTTTTTTTTATTTATATAGCCTATGTCCATCTGCACACCCTGACATTTTCATACATGTATCGGGTGTGTAGATTGGGGCTGTGGTTCCCGAGTTTACCTGGCCAAAAGGTGCAAGTCCTCTCTTTATAATAGTAGTATATATATATATATATATATATATAATCAATTTCAGGGGGATTCACGGCCGAAAAAACACAGCTCCCACGAACTCTTGTGCAGTGAAGCAGTATTTTATTTTAGCAAAAACTGCAAATCCTCTCAACGGATGGCGTCAAAATCCAAGTAAGGTTGGTTCTTTTTTCGCCAGCAGTTTAGCTGTTTCAGGATTTTAGGTAAGATCTTTAATGGCAATGTTAAGACATAACAAGCGCGGGGAGGTGGCAGACAAGATGTTGCTTCGATGAAAGCGCTGGTACGAGCACAGGAAATGATGCAGTTACAAAAACACCTACCCAAAAATTATTTTGGGTAGACTGTGGAGAGCTTTAAAAACCGAGCAGAATAAATGGTGGGAAGCCACCACACTTCAGAAGTATATTGAGGTGGGAAGAATCCCTAGGGGGCTGCAAATTTTTATTACCCCCAACTTTAATAACCCCGACCCTGAGTTAGTTGCCGATTGGGCTGCAAACAATCATCTCTGCTCTACAAATATGTTACAAATGTTAGTAAAATTTGCAGCTAAAGATGTTGAGAAACTGGCCAAACAAATTGAAGAGCTTACAGAGGAATTGAAAATATTATGTGGAGAAGATGAATTTCGCAAAGAGATGGATAAAATGGAAATTAATCCCAACAAAATTGAAGATGAGATTAAGTTAAAAAAGCAGAGGAAATTCCAAAGAGATCTGGTGGACTATCAGAAGGGACAAAATATTACCTTTGCTAAGAAATATGACAAATCAAGGGGCCAGACAACAACAGTGAACACATCAAAATCTGGATCAAATACTGTTGTGATAGAAAGGCTACAAACTAGTGAAAATCAAACAGAGGGATGTCTAACAAGCGGCAGTGACTTTTCTGACAGATCTGAATTTTCTGAAGTAAAAACCAGTTTTTTAACAGAATTCGACTTGGTAATAAAGGGCAGACAGACAAATGGCAGAAGAGGAGGATTTCAGAATCAAAGATGAGGAAACAGAGGAGAACCAAGAACCAACAGTTCTACTTTAGGAGAGTTGGGAAGCCCGGTGGGAAGACGGACAAGGGGCCAACTGAAGGCGAAATGATGGAGAGAAAGACAGTTGTTAACCTCTCAGAGAGAAAATTTACAAACTTTGAGGGTGAACTTTTATCCATGGGCCTTACTTTTTGTCCATCAACCATGTTTAATAACACCCAGAGTCGCTTGGATTTATTTTTCTTCACAAGGAAGCTGCGCATAAGAAAATGGTATGCAACTAAGGTTACAGGGCATAAAAGTGTAGTTGAAGAAAAACAAAGTGATATACGTATCGCTGACGTAGAATTATTGCATTCGTTTAATGGGTTAGCCGAAAATGTGGATGAAAGAAGTGATCCCTTTTGTAATTTATTGAATGAGAATGTCTCACTTGATATGAGTGCAAGAAGCAACTTTAGACCAAAGTCAATCCTTCCCCCACAAATCAAAAATGATGTAATTGATGTGTTTGAAAAGAGTGTGAGTAAAGATTTGCTAAAAATCTCGAATGACAAAAGCTATAAAGGGTGGAGCATTGTGATGCCAAAACAGAGAAAAGCGATTGATGACCTTAAAAATGACAGCGAAATAGTTATAAAAAAATCTGATGAAAGTGGAAATGTTGTGGTGTTATCAAGAGTCAAGTATATTGAAAATGGGTTAAAACAACTGGCAGACACTTTGAAATACTGTAAAAGCATTAGGATGGAGTACGAGCATTCTGTTAGACTTTTTAATAAACAGTTATCCACCTGGAAACACAAAGGGTTACTTGAAAAAGATGAGTTCAAGTTTCTTGAATGTAAATTTCCCAGATTACCGGCGCTTTACTTACTGCCAAAAATCCACAAGAATAAAGACAACCCACCAGGGAGACCCATAGTCTTGTTCAAAGGTAGTTGTTTGGAAAATACATCGAGATATGTAGATTACTTTTTACAGGGTCTAGTTCAGAAATTGCCATCATATGTCAAAGATTCAGGTGATTTTCTTAGATGTTTTAAAAACATTGAATGGAATAAGAAATACTCATTACTATCTCTGGATGTATCGAGTTTGTATATGTGCATTCTCTATGATTTGGGTTTGAGTGCATGTAGATACTTTTTGTCAGAAAGATCAATTTCACACTTATACCACACTGAGATACTGGTGGAGATGATGGACATCTGCCTCAAAGAAAACTACTTCCTCTCCGATAATAAGGTCTGTAGACAAACCCTTGGAACATCAATGGGGACCTGCTTTGCTCCATCGTTTGCAGGTCTCTTTTTTTGGGGTTTTGGGAAGAGAGGGTAGTATATGCATGATCAATGTTTACAGAGAGAGTGGCAAAATGGGTCAGGTACTTTGATGATATTTTTGTAGTGTGGAAGGGCACAGAGGCTGAAGCCACAGAGTTGCTAGAGTCATTGAATGTTAATACTTTTAATCTCCACTTGACAAGCCAGTGGCCCAAAGACAGTTTAGAGTTCCTTGACTTGAAACTTAAAGTGGAAGACAAGAAATTGGAAAGTTCACTATACAGGAAGTCTACCACAGGAAACAGTATCCTGCACGCACACAGCTGTCACCCGAGTTCACTCATTAATAGAATTCCTGTGGGTGAATTGCTGTAAGCAAAACTTAACTGCAGTACAAAACAAAGCTACAAATTAGAGGAAACCATCATAACCAAGAGATTCCTGTCTAGAGGGTACTTACCTAAAGTAATTAACAATGCCAAGCGAGTGGTAGCCGAAAGATCAAGAGAATCACTACTAGTAGAAAAAGAGAGCGCTGATCCATCTGAAGAAATTCCTGAAAAAACTAATTTCATCACGACATATAGCAATCAGGCATTTAAGATTCGGAAGGGACTTGGGAAATTTTGGCCAATTTTGGACACAGACCCTGATTTAGCCAAATGTGTAGAGGTATCTCCACAAATTTCTTTCGGGAAATCAAGATCATTGAACGACTTTCTATGTAGAGCAGTCGAACCCCCTAAGGTGAGGGGATACATGGCTTTTGAATTTGAATTTGAATTTAAAAACATTTCTATAGCGCACTTTTACCACGCGGTTTCTTGGCGCTTTTACACTTGCAAAAAATGCAAGGCGTGTAAGAATAGTAAGAATCTGAAAGAAGTAAGATTGTCACCAGGTTGCGAATTATATCGCATTAAAGAACACACGTCTTGCAATACAGAATTTGCAGTATATGCATTATTCTGTCCGTGTAAAAAAGCGTACATTGACAGTACGATTCATAAAGCCAAGATCAGGATCCTTGAACACTTACGAGCGATTAAAAATGGAGATAAACAGTGTCCAATCGCTCGTCATTTTCAGAGCTTTCATAAACAGAACACAAATCTTTTGAGTTTTTGTGTACTAGATACCATCAAACTTAATGAAAGGGGAGGCAACAGAGTACAATGCTTACGCCGCCTTGAATCTAATTTAATTATTAAGTATAGGACACTAGCACCAATATGACATAACTGTGATGAGGAGCTGGCGGTACATTTGGGGTAGAGAAATCTAGAGGGCAAGGTTTGAAGTATGTCTGATTTACAGAGTAAGAGGATTTTTATTAATCACAGTGCCAAAGAAACAGTAGCGTTTATAACAAATAGTTTTTTAGGTTCCCCAAAGTATATTCTCAGTAAGAAATGTTTTAAATGTATTTGATTAACAAGGTGCTCGCATCTTAATGCTTGCTAATGTTTTTAGTCTTTTAGTTTTTGTTAGTGGTTGAGTTTTCCACATTGTTGTATTTTTTATGTCTTAACAGATGATCCAGAAGACAGTGATCTGAAGAAACATGAAGGAGCAAAAGTATCAGTATCTTTTGTTTTATCTTTTTATTGGGTGCATAGCAACCTGTGATTTATTGCACTGAAGCCCACTTGGGCAGAGTTGGCAAATGAGAAAAGAATTTTGTTCTAAGTTGGATATAGGATTGATTGACGGCATGCCTTGCTCTCTAAAGAGGGAGTGGGCGTTGTTGCCGTGTTCAGCGAAGCTCGACTACTAAAGTTTAGTCTAAATAGGAACAATAAGCCACTTGGGCTGTATTCTTATTTGCGCTCGCACTCCCTCTAGGTAGCAGGAGTTATCTTTATTGTTAACGCCGGGAAGCTGAAACTTTTTCTCCCACTGCTCATGTTGAAAAAACGAGAGACATGGCGTTCTCAGCCGCTGCCGAGAGTATCCATATGGACATATATAGATATAGATAAAGATATAGATATAGATATAAATATATAGATATATTACCTACTGGCGGTCGCCAGTAGGTAGTTATAGCTTGGACCAAGTTTCCATAGGAAGAACATTTTTAGTTTTACTTATAACTCTTATAACTTTGGCATCATTTGATGAATCTTCATGAAATTTTCCAAACTAATTCTTTGATCATATCAGCTCTAATGTTGAAAGTTTGAAGGTGATTTGTCAAGGAGGGCCGAGATAAAAGGGGGTCCCAAAACATGTTTTTTCCATGTAATTTCCATAGGAAACTTTAAACAAGGGTACAGGTCGGACGGGTAAACGGAATTACTCCAAATTTAGCAGGGATAAGGATCTTGGTCTAGAAAGCACACTTTTGTTTATTTGGTGTCAAGCCATTGAGTAGTCTTGGAGAAATATTGAAATTTACAGATATCGATATTTGGGAATTCTGTCATCTGTTTGGCTGTAGCGTTACAAGCACGAGCGTGCTGCCTATTGGATGCGAACGGTTGCAACTAGGAAGTATTGGCTGCCATTTTGTGTTTCCGTTGAAGCGAGTAAGGAGAAAAAAGGGGGGTGAAAGTAGGGAAGCGGAGAGTAGGAGCACTGTAACGTCTGTGAGGTGTTTAGTGTGTGCTAAACAGGGAGTGTGAAGTGAAGTATTTACCCCACAGGTGTTAAAGTGCTGTTTTGCCCACAGTGAGATGGTGCTGAGGTAAGGTGCTGGTACACTCGGGGATGAAAGAGTGGGTGTACACCGTGAGTTGAGTGCTGTAAACTCATGTGCTCTGGGTGCTTGGTTGCAACTAGGAAGTGTTGGCCACCATTTTGTGTTCCCTTTAAAGCGAGTAAGGGGAAAAAAGGGTGAAAAAAGTAGGAAAGAAGAGGGTAGAAGCACTGTAATGTCAGTGGGGTGTTTAGGGTGTGCTATACAGGGAGTGTGAAGTGAAATATTTACCCCTACCGGTGTGAAAGTGCTGTTTTGCCCACAGTGAGATGGTGCTGTGGTGAGGGGCTGGTCCACTCGGGGATGAAAGCGTGGGTGTAAACAGTGAGTTGAGTACTGTAAACTCATGTGCTCTGGGCGCTCGTTGCACCTAGGAAGTGTTGGCCGCCATTTCGTGTTTCCGTTGAAGGGAGCAAGGGGAAAAAGGGTGAAAAAAGTAGGAAAGGGGAGGGTAGGAGCACTGTAACGTCTGTGGGGTGTTTAGGCTGTGCTATACAGGGAGTGTGAAGTGAAGTATTTACCCCTCCCGGTGTGAAAGTGCTGTTTTGCCCACGGTGAGATGGTGCTGAGGTGAGGTGTCGGTACAGTTGGGGATGGAAGCTTGCGTCTAAACCGTGAGATGAGTGCTGTAAACTGATGTGTCAGGGCGCTGTAGAGTACTGGCAGAAGCGAAGTATTTATCCCTACTGGTGTGAAAGTGCTGTTTTGCCCACTGTGCGATGGTGCTGAGGTGAGGGGTCGGTACACTTGGGATGAAAGCGTGCGCCTAAACCATGAGCTGAGTGTTGTAAACTGATATGCTCTGAGCACTGTAGCATAGCTGTGTAAGTAGTGTTAGTATGCGTTTATACTATGCAAGGAGTGGGAAGCGAACTAGTCACCTCTACCAGTCTGAAGACTCGAATGTTGTGTTTTAGCAAGCAGGAATAAAGAAATAATCGTGAAGAATATAATGCAGAATGTTGCAATGCCACAGAAGAAAAAGGTTGAAATCAGGTGGATCTAAGAAAGTGGCTGTGTGTAATAAAGCGATGGAGTTTTAAAGTTATATAAAACATTTATTTATTTAAGTGACATAAATGGACCCACTGGTGCAAGTGCTAAGGCATCCAGCTGAGGCAAACTCTAACCTGTTCTGCTGGTTTCAAACGTAAGCTCCTGTATCAGTGAATTCCACATTACATGTTACAGTTCCATGTGACATGAACAATAGCTATTAGACATGAATGACTAAATTGTATAATGACTAAATTGTATAATGAAAATAAATGTAGGATACATTACCACACTGTGCCAGCCAGTTCCTAAACAATGTTGTGTATTTTTATCTTGATCGGCAGCTTGTGAGCACAGGCTGAGGAAGATTAAATTTGTGTGAAAGGGATTTTTGGATAATAGGCAGGCAGAGAGACGTATGCACAAAGAATAGACATGGGTTCAAAATGGATGTCGGGTTTAGGCTAATTTAGCAAGTAAATAGCGTAGTTGCATAGGCCACACATCACCGATCCCTGGTTAGAGTGGAGACGTAAGGAGCAATAATGAAAACAGAGTTCAAATGAGTGAGCATACTTAGAAAGTTATTATATGAAAGTAGTACAATTAAAGTGTATTAAATAAATAAAGGAAAAAGTCAAAAAAAGACGGAAGAAATCGATCCAAGAATAACATGAGTTACCAAGTCTTGGAGATTGCAGTCCGGAAGTTCTTCAGCAGCTTGAGATGTGTAATGTTCCAAGAGGTCATTCTTGCCATTGTGTGAGAAAAGCAAAGCGATCCTATACATATCCTCAAAGGGACAGTCATTTTCCTCAAATGTTGGAGCGGCAAATTGAATCGCCCCTTGCAGGAGATCCTTTGCAGCTTCGCAGAAATCCCATTCCACCACAATACCTTTTTACGTGGCATCCACCATTGCTCCAGTGCCTGAACAATCAAGTTCATGGTTTTCAAGATGCTCCATTATCTGGTGGATATCGGGAGCGATTGTTGGGATGTTGGCAAGGCATAGATCCATTCGCCAGTCGTATGGGCAAGATTTGCAATAAAAAGATGGTTGCATGCAGATTTCATATGTGTAAATAAATGTGATGTTGTAGCTGGCTCTGATAATAGATAGAGGTAGGCAGCCGAAAAGTTGTTCCATTTTTTGACAGTATTGATGTATTTTTGTGTAGAGGTGTATTCTGTTGGACATCCTTGTTACCACAGGGAGCATAGCCATTTTTTACGACCAAAAATAGTAGTAGGATGGCGAGAAACAGAGCGAGAATTATGGGCACTGTTCCTGTTATTCCAGAGATGATCGAATTAATGAAGTCTGGTATTATACCAAAAGCAGTTTGAATGGATTTGAGAAGGTCAGAGGAGAGCATATTAAAAAGGGTGGCACACCTAGAGTGTGAGATGTGTTGAAAATTGTGTAACAATTCACAAACCGTAATGGGAGGTTTGTATATAAAAGGGAATGTATTTTACTTGAAGTTCTTACTATCTGCAGTCGATAAATTTATTTCACAGACGTGAGGGACACTTCTGTTCTGAACAAAAGCGGTTTAGTTTGGTTAGTTTAATGAAATCTGTTTTCAAAGTAAGGATTGAAGGCCAAGTCGAAGTTTGGGAGTTACTTTGTGTGGGTGGGAATAGACATTGCCACAGGAAGTTACTTGGTTTAAATAGTAAGGACATATGGTATGCCAGCTCACATTCTGTAGGATAACATGTTATTGAGAAGCAGATAACTGCCGTTAGAAAGCTGTGTGAATGTTGGTCAAATTGTGGGAGTTGGGGTGCTTTTAAGAATGCATGCAAGATTAGGGACTGTAAGCTTAGAAGCCTCTTTCATTTGGATATTCTTGGATAATAATGAATGACTGCCATTGTGGTATCAGTTTTTACCTGTGAGTAAAACTTCTGTATGCTCTTTAAGACAGCGATATGTAAATGGGAGAAACCCATCCTTGTGAATAAACGTGCTAACTTGTGTAATCACATACGACATGACAAACAACATGTACACCTAGCAGATACAACGATACTACCTACTGTGGGAACCGTGGCTAGCCATGTACACAAACCAAACATGGCATAGCACCTCTGTTAAACAATGCAGAATGTGGGGAGAGATGGCAGCAAAATATGTGTAAAGGTGGCAAGTGATTCTCGATTATAAAAGTACACAATGCAAAGTGTTGAGGGGATGTGCCGGTCAGACTTGAGTAAAGAAAAACCAGAGGGGGTGATGGACGGAGCGTTGGCAATACAAACACTCAACCCCAGTCAACTGATCTGGGTTTAATTTATCACCGTTCTTTAGCTCACTCCGCCACCCCAGTTCAGACATGGCCATATGCAAATCAGTCTGACCCTGTGCCTCATGGGAGCAGTCCAGCCCGAACTGCCAAGCCATGTCTTACCTGGACCGGAACCAAGCTTCCCAGGACTGGTTTCTGGCATTCCAGCCGTCTTCATACGTGTTTCAAGAATCCAGTGGCAAAGTGAGCAAGGGACTCAGGTCTGAGCATACCCTGCCAACTTAGGGCGAACAAAGAAAAACCAAAGGGGGTGATGGACGGAGCGTTGACAATACAAACACTCACCCCCAGTCAACTGATCTGGGTTTAATCCATCCCCGTTCTTTAGCTCACTCCGCCACCCCAGTTCAGACATAGTCATATGCAAATCAGTCTGACCCTGTGCCTCATGGGAACAGTCCAGCCCGAACTGCCAAGCAATGTCTTCCCTGGACCGGAATCAAGCTTCCCAGGACCGGTTTCTGGCATTCCAGCCGACTTCGGCCTGGCTTGCTTGAATCCAGTGGCAAAGTGAGCAAGGGACTCACGTCTGAGCATACCCTGCCAACTTAGGGCGAATAAAGAAAAACCAAAGGGCGTGATGGACGGAGCGTTGACAATACAAACACTCCCCCCCAGTCAACTGATCTGGGTTTAATCCATCACCGTTCTTTAGCTCACTCCGCCACACCAGCTTAGACTTGAGTATGCAGAGCACAGACATGTACATGTCAACATACACTGATGGTGTATTGAATGAAGTGGATAGTGGATGCTACTATGATAGTACAGTCAGTAGGGATGATTACGGAAATGTAGCGCGTACGTGCCCCCCCCCACATCTTTAGCATAGTGGGCTGGCTCGGCGTACGCAAGGGTAGCATAGAGGCATGAGTAAAAGGCACATTTCTCTGGGTGTGGTTGTCTTAGGGAATGGCGAACGTGTCTGCCAGGTCTGCACAGCTTACTCCCCCATTAGGTTTCCCACATGAGCGAAGGTGGCTGCGTGAAGGGTGCTCTCAGCGTGCTGGGACTCAGAAACCGTCAAGGATGCTGCAACGCATATATGCCGCACAGTTTATCTTTCGACACCGCCGTATGTGAAAGAGGGCTCAACACGTGGTTGCAGAAGCTCCTGGGCCAAGGTCTGTGAGCTCCAAAGGCTCCTGAGATCAATGCTGGCTACCGCGACACAGGCACACAGCACCTAGCCTGACGCCCAGCAGCGTGGAGTTCTCTGTATACTGCTAATACAGTATTCGAACAGGTAGCAACAGTGGAATGGTGTCTTGATCCCACAATAGACAATGTTAGAACTGCATCTGAGAGTGGAGATGAAGGTACTCTCTTCTACCAGGTGCAACCAACTCTAAGTCCCAACAGTGGAACGGTGTCTTGATCCCACAAAGGACGATGTTAGAACTGCATCTGAGAGTGGAGAAGAAGATACGCCCTTCGACCAGGTGCAACCTACTCTAGGTCCCAACAGTGGAACGGTGTCTTGATCCCACAATGGACGATGTCCGATATTTCCTGTTGCTTGATTTTCATAGAACTCCCTCTGTTGAGGTGCATTAGACTCTGTGCTGCCGTAGCTAACTTGTGCACATGATTATTGGGCTTGATTGACGGTAGCCGGACTACACCGCAGTACAGCAGGTCCGAACAGTGAAACGGGGTCTTGATTCTATGATAGAGGATGTCAGAAGTTAAAGTATGTGAAAATTTCTGTGTACCACCTCCGATCAGGTGCAACCGACTCTTGGTCTCAACAGTGGAACGGTGTCTTGATCCCACAATGGACGATGTCCGATATTACCTACTGCTTGCTTTTCACAGAATTCCCTCCATTGAGGTGCATCACACTCTGTGCTTCCATAGCTAACTGCTGCACACGATTATTGGGCTTGGTTGACTGTAGTCGCTGGACTACACCGTGGTACAGCAGGTCCGAACATTGAAACGGGGTCTTGATTCTATGATTGAGGATGTCAGAAGTTAAAGTCTGTGAATATTTCTATGTACCACCTCCGACCAGGTGCAACCAACTCTAGGTTCCAATAGTAGAACAGTGTCTTGATTCCGCAATGGACGATGTCAGATATTACCTGCTGCTTGGTTTTCATAGAACTCTCTCCATTGAGGTGCATCAGACTGTGCTTGCCATAACTACCTGTTGCACATGATTACTGTGCTTAGTTGACACCAGTCGGTGGAGTACACCACGGCACAGCAGGTCCAAACAGTGTAACGGGGTCTTGATTGTATAATTGAGGACGGCGGAAGTTAAAGTCTGTGATTATTTCTGTGTACCACCTCCGATCAGGTGCAACCAACTCTAGGTCCCAACAGTATACACAATGGAAGATGTCAGATATTACTTGCTTCTGGGTTTTCATAGAACTCCCTCCGTTGAGGTGCATCAGACTCGGTACTTTCGTAGCTAACTGGTGCACACGATTATTGTGCTTGGTTGACACCAGTCGGTGGAGTACATTACATTACACCAGGTCCGAATAGTGAAAGTGGGGTCTTGATTCTATGATTGAGGATGTCAGAAGGTAAAGTCTGTGATTATTTTTGTGTACCCCCTCCGATCTGGTGCAACCAACTCTATGCTTTTAAATTCAACGGTTCATGGCTGTGAGGCGTTCATGAATATTGCCTCTGTCCTACTCTGCGGTCAGCAGGGTTCACAATTCAGATCAAGTGGTGATTGTTTGATTACAGAATCCAGTAGTCAAGTAACTACAACCTCTATTGAAATATACACATTATCCTTTTAGTATAATTGCTTGAAGACATTTCTTTTGTTGTTTAAATCTGTTTTTATTGATTTAAAGATTTTCATCTTGTTGAAAGGCAAAATGCATCATATAAAGTCGACCATACCATGAGCCATTTAGCAATAGCAAATAAACATGCCGGTGGACTAGGAAAAGAACACACGTACATGTTGTTGACAGTATTAGCCTAGTTACAAGCTGGACCTTGGCAGGATAAATGTCATTGTACATTAGTGACATGGTTCCATCAGTATGGTGTACAGAGTCTTCTCAGATTCTACAGGATACATATGTGCACAGATGTTAAAGATACAAATACAAAAAGAGGCAAAACTCAAAACCAATAACCAAGAACAGCAGCATAGTCCGATTTTGGGTATGCAATCTTCATCACGTCCCACCCGCTTCCCCCCGCTCTTGTAGTCTCGTCCCACGGCTCCCTGCAGGCAGACATCAACAACCAGAAACCTTAGCAATGTCTGCCCTGGAGCCCCAACATTTCCTCTTGCAGGATGGCTATCCCCTCTTACTTGGCTCATGCTAGGAGTAAATACTTCTCTTCAGTGCGTCAAGGAGAAGGAGGGGGGACAGCGTCCGCGGGCAGCTGGCATCTGCTGGGCTTCTTCACAGAGGGACGGCTGTTCAGCTCCTAGTTACACCACACCATCGTTCGTGCTTTAGCAGCGATAACGGTATCAGCGGCTTCAGGCGACGGGCAGCAGGCTGCAGCAACAGGGTGCTAGCTTCAGCTAACAACGGCAGCAGCAGACAGCTAGCAACAGGCCACAACGGCAACACAACAGCAATTGCTTAAGGCAACGTTGGTAATATTTATACCTGACAGGTGCCTGGTTTGACGTATGTTTGCTGGACATAAGACGTCAATTAAAGATGTCACTAGGAAGTGATAGCTATCAGTTGCTCATTAGAGTTCTAATACTAATCAAAACACAGCAAGCAGGGATTTCCAAGTTTGCTGAGTTTTTATCTTGTTGAAGAACTCGGAGTGTTAATCTAGGAATCTTCAGATAGTGACTTCTGCTCTGTCATTGCACTAATTGGTTGCAAAGGAAGTGGCAGAGAACTATTCTGGAATGTGGCTCTGTTCGTGTGAGGCCAGAGATGACTTTTCTGAATATCGCACTTGAACGGTTATGCCAACGAGGGCACTCCCTGACAAACTCTGGGGGGCAATCTTTTTCAGCTAACAGAATATCATAGCCTTTTGAGAGCTTATCCCAAAATAGACCTCTTATTTTCCTAGTCTTATCACCCTCTATACGCAATGTTATTTCGTATATTTTATGGGGCTCGCTAAGTCTGGTGTCGGCAGTTTCAACCTGAATGTATTCATTCGTGTCCACTGTCTCCAGCTGACTCATCAAGATCTTGCGCGCTATACTGATTTCTGCTGCACTGTCCAACATTGTCAATGCCCACTCCCCGTTTTTCAACTGTGTCCTCAGTATTCTCGTCATGGTTGATTACTCTAATACTGGCTACCTTCTTTTTTGAAAATTGAGATTTTTTACTCTGAGCAGGTTCCTTGTCTTTGGACTTGGTGTGCTCTCCTGGGTCTGACCGTCCTCTTCTTTCCGATTTCTGTGGAAAAGATCGAGAGGGACGTGTATCAATACTTTGATATCTATCAGGTTTTTTCAGATTATCCCTATTTCTAAGGTTATATCTTTTCTCAGAGGGCTACCTCTGGGGAGACTTGAGTTCTCGAGTCGGAGTTCTTTCCCTCCGTCGAGGAGACCTTCCTCTGGACTGGAAAACTTTTTCCTTGGGAGTGGATTGTTTATTTCCATCCCAGCTCTTTTTAGGAGTGTTTGAATTATTTTTAGTAAATAATTTTTCAGGATTTTCGAGCAGTTGGGGCTTTACCGGTTTCCCACCCAAGCTGTCTCTACCTAATTCTTCATAGCATTTCTCTATGATTTTGGCAAGCTCAACTGGATCTTTTATATCTGTTTCCTTCAACTTCTGGCGGATCGCCACAGATGCTGCTTCTCCTTTTATATTGGCTAATAATATAGCCGAGACCTGCTTGAAGTCTTTCAGTAATTTCATACCAAGATTTAAAGCGGGCTCTGGACCGTATTCATTTTGAATCTGTTTTAGCACTTCTGGTATTACCGCCATAGACGGAACACCGTGTGTTTTTGTGTAAATGGAAGCAAAGACTGTACCCCAAGTGTCAAAGTCCTCCACGTGTGGTGCGATTCCCATAGGAAGGCAGATTGTCAAGATTCTGTGTTTCTCAATAGGGGTAGTAACAGGAAATTCTGCCTCTATTTGAGTGATTTTCTGTGCTAACCAGAAAGGAATTTGTTCCCGTTTTACGGGTGTTTTACCAAGACATGACTGTATGTTCTGTGGTGTGATTTTATTAGTGTTCCCCTGATCAGGGGTCAGCTGTGGTACATAACAGCTGGCTGGACTGTTGCAGTCTGCATTACATATTGGACTAATTGCCTATGTATTTTAATTAATGTTTTTAGCTGTACTAACAGCTCTTCTCTAGACATTTTTGCAATGTCCGGATGTGGTGTGTAGCTGGCTAGAACCAGCCACGTTGCTCCTGGTCTACCTAGTGGACCGAGCCTGGTAATATGATCATTATGTTTTAGGGCGCCATTAAACCAGAGCAGGTGCTCTTGGAATTTTAGTGGGATTTCAGTCTCCTCGAAAGGAGCGTACTCTTCCGGAGGTTCCTCTATTTTGTAATAGTGAAACTCTTTTGTTGTAGCCTTTGCCGCTGGAAAGTTTATCTATGAATAGAATACCTCTGTCTGCCGATATTCGTGAGCCTCTATCAGGAAAATTACTGTACCACCTTGTGGTGTCAGTCCGTTCTCTATAAGTTTTAAAGTTATAGATTTTCTTAAGTGGACCGGGATGATAATTGCATCCGGGTCTGTGTGTTCGGGACCCTGCTGAGTCGCATCTGCTGCGGCCCCAGTGGTTCCGTTTTCTCCTGGCATTGTATAAATGCACGTTTTGCAGAGTTGGTCTCCAAGGAGACAAAGATTAGGTGCACAATATTTTGGAACACTGTATCCTTCAACGTTGAATAAACCAGAGCTTTACATAGGAATCTCTTCCTACTGAGTTCGGGCGGATTTTAACCTTTCACCCACTCCAGACGTCTATTGGAGTATTTACGGGAGAAAGGGGTCTGTGTGAAAAATGCACGACTGAGTTAGTCTAACGTCTTGCGTTAGTTTATCGCCTTACCAAACGTTTGGGCGCCATGTAGTGTAGTTCCTAGTTTCCCACTAGGCCCTGCGCATTGGAATAACATAAACAGTAGTATCGACGTAGAAGTGCGGATCTTCCAGGCCTCTACTGACTATGCTAAACTTAATTGGGTTTATTACCAACTAGCTCAGAGGTCACTGGAAACTTTCTTCTCTGCATAGGAAGTGATCAGCTTCTCTGGCACAGACAAGAAGGGATTCAGCTTTCCAACAACCGTGCAACATGACAACTTTGCTCCTCAGATTAAGAGTCAATCTCTAGGGTCGTGTGAAACAATAGACAGCTATTTTACTCAGTCAGGTTGGTGCAGTTTACTTTCACAATATGTAGAGAATAGAGAGACGGGCGTTTGTCAATAAAGGGTTAACATTTATTGAACAGTCTTTCTTCTCGTACAAGAGAAATGTATTGCCACAATTGCAAGACTTGTTATGATAAAAAGTACGTACAGTAAGATAAGTATTGCAAGATAATACTGTAAAAGCATTGATATGGTTTCTTAGCCATACAATGGTTTAAAAGTAATAAAACATATATACATTCATATATTCATTAGGCTAAAATACTCAACTGGTGTTTCTAACTACGCCTACCCCAGTGTACCTGACCTAAGCCTAATACTTGGGAGGGGAGTAAGTAAGTAGCTTCAAGTTAAGTTGGTTTTGCCAAGGTTTGCTTCAAGAATTCTCACTAAGGGTTTAGTCAACACCATACCTCTGAATAGAATGATGGAGGTCTGGTATCTCCTTCAGGGGGAACTCGGTATCCCAGTCACCCGCGAGGGCAGACTAGAAACACTGGAGCTGGATTTCTCTGCAGGAGAAAGACAGCGTCTCTCTTCAGCGCGTCGAGGAGAAGGAGGGGGGACAGCGTCCGCGGGCAGCTGGCATCTGCTGGGCTTCTTCACAGAGGGACGGCTGTTCAGCTCCTAGTTACACCACACCATCGTTCGTGCTTTAGCAGCAATAATGGTATCAGCAGCTTCAGGCGACGGGCAGCAGGCTGCAGCAACAGGGTGCTAGCTTCAGCTAACAACGGCAGCAGCAGACAGCTAGCAACAGGCCACAACGGCAACACAACAGCAATTGCTTAAGGCAACGTTGGTAATATTTATACCTGACAGGTGCCTGGTTTGACGTAAGTTTGCTGGACATAAGACGTCAATTAAAGATGTCACTAGGAAGTGATAGCTATCAGTTGCTCATTAGAGTTCTATTACTAATCAAAACACAGCAAGCGGGGATTTCCAAGTTTGCTGAGTTTTTATCTTGTTGAAGAACTCGGAGTGTTAATCTAGGAATCTTCAGATAGTGACTTCTGCTCTGTCATTGCACTAATTGGTTGCAAAGGAAGTGGCAGAGAACTATTCTGGAATGTGGCTCTGTTCGTGTGAGGCCAGAGATGACTTTTCTGAATATCGCACTTGAACGGTTATGCCAATATAGGGAATAAATGGATTTATAGCCGAATAGTGGCATAAGGTCGCAGTATCGATCAGGATCCTAGATAAGCACGCAACACTTCCATGCCCGTATGTGCGGCGATTCTGGTGCCTTCCACCTTTTAGTTAGCAGTCGGTTAGCCACCACCAACCCCAAGTCGAGAAAGTGAGAGGAAACTTTGGTGGCTGGTGTTCGGTGAAAGTGGTGCAACAGGTAAACAAGCCATTCAAAGGGTATGATGTCGCCCGTGCACGTGCATAGCGCATCTCCAACAGCCCGCCAATAGGGGTATAGCTTGTGGCTGCTCCACAGCATGTGTACTAACCCTGCTCCCAACTCCGCACAGTGATGAAATACTGTGTCTGTGCGGTGAAAGTACCTTTTGCCTGTTGATGTTTTCGGGTGTGAGGTATGCTCTGTGGAGTATAAACAGCTGTATTTGGCGGAACCTCGTATTTCTGGGTATGTGTGTTGGGCTCTGTAGTATCTTACCCCATTCCCTATCCTCCAGCGGCCACGCCAGGTCTATTTCCCATTTGCGGCGTAGTGGTTCCAAATTTATCGCTGCATGTGTACGTAGGGATGCCTTGAACCATTGAATCAAGTGTCTGCCTCGCCCCATAACATTGAGGTACTGTATGATGAGGTGTTGTCTCGGCTCCTCCTTCATGAGCCCTTATCTAGAGGTCAGTGTCGCTAGCAGTGAGCGGTGTCTTAGGAATTGACCCGGTGGCAGCCCCATCTCTTCAACCAGGGATTCATATGACATGAGAGTGTCATCCCGATATAAGTCACCCGGGGTCTGTATGTCCGCTTCATGCCACTCCGCAAGTTCAGAAGGTGTAAGCACCACAGGCCCGCTGGGGGAACCCTCTAGTGGTACGGCCGGAGCATAGGGGACCAGAGTTTCAGTAAGGTATACACTGTGGCGGAAGCATTTATAAGCCACCACCATGCCACCATGAGGAGCTGTGTCGGCATTGGGGCTTTAGCAGCTGGATGAAAGAGTTTGGTAATATCGTCTAGAAAGAGGGGAGGTGTTGTGGTCGCGGTATTGTCACAGCGTTGTCAGCTAACGAGCTGGCTATCCACTGTAATTGTGCTGCCAAATAGTAATGCTCGAAGCAGGGCTCAACAAGGTCTCCCTGATCAGTGGGCAAGTACAACTTAGCCAACGCTACCCTGTGACATGCATTGCCTCAGAGAAAGTCCCTAAATAGGCTAGTGAGTGTGGTGAAGAAGGCCGCTGGGATATATGTTGGCAGGTTGGCAAAATAGTACAGGAGACGGGGAAGGATCACCATCTTGGATAATGCTACCCTGCCGGAGACTATTAGTGGGAGCGTTTTCCAGAAGTGTATTTTGGATTTGATTGGCGTCACGGCCCGGCCCAGGTTACCTTCAATAAAGTCCGCCGGCCGTCAATATATCTGGACTCCAAGATAGCGGAAAGTATCCACTTTCCACTGTACCCTTACGCCACCTAGGATGTAGCCTGGGTCCTGTGTGTCCCCCCTGAATGCATACAGGCAGGACTTGTTGGCATTTACTCTGATTCCCGAGAGAGTGTCGAAGTCACGTAATGTGTGTGCGAACCGGGTTGAAATATTACCCACATCTCTTGCAAGGACCAAGATGTCATCCGCGTACAGTGACACCTAATGCGTCGCATCCCCTAGAGGAATTCCATCTCCCAGTGTCGCTCGCAATGCCGCTGCCAGGGGATCAATTGCTAGCGCAAACAGGAGGGGTGAAAGCAGACACCCATGCCTGGTGCCCCTGTAAATAGGTATGGCGTGAGAGATGTATGGGCCCGTCTTCACCCTAACTGTGGGATTCTTGTATAGTAGGTCAACCAACTGAAGAAACCCCAGGCCCAACCCACATCGCAACAGCAGTGCTGCGAGGTAGCCCCACTCCTGACAGTCGAAGGCTTTTTTGAGATCCAGCACAAGGCATCAGGCCCTGGGACACTCCTGTACGCTATCTGATGCCACTCTAAAAAACCTCCGTAAATTCAGCGATGTACTAAGTCTGGGCATGAAGCCGTTCTGGTCGCTGTGGACTAGCTCAGGCACCACTGGCACCAGGCGCTCCACCAACACCTTTGCAGATATTTTATAGTCCAAGTGAAGGAGTGTCAGGGGTCGGTATGAACCCAAGTTTTCGGGGTCCCTATTCGGTTTGAGGAGGGACACCAGGTAGGCCTTGTGCATTGATGGAGGTAGTGTGTGCTCCTCCAAGGCTGTAGAGTAAACGGCATACAGTCGCGGCGGCAGGGACTCCCGGTAGGCCTTATAGTATTCTGTGGGTAGGTACCAGTGTTTTCCCTGATGCCATGTAGCCAATCACCTCTACGATTTCCTCCAAAGTGAGGGGACCATTTAGCACCTCTTGGTTTTCCTCCGGGACCGTAGGCAGGCGTATAGTCTCTAAGCATCTATTCAGATCAGTACCGGAGCAACGCCCTTTGGATCGGTACAATTGTGCGTAGTGGTCGGACATTACTCTGTGTATCTCTTGCTGCATATATACCAGGACCCCCTCATGTGTGCATATGTCCCCAATTTGGGCATGGTTGCTCTCCTGTTTGAGCAGCCAGGCTAACAAGCTGCCCGCTCTGTCGGCTTTAGCATGGGTATGAGCCATGTGGCTGTATAGTTGTGGTACCTCAGACATTCCATGAGTTCTGTATGCTGCGCCCTAAGGTTCACCAGACAGTCTAAGTGTTGGCCTTCGCCCTCGCCCTCTCGTTCATATTGGAGCAATTGTGATTCAAGGTGAGTACGCGACAACATTAGTTGTTTGCGTATGTTCCACATGGCACCAAGGCAGTAACCCCTGACAGCTGTTTGTGGGACTCCCATTTCACCAATGTGTTACTCACTGTCCCCTCGTTAAGTTCGAAATACTCCAGAATAGCCGTTCCCAGATATGTACGGAATTTCGGGTCTTCCAGTGCAGCTGGTTGGAGTTGCCAGGTAGGGACGGGAGGGCGATCGGGCTCCCTATTCAGCCGTAGCCTCAAAGGATTGTGATCAGAGTGTGTCCGCCCTAATTACTCCGTGACCTCAAGTAACAGGGTTAGCGCCTGGGAGCACACCAGCCTGTCCACCCACACATGCAGGTCACGCACTGCAGAATAATAAGAATAAATACGATCATTAGGGTGTAAGCTGTGCCACAGATCCAATAATGCCCAATGATAGCCAGTCTGTCAGTGCCTGCACATTTGATACAGCTGTTGTTTTTTGGGGGGGGGGGGTGGGAAGGATCTGTCCATGTGTACGTTTAGCACCGAATTAAAATCACCACCTAACAACCAGAGAGCCCAACGTAGGGGGCCAGCTTTGTGGACAACTGTGCTAGATACAAGGATTGGTCAGTGTTTGGATCATAGATGGAGCCTAGCAGAATTTGTTGGACATTTAGTGTCCTCTGTGCCAGACGGTATCTGCCTGCAGGGTCTATCACTGTATCCTCACAGAGGAATGGGGTGCCCGCTCTCACCCAGATTAATGTGCCCCTCGCATGCGCCGAATATGTTGTGCCGTACAATTGACCCCTCCAACGCTTGCGCAATCTGCCTCATTCCGGTTGCGTCATATGTGTTTCCGGCAGTAGGGCGATTGCAGCAGGTGTCTTTGGAGGTATGCGAATACAGAGTAGGGACGCGCGGGTGTGTACATGCCACGTATGTTCCAATTGATTATGTCAGTTCGTGTCATCCCGGATGAGTTGGTTCAGCAGGGACGCCAGGGTCAGCCCGCTCTTGGGGATACGGAGGGCAGGGACAGGTATAGACATGTCTGTATGCTGAAACAAAAAACAACTGGTAAACTAAGAACATTATAACATCTGGGGCGGACATTTCGCGATGTCCGTCCAAACCTCTGTAACTGTACAGTAGCGTAAACTAGGCCAGTGTGGTGCCTATTGGGATACGAGCACTAGCAACGTTGTGCTATGGCCGTCCCCCTTGTTCCTGCATGTGTGGTGTGCCATCCGTATAAACACCTGTGTCGCTTAATGGGATCAGCAGTGCATGGGCTGAGCTGGTGAGCTGGGTGAGTCGGGTGAGTGTGCCCCCCCCCTTTTTTGGGGGATGATATTCAGATCATGGCCAGGAGCTGGTGTGTTGTTGCTATACTGCCTCCGTGTGAACTGGACGTTTAAGTTAGTTCAGTAGGCCCACCCATCAGCAGCCAAAACATATATGCTAACAAACAGTGTTCTATTTGCGTGAGCTGTTCATGCCGGAGTCCATCGCGACAGAGTCAATTCAGATAATGCCATCCACAGTTTGCGGGGTTACCACTAGTAAGCTGAGGTCCTCAGACACTTCTGTTGATGGTGATGAGGAGCCACTGGGCACCAACATGTTGCACGCATAGGAGTCCGTTCTTTCCTAAGGATGTGGTGATCTGAGGGTAGCGACTGCTACTAGGGGTCCAGTCTTTCCCTTCGCATGTTCTCCGGCTTGGGGCGATTAGCCCAGGTTGAGCGTTCCTCATTGTCCCCCGTCGCCATCTCTGCCAGATGCTCCTGCCCGCCATAGTGTCGTTTGAAGGCATCACGCACGACCACAGCTCCGACTCCTCAAGCCAGTCCCACGCTTCCTGAGGTGAATCAAAGAAGCGGGCCCCCTCCTTCGTGACCACTCGCAGTTGAGCTGGGAACAACAACAAGTAAGGTAGTTCTAGGACTTGGAGCTGACGTTTCACCACTGTGTGTGTAATTGCTCCTATGCCTCTGCACCCGAGCAGTATAGTCTGGGAAGAGCATAACTTGATTGCCGCTCACTTTGAGGTTATCCATCTTGTGTGTCTCTGGTAGTACCGCATCTCTGTCCCTGTAGTTAAGCAACTACAGGGACTCTGGCTTCTGGTTGGGGTTTCTGAGCCGCGATGCAGTGAGCTCTTTCAACCACAAACTGCATTGACAATGTGCCCTGAGGCAGGAGATTACGCAACCAGCGTTCTGTGAATTGCTCCGGGTTTCTTCTTTCTTCACCTTCCAGCAGGCCAACCATGCCGACGTTGTTGTGGCGGTAACAGCCCTCTGCATCATCTGCTCTGTCTTCCAGGTCGTAGATGCGATCTATCAGGTCTTGTAGCGCAGCAGTATGACTGTGTGTGACAGGCTAAAGCTCCTTTAATGTTTGGCCTTGTGTGGTGACTTTTTCTGCCAGCTTTTGGTGGTCTGCATGGAGGAGACAAGGTCACCTGAGGAAGACTCAGGTGACCTTGTCTATCCTGGTTTCCAAAGAGGTCCTAGTGTGTTCCAGCATTTCTCCTATCCATTCTACTGCTGCAAGTACTGAATCCATTTTGGCTGCTAGGACTGTGGTTGCAGGGTCTGTCGCTCCTCCACTATTCATGTTCATGGAGTCCAAGGCATTCGTGTGCAGCGACACCTGCTGCATCTTGGCTCTCATCCAGCCCATTACAAGCTGCTGCGCCGTGGACATTCGCGGTTGGACAACAGTAGGGGCGGTGTGCCGGCAGTTATGGTACTGTCAGAGGGTTCCACTCCTGTGTAAACTGCACGTGGGTTACAGCCTGGCGGGGCAGTTTGTGGCAGCCTCGCAACACTCCCCGCTATCTCTGACTGGGACACAGGTATCGACTTGTGGGGTCTGCGTGCTGATTCATCCTCAAGTTGTCCAGCGATGGCGAATTTTCAGACCATGGTAGTGTAGTGTGTCTGAGTGTGGGGTTGCCAGTCTGCGCACTTACAAGATGATGCAGACAATGCTGAGGTCCCCAGGGGTGATTGCCTGCGTGTGTATTTACTTCTCCAATGGCAGGATCCCAGGTGCGTGGTAGTGGGGGCCGGTATCTTCTACGCACATCCAGTGCGTCCACCGCACTCACTGATTGTGCTCTACAGTGAACACCACAATGCCGGTAGCAACCACCGGTCAACGCCTTCTTGGTTGCGGTGATCTCATGGGGGCTCCCGCCTGCACCACCCCGCTTCATTGTCTGCGGCTGGGACACGTCGCTGGGGTATTTCACAGGCACCATCTGGGAAGTTCTTGGATTCTGTGAGTGGTGTGGTTGCCTGCTTGCACCAGGTTAGTCCCGGTGGGGGCCCTTCCGATCACTCACCATGGACGTGGCTTCCCTCTTCACCCCCTCCGTGCACTAAATGCCGTCCCCGCTGGCGTTATTTGCTGGTGCGCAGCGGCTTACCCCAATACCAGGCTGACTCAGGCCCCTCCGAGGGTCTCCTATGTCCACTTCACCAGCAGTCCGCAGAACCGCCCCACCTGGGCCGCACACTCCTTGCAATCGCAGCGTCGCTTCAGGGGCTCTGACTCATCAGGAACTGCACTTCCAGAGCTCAGGGAGCTGTCTGGTGCTCGGCGCTGTGTCTCCCCCTGGGTGCCGTGTTGAAGAACTGAGTTCCATGGCCTCCACGCACACAATCCAAGGCAGGTGTAATCCCAACTGGTCACTGCCACAGAAGGATGCCTGATTCCTGGGCGGTATCGCCGCCACAGGTACTGTCTAAGCAGATGGGGGCCACAGTCCGGGGCCCCGAGGGCACAGTGTCTCTTCTAACAGGCCTCACCCGGTGTTGGCGCTCTCCGCCGCCGTCTCTGCCACTTCACATCGCGGGGAAACGCACCTCAGGGTGGGTGGGTCTGCGGTCTCCACACCTGTGGGATCCGGCCTTTGGGAAGGGTGGCAGCTCGGTTCTGTGTGCACTGCTGACTGCAGCGCCTCCCTCGTATAGCCCACCTCGGCCTGATCCGGGCTGGAGCTTGTCACCGCAGCTGGATCCCTTGCCTAAACATTGGCGGCCATATTGCGGCTTGTAATGCCTGCGCACTGGCTCACAACAGGCAGGGCGGTGCTATCATCACCTGCACAGGTTTGTTGGGCCAAAGAACTCGGGAAAAGGCTCGCTGGGTACAGGAAATCTTCTGTTGCCAGATCCCAGCCAGCAGTAAAATGGATGGCAAATTTACAGGAGAAATTACTGGATTTAGGGGATTAACGACTCGCGGGTTACAAACTCACGTCTGCCATGTTGGCTGGCTAGCCACGCCCCCCCTTGAAGACTTTTTTTAGATGAATTCTAGGTTTCATACAATGACCAAATTTATCTTGCATGTGCAAAGGAACACTGAATAGTCTACACTGTGGACAGCAGAAATCGCAATTCGAATTGTTTTGATTTATTTATTGCAGATTTTTATGTAATTTATGTTGTTTTGTGAGGAGGAAGTGTGAAAAAGTATTCATGGTTGTCTGTGTGAGTACTGCCTTCAATTAACACTGCAGACAGTAGTGTTCACAATTCAGATCGAGTCGCTATTGTAGATGAAGCAGTCCTGTAGGAAAAGACATTGCTCCAGTGCGCTCTGTCTGCACCATGCATACGCATCATTACAGGCTCCGCGCACGATTTTGTTAGCATTGTGTATGACAAACTGGGCAGCTCAAGTCCACGTTATGTAGCTGTGGGCCCTTGCTGACCGCTCTCTCTGGTCTACGCTGCAGACAGAAGTGTTCACAATTGAGATCGAGTAGTGATTGTTTAATTACAGAATCCAGTATTCAGGTAACTACAACGTCTATTGAAATATACACATTATCCTTTTAGTATACTTGCTTGAAGAAATTTTTTTAGATGACTTATAGGTTTACTACAATTACCAAATGTATGTTGCAAGTGCAAAGGAACACTGAATAGTCTACACTGTAGACAGCAGAAATCGCAATTCGAATTGTTTTGATTTATTTAATGCAGAGTTTTCTGTAATTTATGTTGTATTTTGTGAAGAGGGAGTGAGAAAAAGTATTCATGGATATCTGTGTGAGTACTGCCTTCAATTGACACTGCAGACATCAGTGTTCACAATTGAGATCGAGTCGCTATTGTAGATGACGTACTCCTGTAGGAAAAGACATTGCTCCAGTGCGCTCTGTCTGCACCATGCATACGTATCATTACAAGCTCCACACATTCTTTTTTTTGCTTCGCCTATGACAAACTGGGCAGCTCAATAGCTGTGGGCCCTCGCTGACAGCTCTCTCAGGCCTACACTGCAGACAGAAATGTTCACAATTGAGATTGAGTGGTGATTGTTTAAATACAGAATCCAGTAGTCAAGTAACTACAACTTCTATTGAAATATAGACATTATCCTTTTAGTATACTTGGTTGAAGAATTTTTTTTAGATGACTTATAGGTTTACTACAATGATCAAATTTATCTTGCAAGTGCAAAGGAACACTGAGTAGTCTACACTGTGGACAGCAGAAATCGCAATTCGAATTGTTTTGATTTATTTATTGCAGAGTTTTCTGTAATTTATGTTGTTGTATTTCGTGAAGAGGAAGTGAGATAAAGTGATCATGGATGTCTGTGTGAGTACTGCCTTCAATTAACACTGCAGACAGCAGTATTCACAATTCAGATCGAGTCGGTATTGTAGATGAGGTAATCCTGTAGGAAGAGACATCGCTGCAGTGCGCTCTGTCCGCACCACGCATACGCATCCTTGCAGGCTCCGCACACACTTTTTGTTGCTTCTCGTATGGCAAACTGTGTAGCTCAAGTCCACCTTACGTAGCTGTGGGCCCTTGCTGACCATTCTCTCTGGCCTACACTGAAGACAGCAGTGTTCACAATTGAGATCAAGTGGTGATTGTTTAATTACAGAATCCAGCAGTCAAGTAACTACAACGTCTATTGAAATATTATAATTCAGATCGAGTAGCTATTGCAGATGATGCTGTGTTAATAGCAACAGATATTACTCCTAGTACGGCCCGCCCGCAGCACGTATCATCGCTGGCTGTGCACATGCTGAATGCTTTTGATGTGGCTATTTGAGTGCGCTAGAACTGATGTGAAACATCGTTTACAAAGCGGGGATTACATTGTGCTGCTATTACATCGCAGTTTACACAACGCAAGTCGTTACGACTTGCGTTGGATGGCGCTCTAAGACAAAGAATAGAATAATTTAGTATCCAACACCTTCCCTACTGTATGTAGACTGGAGTTGGAATACTAAATTATACTACTCCTAAGTCCAGTGCCCTCCAACGCAAGTTGTTGTAACAACTTGCATTGTAAAAACCGCTATGTAATGTACTGCAATGTAAATGTATGCGTTGTAACGTCATACACCCAAACTGATGGACCCTTTATGATACAATCTTTTTGTGTATTACTTCAGATTTATTGATTATGTCTCAGTATACCATAAGTTGTGGTTCATTTACGATAGAATATTTTTCTGTATTATTTCGCATCTCTCCCTACCTTAGTGCAGCACAAAGTATTGATTCTTTTATTATTGAATGTCTTCGTGTGATCCAATGATTACTGTTGTAGTTTATGGTAGCAGCAACCATTCCCTGAGGGCTGGTTTAGACTTACTCCACACGCATCCACCACACACGTCACTGGGTATGTGACCCTGGTAATAAAAAGGTGTGGAGCGCATGTGCCGTACCCATTTCCACTATCTATCTGTGTCCGTGTGTTCATTATCTATGCAGGATACTGCCCCTGGGCTGTACTACATTACATTGTGCTGTGGACAGCGTATGCAACCATGATACCTCTGGTAGTGAGGAAAACTTTGGTTATGTAACTTTTAGGTGTATGGCTATCATATTTGAAAGGTTACTTTACAGACATGTGTGTAGTGTAAGATATGTGTACATAGCAAACAGTTTCTAAAAAGTTCTCTAAGCAGAAGAGATGTGTCTCATCAAATGATGTAGAGAGAATCACTAAAATGGGTGGCGCTTTGCAACTGTTACAATGGTAAATGTTAGGAACTAATTAAATACTTTTTTTAAGGTCACATGACAATCGCGTACTCAGCGCTCCAGGAGACCGCACCCGACGCGATTTTGAGACAATATATTTACTATAATATAAGTTTATTACAGTTATAAATATATAAATGTTTAAAATATTTTAGATTATCGCTTGGTCTCACATACACTTTAAAGTTCTTTACATATACTTTGGAGATATACTTTGGAGATATAAAAAAAAGAGGGAATGGCGTACCCGGTGTGACACTATACGTCTATACGCCTGGCAGCGTGCACTCGTCGCATACGCAATGCGTAGCGGGCGCGAGCCCATACGTACATGATGTAATGAGCGGCTTGGTACTGCGTACCCATCACATACCAAACTAGCAGCTGGCGCGACCTCATACGTATATGCCACGAACTTGTCGATACGAAATGCGCACCATTTCAATAGGGTGGATAGGATTTGTGTGCTGATGGAGCTGGGTATACTACCAGTACGGGACTTTAGTTTTCTTAACCAAAAAAGAAAAAATGGTATACATATTTTTTGGGACGATATAAAATATGACATAATTTTTAAAGTTAATAAAAGGATAATAGAGTTGCAAAATATTGTAAAACAAATTAGAAAAATGATTGATTTTATAAATATTAAAATGTGAAATTAACATTTAAAAAACCTTTGAAATTCACTGGAAAAAAAAGGTTTTATAGACGTTATATTTAGGAATTAGCATTGAAAAAATCTTAGAAATTCACTGAAAAAACCATAGGTTTCAGGGACGCTATAGTTATTGGACATTTCACTCATAAAAAACGATAGAAATTCCCCTGTTATAGTTAGTTGAGCTAACTATAACTCATGTCCCCGCATTGCACTGCTGATGAAGTCACATATTAAATCATTCATGACATGGTCAGTGACATCACTGATGGATCACTTAACTAAAAAAAGTTAAGGAGTAGTAAAGTTAGGACTCCTAACTTTAGGACTTCTAACTGCTTTCTGTGTATACCGAAAGTCTTAAGGTTAGGATTTCTTTCAGTTTAGGAGTAGTAAAGTTAGGACTCCTACCTTTAGGACTCCTAAATACCTTCTGTGAACACCAAAAGTCTTAAAGTTAGGATTTTTCTCAGTTTAGGGCTCCTAAAGTTAGGTTTACTACTTCTAAACTGAGAAAAATCCTGACTTTAAGATTTTCGGTATTCACAGAAGGAATTTAGGAGTCCTAAAGTAAGGAGTCCAAACTTTACTACTCCTAAACTGAGAAAATTCCTAGTTTTAAGACTTTCGGTAGTCACAGAAGGCATTTTGGAGTCCTAAAGTTAGGAGTCCTAACTTTACTACTCCTAAACTGAGAAAAATCCTAACTTTAAGACTTTCAGTATTCACAGAAGGTATTTAGGAGTCCAAAAGTTAGGACTCCTAACTTATGTGAGTACTAAAATGAGTAAGTGCCTTCTGTGAATATCAAAATGAGTAAGTGCCTTCTGTGAATACCAAAATGGTACTAAGTTTAGGATTTTGTCTTAAGTTTGTTCTGTGAATCGGGCCCTTTAACAGGAAGTTATATTTGGCTACGGAGATCACAAAATACCTTTTTTTATGAAAACCTACATTTTCTCTCTAATGAAATAATTTTTAGAGCGGCTATGGTTATGTGTAAAACCATAAAAAAACAGAAATTGACTTTGGATGGTTATTTAAGTAACCAAAGAAATGGCTCAATGCACTCATTATTACTTCCTCCAACATTATGCAATGGAAGAACTCACTAAAACATCATCAGTTGGATCACTGTTGAAATTACACAGCTCAACAATGACAGTGTGCAACCGATTTCCTCACAGAAATTATACATAGAAAGAGGCTGCAATCCTACAAGCCAGATGTCCTCATACGGATTGCACAGACATTAAAGCCTACAGTACCAATGCCAAAAAATAGATATCCATGCAACATTGATATAGAGATAAATGTTAAATGATTTTGCACTCACAATCCATATATATCCTCACAAAAATTGAAAAATAATGAAAGATGAGTGTATCCTTGTTAGACCTATCATCCATAATGTGGTATTCTCCCAGACATTTTGCTGCCTTCACCCCTCCTGTTTGCTGAATTTGCTTTTGTTGGTTTTAGTACTCAGTGCACTTTTCCACTCCTAACTAGTTCTAAGGTACTCGTGGCCTCTCCTTCTCATTTAACTCCCTAGTAAATTGAACAACATCTACCAGGGCCTGTAAATTTAATGGTACCAGTGGGCAGCAGCACTCATTGTGCCATCCACTAAAGTAGCTTCATAAAACATGTCTCAGGCCCATTATTGCAGCCTGTAAGCAGTTTTAATCTTCCCTGAATTCCTCCCAAAATAAACCTTTTCCTGGGCATAAACCTTCTTCTTTATTATTTATAAGTCCATCTTAAGGTAGTCCCTAAAGTCTCATATGGCAGGGTGCACTACATTTAAAATGTAGGATGTGTATGTGGTGTCATTTATTTATAGTTGGATGACATTCATGCAGGTTACAAATACAGCAGCGAAAATCGCATCAAATTGCATAACAACAAAAACATGCTGTGGCAATATAATATGTTAGCACATAGATTCTCATACAATTCAGACATATAGTGCAGTGCAAATGCATATAAATGGAAATCATATACAGTATTGTAATACATAAGGGTCAGGAGATTAGTCTTGGTCCTTGGATCGTAGATACAGCAATAAGGGTTCCCAGAAATCTTTAGGCCTAGAGGTGGTGGGAAGTTCTTCTGCATAGAGTGCCATGCTGTCTCGGCTATACACCATATCAGTTATCCATTGAGAAGAAGTTGGGCTAGCCCTCATCTCCCGGGTCATTACAACCCACCTCTTGGCCAGCAATAATGCTGCTCTCACCAGTTTGCCCAAGACTCCCTTCAGCAATGGTACCAGGGTTAACAAACATACCCGAGTGCTGCAGTCAAGCACAAGATGGGTCATTTCTTGTAGGGTATCTGTTACAATGTTAAATGTACATTGTAAAATAAGTAAATCCAATAATAGTAGGTATTCTTAAGTTGGTTTATTAGACATAGTTGGTAGTAAGGAAGGCCCCACCGGGAGCAGCATCCAGCTGCTCAGCCCCACTCACTCAAACTGATCACACATTCAAACCATGCATACACAAACGTTCCAATGACATCACACACACAGGCTGAGCAGCAGAGAAGGAGAAGACCAGAATATAACACATCTCCCTCTTTTAAAACAAAAAAAAGAAAAGAAAGCAAGAGTAAATAAATACAGTATGCCCTGACGATGACAAGGTCAGGATATCAAATAAGCAGTCAACACAAATAAATGAATGACTACAAATAGAAATTCTGAAATAGCAATAAAGCATAATATAGGAATTCTTGCACAAATCATGAAAAGAGGCATAAAATCTTCTCGCATAAAACAAATGGCAAAGACATCACATAACAAAACAATCTGACAAAATAGACCTCACATAACCACCGTCCCCCATCACAAACCAAAACCCTAAATATCACAAATCATGCCAGTTGGCCAGACTGTCACAAAAAAGCAATGGACAGGAAACCAAACTAGATAAAATGGCGCCCCAATAGAATAACAAAAATAGGACGCAGAAGTCCCCACACGTTACCCGAAACACACTTAAAATAAAACACACAGCACAAGGCGCATAACTCCTAGTGCATGGGGTACATGACACCCCAAGTTAATGTACTCAAATTACAACATTCCGCACGAGGTACATGACTCCCCAGCGGCTCTCTGTAAAACTGAACACCTCTAATTGAATAGAGCACTTGCGTGGTTCAACAAAATAAATCATGAATGAACAGAACTGAGGACTCTGCAGCATCATATAATTTAACCTGAAACAGATGGAGCACCTCAAACAATGAGCATCTATGTGGCTCCGCAAAAGATACACACTAAAAATCCAAACTTGAAAAACTAATCTTCAGAAAATTCACACTAGGCTTGAACACCTCAAAACATTTTGAGCACTAAAAGTGGTTCAATGTATTTTTAAGTTGGTTTATTAGACATAGTTGGTAGTAAGGAAGGCCGCACCGGGAGCAGCATCCAGCTGCTCAGCCCCACTCACTCAAACTGATCACACATTCAAACCATGCATACACGAACGTTCCAATGACATCACACACACAGGCTGAGCAGCAGAGAAGGAGAAGACCAGAATATAACAGTATCGTTGACAGCAACCCAGAACGCTGCTACCATTCTGCATTCCCATGCTAGATGCCAAAAATCTGCACCTGTTTTACCACATCTTTTACATTTATCATTACCTCCTATACCATATTTAAATAGCTTATACGGTGTGTGGTAAACTTGGGGTAGGTATTTAAAGTGGTTCATGTGCAGGTTTCCATTAGGTGTGAGTGCGCTAGTGAGCTGACACCAGTGCTCCCAATCCTTTTGTGTAATCTGTGGATCTATTTTCATTTTCCAACATTCCATACCTTTATTGTGAGGTAATGGTGTTTCCTCTCTAGCTGCTCTATATCGTTTGGTTACCATTTAGCACTTCGTGGGGCTGATGAGCAAGATGTGTAGAGATTGCAGCATCAGGGGTTCGGAGGGAAATGAGGGATAGTAGGCCTGCAGTGCTTTCTGCAGTCTATGAATAGTGAAAGCAAATAGTGGTTTTTGGTTCTGCGCATAGCCTTATTCTTCAGCTGTTAAAAATACGCCATTAGGGAAGATGGCCTGCATTTTATTAATTTTGTCTAATGTCAAGATAAGCATGGCGCCTGCTTCATGCTTTACTGATGCACCCGCATGATATGCTAAGGGCGGTAGTGGAGAATATAAAGGCTATTTCGCCGCTCTTCAGCCTAGCGCCTGTCATGCTGAGACAGTGGTATCAATGGGGTTAATTTCAGATTAGGGCGTGCCCCTGTACGTGTGAGTCAGTACAGATCCCAGAGGGATAGTGCGTGCATCAGCATCCTCCAGTGCAAGGTGTGGGATAAAGCTGTGGGTAGTATACCAGTAGTGAGCATATTGAGCTAGAGCACAAAGATAATATAGGTACATATCAGCTAAATAAAGCCCCCTTTGTAATAGTCTAATGTAAGGGTCGCTAGACACACTCGAGCCTCCCTGCAGCTCCAGATAAGTCGGAGTAGTAGTGATCGTAATGAAAAAAAAAATACTGTTGGTAATTGTATAGGAATGTTGCTAAAAAAATAAACGAACTTGGGCAGCACAACCATTTTGATAAGCGCCATGCGGTCGGCCAGCGATAATGGCAGCAGTATCCACCTGTCTACCTGCTGTTCTAATCACATGTAGGCCTTTTCATAATTTTCACAGATGACTATCTTGGGATTGCGATGCACCCAGATCCCAAGGTACTTCACGGGCTCTGCCGAACATATCAAGGGAAATTCAAGATCATGAGGAGATGTAGCCTCAGTTAGTGGTACCACCACAGACTTGGACGAATTGATTGTGAGACCTGAGAAACGTCCAAAGTGTATATATTCCCTTAGAATTGGCACCATAACGTTGTGTGGTTCTCTAATAAAGAGCAGCATGTCATCTGCGTACAGTGAGATGCTAACAGGGCGGTGAACAAAACTCAGCGCTGCGTTTCTGTGTCGTTGCTGAATGACACAAGCCAGTGGTTCCAACCGTACCGTAAACAGAAGCAGAGACAGGGGACAGCCCTGCCTAGTCCACCTGCTTATCGGTATAGAGTCTGAGGTAGTGCCCTCGTCGCGCACCCGGGTTGTGAGGTTGGTGTACACCAGCTGTATCCAGTTGACGAAGATCAGAGGAAACCCCATGTGTTGAAGAATATGAAAAAGGTACCCCCATTCGATGGAGTCAAAGGCTTTGGCCGCGTCAAGCATCACGTACGCCGCCTTTACGTCAGGGTCAAGTATGTGATACATGGCAAAGAGCATTCTCAAATTATGCGAGGTGGACCTATCAGGGATAAATCATGATTGATCCGGTAGGACCAGGTTAGGCATTAGGGGTTTAAGTCTGTCAGCTAAGATAGTCGCAAGACGCTTCGCATCCATGTTTATAAGCAATAGTGGATGGTACGATTCACAGGTATAAGACAGCTTGTCTTTTTTTAGCAGGGTGATGATAAGGAACTTCCTGAGGGTCGGCGGGAGCATGCCCGTCTCATAGGCCTCTGCGTACATTTCAAGCAGACGAGGAGTTAGTTCCTCTGCAAATGCCTTATAAAATTCGCAAGTGAGTCCGTCAGGACCTGGGGCTTTTTTGTTAGGGAGAGTCTTGATCGCTGCTCGGATATCATCTGTAGTTATCGGTTGACACAAGTATTCTTGCTGGCCATCTGAGAACCACACAAGGGCAATATCTGACAGATAATCACCTAGTTCTGCATGGGATGTCCTAGCCCGCGATGTGTACATGTCTGCATAGGTTTGTGTGAATTGCCAGGCAATGTCTTGTGTGGTGAAGTGGTCCATACCGGCAGAGTCAGTTATTTTGGTAATGATGTGGCTATCTTCCCTAGCTTTTATTTTGGCCTCTAGATTGTATCTTGGTCTGCCGCCCTCCCCATATGCCCGGGCAATGTGCCTTCTTTATAAATATCGAACTTAATCATTTGCAAGATCATTGTATTTCAGTACGGATTCTTTAATTTGTGCAAGGAGTAGGGCGCTAGGGGAACACGCATGTTCCTTTTCTAATCAGAACAGGGTGTTTTTAGTCATGGTAAGTTGTCCACGGATATCTTTCAACATCCCCGCTGTTGTGCAAATACATGTACCAACAATTGTGGCTTTGAAGGCCTCCCAGAGCGTTGCTGCACTATCTACCAAACCCTTGTTCTGCTCGAAATATTGGACAATGGCTTCATGGATGGTGTGCGTGTAAAGTTGATCTAGTAGCGGCTCGGAAAAAAACGCCAATTGAATTGCTGGCTAACTGTTTGGGGGATTTGATCTTAAGTATGAATGGGTTGTAGTCGGAGAGCGTTCTCGGCAGCCCCCCTACATCTGAGACCCATGTTGTCATTGTCTCACTCATTATGCAGCAGTCTAACCGCGACCAGCTACCATGTGTCGTTGAAACATGCACCCCCTTTAGTGTGTCCATGTGGCGCAGGCACCATACATCTGTCAAAAAGAGCTCCACCATCCTGTCGTTAATAACCTTAGCTGCCTTAGGCAAATGCCCCATTCCACATGACTTGTCCTTGCCAGGATCTAGATGAGTGTTGAGGTCACCTCCCCCCATATTGTTGTAGCTGATGGCCAGTCACTCAGTATAGATATTATCCATTCATTAAGCCCAGAATTGTCGTATTTGGACCCTAGATATTTACCAGGGTGAAGAGTTCTCCTGCCAATTTGCCGTGTGTTATGGCATAATGGCCCACGTCGTCTGTGCAGCTTTTGATCATAGTGAATGAAAGGTTTTTTTTGATGAGCGTAAGTACCCCTCTAGCGTATGAGGAATACCAGGAGGCTAGTCAATATCCAGTCCATTGTGACTGAATGTGTACCTCATTGTGTTGTGTCAGATGTGTTTCTTGGGTGAGGGTGCTTTTTACCTCATGGCGATACAAGCATGGCAGTACCTGGCGTATTTTCTTGGGTGAGTTGAGCCCACGTACATTACATGTCAAACAAACTATTCTTTCGCTATCTGTACATGGCATTTGAGTAGTTCATGTAGTATATAAAATACCAGTGCTTCATTGCAGTCCTGCCCTAACTGCAGTTGATTATCTGAGTAACGTGTAGCCACATGAACAAGCCCCGCGGTCCCCCCTACTCCCACTCACTTCAGCAGCCCCAACATGCCAAAGCTATCCCGAACCTCCCAGAACAATACCCACAAAGGAAACTGAGCTACACCCAGATGTGGGGATCACCCATCAGGGAGTGCTGGAGCACAGGTAAAAGGGAGTTGGACGGAAAACATTGGTAAAAGCAAAGTTATCCCCGCGCATCAGCAAAAGTAAGAAATTAGACTATCACAAAGGGGGCTTTATTTAGCTGATATGTACCTATATTATCTTTGTGCTCTAGCTCAATATGCTCACTACTGGTATACTATGCACAGCACATGCACAAACATAATAACAGGAATCTTATCTGCATGGCCAGAGTTAAGGTAATCGAGTTAGAAGGCAATGGCCAAGGGCATGAATAAGGCAGTGTTTGTGCCCAATTCACATAGCAGAGACAATTCAAACTCCACCTCTGGGAACCTGGACATAGACCGTCTCTCACTCAGTAGCTGCATGCGAGGATCCATTGCTAACATCATGCACGGGATTGGAGGATGCTCAGTGTCTGTGCTTTAGAGTCTTTGCGTAGTCCATCACAGATTTTGGCATGGTGAAGATCTTCGATTTGCCATTGAAGTCAATGCGGAGTCGCGCCGAGTACAGCATTGCGTAGGGGACATTTTCCTCCATGAGGATTCGCTTTGCAGGTTGATATTCTTTTCTCACAGCCTGCACCATTGCAGTAAAGTCCAGATAAAAAGCCAGGGAGTTCCCTTCATGGACGACATTCCACTTTTCTCTAGCCAGTCCCAGGATGGTGTCCCAGTCTCTGTAATTGAGTAGTCGCGCAATTATAGGACACAGCGGAGCACCTCGAGGAGGACAGGCTGCCAAAGAGTCGTGCGCTCGCTCCACTATAAGCATTGATGACAGATGTTCAGCCCTAAAGATCATTCGCAACAAGATCTCAATGTATGCTTCAAGACGGCGGCATTGGTGGACTCTGGAAGGCCCGTAATCCTCAGGTTGTTTCATCTTGATCTGGCTTCTAAGTCCTCATTGTTTGCTTGTATGACAGCCAGTACATTTTCCATTGCCAGTGTTTTTGTGGACATTTGTTGCAAACCATCCTCAGCATCTGATATATGAGTTTCCGCTTCTCCCAGGCGCAGAGCGTATTTGTCCAGTTTGGTGGACATGTGATCCATTCTTTAATTTAAGCTGTCTATCTTACCAATAATGGTCTGCAGACTAGTCTGCACTGCTAGTAGTGTTTTTTCAATGGTGGACACTCTGTCAGAAGGGGCGTCCATTTCTGTATCAGAGGTGGCCCGCTGTTGTGATTTGGTATTTCTGCGAGGCCAAAAATGAGGCTAGGTTGGCCACGTTCAGTTTTACCCACTTTTTGTCCTTCACTCTTCTTGAACGTGCGGATGCAAGGAAAGCACTTGAGCCCGTGAAATATGAATTTTGAGCATTCCTGAGCTTACCCCGTGCCACAATATCAGGTAGTGTCGTCTATAACGGAAATAGGTGCAGGGTTGCTTCAAAGTTGGTTCAATGTCAGCTCTCAGAAATTAGGGCCGCCTCGGGCCAAGGCGGTATAGGAGAATAGGTGCAACTCTTTCAGAGCAATGTGCCCTCAAGAACAGCCAGGTTCAGCAGGTATTGCAGGCAAAGGAAGTCCCCAGTGCAAGGCGATGGGATCTAACTGGGGTAGACAATCAGTGCAGCCCCCTCACCTGATGTGTATGCATCCCATTGTTTCAGGATCCAAGCAATAGTGTACTACCAGGTATTTTTCAGGGAGGTATTAGCTCATAGGGCTTTTGAGTCACCACAAAGCCAGCAACGAAGCGTAGTACAGTAATGGGATGAAGTGAGCTGGGGTAAGAAGTCTGAGTGTGCCCACCTTAACTACAGGGCCCGTCTAGTGTAAGCAATATGGTGAAATTTAGCGGGGAGGGCCGGTGCATCTTAATACCCCGGTTAAGCGTACCTCAATGGCAGTGGTGAGCAGGGTAAGGGGGCTCGCCGCCTCTGATGTTTGATCCACTCTGCAAAGCAGATCAGGAGTCCAGTGCACAGCGTAGATACTTGAGGCCTAAGCTCAGGTGCCAACGGAGGCAGCAGCCTTTGCAGGCCTGCACAACACCGAGGTACGCAGCCAGCACTCCCCGCTGTGTCCGTATTGCCTCAGGCTGCAGCAGGTCCATCCCAGCTTAACTCCAGCATTCCTGGCTGGGTCCCACATGCTTCGGCAGACCTCCTCCGCAGGGCCACTCTGGAGGCATCAGGGCTGTGTCGGGAAGATAGCAACGCCCACAGGTATTACCCCTCGACCTCTCAGCCACCGGACTGCAGTTCCCACGGGAGAGTGCCGGGTGATGAGACGATCTCCCGCAGCCAGCCGCTAGCATCAGCTGCAACGGTTCCTCGTCCTCCGAGCACAGGCAGTCAGATTGAGCGCTAGGCTGCCATTTTGTCTCTGCAAGCCCACGCCGCAGACCTGTAAGTTTCATCTCAAACAGGGGTGCTGGCAGAATTATTCACTGGCCTCTTGCAGCTGGGATGGCAGTGTGTGAACGTCACATAGTTTAGAGTGATTTTTGATGCGGGGAAGCAGGATTGTTGATGGATGTGTTTCTTTCCAGCAGAGCTGAACTAAAGTGCAGCCATTTCGCTGTGCGTCCTCTAGCGCCCCAATGTGTATGTGGTTTTACATGTTGAGGCAGTGAAGAACGCCTAAAGTCATTTTTCATTGTTGCATGGCCTATCTCTCCCATTCATTAACACTGGCTTACCTTATTACATTTAAGAAGTTCTAATTCTAGATTGGGAGCAGATTGAGATATGTAGTTGACATTCAAATAAATTGTAATTTAAAATTCTCTTCAGTGGTGAAGTCAGATTTTAACTTACAATACTGAAAATGCCACTTTTATAAAGTTGGCATTTTCTTGCCTTAACAATCTGTGCTTTCTGCCAGTGTCCTGGGTCACATGATTGTAAATGGCTCTACTGTTGGGGTTGTGCATTACTTCCAGACAGTGAAACAAAGATGGCTTAGGTTTGGACAAGATGCGATTTCCTGCCAGGATGACTTAGGAGAGGCTATTCCCATATTCACTTACACTTCAAAAGACTTTGCCTAGAGCACACATACAAAGGAACCCAACCCAGGCTTGCTGTGCCTTTTGTCACCCTAGACGGTTTGGAGGCTTGATCAGAGAAAGGGAAAAAACTTTTCAGAACCAGTGTTGGTGGTAGGCCAGGAAATCCCCCGCACAAAGGCTGCCATCAGGTATAAATACTGGACCTCTAGAGTCATTCATCAGATCATTCCCGACCTGAGGAAGGCTCATTAGAAGAACTGCCATCTTCCAGAGGACTGTGCTGCTGCTTTAATGATTGCCTTGCTGTCTGAAAAAGGAAGATTAGACCTGCTTGCTGTGATCCCAGACTACCCAGAGTGCCTCCAATGGCCAGTTTGCTGGCCTTCTGTGTGAGCTACAGGGAAACAACAAGCTTCAGAGGCCTCCTTGCAACTGACCAGCTTTCCAGTTGCAACTGGACCTGCCTGAGCTCTTCTGCTGGTCTCTGTTGGAGTGTGTTGTGATCCTCAAAAGGTGCCCCCAAGTTCAGGGACGCTTTACTGGCATCAGAGGAGACTCCTTCAAAAAGAAAAGGTGAAAGTCCTAAAGTTTATGCTCCTCTGGCCCATTTGCGGTGAAACTCTGCTGCCCATGACAACCACCAACTCGAAGCTCCGTAGAGATCTGCTCTGTGCGCTGACAGTGACTGCTTGTGATGACTGACAACACGAGACTTACACATTGTGCTACTGCAACAACAGTCCATTGTGACTGCCAGTTCAAAGCTCCAGTGAAGACTGGATCTTGGCTCTACAGCAACAACTCTCCATGATGTTAGACCTGCTCTTCGCGCAGAAAGCCTGGTCCTCACGCCTCCTCCATAAAGGTAACTCTTCAGCAGGACTAACCTGGTGACTGTATACGGCCCATGCTCCATTACAGCTGGCCTGAACTTGTGACTTTCCCCGTCTAGCACAACCAGATGATTGAGAATGACGCTTTGTGCTTTAGGCTCTATTTTCAATAAAACAAATTAAGTTGAGTATCTACAGTTCTACTGATTAGATGTTTGTTGTTCTTGTGTTATTTTGTTTAATAAAATGTACTCTTTTTTGTAAATTGGTTTGGAAGTTTTCTTGTGTTGAGTTTTCACTCTGTTACTGTTTGTGTGTTCCATAAATACTTTGCACATTGCCTTTAAATCAAGGCTGGGCCCATTGCCTGTAAGGTAAGCATAAATACGTTTGTGTCAATCTATCAGAAGGTTAAGTACAGGGTAATTTAGTGACTTTTGAGGTTCACCCTGATACGGACTGTGCTTGTTGTCTGGGTGGGCTTTCACGCCCTCAACCAATAACCCAATTTCTTTCAAGCATCATCAATAACTGTATGCCATCCCTAAGATCCCATAGTGAAGGAAGGCTGCAGCAGTTGCTCACTGAAGTAGTAGCCTCCCAGACATTAAATTAAGATGTAAGGATGCAGTACCACTGTTGGAAGCTAGCTGACTTTATTGAAGAGCTTGAAAAGGTTACACACATAAAAGGGCTACTTTTCTCATGTGCAAAAACAAATTTGCTATAGAGGTTCTTCGGGACTTCTGTGGTGTGATACTCAATGCCTTTTAAGAATTCATATGTGATGTAATTTGTATAATTTGTGGCATCATCTGCATGGCCACATGTGAGGTCAGGATCAGTGCATGGGCAGATTAGCCTGTGAAGGTATCCATTAAATTATAATAATTTGTATGATTATAATTTGTAGATTTATATAGCACAGCGTATCACCCATGAGGGTATCCAGGCGCTGTCAATGGGCACAGAGGAGATTAAGGGATTTGTCTAGAATGACCGGATGTTGAGCTGACGCATGATCGCACTGGGAACCCCAGCTCCAAAACGCATCGGTAACCCCAGCTTCAAAGTCTGCAGCTCTGGACGTTGTGCCACAACCACCACTTATTTCAGTGTTTTTTCTGGTCTGCATATTAGCAGTAGCATCCCTTCAAATGAAATGTTAGATTTTTATTTTTATATTGATTAATAAACGCTTTCTTTTTTCCTCAGTAAGCCTCTTAGTTGAATCACATCTTCTTTTAACTTTGATGTCCTTCCACAATCATGATCGATAACTGCAATCACACCGAGGAAGTTAAATAGAAAGAAAACGAATATAGTGATTTTAAAACCACTCTGTGTGATTGCTTCTAGCTGTCTACTTAAATCTTTCATTAGATAGTATAAAAAAGTGTACATTTTACAGAGGGCTATATTATTAAAAAATCAAGTCACAATTTCCTTGGCACTTGTCATTTGTCATAAACTTCCTGCTAAAGGGTATATTTAAAAGGAAGCCAATAAATCACACTGAAAGAAAACGGTAGTGTCTCTTGAGAGAAAGCTTAGAGTAGAGTTAATATGTTGTAGAACAGTTCAAATCAAATCATGGGGGTAAAAGGCACTACAGAAAGACACTGGCGACAGCATTTTTTTAAAGAAAGAGATTAATTAAGTTCCAAAGGGAAAGGCCTTTGGGAGTTCATTTAATGGAACATTTCCTTCCACAGGGGAATTTGTATAAAGGAGACAGCTTTTCAGCTGGTAAAATGTTTAATCACTAGTACTACACACAGAGGATTGAGACACGGTATATCAAAGTAAACAGACTGTGTCTACTTCTGCGTTCGCTTCTACATAAGGTACCGGCTGCCCTGTAAAGGTCTAACATGTCCTTGACTCAAGGATTTCTTGAATAGATTCTCCCTACTCATATTTTACCGGTTAAAAGACTCATGTGTTCGCTGCTTTCATGTTTAACAGCAGCTTTAACAATTATCTCATAACTAGTTCATTTTTTCATACGGGGTCTTACCTGTGCGCAACTGAGCTCCGTGTGTCAGGATTGACCAAGGCTGCCGCGTGACGGCGTCACGTCAAAAACGCGTCTAGTGCGGCAACAGCGCTAAGTGAGAAAACACAAAGGTAATGGTTGGCGCTCTTGCAATTGTCTAATCCAGGTGTGATTTCTCAGGTCACATCCAAATGTTTTTTTCAACGAAATTATACTTCAAAGAAGGACTAGAAATATGCAGATCAGACGTGGTCTTTTTTTTTTATTACTCCCATCTCTGCCTTTCTCGTTCCAGCCATTCATTCATGAGGCTTTCCCTCGCATTGTAATGCCAATAAATCCGGCTTTTGGAGGAATGAGCCTTTTGTGTAATCGAAGGATTTAAGCTCTCAATTAGTTACAATGCTTGCACTCTGACACATATTTGTACTCATACATCCATTGGTACACCCACTGACTCATTCTTGCATTCACCCTCTGAACCAAGCACAATACAACATACACAAACTCAACAATATATGTCTGATACATTTAAACAATATCAATAGAAAAAAGAAAACATACTGCCATCTAAACAAGGTGGGCATATGCTTGCAAGTAACAAAACTGAAAATAGAAGTGGCTGTCTATCTTGTTGAGGTATTTTGAAATAGTCTAATGTTGTTATACAACTGAAGAATGGTTGCCACATTTACAATCAACATATTGGCCAACTTGGAATGGTAAAACAGTGATACAATATGGACAACAGCATTGGAAGAGGGCACGTGGGGTGTGGAACACTGCAGATGAAATTAGTGACAAGCAAGCAACCTGTTAGCACTGCCTGGAGAGCTTTAGTATCCTCTTAAGAAATATTAAAATAAATAGAGGCGAAGCAAAGAAATGAAAGGGGAACTAGAAGAAGAGAACATTGAAAACTAAAGGACTGGACAACCAGCCATGACAATGGCATGCACACAGTTTCAGGTGAATGTGCATAAGTGATCAGAAAAAGAGATGTTTGAGTTGAACAGTTTTAGAGTGTCAGTGGTGTTGTATAATGTTAAACACTGAGGAGTTGCTCCACACCTAAAACTTAAGAACCACACAGAATTTCCTACTTCTTTTTCTGCATCATTTATGCATCACTTTAGGACTGAAAGAATATTGTTTTCACGGAGTGTTGATTTTTGCAAATTTATTTGCAACACAAACCCCCACATGCATCAAGCATTTTTGGAGTCGCAAATGGTGCGATTCCTTAAAATCGGCCGTTTGCGATTCCAAATATGCTTTTTGGGATGCATCATGCAATTTTAGAAGTCGCAACATTTTTGCGATTTCTAAAATTGCGATTGCTTTTAAGGAATCGCAAATTTGCGATTCCTTAAAAGCAATGCATCATTTATTTAAAATTTGCGATTTTGAAAATTGGAAGTGCAAATTACCACGAAGTTCAACTTCGTGGTAATTTGCGAAATTGTTTAAAAATGCACAAACATGCATACTTTAAAATGTTAAGTTACAGACACACATGTCCTAAGGACATGTGTGTATGTAACTTGCACGAAAGAGAAAATTTCATGGGTGTAGGGGGGGGGTCATTTGGACCCCCCTCTCCACCCTTGAAATGCAATCATGAATTGCGATTTCAAATTGCGAATTCGCTATTCCCATTCATTCCTATGGGCCTTTCAGCCCATAGGAATGAATGGGAATTGCGAATTCGCAATTGTTTTCTCGCAATTTATATGCGATTTGGTAAAAATTGCGATTTTTACTGATTCGCATAGAAATTGCGAGAATATTCATGCATAGCATTTTGCGAATTCTTATTTGCGAATCGCTATTTTTCGCAAATAAGAATTCGCAAAAGCCGATAATGATGCATGTGGGGGAAAAACCCTTGACAAATAGTCAAGACCGAGTACAAAAACATGTGTGTCAAGGTTTGTGTTTAAATTTGCAAAATCAACCACCTTCCGAGTCCCCCAGGGCCCTCCTCAGCCCCACGCTCTTCAACGTCTACATGGCTCTGCTTTCCCCCATCGTCAGAACCAACAGACTCAACATTGTTTCACGAGCAGACGACACCCAACTCATCCTCTCTCTATCCAACGAACCCAACGCAGCCAAACACAACTTTCAAGAAGGCATGGAAGCTGTTGCCAAATGGATCAAAAGCAACTGCCTACAACATAACAATGACAAAACAGATGTAAAAATGTAAATTGAAATGTAAATTGATACTTGTATAGCGCACTACTCACCCGCAAGGGTCTCAAGGCGCTTGTACGAATACCGCTGTGGAACCCATCCTGCCTTTCCCTTTGAGGCGTCCACTCCTGGGCACCCCCAAGGTGGAGGCCAGGCATCCTTAGCGTTGTGGGGGCCGTTGTGGAGATTAAGCAAGCTATTGCCCAGAGTTGCAGAGTGGGACTCCATGATTGGAATACTCACCGAGGCGAGAATTATCAGGTCCGTGGAATTTTTTTTTTGAGCCCAAGACCCGCCGAGGCGGGGAATTGAACCCTGGTCCTGGGCTAGACCTCTGCATCAGGGTCTGCCGCTCTAATCATTGAGCCACACTTCTCCTCGAGTACTCATCATGGGCCCACAACCCGACACCTGGAGCGACACCTGGTAGCCCCCTGCCCTCGGAATCCCACCGACCCCTCACGGAGCACGCACGCAACCTTGGAATCATCCTGGACTCTGAGCTCAAAATGGACCGACATATCAACTCCGTCACATCCTCCTGCTTTCACACCCTCTGCCTCCTATGTAAGACTTTCGAATGGATCCCCTTTGAGCACAGAAAGACCGTCACTCATGCCCTGGTCACCAGCAGACTCGACTACGGCAATGCACTTTACGCCGGAATAAACAAAAACCTCACCACAAGCTACAAAACATCCAGAATGCCACAGCAAGATTTATACTCAACCTGCCAAGATACTGCCATATCTCCCACCACCTGCGCACACTCCACTGGCTTCCCATCGAGGCTAGAATAACCTTCAAGATTCTCACCCACGCACACAAAGCCCTCCAAAACACAGGACCAGCATACCTAAACAGCCGAACCAAATTCCACGCACGCCAACGGACCCTATGATCAGCCCAGCTCTCCTACGTCGTGGTCCTCCACTCCAGAAATACCAGATTAGGAGGCCGATCCTTCTCCTTCCTCGCGGCCAAATCCTGGAACGCCCTACCGCTCCACCTCAGACAGTCAATATCACTCCCCATCTTCACGAGAAAGCTCAAAACCTGGCTCTTCGACAGACCCCCTCCTTGATGGACTGGAAGCTGCACCTTCCCTCCTCCCCATCGCCTTGAGACCCTTACGGGTGAGTAGTTGCGCTTAAAAAACTCATGATTGATTCATTCATTGAAAGATGCTTTCAGCATACCATCTAATGGTAATGGTCTCTTACAGAGAAGAACTTCAGCTCAGGTATCAATTTTGACAGGTCATCACACAACTTTTTCATATACGTAGCTGAATCACTACAAATACAAACAATATCCCTCCAATCTTTGCTGAACTTGGAAAGAACCTTCTTTTGCAGAGCATTCCAAGTGACACTGCGTTCCGTGTTTTCTAAAAGTCTGGTTTCATGTTTTAACCACTGTCCATATGGCTGAGATACCCGCCACCCCCTCTCAACACAATCCCCAAAGGAGGGAAACAGGAAACAGTTCTTGAAGTTTTTGGAAGAGGGAGGGAGTGACCCTCCCGGCCGTATTTATTAAAACAAAATTAAAACATTAAATCAACCTTTTCATATTATGTACAATTTCATTACCACATTGCGATGTTTGGCTAACCTTAACAGATTCTCTAATACAGAGGTTCTCCTAGCCGAACTAACATCCTACAAACATTTACTTGAAATTATGAAATTGTACATCCTAACGTTTAAGGGCCAACGGCAAGGTCGTAACCGGTGTCAAGATCCCTAACCAGAAATACCCCCCCCACTTGTGAGGGGCGACAGCACTGAGGCGTACCTCAAGTGCAACTAACAATTTCCCTTTGACTTGACGGGGGCACCAATAAAACTCGACGCCACTTAAAGGTCGTTCGAGGACTCGTGTGAGGTATCTAGAAGGTAGCGTAGACCCCCCCCCAAACTCCGCACAACTTACCACATCTGCCGTCGCAGACGTCACTGGCCCCGGGAAATTCCCCAGGAGGGGGCTGTAACCCCTCCTACACAGGAAGGGGCCTTGACCGCCTTTCCTTTTCTTTCGGCGACCCATCCTTAGAAGGGACCGCCTCCCCGTTGAGGGGCCAATGGCCACCTCTCCCGAGCGCTCCCATCCGTGTTGGGTGACGCCCACTCATAGGGATCTTCCAATTAGTGCTCACCGATCATGACCTTACCGCCCGACCAAAAATAAATACGACAATGCTAACTCACCTATTAAATTAAAAATACATTGGCTACTACGACCGTAATAAAAGCATGCTTATAAATGAACACTAAAGCCGAATTTCTTTAATCATAAAACATAAATGACATAGATCATTCTTTATTACACACTCAAAATCAACACGATAATACCACAACCTGTAAACGAAATTAGAGTTATCCATCAACTTTTATTCAAAACAACTGGCTGTCTTCAGGGGCTGGTGGGTGGGTCAAAATTGGCTCTTCGTTCCGTCTCGAGCTCACGTGCAGCGAGGAGGTGCAGCTTCAGAGCACAGGAACAAGAGGATGCCTTCTGGTCTTGCGTCCCTTTTTATCCGTCTTCAGGGCGGGCGTAAACCCGCCCCTGCCTGCCCCGAGGGCGTGGCCAGCCGCGTCAGTGTCTAGGCCAGCCCACTCTAGGGCGGGAAAAAGGCGTGCCCCGGCTACGCCGCTTCGGGCATACCAGCCGAGACACGCCTCCCGCCCAAGATGGCTTCCCGGGGGGATCGTGGTACTCTGCCATACGTGCGGGGGGACCGAGTGGTCGCCCCTTTCCATATGGCTGAGATACCCGCCACCCCCTCTCAACACAATCCCCAAAGGAGGGAAACAGGAAACAGTTCTTGAAGTTTTTGGAAGAGGGAGGGAGTGACCCTCCCGGCCGTATTTATTAAAACAAAATTAAAACATTAAATCAACCTTTTCATATTATGTACAATTTCATTACCACATTGCGATGTTTGGCTAACCTTAACAGATTCTCTAATACAGAGGTTCTCCTAGCCGAACTAACATCCTACAAACATTTACTTGAAATTATGAAATTGTACATCCTAACGTTTAAGGGCCAACGGCAAGGTCGTAACCGGTGTCAAGATCCCTAACCAGAAATACCCCCCCCACTTGTGAGGGGCGACAGCACTGAGGCGTACCTCAAGTGCAACTAACAATTTCCCTTTGACTTGACGGGGGCACCAATAAAACTCGACGCCACTTAAAGGTCGTTCGAGGACTCGTGTGAGGTATCTAGAAGGTAGCGTAGACCCCCCCCCAAACTCCGCACAACTTACCACATCTGCCGTCGCAGACGTCACTGGCCCCGGGAAATTCCCCAGGAGGGGGCTGTAACCCCTCCTACACAGGAAGGGGCCTTGACCGCCTTTCCTTTTCTTTCGGCGACCCATCCTTAGAAGGGACCGCCTCCCCGTTGAGGGGCCAATGGCCACCTCTCCCGAGCGCTCCCATCCGTGTTGGGTGACGCCCACTCATAGGGATCTTCCAATTAGTGCTCACCGATCATGACCTTACCGCCACAGGCCGGATAGTTGACCGGCTATCCGGACCCCCCACAAAGCTCCTACCTAAAGGTCATGTTTTAACGTTTTTAACCATGCTAAGAAGTCTCCTATGAGTAACTCATTCCCCACCCGAGACAAATGCACACCATCCCCCAAATACATACTGTCATCATTAATACAGCCATGCGAAATAGAATGCAATGTCCTGGAACGGAACAACCTACTCACTTTGTTATTAAGCTTTCTCACAGAGTGATTCAAAGCAGGAACAGAAATAGCCCCTCGCCACACCTTTCGTGGGATCATATGGGACCACGCGATTGTGCACCCCGGAACTCTCCTCGCCAACCAACTTACAGTGGAAAGCATTGCCTCCAGGAGAAGTCGTCTACCGGTGGTGACCAAATCATTGCCCCCTAGATGCACTATGATTATAGACGGCGGTGACCTCGTCCGCCCTAACAAACCCTCAAAAAATGTTTGAAACTGGTCAATACAGAGCCCGCCTCTTCCGTAGAAGGACACCCTGTACCCGTATTCCCCAGCTACGTGAATCATGCCACCTGCTTTGAATACGTCCGCGGCACGCCTCACGTATGAGTGGCCCACGACCCACACCTCCTTCTTCACAGCCGGTGATGTCTGACCGCTGGCCCGGTGTTGGGTCGACTGCATAGTCCGCCCCGCCTCGTAGGCTTGCGCAACTGAAAACCAAACAAAGACAAGAAGCGTGAGTACATCATTACAGCTTCACAACATGTGCAACCGCACATACCTCTTATAACACTTGGAGGACCAACGCCCCACTCGTTTCACTTGTTCAACATTAAGACCCCTAGCTGTAGCTTCCGTAGCAGCCCCTATCCGAAAGGAATGGGTCCCAAACTCGCCCGGGTTCAAGCCCGCAGCGGCAATTGACATCGCAAGCACCCGCTGAAACTGAAATTTCGTCAGTGGGGTGGCGTCCGCGTGTCTCAACAAGGTCCCCCCCCATGATGTCACCCTTCGTGCTAGGTAGTCTTCTAAACACTTTACCGGACACATGGAGGACCCGGGAATCCTGCGTATGATTATGCAGCCACCCATCCCATCTTGATCGGTCTTGGACCTGACAAAGGAGACAGTCATTATCTCTCCTCTGATCTGAACGTGTTCCTGGCACAAACCCCCTGTCACATCCCGTTTGTTCCTTGCCACCAGTTCGCTTACCCGCATCGCTCCATGAAATGCCAGCGTAAAAGCGGCTCGGAACAACACCGTCTCAAGCTGAGATGAACATGTGGCAGGGAGTGCGGCCAACAACTGGGCCAACCTATCCAAACCTATCGGGCGCCTCTCATCTACTCTGCGACCCTCAAGGCGTTGCCACCCACGCAGCGCTTTCTGTACAACGAAAGACGCTGTTGGGTCCTGGATACCATGAGCCCTGGCAACAAAGGAAATGGCAGCACGATGCCTCTGGGCCGTAGCCACCGATTTCCCAGCCCTACGTAAGGACATCAGAAAATTCACTACCCACTCCTCGTGGCCCCAAAGCCCCTCTCTATCAGTCCCCAAAAAGGCTAAATAGGACCGAAACGCCCCTTCATATGCCTTTCTTGTCCTTGGTGCTAGGCTCTCTCCCACGAGGTGATGAAGTTCGGGGCACCGAGAGACCAGAGAGCTTCGGGAAAGGGTGCCGGCTCTGGGTCCGCTGTGGGAAGGAAACCCGAGAAAGCCTGCATATGAAAACGAGACAGTGCATCAGCCGCCTGATTCATTACCCCCGGGACATGTTTTGCTCTGAATAGCACATTCAGTTGCATACACAGTAAAACAATTTCTTTGAGCAGTCTTAAAATCAGTTTACATCGTGCTGCCTGGCTATTGATGCACTCGACCACGGTCATATTGTCAGACCAAAATACCACAGAGTGATCTTTGAACCCTTCGGGCCAGGTTCTTAGGGCCACCAAAATGGGAAAAAGTTCCAGGAAAGCAATATTACTTGTTAGTCCATTGTCATGCCACCATGCCGGCCATCTTTGTGCCGACCATTTTGTGCCGAAAATGGCACCAAACCCTATGCTACCTGCCGAATCTGTCCATAGCCCCAGCTCTTCAGAGGACACGGCCGGTTTGTTCCAGACGACTCGACCATTAAAATCCGCCAGAAATGCTAACCAAATGCGCATGTCCTGGCGGACCTCAGCCGATAGTCTCGTGCGATGATGACCCTCCTTTAGGCCGACCATAGCTTGGGCAATTGAACGGGAAAAGGGGCGGGCCATCGGTATAACCCTCAGGGCAAAATTCAACTGTCCCACCAACTGCTGTAATTGATGTAGCGTAACTTTAGATCCATTTATACACATTTGCAGGGCTGCCCTGAACTTCCCCACCTTGTCAGCTGGTAAACGAAAACAACCCTCACTGGAGTCTAACTCGATCCCCAGAAACTCGAGGCAAGTCGCAGGACCCACCGTCTTTCCTGGTGCCAATGGCACACCAAACTGCTTCATTAATACACAAAATTCGGCCAAGGCCTGGCCACACTCGAGATCCCCGGCTGCCCCAAGGAATAGAAAGTCATCAAGGTAATGCATTACATGTTGGAAACCCGTCCTCTTTGTGAAGACCCATTGTAGAAAACTACTGAATTTCTCGAAATAGGCACAAGATATAGAGCACCCCATCGGCATACACCTATCCATGTAATAATGACCCTGAAACATGAAACCTAGGAGACGCTGGTCGTCTGGGTGTACCGGGAGCAATCGGAACGCTGACTCGATATCCGACTTCGTCATCAGCGCCCCGGGCCCCAGGCAATTCAACATGGCTACGGCCTCATCGAAAGATGCGTACCGCACCGAACGCACTTCTGGGTCTATTGCATCGTTTACAGAAAGACCACGTGGGGCTGATAAATTATGAATCAGTCGGAACTCACCCGGTTCCTTCTTGGGGACCACCCCTAAAGGAGAACAAACAAAACCCTGCACCGGGGGTACACTAAACGGGCCGGCAACCCGACCTCGAGTAACCTCTTTCCGGATCTTATCCTGTACCACGGTCGTATGCTGCAGGACCGAAAGTTGATTTTTACACTTCTCCACACCCTGAAAGTCCCCTACTGGGATGCGGAAACCATACGAGAACCCGTTCCGCAGCACCCCAGCAGAAGTACGATCCGGGTATTCACTGAGCCAGGGAATCATCGCCAAGGTATCAATCGGGGTAGGTAAAGGCGCCCCTCGGACTATGTTAGACCTGTTTGGCACCTCCTCTACCCCCGTTATCACCCGTTTTGGCTCTGCACGTGGACTCAGGATGGGCCGACCCGCACCCACTACATTCGTGTTTAAATTTACACGATCCCTGGGGCCTAGTACATTTACCTCTATTGAAATTCCAGCAGAACCCCCTTTTCCCTGTATTGCTGGCAGGTCTCGAGTAATCGTCGGTACCCGTACCTGATCGAAAGGGCGTCCCCGCATATTGGCGGGAGGATTCGCCAACATTACCCCCTACCAATGGCATTTTCAACATACCTGTCTCCTTCATTTTATCCCATGTCAAAGAATCGTAACAATCCCAGGTTAAGCTTTTATTATGCTCTTTAGCCTTTCTAAAAAGATTATCGTAGCAGAACCAATGGTTACCCTGGTGTGACGTCGAGTACCCCATGATTCGCGACTGATAGGTCGGCAACTCGGAAAGCAACTCAGGCCTACGTTCCCCTAAGATCGACGTAAAAATCCCCCATGCTTTGCCCCAATTGCCAATATTCTCATTCACTTTAAAGGCGGCCATTTTTGCACGCCAAACACTCGGATGCATGAGCTCTTTCTGGCCCTTAACATGCTCCACCTCATAATGATCAACAAGCAACGAGAAGATGTTCACATATTCCCCCGCCCAAATCTTCTCCTTAATTGCCAAAGGCACATGTTGACCCAACTTTTCTCTACGAGAGGGTGCTGACTCATCCCTCGCAATCGGCAATGGCCGCTTACCTGCACCGGACGCTGCCTCTGCGGTCGTAATCGTCCCTTGTGTCTTGTCAACTACTGCAGCCGGCGCGGACACCTTGGCTGCCTCCCGTTTCTCACGCAGTTGCTTCATCAGCGCCTGCGCGTCGACAGCCGTGGCGCCCTCACTACCTTCGCCCAACCACGCTGCAAGTTGTGCCGCCAGCTCGGGCGGCATATCCTCATTGGACACCGGGGTGACCACCACGGGAATCGGATTCCCCTCCACGGGTACTGGGGTTGGCGCCTCGAGCGGGGTACGGGGAACCGGGACGTCTCCCCCAGCTGGTCCCCTCCTTGGCCTCTTGGCTCTCCCACCTAGGGCTGCTCCAGCCGAAGGACGTTCCGGCCCCCCTTCCCCCTCTCTCTCCGCCACCCGCTTCTTCAGCTCGGTCATCTCCTTCATGAGGACCCGAAGCATCTGTTCAGTCGTCATTCTCTTTCCGCCTTTCTTGGGCATTTCTCCGACAGAGTATCTGTAAGACAAGAGAAAGATTACAACGCTCAAAATTGGCTCTTCGTTCCGTCTCGAGCTCACGTGCAGCGAGGAGGTGCAGCTTCAGAGCACAGGAACAAGAGGATGCCTTCTGGTCTTGCGTCCCTTTTTATCCGTCTTCAGGGCGGGCGTAAACCCGCCCCTGCCTGCCCCGAGGGCGTGGCCAGCCGCGTCAGTGTCTAGGCCAGCCCACTCTAGGGCGGGAAAAGGCGCGCCCCGGCTACGCCGCTTCGGGCATACCAGCCGAGACACGCCTCCCGCCCAAGATGGCTTCCCGGGGGGATCGTGGTACTCTGCCATACGTGCGGGGGGACCGAGTGGTCGCCCCTTTCCAAGATGCTTGGTTATATTGCTCTTCTCATATATACTTGTCACTATAACTTGCATTGAATGTTAAAAGCCTGACGTGTTGACAATTTGCCTACTATCAATACTGACTCACTAGAAATTGGGGGCTGATGTATTAAGGGTTTTTACCCATTCTCTGTGGGTAAATGTGATGACACATATTAGGAATGATTCTTATGAGATCAGCCGTTTTACCTATCAGTGAAAGTTTCAAATGCTGCCAAAACATCAAATATGATTTTGATATTTCCTGAATCTCCACAGTTTATAAAATAATTAAACAAGACCTAAAACATGCGTCTAACCCCCTGCATCTTTAGAGCAAAGACCACAAAACTAAAAACACAAAAGGAAGGAGAAACAATATTTTTTTGGCATCCCTAAACAACACAACTCAAGCAGAATAATGTTAGTCCAGACTTTCTTACTGCTAGCTTGTATATCAAAGTTACATTGTATTGGCCCCTTCAGGAAGAAAAAAAATGACTCTTTCACTCTCTTTTTCCTTTCTTTGAATGGCATCTAGTTTGTGGTTGTGCAGGTGTTTTTTCAGTGCTTATATGTTTTCACTGGTGAGCGTTATTTCTCTTTCAGTAGGGTTTTATCGGTTATTATAGGTTTGATTCTAAAACTGGGCAGCCTAATCATGAACGTAATCCCCTTTACAATGTGCATTGTATGAATTGTATTGTGAGTTTTATGTTTACCGCAAAAGTTCTATTTATGTGTATGTTTATTAATGGAAGTAAGAGGTCTGTCTTTCAGAATGACATGTTTGACAGATGATATGAACATTTAAAAGATTCAATGAGAAGTAAATAAATACTTCAGACCATTTAAGTCACAGAATGGCCTGAGTCTCTTTAAGTATAAAGCAGCATTCTAAATACTAGGTCCTTTGATGCTCAAAAAAAGAAGGAAAAAAGGAGGGAGGCAACCGCTAATCCTGCCATGAGTCATGACATGATTGCCAATCGGGCAATTTGTACATTTTGTTTGCCTCATAGTTCTGTCAATGCTATGTTTTGCTAGTCTGAAAACACCAGAGAATCACACAAGAAGCTTGAAATCAGCTATGTCTACCTATTTCTCTAGTTTTCCATTGAAGAATATTTGGGCACTTTTTGCCCCAGTTGTCTTTTTTAGTCCACATTCGCTCTGCTAGCGGATCAAACAAAAGACTTTTTTTTGCAGGTCTGCAGATTTTCTTGACCCAAAACTAAACCCAACATTTAGCCTAATCTGTTCTCCAAATTAATATGTGTTTCTACCCTGTTCTTTCTAGGAAATGTAAGAAAGTGGTGTGTTTCTAGTAAAATGTTTTCCGGTATTACCAATGAACGTCTAATAGTGGCATATTAATCTGTATTTTTTTTCTTTTGTTGTATTAAAAAAGTTCCACTCAAATAATACAAAATGCCATACATTACATGCTCTACTATATTTACCTTTGGCATTTGACATAGTTGACCACTACTGGCTCATCTCAAAAACCTTGTGCTCTGCATGGGTTTCAGTGCCCAGGTCCTAAATTGGTTCTCCACTTTTCTCATCAATGGATATCAACTGGTAAATATGGGAAAGTATAACATTGCAAGACAAGTAAAGTTTGGTGGCATTCATCTGTAACCTTTACTACAACCCACGCTGTTTAATGCATTTCTTGAACAATGCAATTCACTGCTCCAGGGAAAGGGAGGTCTTTGCCATCAATATACACATGACCACAAACCTTATTTTAAACAATCATTCACCAATAATATCCTCACCATCTGAACCAGCCGTATGAAGTTCCAAATCTGCATTTTGGACAAATTCAAGAGTCTGACCTCCCCAGTTGTTACAAAGATAGAAACAAATTGGACCTGGTATTTCAGGAGGAGCTCAGCGGCAATGAGAATCCACCATCACTTGGTGCATCAGTAAAATCCCCATGCTCCAAGCTTATCTGCTCTTTCACACAAAAACAGGATAACACAATTTACCAACTTTCAGCTGCAAAAGGTTAAATACACGGGCCTCATTTATGAGGTCCTGTCGGCACTTTTGTGGCCTCGGAATGTCACTTTTTTTACGTTCCCTTTGGCGCAATGTGTCACCGCATATTTATAAGGCCACGTAAAGCCACTTTGAGTGGCTTTTCATGGCCTTATAAATATGTGCCCTTTTTCTGCAGCACACATAGAAAAAGGAAAGTGCATGAATGGATTGATTTTGTGCAGGAAGGGTTGCTTCCTACACAAAATCACTCATCCCCGCAACCCAAGGACCCTTGCACCATGGTCTACAGGTGCCTGTGTTGGCACATCGCAGCCCATTGTGTGCAGGCACAGGGGAAAAGGACAGGAATGTGCCGTATTATATAGATACAGCGCATTCCTGCCATTTCCTGTTGCCGTAGGGCAGCGCTGCAGGGAGGTCTGCGGCGTTGTCCTAGAGCAAAAGCCCCTAAATAAGGCCCCTGCAATCTCCTCGGCTGATGAGAACAGTACTGCAGCATTTAGTTATCCCCCTTTTGTATAGACGTAATGCCGTAATTACATGTGCACTTCAATTCACACTTGCTTCGCCTAAGGCTGTTCTGCATTCTTCAGCCAAACTCGTATACTACACTATAAATGTGATCCCATCTCCCAAACCTTAGGCAATATACACAGGGTGCCCATTAATGCTAGAGACATATATAAAAATCTGCTGGCCATTTACAAAATCATTAACCTAAATAAACCAACCTATGGGGCTAATTTACAAGCAACTTGCGATCCTTTTTGCACCGCCGTTGCGTCACTTTTCGTGACGCATCGGCGCTGCGCCAGCGTAAACAATGCGCCACATTGCGGCCCATTTACAACATGGCACATCTAGGGATATGTGTCACGTTGTAAAGCCCTGCGTCATATTTTACCAGCGTCAGGTATAATGTAGGCACTGTGGGAGTTCGCACACAAAAAGCCATGTAGAACTGACGGAGTAAAATTTATGACTTCACTGCATCAATATCCCTACGCTCAGACCAGGCGTAGGAATAAAGCAAGGCTTTTAAAATGGGACTCAGCAATCTGTTGTGGCGCAATGCTGGAGTTGCGTCACTTTCATGAGCAACTCCAGCAATGTGTAACTTTTGGGTCAACAGATGCGTCAGAATTTCTGAAGCATCTGCCAAACCTTGCGCCATTGTGCACTGTATTGTAAATACGGCGCACCCATGGTGGAGCAAGAGTTTCATATGGAAGCGCCGGGGAACTGACCCATCTGTAGAGATGCATCAGTTTCTTGTAAATCTGCTCCTATGAGTCTAAGGGGCATATGTACAACGAGTTAATGCAGCGTTAGTGGCACTTTTCTGCCGCTAATGCTGCAATATTTATATCGCTGTATTAACAAGCTGTCACTAACAGCTGTTAGGGATAGCTTTCTGGCGATAGCGGCCGCTTCGAGCATCGCCAACTATGTTAGTGATTGCTATCGCTAATGATAGGCAATGTAGGCGTTCCCGTGCAAAAACATATGCTAACCCCACTTTGCGATATTTAGAAGGGGATTGTTTAAGAATGGAGGACCAAAACAAATTGCCTCCAACTGCAGTTAGAGGCAGTTTTTTAAGACCAGAAAATAGCTGGTCTTAAAAATGGAGATAACCCTTGGGGCCTCATTTCAGCATGTTTTGTTGCTGGACTGTGCTGCAAGCAATGTTGCTGCACTGCCCTGCGACAAAACTACAGGGAAGGACTGCACACCATTAATAAGATAGTGCACATTCCTGGGCCTCACTCATGAAAAGTGTTGCACGCTGAGACAAGACAGCGTTGCAAGACTTTTCACTACCCCCTTCTTGGGACACCAAAGATGTGCTGTATTTACTGGACAGCGAACCATGACGCAAGTAATGACAGATACGTCTGGAATCCTGACGTATCTGTCTGTGCTAAAGTCACGCATTGCTGCAGTTGTGTCACAACCATGATGCAACTTCAGCAATGCATGGGGACAGCCTATTCCTGTGGCACTGTGTCAGCCTTACGTCTGCCATCATGCAGGCAAAAGGTACTGGTGCAGTGTCGTTCTTGAGGAGTGCCCGGGTGTCAGCGCAGTTGGAGGTTTATCTGTGGCGGTTGCATGCTGTGTTTCATCGTCTGTAAGCGTTGCGGAGTGGTGGTGCTGAGGGAGTTGATGAGACGTACTTCGGTGGCCTTGATCCAGCTATGAGGGGTGGGCGATGATGACGGTTGTGAACAGTCAGCATGGTGACGTGATGTATACAATGATGGTCGGTCCATGAGAGTCCGGTGGTGTGGCTGAAGGTGAAGGTCCTGCTGGCGGAGGAGACGTGCTTGACCATGTACCCTGCTAAGTGGCTTGCTGCAGTGATTAACTGCTTGAGTCGGATGTTGGGGAGCTACCAAAGGAGGTGGTGGCATTCTGGTCACTAGGGTTGTCCAGGTGGAAATTGAGTTCGCCAAGTAGGATGTCGTCAGTGGATGGGAGAGGCTGGTGTGCATGAGGTCTACAATGGTATCGGAGAATGGGTGTCCATGGCCCGGGGCCTGCAGAGGATGGGGTTGATGTTGGGCCAGATCCGGAAGTTAAGGTGTTCCATGGTCATCGTTGGGTCATTAGAGTGCGTGGTCAGTGGGAGTGTGCTTCTGTAGGTGATGGCAATGCCTCCTTCTGGACAGTCGGTGGTCCTTGGGGGTGATTCAGTAGCCATCAGTTATGGTGATGGCGATGTCCGGTCCGGAGCAGATGTTGGTCCTGGCAGGCGATGTGGTGTCCAGGGTTGATGGTGAGGAGGGTGATGGCACCATAGGGGTTGAGTGTCCAAAAGGAATGATCTTTGGTGCTGAGTGCCGTCCAGGGGCAGACGGACGCAGGCGGGCTTAACTATGGCTTGCCTTTGCCACGGGAGACGTCCATTACAATGTAGACTTTGCAAATCCAACAATGCAGGTGCCTTACATTGTATTCCAGTACAATGCATTGTGGGGTATTTTTAATTTTTAGTGTGAGTATGGTTTTCTGGTGTTGGAGATGAAATATGGGGTGTAATATGGGGTAAAATCTGAAATTTGGGATGCATTTGGGTTAAATATGAAAATTGGGGTGTGCCTTTGGATCAAATATGACTTTTAGGGTCTGGTTTGGGGGCTCAAAAATGAGTTTTAGGGTTCAGGGTTTGCTTTGGGGTGCAAGGCTTAGATTTAGGGTTGAACTCACAGAAGTGGTAATAGTAATGTTTACATCTCCGCAATTCAACTCCTTTCCTATTGTTGCAATGTGCCTAGTATTAGTATGCATTCGAATAGAATGCGATATATTGGCATGCATTGTAACTCCATATATACCTTTGGCACACCAGTGGTATGCCCGCTGCGCATGGCCGCACAGCGGCCACCATTGGGAAGTGCTGCGGGGGGACTGAACAACTGGTAGGTGGGAAACGCCTGAAACAACACTGGATGGGGTGTGGATGCGGGTGTGTGCGTGTGTCTGAGCGAGTGTTGTAAATATTTAAATGAGAGAAATCTTACCTCGAGGCCGTGTCCCGTGTTTTCGTTGCTCCTGCTCTACTGAGTCTGCTTACAGGAACAGGAAGTAGGCAGCCAGGCTCCCTCCCCTAAGCCAAACACAACGCTGCAATGCGGCGTTGGGAATGGTAATTGGCGCCGGGACGCGGGCTGACCAAACAGTCACTGTGCACTTGAGTGAGCATGCCCTACCCACCATCCCGCCCGCAAAGGAAACAAGGCATGTGGACATCAAGGAGTTATCATCATGTGTTGATTGTTACTTTTCTTGCACTGCTTGAAAGCAGTGGGGCAATTCTCTTCCACCATAGCGGATGAGCTGACACTGGGGGTGCGTCATCTACAGGTGCTAGGCCTGGGAAACTCGACCCCAGGGCCTTCTACGCTACATGTCCCACCATCTCCTTACCTAAACATTCACACTGAGGTGCAATCCACTAAACTCTCTCCAAATCTGTGACTCAGAGAGCAGGAGCCTCAGCCTGGTGGGTGTGCACAAGCCTGCCAATAGTAGTCACCTCCAAGTCCACTGGTAAGCCTCCCGATGCAGTTGATGCAGCAGGACCCCCTTATGCGTGAACTTGCAGTGCTCCCTTAACACAAGTGTGGCGCAGATCAGGGTTCTCACCCTCCACAGCGTCCAGCCAGCACAACCTCATCCGGCCAGTGATGCCGAGAGGTGCTGCCCACCGTTGGTAATCCCCTCCGTGCACCCCGGTGTAGTGGTGGATCGTAGTATGCGATGCAGACCTCCCTAGGTTCATGCACAGGACCGCCTCTACCATCCATAGCTTCAAGGGGCGCAAGGCGGTTTTCTCACACATGTCAGCAATGTGTCTCCATGCGGCCTGCCAGATTTTACCACCAGGTATGGATGATCGCCGTACCTCAATATCTACCGCCACGGGTCATCGCCTCCACAGCTCCTCCGCATCCCACTCCAAGCTCCAGACGCAGGTCCAGTGAGGCATTCAGGCTCCAGGTGCAGGTCCAGCAAGGCATCCAGGCTCCAGATGCAGGTCCAGCAAGGCATCCAGGCTCCAGATGCAGGTCCAGCGAGGCATCCAGGCTCCAGACACAGGTCGAGCGAGGCATCCAGGCTCTCATCCAGGTCATCCTGGATGTTGGCTGGCTTGAGGGGGTTGTTGATGTGTGCTGCACTTGGCCCTGGATGCTCCATTCTGCATTTCATTGTTTTTTCCTATTTTCCTACTGGAGGTCGACTGATAAGCTATTTTCCCCATTAGAGGCAAAAAAACTCAAATTGGGCTGACTAAAGTGCGGTTTTTGCCGCTAATTAGCCTTTTGTTGTTTTTTGCCCGCTAACGTCGGAATTCCTATCGCCATTATGCTAATGTTAGCAGCAGTTTTCACCGCTGATCCCTGAAGCTATCAACCATGTGGCGTTGTCTTGTACATACGTCGCTAAGAAGGCGATAGTTTTCAGCGGTACACAGCGGTAAGAAAACTGCTGCTAACTAGCGTTAGAGGTAGTTTTCGCCACTCCTTGTACATATGCCCCTTGGTTACCAGTCACTCAAATCTGTAAATTACAACTTAAGAAACGAAAAACAAGCATTTGCACGTACAACTCAATTTAACTTTGTGCTTTTAGATCTAAGAACTAACCATTCTTTTAGATGTGTTAAACAACTAAAAACTCACGTTTTACACCTCTTCTTCAAATAAACATGCATTTTCTCTTCCTGGTCGGTCTTGTTAAACTATATGCAGTAAACAATAAAGACGGATTGAAACTGGCCACGATTCAATTTGCCAGTGATGTTTCCAAGGAGAACGTGTGTGCCTCAATTTGTGTTGCTTACAAGCCAACAACTCTTGGCTATTTTCATTATGCACAGTCAGACACCGATGCAGTGGGGACAGGCTGCAACCATTATTCTGGGATGTGCAAATGGAATCTGCACTTAATTAATTGATTCCAGTCATATCTCTAGGGCACGTGGGTTGATGATTGGCCGTATTTTAATGTTTTATCCTAATACTCATGATGTTTATGCCCAAAAGTTGTTCTTGGCTTATGGTTTTAGCACGTTCTGTCTACTACAATTATATGCAACCAATCCCTTTATTTGGACCCATTTGACATAATTTGAATATTACACATTTCGTTAGGTAACATTTGAGAAAGGCAGACACAGGAGTACTACAATCCAACTAATTAGATTTCGCTTTAAATGCCTTTTCCAAGCCCTGCATCTTTTTCAATATGGAAGTGAATATAACACTAAACCAAACAAAAAACAAACACTTTGTGGTTATGATGTAAACCTTACGACTTCATGAGTGTTAATTAAGTTACCGAAGCAAAGCAGCAATAACTTTCTCCTTTCTCACAGCACCTTTGACCTTGTTTCATACAGACAATATAAAAAATAATTATTGAATCCACCATTCACTTCGTCAAAACGTTCCCTGATGTGATGTTTCCAACTCAATAGGGTAACTTGGTCCATAAGAAGTGACAGCACTGTTTCCGTCGTATTTCCAATAATACTTATTAAAAGAATACACACATACAATTGGGGGGGAAAACTAACTGGAAGCATAATGCAAAGCTGTTGTTGCAATAGTTCACAACTGCAGAGATATGCACATTTTTATGAGAATGGTAGAGTGACTTTACTTTCACCCATCTGCAGTGGAAGGGAAGAAAGAAATGGGACGCTCTATTGCAACGTAATGGGTGATTTTTGCGAAATTGCTCTTTATTAAAAGGGTCAGATATGAGTGGGAGTGAAAATGGGGGGAGAATGATTCGGGGTCAAGGCAGGAAACGTTGAAAGATCCCTCCCAGATATGGAAAATGAAATAGAAAAATCATTATTTTGCACTGATTGTTTTGCAGTTTTGATGTTGTTCATTTAATATATGTATTATCTACATTTTATATTAGTGATCAGGTAAAATTGTTTCATACATTTATTCAGGCACCATTATGATGGAACTGAGCTACACTGAATCATCCAATGACCCTACTTGGGACGTTTTGCGTGAAAAGTTAATCCTAGGCCAGCCTAAAAAGAACAATCACAATAGGAACAATTCCAAATAATAAAAGACAATTGACTCCAGCAATTCGTTGGTGGAATACTCAGCTTGCTCCGACTTACCAGTGGCATTTTAATTTAAATGGAAGAGGTGGTTATTGACGGAAGGAGTTATTTCATGCCATGAAGTCTAGACCTTTTGCTTTAGGGGTTTGAGAAGATGCAGGGTGTTACAGGTGTAGGGCATCAAGTCATATCCCTCAGCATTTAGTGATGTAACACTGCAGTAAGAGATGGTTTAGGGCAAATTTGACAAAGGTTAAGGTTGGTGCATTCACAGTTTGAAAGTTGCACTCATAGGATTAAGGCTTTCTCTTCTACATTGCTTTGCGGGTTAGATTTATATTGTGGCTGATTTGGAACGAGTAGTTTTTTAATCCATTATTCCACAGACCCCATTCAATTGAACGCATCGATCAGAGATGGTAATGCCAGATTCGTAATATCTAGTGGTAGGTGTAACTTGCGCAATTCCCCTACATAGAATTGCCTGAAAATTTCTCAAGATTATACATAATTACTTGAGGAGAGTAATTCTGTATTGAGCACTATTGCTTAACACATAAATGCCCCATGTTTCCGAAATGGGGCCAAGAATGCATTTTACACTAAGAAATAGTGCTAAATACAGCAGAACATTAATAGCAAGCAGGAGCAGCCGCACCCGCTCGCTAAATATGCTCTTGGGGTAGGATTTGCACCCAACCTATTCCAACATTTAGCACAATGTTCTCACTACAAAATGCCTCCCTTGCATCTAAAATGGGCGTTAGCAGGCATTTTGTGCTTGGAGGGAGCAACAGAACCCACCCAAGAATTGGTCTCAAATCACATCATGCTGGCGTATGGGGAGGGCCAGGGTAAAGCAGTCTAGTCTGAATGGAGTGTTCCAAGGGGAAAGAGCCCAGAACAGAAGGTTGGGTCAGGCAAAGTGAAGGGTGGGGAAGGGAGGGGGAGAGAGTTCAATTCCATGATAGAAAGGAAAGGTGGGAGGGGAAGAGCTTGTTCGTAGGCCAGTTTGACCAGAAGATGATGGACAGAGCGCTGAAAGTTTTCAGACACTCACACCCAGTCACAGATCTGGGTTCAATCATAGTTCTTTAGCTCACTTCACCTCCCCAGTTCAGACTAAGCTTTACGCAAATCAGTCTTGACTCATGTCCCATGTCCCATGTCTCATGGGAACAGTCCAGTCCGAACCGCCAAGCCAAGTCTTCCCTGGACCGAGAACAAGCATCCTGGGACCGGTTTTGGAGTAACACCCCTCATCAGCCAGGCTAGCTTGAATCTAATGGAAAAGTGAGCAAGGGACCCATGTCTTAGGGCGAAGAAACCAAACACAAGGACAAGGAGATGATGGAGCGCTGAAACTTTTCAGGCACTCACCCCCAGTCACAGATCTGGGTTGAATCCATCATCATTCTTTATCATGAAGAGGAGGGGTAACGGAGCACACATAGACGTATTCCGGATTCGTACGACTAGGTCAGACTAAGGAGGAGAAGGAGGGCCATCATCAAAATCTAGGAATAGGGACCAAGTGACTTCGAACCGTTCAGCGTAATCCTGGAGTTGATAAATATTGCGCTCATTTGATGCCACTTTATTGATCTCAATGATCCATTCATTATTTGTAGCTATGTATCATGAGCACCAGTGATGGAGGATGCAGAGTTTGACTGTGGTCAAGGCTGTCACCAAAAGTTGTTGTGTATGGGTGGTGTTCTCAGGGAGATCTATGGTATCATGGAGCTTGATCAGGGTCTATAGGGCGATCACAAGGCTTAGAGTGGCGCCTATGCAGGACAACAATTAGGCAGTAATTGGGCAATCATATAGAATGCGAAATATATCGCATTGAGGATAGGGGCATCTCCAAACATTTGAGTGAGGAATAAGGCCCACTGGAGTGAGTTTTTGAGGGGTCATGTACCAGTTCTGCACCATTTTGTAGAGGTAGAACTTCATCCTAGCCTCACGCATTCCCCCACCCAGTTCCCCCTTCAAGTCCTTCCTTCTGTATATTGGAGGCCTAGGATGTTTTGCCATGATATACAGAGAGAGGTGAGGAGAGGAAGGGATTGGAGGTGGTGGACCAATAAGTTATAAAGTCCAGCCGTATCTCCTTTGTAATATCCCCTTGGTCCAAGAATTGGAGGTGTTTGCGGTAGTCCACAGCCAAGCCCCTAGAACCCTGTATAGGCAGGGTTACAGTTGTAAGTAATGCCATAATTGTGTGGGAAGTAGGTGGTATTTCTCTTGAAGGTCTGCAAAGGATGTTAGTACACCATTTTGGACAATATCCCGAAGGGTCAGTACACCCGCCACCTTCCAATCTACACATCTTATGGGTTATTTGACCACTTATAGGGCTGCATTATTCCACAAGGGGGCCAATAGATAGAGTAGAGTGGGCTACTTGTGAGATTCTGTATTATGACACTAGATGGTGTCGCGATTTGGGGCTCTGACTGTCATAGTGCCTCCCAGATGGACCCAGAAAGGGGTGGGGGGGCATCAGAGACTCCTTGGCTCACGTAGGAAAGTTGTGCTATTTGTAGGGCTTGAAAGTATTGTTTTATATTAGGCGCACCCAGCTATCAGCATTTCCTGTGCGCTCTCAATTTGGAAAAGGACAGTCAAGGTCACATGTCACCCCAAATAAAGGATTGAATACCCTTCTCTATTAGCTGTAGAGTGGAGGTCAGAGCAAGGGGGGCACCATTCCACGGACATAGGTAAAACAGGGGCAATTATCATCATGAACTCTTTTGTTCTGCCCCAGAGGGATAGATTAAGGTGGTTCCATTTGATGTATTCAAGGTTAGCTTGAGTAATGAGGGGATCAAGGTTATCCGAGATCATATTGTCCAGACTCCTATTGACCAGGATACCTAAATATTTAAAGCAATGTTGTTTCCAATGAAACAGGAAACTAGTAGCAGAAACCTTTGTTTTGGTATGGGAGATGGGAAATGCTTACTTTTATCCCAAATAATTATGCATTCTGAGATTGAGAAAAAGGATTAAGTAAGGGACATTATAGCTGGAACCAATCTTTCTAGGTCAGTGATTGTGAGCAGAATATCATCTGCACGGAGTAGGATTTTGGCCTCACCGCCAGTGGATATTACTTTGATTTGGGGGGACTTGGGTAAAGCTGCCACCAGGGGTCCAGTGCTAGTAGGAACAGCAGGGGTGAAGGTGGATACCCTTTCCTGGTTCCTCTACAGATTGGGAAGGTGGGTTATAAAAATCCACTGTGGTTAGCCTGGGCTGTGGGTCCAGTGCACAGCCATCACATTTTAGAGAAAAGTCACCCCCAATGTAGTCGACTGCTTACTTGAAAAATATAATGCCTGAGCAAAGGATATGAGAGTCTCTGAGTGGGACTGTGAGTGGGTGGGTGCATGAGGATGAGTGGGTGTATGAGTTTCTGAATGGGTCTGTGAGTGTGTGTGTGAGTCTCTCAGTAGGTCTGTTAGTGTATGAATGAGTGCTTGAGTTGATCTTTCAGTGGGTGTGTGACTCTTTGAGTGGGTCTATGAATGGGTGTGTGAGTGTGTGGATGGGTCTTTGAGTGGTCAATGGGTGTGCATTAAAAAAGAAGGAGGGCACTAGGGAGTAGGTTCTCATGCCAGCTTCCCCTGTGACTGTCCTTCTATCCAGCTTGCCTGCAGTCTGCTACGCTCTGATGCCTTCAGTTTTGTGCTTTCCCTGCTCGCTTTCTGCTCATTTATATCTTCTCTGCTTGCTACTGCCTTCTATTTTTCCTCTCTCTGGTTGTTCTGCCTGTTATTTTTCCTCTTTATCTTTGCTTATGACCTTAATTCTGCCTCTTTCTGTTCGTTTTTGACCTCTATTGTGCCTCTTGCTGCTAGTTTCTGACCTCTATTTTACCTCTTTCTGCTCATTTCTGGCCTTTATTCTTGCTATTCTGTCTTATTTCTGACCCTTATTTGCCCCTTCGTGCTTCACCTTTATTCTGCCCCTTTCTGCTACTTTCTGACCTTTATTCCACCTTTTCCTTCTCCCTTCTGACCTTTATTCTTCCTCTTGCTGCTCTTTCTCACCTTTCATTTCCCTCTTTCTGCTCATTGCTGATCTTTATTTTATTTTATCTTTTCCTTCTCGTTTCTCACCTTTATTTTGCCTCTTGCTGTTGGTTTCTGACCTTGATTTTGACTCTTTCTGCTAATGTTTCATCTTTATTTTGCCTCTTTCTGCTCGTTTCTGACCTTTATGCTGCCTCTTTCTGCTCCCTTCTCTTCTTTATTGTTCCTCTTTCTGCTTGTTTCTCACTTTTATTTTATCTATTTTTGCTCATCTCTCACCTTTATTTTGCCTCATTCTGCTAGTTTCTAATCTTTATTCTGCCTCTTTCTGCTCCCTTTTGCCTTTTATTCTGCCTCTTTTTGCTAGTCTTTCATCTTTATTTTGCCTCTCTGCCCATTGCTGACCTCCATTATGCCTCTTTTTACTTGTTTCTCACCTTTATTTTGTATATTGCTGCTGGTTTCTGACCTCTAATTTGCCTCTTTCTGCTTATTTCTCACCTTTATGTTGCCTCTTTCTGCTCATTTCTGATCTTTATTCTGCCTCTTTCTTTTCATTTTTCACTTTTATTATGCCTCTTGCTGTCGGTTTCTGACATCTATTTTGCTTCTTTCCGCTCATTTCTGACCTTTATTCTGGCTCTTTCTGCTCCCTCCTGACTTTTATTCTGCCTCTTTCTGCTAGTTTCTGACCTTTATTCTGCCTTTTTCTGCTCATTTCTCACCCTTTTTTGGCCTCTTTCTGATCATTGCCGACCTTTATTCTGCCTCTTTCTGCTTCTTTGACAGCTACCACTAACTGGAAGCAAAGTGTTTGCTTTTGCTTGGTGGGAACTGTCAAGTTTCCCCATGCAAAACCATACCGCAGTGTCCTGGTGGTGGGTACCCTGGGAAATAGCAGGTGCTGGTCTAGGGGGGTGGTGGTCCCAAGGGCCATATTTAAACCCATGGAGGAGGGTCTGCGTGCCCCGTCCATTTAACAAAATGAAGGGCCAGGGAGGAAGTTGTCCCCAGCGCTCAAGAGCCTCAGGACCGGGGCCCTGTGTGCTCCCCTAATTTTTTGACAAAATCCCCCCAGGACGTGGACGCAATGGCAGGAGCCGTGCTGTTTTTTTTCCATTTTTGCCACACATTTCACAAATTTGCAGCAAAAACATTTTCTTAAAAAATGGTTTTATGCGCTGCTGGTGTCCCTCTGGGACCTCAAGACCAAGACCTGGGGGTCAGGGTATTCCTACTCTGCCCTTGTATCTTTTTTTGTATATTTTTTGGAGGGAATCTAATTAAGCTGTGTCCCAAGATGGCTGGAAACACTCCCTTGGTGAAATATTTGGCAACCAATCAGAGCTCTGCAATTCTTCGCACAAGCTCAGTATTATTCACAAATTGTCCGCAATCGCAGATATCCTAATTTGGATATCCTTTAATTTCTTAACAACTATTTTTTGGATGTATCCTAAATAACTGAAAGCATCATCTGCGTAACCAAATCCTCCTTTCTGCCAAATTCGGTGTAATTCCATCCAGCGGTTCGGGCTGTAGTTGCGTTCAAAGCTCCCATAAGAATTAACATGGGATACACACTTTTTTTTACCCCATTCTTTTTCTTGGCCCCCGTTTAACAGATCACCTCGAAGTTTTCCATGTGCAGCAAAAATCAATGGCACACTTTATCTGGAAACGTTTGTGAAGATTCATCAAACGGCACCAAAGATATAGGCAAATCAAAAAAACGCTTTTCCTATGGAAAAATGGCTCTAACTATAACTAACTATTGGCAATTGCCAGAAGGTCATACATATATATGGATATATAAATATATAAAGAAGAAGGATAAGGAGGGGCACAGCTGGTTTGTGAAGATCCGTTGGGTGAAAGGTAGTAGGATTCGTGTGCTCTCAAGGGTCGTGGTTCCGTCAAACCACGGAGATTCAATGAAGAGTGGTGTATGCACCGTAATGCAGATACATCCCCTATGGGAGGCACAACGTCAGAGTTCAAAACAATGATTCAAAAGTTCATTCAAATGATTTTAATTTCTTCAAATAGAGATCAATCCATCGATATTGTTAATCATATCAGGAATATTAATCTTGTACAGGTAAAGTAGCGGTGATGCGGGGGGAACGCCTCCGATGCATTTCGGGCCGGTGGCCCTTTTTCAAGGAGCGCTAGACGGAACCACGACCCTTGAGAGCACACGAATCCTACTACCTTTCACCCAACGGATCTTCACAAACCAGCTGTGCCCCTCCTTATCCTTCTTCTTCGTTGATCCTTTATCCGCCATTAGGCGGGAGCACGCTAACAAAATGCAATTCGACGAGATCAGTAAGAGTACTCCAGCCAGAGCACATACTCTGGCATATGATGATGACGAACGCAACCGTATCTATTCACTAATAGAGGAAGACATTCCTACCACCTCAACCGCACGCAACAAGGAACAATGCATTAAACAACTTCTCTACTTATCCAAAAGACACATTAATCAGAAACTCCATGCGAGTACACTGTTAAAATATCACCGGGCCCTCAGGATCCCACGTGGCCTACGGATTTCTTTAAGACCATCTTTGTGCAAAAACTCCAAATCATTCAAAGACAAATGGGATGGCATCCTTAACAAATGTAGCCTAGACCTGATTCTATTAATTGTGGAGGAACTATCCGGCATTCTCAAAGAATGAGGAATTGAAAAAGATGCTCACTCCGGAAGAATTAACCAAAACCCTTGAAGACACCGAGAGCATTCTCGAAAAACATCGCAAGGAAATCCATGACCGCAAGCTTAGAAAGTTTCGCAGAGACACTCTCGACTATAAACTTGACGAGGTATACACCTGGGCTGACATCTACGCCCAACGGCGTCGCAACAGACCACCTAATCCTCAATCTGACACCTCCTCTTCAGCCAGCGATTCATCATCTCGCACTAACCGTAGACCAACAACCACCTCACCTGAAGATCAGGAAGCAGCCACCTCCACCGCCACATCTTCTGCGGTTAATTTTTTAGAATCAGGCCTAACACCACCCGAAGACTCAGGCGGAGCCAAACCAAAAGAAAAAGACAAAGAAACCAATCCTCCCAACACACGCAGCACGGCCAAGATCAGAAAGAACGTCTCGTAATCAACATTTCCAATACCATCATTCCTCAACAGCAGATCAATCTTCTTGAGAAGGGCACTTCATTCATTCCTGTAACCTCCACCAACCTCTTGGAACTAGAGGTTAGTACATTCAAGTTCACCAGGAAACTTAGACTCCGTCATTTCTTTGACAACTTTCTACCACCAACTCCCAAAGTCAATGCAGATGAACTACTGGGATTACGACCCACTAGTACTTTTCAAGCGCCTTGCAGCCATAAAAGTATCGATTTATTCGAAAATCTAGTTCGTAATGATCTATCTAAACTCAATTTTTCCAAAAAAACCAAACATCAGAACCTTACCAGAAAAGAGCGTGACACTCTCAAGTCTCTTGCGAATAACGAATCAATTAAGTGTATCAAATCTGATAAGGGCGGCGCCCTAGTCATTTTAGACTCTTCTTTGTACACTCAACGACTCCAGGAGCACATACAAGACAATTCAATATACATGCAATTGGACAACAACCCCACCCGGGAGTTTCACAAAACTTTACAAAATATCGTTATCAGTGCACACCGCAATGGTATCATAGAAGATCGCACCAAAAACTTTCTTCTAATTGAATTTCCCAGGAGTCCTACTATCCACATGAGTCCCAAAATCCACAAAAATCTTCATAACCCACCATTCAGACCGATCGTTTCTACCCGAGGTTCCATTCACGAACCCACTGGCAAATTCATCGACAAATACTTGCAACCGCTTGTTACCAAATCCAAAAGTCATATCAAAGACACAACAGATTTCTTACTCAGACTCTCTACTATGCAATTCCTAGATCATGAATCATACATCCTATGTACAGCAGACGTCAACTCCTTGTACACATCCATACCCCACTCAGGGGGCATCGATGCCATTGAAGCTGCTCTTCTAAATAGCACCATTGATCCACCACTACAATCTTTCATTTTGGAACTAATGAATTACACTTTATACCACAGTTACTTTGAGAACGAATCCAAATGGTACTTACAGTTGTCCGGGATGGCAATGGGGAACTGCGCCGCGCCCACTTATGCTAATATTTACATGGACAATTTCGAACAGACATACATTTACTCCAATCAAGTTTTCCAAAACAACATGAAAATGTACGTTCGATACATTGACGATCTTTTCCTTGTATGGAAAAATACCAAAGAGTCACTCCATGATGCCTTAACACAACTCAATACTAAGGATGACAGAATCCAATTGACATGGGAGATCAGCGAAACGCAAATTTCGTTTCTCGATGTTAATGTTTCCATCAGCCCTCAGGGATTCAGTACGGACCTATACAGGAAACCCACTGACCGTAACAATACCCTCCACTATTCAAGCTTCCACCAGGGATCCCTTAAAAAACATATGCCATTTTCGCAGATGCTGCGTGTCAAACGCATTGTCTCAGATGACAATACCACCATCACACGGATGAAAGAAATGCATGAACGTTTCCTCCAGCGAGGATATCCAGAAACCATCCTCAAAGAGGCAGAAATCAGAGTATCCAAAATTTCAAGACATGAAAGTCTCACCAAAAGGCCCAAAGATGATTCCCAACGGATAGTCCTTGTTTCCAAATTCTCCACTTCCAGCACCATGTATAAGAGGATCATTCTTAAACATTGGCCTATTCTCCAGATGGACCCAGACTTTCGGGACATTTTCAACCAACCACCTTTGTTTGCTTACTCCAGAAGCAAAAACATCCAAGAGATTTTATCTACCAATTCTACTCACCCCATTACATATAAAGGTACTCAACCATGTCTCAATTGCAGTCATTGTCACAATATCATCAAAGGCAATACCATCAGACATCCGATGAAAGGTCATCCGATCAAACTTGCAGTCAATGCCACCTGTGACACCTCGAACCTCATCTATGCACTAAAATGTCCCTGTGGTAAGCTTTACGTCGGCAAGACCGAACGTAAGATCAAAATCCGTTTGAATGAACACAAATCAAACATACGGTTGAAATATGACAAGTCCAACATCGCTACACATTTCATTGAAGCAAGACATACCATCGCTCAGCTGCAGTTCATCATCCTTGAAACTGTCACCAAAAAAGAGGGCATCAATATGAACAAATTTCTCCTGCAACGAGAACTTGAATGGATTTATCGTCTTCAGACCACCAAACCTCATGGTCTTAATGATCGTATCGAATTCAGCTGTTACCTTTAATTTCCAGCATCGCTATTGTTGTTATTGTACCTGACATGCATTGTTCATTGTTACTTTCTTACTTTCTTTTCTCACATTGTACACCTTTCCAATATGGCCGCCACAGCATGCGCCCCACCTACGCATAACCTTTACTTTAGTCCTCTCTCACTTTCCATGATGCTCACCCCCATTCATTTAACTTCCACGGTCCACACCATTCAGGCGTCCCAGCTTTCCGGTAGTAGTGAGTCTCACTACACGCGCTAAGAAGTAAGTCCTAGATAGCACCGCCTGTGCTCACCTTCCCCGCGACCCGAGTCCTTCACCGTCCATTACCCCCGTCACGCGCTGACGTTACCCGATTACCCTCCACTCCCATCACTACCCTTAGTTTTACACCGGCCCTCACCATTGATAGACACTTTAATCGTCTTGACCCGTTTTTCTGTTGTCAATTCCTCCCCCTCACCATAGTTTGTCTTCTCTCTAGCGCTCCTTGAAAAAGGGCCACCGGCCCGAAATGCATCGGAGGCGTTCCCCCCGCATCACCGCTACTTTACCTGTACAAGATTAATATTCCTGATATGATTAACAATATCGATGGATTGATCTCTATTTGAAGAAATTAAAATCATTTGAATGAACTTTTGAATCATTGTTTTGAACTCTGACGTTGTGCCTCCCATAGGGGATGTATCTGCATACACCACTCTTCATATATAAATATATAAACATATAGCTCTGACTCTCGTTTCCACGAGGAAGGATTTCTGCTGCCAAACGGAGGGTGCTTTTCATCGTAATCTTGCCCTGCTACGATCAGCTACTTGGGAGGTCGCGCCGCTGGTGGGAGCTTTTCCGCAGTCGGCGGATTGTCTACCTGCTCCCAGCGAGCGCTTGACCCCATAATCTATTGGCTGCCTGTACCGGGGGACTGCGAGGACCAGAAGCCTTTGCATCTTCCAGCTGGTGCCTCTTCCCCCGGCGGCAACGCCCCCCTGCACGATCCTCCCCTTAAATTGAACAGTCCCTCACGCAACGCGGGACGCGCGCGGGGAGAAGCGCGAGGCAAAGCCCGGGCCAAGGGCGGGCCCGTTTCAGCCCGTTCCAGACTGAGCAGGACTGGACTGGGCCAGGGTATTTACATTTACATTTTCAGCCCGCTATTTCCATCAGTGACCCCCTGCTGGATGTTGACATTGTATTTGATCTGCACTTATCATTAATTTTGTCATACTTGAAGCAACTATGAATAAGCGCACTAGAAGTAAAAAGACCTCTAGCCTTACCGATATCACTGGCCCTATAGACTTATTCATTACTAAGACCCACGAAGTCATAGACAAAAGCATACTCATCTTAGAACGCAGGGTATCTCATGAACTGGAGGTTGCAAGAAGATCGTCCATGGGGCCCCTGGCTTCTGCACAAACCCCTATCCAACAAGGACCAATCATCCCATTGCTCAAGCAAGCTGATAACACAAACGCATTAATACATACGGTTCCAAATATTGTCGATCTATCTGCCACCCAACTCTCACTGGGGTCTAACTCCAGTGAGGACTTGGAAAAAACACCAGATCTACAATTTTCCCATGATCAGGTGGATATCGTAGACCCTAATTCCACGGGCAAGCGGGAGGGTGCCACAGCTAAGAGGCAAAACACAGAGATGACCCCACACGAGACCACACCAGCTCTGCATAACACCACGTCCTCCCTTAACCCAACTACTGATACAATCCTGTCAGATCAACTGATCGCTACCAATAGTGGTGCCGATTGTATATTGACCTCACATGACGCTGGTCTCCGAGAGCTGACAGAGAGCCAAGCCCTCGGGGGTGGCATACAGAATCCATGCACCGCATGTGTAACACTACATGATTTCATTACAAAAAGCATGGGGCTGTTGCTAAAACACCATCTGCAACCACTGGAAAAGAGCATCATGATTATTGAGAAGCAATTAGCTAAATTAAATACCCCTGCTTTCAAGCAAAAATCACTGGCTACACCTGCCAAGGGCCTGGGGATCGCGAAAGACACAAATAACCTGGCTCAACCCCCATCTTTACCAGTTACCCGGCCCAAGCCCCTGCCGCTCGAAAGAGTTGCAAACACTGAAGCTCTAAAAAACGACAGGCAAAACAAACAAATTACCTCAAAACCCGCCCCAACATAAGGGATTGGAAAACAAAAAGGCCCCACTGATAACCCTCAAAAAACCCCGGCTCCCGTGGAGTCAAATAGCCAAGCAGCGAAGCAGAAGGATACCCCACAGACATCACAAAAAGCCCAACCACCCCAGCCACAAGCCAATGAGAGGAAAGGCCCAAGGTACAGGCGTCCGATACATCTGCCGCCCGAGGTGACCCCATACACTGTCATACTCACTGGGGTCACCGAGCTGGCAGATGGTGTAGACGAACCCCCTTTGTCTTTGCGCAACAAGGTATTGCAGTGGTTGAGCCGAAAACAGACCTCTCCATCCATCTAATCATAGCAGAATTATTTCAATGAGAAGAGTGTTTTGGATTGGCGATACCAAAAAAAGCTTACAGGGCGATTGCATTGTACTTAATTGTGAGGACCCCGCTACAGCTGATTATATTTCCTCATGGCCAGCTCTAGAGAAAAGGGGGGGGTCGACGTACAGCGTCTCTCCTTCTTCTACCCACCTCTAAATACTTTTAATTATGGCGACCCTAATAGTTGGGAGGAAGTCCAGGACTGGCCTTGGACACAGGTGGGGCACTATAACAGAAATAGAAATAGGAATAATAACAACCACTGGAATAGAGGGTGGGATAATCGTCCCTGGCCACCGAGGAGAGAAAACTTAAATCCTGACTATTGGAGGGGGGCCCCCACAAGGAATAGGTACGACTGTTTGGACATGGTCGATTGACCAATAATGGTAACAAAACAGAAAGGAAATAATTTAGGCATCCCAGATGAGACCTGTAAAAATGAACACCAGATTACCATCGCTAACATCCTGCCATTAGGGAACACACCCGACTCCCCAATAGGGGAAACATCGCTAACACTTCAGCAATCACCAGACCATCTAATTAAGGCCCCAAAACGGGAAGGTTCCACAGCCCAAGAGAAATTTAATGTTGGGGCTATACCCATAATCCCGCGGGACACCACACAAACCCATAGGGAGGTAGAACATAACATAGAGGGCGCTGAGAGGTTAACTCCTCAGACACTGGCACCAGAGGCCAGTCAACATAAATCCAACCTAAAAATAACTTCCTGGAATATCGCAGGGCTGAACAACAACTCAAGGGCCCAGACATTCCTATCCTTTATGGAAAAACAGGACATAATATGCTTACAGGAATGCTGGGATCAGGAGGAGACCCACATTGAGGGCTTTAGTACCTTCTATATCCCGTCGATACAGGGTAATCGAGGTAGAGGGTCGGGGGGTTTGTGTATCTTCGCCTCCAATCTGTGTAACACAAAACTGTCCACATATATGGCAAGTGGACCCAAAGTAGGGGTGGCTAGATCAATGCAAGGACTTATGGTCAAAGCAAAGGGGTGGTCCCTTTTCGTGATAAACATATACATCAACGTGCCAAAAGTAGATCCTAAAGCTTTAATAGCTGAGCTCACTACAATGCTTACGAGGGGTGGGCAGGACGCAGATTGTACTTTATTAGTAGGCGATTATAATTGTCACCTATGTCCTTACAGTGCCACAAAAAACTGTGGCATTTATAACTTAATAGGTGACCCCACCACACACTTTGAACACTCCATTATGGGTAACATGCTAAACCAATTAATGCACGATTGGGACTTGGGGTTTGCTAACGAATTATGTGAGCCTTCTGTAGCTTTTCAGACAACCTTTTTGGGCGAGGGTCAGGCACTGTAATTGATTACATCCTAGTGTCCAATAGGAATTAGGGTTGTTTGGAGGAGTTTAAGACGGAAGACCTGGCATTAAGCGATCACTTCCCGATTAGCACCACTATTTCTGTCGGGAAGACCGAGAGCTCTGTGTCAAGCATACCTAGTATTCTTCACGGTCACTCAGTGTCACTGGCAAGAAAGAATGGATATGCCATAAAATGGGCAAAAATTGATTCTACAAATTTCTTGAAGGATTTAGTCCAGAAAGAATTGAAACAATTCACGACCTGCCTAGAATCTAATATTAACCCTCAGTCAATTATAGAGGCTTATGGAAGGATAACTGTCACCATAAATGATAAGTTAACAAAAAAACTAAAGATAGGGACAGTAAAGAGAGTACACGGCTGGTTTAACTCCGCCTGCTCCAAAGCCCATAAAGACCTGTTACAGGCATTAAAGACAGTCCCTAAAGATATTAGTTTGATTAAGGATGCCAGGCGAGTATATAAACAGACCCTACGTGATAGACAGGACGAACTGAAAAACCAGGCCTGGGAAGCCCTAGTAAAGGCAAGTGCCTTAAGGGATAATATTTCCTTCTGGAAAGAAATCAATGCCCCCTTCTTCTCCACGGACAGCAAGGCCGATTCGATGAAGATAGCCATAACGGAAGACGTCTGGGTTGATTTCTTTACTTCCCTATATAAAAAAGACCTAATAACTATGACCCCAGAATATGATTTTAACAATAGGCAGGGGGAACAGGCAGTGATGCAAGATAGTTTCCCTTTAAATATAGTCATTACCCCCCCATAGGTCGAGCTAGCAATTTCCCAGAGCGCTAATTTAAAGGCCCCCGCCCAGATGGAGTTCCCATTGATTTATTTAAAGAAAATGTAGATCTTTGGGCTCCTCTATTAGCAAATGTAATAAACGCGTACAGCAAAATGGGTTTTCCTGACACATGGCACGAAGCCATAGTAATTCCAATATTCAAAAAAGGGGACAGACAGGACCCAAAATGCTATCGCCCTATTTCTTTGCTAGATACCCTGATGAAAGTTGCAGGCAGAGTATTATTAACTAAATTACAAACCTGGTCTAAGAGTAAAGGGATTCTATCGAAATTACAGTATGGTTTTGAAACTGGTGTAGGCACTGTAGAGCAGGGTTTAAACCTGGCCCTAATAACAAATAAATATATTGGAAGGAAAAAAGGGAATCTGTTCCTAACATTCGTCGACCTAACCTCGGCTTTTGATTGTTTAGACCATAGTGTGCTATGGAAAACCCTGGTTAAATTGGGGATAGATAAAAACATTCTATATTTTATACAGGAACTATATAGAGACGCAGGTGCCACGGTCAGATACGGCAAAAATGGTGAGCGAACTAAAAAATTCCCTATAGCAAAGGGTGATCGACAGGGCTGCATCCTTGCGCCATTTCTTTTTAATTTATACATTAACGAGATAGCAGACTTTTTAAAAGATCTTGAAGTGGACTATCCCAAAATAAATGGCACCTCAGTACCACTACTATTATATGCTGACGATGCCGTGATCATGGCTCGCACGCAGCTGGGTCTTCAGAAAGCGCTAACAGGATTCTCAACCTTCATGACCACGAGAGGCTTAAAAATAAACGAGGGAAAAACATTCACAATGTCATGTACATTGAGGAAAAATATACCAGATTGTAAAACCTTCGTTAACAACACTAAGATAGCTATGACCAAAACCTTTTCTTACCTAGGAATCATATTTAATAACAGGGGCACATGGTCAACAGCAATAACCTCCCGGAACCTGGCCTTTTCTCGCACGATAGGTGCTCTTAAACAATTTGCTAAAAGACTGGGTAGGAAACCTGTAGACATATTACTTAAGATTTATGCAGCTAAATGTGTGTCCACTGCTGTATATGGGGCAGGCATTTGGGGACTAGCAGATTGTACAAAAATCAGTGGAAAATGCTTTTTTGAGGTACTTATTATCAGTCCCCCGCTCCACGTCTACTACCATTTGCCACAATGAACTGGATAGAGTCCACATCACCGATCTGATAAAGATAGCGCCAGTGATGTTGTGGTTTAAGATCTGGACATGTGATGATACAGGTTTCAACAGGGAAGTAATCCAAGACTGTTTAAATCATTCCACTTCTAGTAAGCAGTCATGGTTAGCCTATGTGAAAAAGTTTTTGTTCTCTATTGGTAAACCAGATCTCTACCTAAATCCCTCATCATGCTCACAAATAGCAAAAAAAGCTCTAAAAGTGGCATGCCTTGACTTACTGGAGGAAAGGAGATGGTACCTAGACGGGCACAAGTCTACCATAGTAGCCCATCGTAACATCCTACATGGTACAGGCCTTCACGCTTATCTAGCCCAAACCTATTCGTGTTATCACAGAATGCTCCTGACTCGAATGAGGACGGAGTCATTCTACAGGTTAATATCATTTCCGGCCCCGAATGATTGGTCTGTTAATTTGGAAAAATGCCCGTGTGATGACCTATCCAAACAGTCAAACTTACATTGCATTTTCTTTTGCAAGTATTACCAGTGGGGGAGAAAAAGATATCTGTTACCATTGTTAAAGACATGGGGTTTGAGAACCTGTAAAACTGCACTGGTCAGACTATACATGATGCAAGATGAACTTACCATAGTGACAGCGATAACATTTTTGACCTTCACTGTAAAGTGTAGAGGGACCATGGGCAATGGTTAGGACTTCATGGATAAACAAAAATTGTAAAATCGTATTATATTGTACCTTATCACATCAGATAATACGTAATACAGGAGTCTGTATGAATTCCAAGAGTCTTTCAATGAACTTTAGAAATTTTTATACATTTTAATGAACTTCATCTGTTCTGTCTTCATGATATGTATTTTTGTAAGAAATTTTTTAATGAGAAAAGCTATTTAGTCTGCCTACGTTTGTATTTTGTATGCTTTTATGGTTTTTAGTCAAAATACCGAATAAAGCTATTTTTGAATTTGAATTTGTATATATATATATATATATATATATATATATACATATATATATATATATATATATATATGTATATATATATATATATATATATATATATATACAAATTCAAATTCAAAAATAGCTTTATTCGGTATTTTGACTAAAAACCATAAAAGCATACAAAATAAGGCGGTAAGCACCCGCCTGTGAACAAGGCGGGTGCTTACCGCCGAAACGCGTCAAGCAGCCTATATGCAAGAATAAACTTATTTGGAATCAACCAAATTTCACGGAGTCAGTGCCTTACTTGGATGAGAAAGTATGGAGTGTTCCAGATATATATATATATATATATATATATATATATATATATATATATATATATATATATATATATATATATATATATATATATATATATTTGTATAAAAAGTGCTTTAATGCATAAATATAAAATATGACAGCATAATACAAAGGTTTTGGATGGCAGTGCCACTATGCCTGTATAGTCAGAATGCTGTTTGTTCTAAAGTGCCATTGTGAATCTATGGATGGATGCAAGGATATAGGTAGAGGAGTGCGTTCGACGCTGGGACCTTTGTGCTACTTTTTGTGGGGACTTTCTTTTCTTAAGCTTAGCCCTTGAAATCTTGGATACGGAGACCGCTCTGCACTCGGAATCTTGGTGATACTTTGCCAAATGGTGGGAACCTTAGTCTGTGAAACGTTGGATATGGAACTTGAATTTTTCGAGTCGCCTTGAAATAAAAATTTTAATTCTTTTTTTTAACCTCCGTGACAATGAACTTGAATATCTGTAAATTATATACCAAAATATCCGTAAGCGTCCTATTGAAATTTATTCACACAATACTGATTGTGATATCACGTAATACTTATTCTGTGATGTATAGGAGCCTGTGAAAGGGTTTAAGTTATTTGTTTATGTTTACTGAAAAGAAATCACGTGACAGGGACATATATAAATGGTGATAAAATTGCGCTTGTCAGTTCAAAAAAGCTGTTTGACCAGCCGAAATGCTTTATCAGAAATTGGTGCCATTTGATTAAAATGCAGTACTTCTTTACGTTTGCAGGTCTTTTTTCTTGATTGGGACTTATTCATATTTTTAATGCTTCAGGTAGAGCTTCGGAGCCTGCACCACCTACTCAAAATGTTAATACTCAAGTTTCTCTTGTTATACATATATTCTGTGCTTCCAACATAGATAAAACACCTGCAGTTCGAGATGAGACCATAGAATGCTTCAACGTATCGCCTCAGACTACTCAAAGGGAGGACTGTGTTGTCGGGGAGCATTCTTCTCCTATGATAAGTATGCTCTGAAAAAATTTAAAATTTAGTACATTTACTTACAATAATTCTGTATTGTATTTTTAGGTCAAGCCTAGCGCAGCGCGCATCCCTTGCTCTATGAAAACGACCTCTTGAAATCGCTCTGGACTTCTGGACTAAGGCTTGTGGTTACAAGCAACATGAGCGCGCACACACCACTGCAGCTGCATTCCTCGTTCGTGTTGCTCATAAGCGCAAGGCTTAGACCGGAAGTCAAGAGGACGCTGTAGCGCTTCCACTATTCATATGCGGAATGTGGTCCGTAGTAGAATGATGGTAGCTCAGTTATCTGGGCTTCTCATCACAAAATGTGCGGATAATTCAGGGCAAAACGATGCTTTGGCCATACAGTTGCAAGGAGACAAGAGTCAGGTTAAGGTCGCGATGCTGGTTACTTATGTAACTTGTGTGACACTGAAATAGTTTGGGGGAGGGAAGGGACTACAAACAGACCAATTAGTCTGAGCGTAGATGTTGTGTGCTCATTGTTGGACTTGGCCCTTTTGGCAGGTTCACCCAAAAACTTTTTGCTTTTAATTGTGACCGGATACTAGTTGTTTTTGGCTTCTGCGCACTTTAACACTATGTCCCAGTGTAAAGTGCATGTGCAGTCTGAGTGCGTGTGGTAAGATTGGCCTGCCCTCCCATAGGAATGCATGGGAATGTGTGTGTCCATGGTAGTTCCTGATGTGTGTGGAGTGCAGGGGCGAGTTTGGTATGTGCGAACTTGTGAGATTAAATGCTGGCTCCAGGAGTCAGGATGGGTCTGCCCGGTGGTGAATGGGGAGATCTGCATGTTGATGGCAGGGAGGAGTGCACCTGGTACCTGAATAGGGCTGGGCCTTCCCTCCACAATGCTGGCTCCACCCCCTGTGGTGTGTCTGATGTCCCTAGCCTGCCCTGTGAATAGGGAGAGGTGCTGAGCACAACAAAGTGCTCCAGAAGCAGTTGCATCTGATTTTCCCTTAACCCTGTGCTAGGAGACAAAGGAAAATGTGTATAAAAAGGGGCTGTGACCCCATGAAAAATGTTCCATCTGTGACCTAACTTGAGGGGGGCCTGCTGCTGCTGCTGGGCGCCAGGAGGACCGCCACTGGGGACTGCCTCCCTGCTGGCAGGCCCTGTGAGCTGGCCCCTGGGCTAAGCCTTTGCCCCCCCTGCCCTCTGAAGGACTTCCCTTGGACTTCTTGCCTGTCGCGCCTGGGAGCGCTTTATTTTTCATCCTAAAAAGCAGGCGCTGTAGTTCTCCTGAGGAGCGACGTCCTCGTGGGCTGCAGCACTGATCTGCGATCATCTGCATGAGGGAACCCCCAGCGTGGAGTTTTCCCCGCGGTTGTGCTTGGATGCGGCGCAGGTGCTCACCCCGCAAAGCCAGCCGCATTGGTGGGGACCCGGGATTCCCCCACATATTGACTGATTTTTAATCCCTAGCGGGTGCCCACCCCACCAGAGACCTTGCCGCTTTGAGATATCCCCTAGCGGGTGCCCACCCCACCAGGGATCTTGCAGTTTCTTTATATCCACTAGCGGGTACCCACCCCGCCAGGGACTGCTGCATTAAAATGGGTGCCTACCCCGTATGGTAAAGAAAATCACTGCCGCAGCTCTGGTGCCGGAGAGTGAGAGAAACCGGAAGACAGGCCTCCGGAAGCCCTGATTGTGCCGACCTGCGGCTGGAAGCAGAGAAGTGCGGCTGTTGACGCTACTCAAGACCAGCTTCCCAGGTAACACTTCGCTCCTTTGAACAGAGACACTGTGAGCGGGTTTGGAGTCGGCGGGGCTGCCCGGACCGGGAGTTTGGTTGGCGGGCAGGCCGGGGACAGTGGGAGTAAGATCCGAGCCTCAGAAGGGGGCGACCGCGTATCGTGTGACCGGGCTGTGGAAATCCCAGTAATCTAATTTCCTGGGACCTGGACCCTGGTGAGTGGGGGCTGCCAGTTGACACATTGCCAGTATTACAATTGTTGTTGGGGGCAGTTTTTACTGAGAAGAGCCCTGGGAGGAAGCCATTCTCCCAGCAGCTTGTTCATTTGCACACCAGCAATTAGTGGGCAGCTAAACTCTGGCGCACCTTTGCTGTCGCTGCTTTGTGCAGCTAGCCCTGACTGTTGGACAAAGGGCGTTTGAGGCCCATGGAAGGCCAGTTGGGGTCAGTACCTACTGTCATTCTGCGTACGGTGATTGGTGATCTGGGATTGTGACGAGAATTGCCTAATGTGATTTACGCGTAATGTGCAATGCCTTTATGCCTGTGATACCTCTAACTGTGTTTTTATGCTTAGGAGGCTGTTTTGCCTAGTATAGTTATACTAGTCAGTTTATGTGTCTCTGCGTGATCTATGCCTAAGGTGATTAGTATTGCATAGTGTGTACCTGCCTTTTACCAGTGGTTACTGGTTGTGTCCCACAATTGTTATTTCGTGCTACAATTATTCTATGTTCTAGAAATGCTATTTCTTCTAAGTGCTGATTCTGACAGTAGGCCACGTGACCCTGTCAGGTGTAAATAATACTGTGTAAATACTGCCCAGTGCCAGATGGCACAGTGTAATTGTGTGATTATGATCTAATGTGTTTATAGTAATACAAAGGCTATTTTTATATATAACCTTGTGTGGAGTTCCTTTTTGTGGTGTGCCTAGTGTGTTGCTGCTGTGTGTGTGAGCTGCGCAAACGCTTTACACATTGCTTCCGGGATAAGCATGACTGCTCGTGCCATGCTACCAAGGGGGTGAGCAGGGGTTATCTTTGGCGTGTAACTCCCTTGCCCTGACTAGAGTGGTGGTTTCTGCCTGGCTTTGGCGCAAGCCTTAGCCAACCAGAAATCCCAATTCTAACACTCAGACTCCCGACAGAAAGCAGACCCCATCCAGGCAGCCTGGGAGATGCACCAACAAGACAGTGCGGCCCCCTTTACTCACACTTTTCACCAGAGCCTTGTTGGTTATTATTTTACAATGTGAGTGTGAAATTGAGACTTCAGTCCTAAAGTTGGCGTTCTAAGCATCCAAGCACATTTCTGTGCTGCAGGTGGGCGTCGACGAGACAGGCGATGGATGGTGTGTGCCCCAGGAAACTCCCGGAGGGTGGTGGTGGTGTTAATTGGGTGCTTTCTCGAGGTGGCTTGTGTCAGTTGTGTGTACCTGAGGAGGTGGGGAGATACTGTGTATCCATGAGACATTGTTGTTGAGGTGATGTTTACCTCGAGAGGCAGTGATTATTCTGGGTCTCTGAAAAGGTGGCGTTGATGAGGTAGGTGTGCACCTTGGAAAGTTGGTGATATTGTGTGACTGAGGAGAAGTCGTTGATGATGGGTGCGCTTGAGGAGGATGGATTCAAATTTTTTTTCAACATTTTAATTTACAATGTGCTTAACTGCGTAATTTTACCATGGAGCTGCTGTGGTTGGGTAGGTACATAAAAGTGTTTGGATCCGCTCGAAATATGCCACTGGGTGCTCGTAGATACCCCCGGTGGCTCAGCTCTCTCCAAAAGGGTTTCCTTCGAGCGGCCAAACCATAACTCTCTGTAACCTACATGTGCCCCCCACTCCACATTCCAACTCACACCGCCGCTCCTGTTACCACTCTCATACATGGTGTGGCAGGTCACGACCTGTGACGGCATCAGCTCGCTGCCTCCACTGTACCCTCTGGTTTGTCTCAGCGGCAGAAGCCTCTCTGCCTGTCTCTGTCAGGCAACACGGTGCAGTGCACACAGGACACGCACTGTCTGGCTCTGTGCTCCTACGCTGCTGTTGAAGCTATGGGGGCGACGGTGACACCAGGCTTGCCCAACAACACAAGGGTCTGAGGGGCACCACTGGTATACACCACAGGAGCCTTGTCTCTCTCGAGGCTCTTGGAGACCGCTGTCTCTGTGATCTATGGTGCCACTAAACTTGAGAGTCAAGTAGATGAACGTTCAAATAGTGAACATTTGCACGGTGTTTAACTTTGCGCTAACAACAAATTACTCAATTATGAAAGTCCATGCGAGGCTGAAATAAAAAAAACACCCATACCCAACCCCCACACACTCTTGGAACCAAACTCCTAGGAACGTGGGAGTAAGTAAAATAAACAAGCCAGGGTCATCCTGGAAAGGTTTCCTTCATCTTTACAGCTAACACTGTACACATGTTTTTTGAGGTTTTATATGGCGCAAACTCTACCTGAAGGTATCAGAGGCTTTATACGAGCACCAGTTGAGTTACAGATGGACACGTTCATTTTTCTTAGACACAGGCCGATTGAGTGATTTGCCCAGAATCACAGGATGTTGAGCGTTCCTGCCTGGACTCAAACCTGGTTCTCAACCTTCAAGGTCGACTACTCTAACCGTTAGCCCACATCCTCTCCCCATTCATCATCCCTTAAACCATCCATTCACTCTCTCATTCTTCCGTTCATTTATCCTTACACACACATCCAATTCTTCCCTCTTTCCCCGTCTATCCCTCCATCCACCATTCCTGCCAGCCACGATGCTTCTGTTCATAAATAGATCCATCCACAAAGCACCCTTTAGCTCATCCATCAACCCATCCACCCTCCCATTCTTCTTTGCCACATCCACCCACCCGTCCTTGCACTCTTCCTTCATTTGTTCATTTGAGTCGTCCCTTTCGTCCTCCATTTGACCTTCCTTCATGTTTCCTTCCTTCCTGTCTTGTCCAATCAACTTATTAGGCCATGGATTCCAGTGACAACCCCTACTTCATCTGCTAAAATGGGGGTTCATGACACCTCTAAGTCAAATCATTGATCGGCCCAGCTCTGCCTACCTGCCCCACTGAGGTGCTGCCCTGCACTCGCCCAGGGAGCAAGAGCGAGCTTGTTTCCTCAGCTGCACATGTTACTAGCTGACTAAAAATGTCCCATATATGCCATAATTCCTGTTAACACAGATATAAAATAATGGATTTTGCATTTTTTTGTTGTTGCAGATTTATATAGCCCAAACTCGATCCAAAGTGGTTTAGATGAGCACCAGTTACATTACACAAGGACACATTCATTATTTTGGTAGGCGGGGAGAGTAAGTGATTTACCCAGAATTACAGAACGTTGAGGTAAATGCAGAGGCTCTAACCCATTTCCTCAGCTCCAAAGTCGACTGCTCAAGCTGTAAGGCTACATCCTCTGGCCAATACATACTGGGTGCAATAAGAGCTTCATCCTCAGATACATTTTGGCAGATCAACCCTACTGATACTTACTGGAAACAAGCACTGGCATGGCCAATAGATCTCGCTTTTGGGACCTTATAAGTATTAAGTTATGCAGCACAATATCCTTGGTGCAACAACATCAACTGTTGCATGCCTACACACTTATAAGGTCCCAAAGGCGAGACCTATTGGCTATGCCAATGCTTGTTATGATATGACTTTACCTCCAGCATAAAGTTCTTCCAGCATAAAGTTGCAATACTTTCATTTTAGCAACACATAGTATAAAAACATAAAAATGTGTATAATCATAAACTAACCCTATAACTACAACACTAAAACATTTTAAGTTGAGCAGTGTTGTGTAAGGGTAGACGTGTCATTATTCATGAAAGCAATTCGGATTCGGATAAATGGATTCACATTTTAAACGCATTAATAGCACATTATTCATCACTCTATGAACACTACCGTTCATGAATGGTAGCAATTATCCAAACATTACTATTAAAATATACAAATCCAATGAAGTTTCCCGGAGTCAGAGCGAACGATAACGAACAGTCCATTAGAGAGAATTAATGCATCACACCCATACATTTTAACTGCTGATTCTCTTATAACGCTGCTTTGTGCATCCGCAATAGTTAGACTAAACCACCAATCCTCCAAGATTGTCAGATAAACCTGGCAACAGGATGCTGCTGGCTCACTAATAGAATAGTTGCTAAGCAACGCGGTACAGAGGCTGCACAACTTTCAACTTGAAAGAATATAAAACAAGCATTTGCCTGTTGCAGGCCTCGCATATGTGAGAGTTAGAGCCATTAACACTGTGAATGACAATGTCTTTTACCTATGTGTTTTGGATAAGGACTTTGAAAAACATAGGAAAGATGGGCCTCTTGGAGAACTTTGTGGCTTGGTGAAAGGCCAGAAGTCAGGCACTGCAGCTGTGCTTTTGAGACAGGCGGGTGAGGAAAGAGAAAAGGCTAAGAATAAAAAAGAGAAAAGGGGGAGTGCACAAGGGCGAAATTGAGAACAGAGAGAAAGGGCAATGAGAAATGATAGTGTGAAAGATATCACGGAGACGAGAAAGGAGAAATTGATAGGGACATGAACGAGGAAGAGAAAAAGCAGAATAAGGGCAAAAAGGGACATCAATGTGCAAAAATAAGGATAAGAAAGAGAAAGGAGATGGTAGGGATAAAGAGAAAGAAATAAAAAAAGGCAACATATACATGAAAGAGAAAGGGATGAAGGTCATAGAGTGTACAGTGAAATTAAATTGGGTTTTGAGAAAAGGAGGGTAGGTTGTAGGAGAGGGAGGAAAGGATGTGGAAGAAGTAGGGCAGAGAGGAAATGGGGAAAGAAAAAGGAGAGGGTAAATTGGGGCTAGAATTTTTTTTTTTAAGTGAGGAACAGATCAGAAAATGTGAGATAGAAGGTAACGATAGACCGAGTCGAACATGATGCAGAGGAGAGAGAATGAAGGGAGGAAGTTGTGAAGAGGAGAGAAGAAGCATGCGCGAATTTTGGGAATTCACGATCCGCGAATTTGCGGATTTGCGAATTCGCGATCCGCAAAATTCACGAATTTGTGCGAATTTTTGTTTTTTGCGTGTTCGCTGGGTTTTTTGCTTGTTCGCAGGGTTTTTTTGCGTGTTCGCAGGGCTTTTTGCGTCTTCGTGAGCCGCTTGCATAGCTAAGTTACCCATGCATTCGTTTATGGGAGAGGGAGAGAGAGATAGATAGATAGATAGATAGATAGATAGATAGATAGATAGATAGATAGATAGATAGATAGATAGATAGAAAAAGAGAGAAAGAGAGGGAAAGAGAGAGGGAGAGAGAGAACGAGAGAAAGAAAGAGAGGCCGGATCTCCGAAGGGCCAGATTCCTGAGTTGCCCCTACAGAACATACAGCTTTTTATTTTTAGCAAAATGCATATGAAAATTGTGCTGTAAAGGTCTCTTTTAGTTTAACCCCTCCTGACAACTCAAAATGGGTGTATTTGCCATCCTCTCCCTTCTTCCTGTTTTTTATATCTGTAAGTGCTTCCTGATGAGGTTTAATTCCTTGGACAGGTGCCTCGTTGCCTACTTGTAACTATTCTCTGACCCTGCTTCAAGGGTCAGAGCAGGGTCAGAGAATAGTTGCAAGTAGGCAACGAGGCGCCAGGAAGCAATTAGCAGCAGGTGTCCAAATTGAAGTTAATTTGTTTGGAAACCTTTTGTAAAAGGTTACAAAGAAATTAGGTTCAACTTTTGCACCTGCTGCTGTAACCCTTGCTTGGCTGAAAATGTGTCCCCGCTGATTCGCGGAGCTTACAGCGATTTTGCGAGATTCGCGGATTGCGAGATTGCGGAAAATCCGCAAATTCGCCCGCGAAACGGATTTTACGCCCACCCTTAATGAAGATTTGGAAAAGAGAGAGGAGGGACAGGTAGAATGGGGATACAAAAGCCCTGTAAGAAGTGGAATTAGTGTAGGTGATGCAGTGGCACTATGCACAGGTATACAAGAGCCGGCTGCGCATCCATCATGGTTATTTTTTAAATATCCAGGCAGGGAGAAAAAGGGCCCATGTTATCATAGCACCACTACTACCCTACCAACTGAGACATCAATGTGCTAAATAAGGCACAAACTGCCCATCACATTATTTATTTCTATTTTGGGTTTTCAAAACATTTATTGAAAATAAACCAGACAGAAAACATGTTATGGTGATGGCATTATGAAGAGAGAGTCAGAGAGGTCTGGTCTGATATGTGAGTTAAGTCCAAGGAGTCAGTATCGGCAAGTTAGTAGACAGCAGGGAGGGGTTCAGTCGCAACAGCGTCAGAGGCGGCTTGCTTGTCGTTGGAGGTAAGATGTGAGCGGGCCCCATGTGTCAGGAGGTCTACTGGCCGCAGGCATCAGTTCCCAGAATTCTCCAAGGAGCGTCTGACAGTGGGCAGCATCATCCAGCCATCCCTTGACTTGGGGTACCGGCTTGAGGCCCCAGTGATGGCCACCCGTCGCTTAGTGAGCACCAAAGCAGCACAATCAATTTGCGATTAGTGTCTGAAATATCCCTTACATGACCCAGGATGCAAAGCAGGGGGTCAGGAACGATGCGTTGAAGTGTAATATCACTAATGACAGTGCACACCTCCACCCAGAATGAGGAAACCAATGCATGCATCTGTCAGTGTCCCTTAAGCCTATCTTGTGTAGTGACGCAGGGGTACAGTAGAGTCAGTGTAGGTACTTGAAGTAGATTACAGTAGTACCAGCGCTCGGGAGGGAGGTCGCTACCCAAGCCAACACTCCACGCAGAATGAGTGCATTCCATGACAACGGGGGAGGCGGCCAGAGTGATCCTATTTTTCCACCCCATTTTTAATGTTACTACCTAGAGGCAGGAATAAAGTTTATTGAAAGCCTACTGGGCAGGTATTTTTAAACATATCACCTAGTCCACTCCACTATCACACCCGCACCACACATAGTCAATTATAAGTGCTCCTACGAAATTCGCAAGCCGCAGCACGCCCCAGCCCGTAGAGGACTGGGATGGCCCCAATGATGAAGCATGTCACCATGGGGCAACCCTGGTGAGTGAGGGGACACCAAGAAAAAGAGCATTTTTTTCTTTTTCTATCTACTATACCATCCAGACCAACCCCATTGAGCGTTGTGAATGGATTTATAGTGACCGGCTAGGCTCTCAGGTATCTGGTAACAGAGACCTTATGTTGAATGTAGTATTCGGAGGGTGAGCCTGAGCCTTTTTCCTCCCTCTAACTCCCTTCTCTTTTGTATTAAAAGATGACATCTGACCCTGCTAGAAGAAGCTACATTGCATACAATGTATTTGTCAATCGAACAAACATTGTTAGGTGAAATGCAGTCGTCATGTGAAAGAAAATTGATGGGCGGGAACGAAAAATTTATATTCAACACTGAAGTAACAGAATTTTAGGTGGTGTGATGACCTCTCCTCCTCTTTTGTCCAATCGAAATTGGGAATCCTTACACTTGCAACGTTGGGGAGTGGTACACTGCCCTGGAATATGGTATAACTAGAGTAGGCTTAGCTAGTTAATTTGTCCGACTTGTCCGAATACCTGACCTGTCACTGACCCGACGCACTCAATAGGTGATTAAGAGCAAGTGGCTGCGGAGCACTCTGTCAGAAGATTTGCTGACCCAATCGGGGTTCTGGGAAGTTGAAGTGCTGGCGAAGCACTATGCTAGTGAATGCGGTAACCCAATCAGGGTTTTTGCTGATTCCTTGCAGAGAGGGAGTACCGCAGGCGTTGCAACTATACTGCGGGTGCTGGTCTTAACCTTTGGCGGTCCGGTCCTGATCCAAATCTGGGTTTTCCAGTCTTGATTCTGATCTGCACCCGCTGGCCTACTGGCAACTGTATTCTTTTGGGTTTCTTCTGTCCTTTCAACTGACCCGTGGCCAGGGTTGGTCTTCACACTATTCTAGGTAAATATAAATCTGTATGGTTAATCGTTATTATATTTTGCGTCCTTTTTTTTACCCTCCCTAATTTGTTAAAGTTTTGATTGCATATGTTCCTTTTCTTACCCTTCCTTTGGTAAATGATAAATTCGTATTTTACAGTTTATTAGCATGTTCCATTTTTCTTACCCTCCTTATAGTTGAATGCTAAACATTTCTCATAATTGCATATGTGTTTCCTTTTGCACCCTCCCTTTAAAGTGATTAAACTTGGTTATTTGATTTAATAGTGTGTTCCATTTCTTCCCTTCCCTATAGCTATATGCTAAAAAAAAATTGTGGTTTCATATTATGTTCCCTCTTTTCCCTACCCTTTCAAAATTGCGTAAAGCTATATTATTTAGTATGATCCTTTTCTTTACCCACCCTTACAAAATTGTGCAAGTTTGTTAAATATAATAGCATGTTCCTAGTTCCTACCTCCCCTTTATCTTATTTTGCTAAATGATTGGCATAATATATCTTTTGCATAGTTATACACTATTTCTAATCTTGGTTATTGATAGTCCTATTGCTTTTAATCTTTGGATCATGACTTAGGATGAAATTTAGATAAAGGTTTTAAAACTTCCTTGAGTCTGAGGTTATTATATGAGTGCAAATGTTATTGTGTTTTTGACTGCCTACTTTAAAACTAACTCCCTGATCCAAGAGGTTATAGGCACCAGTGACAAGGATTGGTAAGTCAATGGTATAGGCCCTAGTAGTTAAAATATCTGGTAGTGGAGCGCGGGATACTGGATCAAGTAAATGTGAAAATTTGATTATGGGCCCAGGTGAGTATGGCAAATTTATAGTCGGGTGACCGGCACGCTCTAACAGTATATTTCTTTGGTATCAGAGGAAAGGTTAGGGTTTAGTTAAATATAGGAAGTTACTTAGTTAGTTGGTTATGATTGTCATCATTTTGTTGAGCGACTAAATGTGATATTATTTGAAATGTTTTGAGATTTATTTGATTCTGTTGATGCTGTATTAATTTTATGTATTAACCAAAATCGTTCGTACCTGTTTTATGTTTGTTGGAACCCCCAGGGGCAGAATAGCGGGTGGTAAATGGAAGCCACATCGCAGTGGGGTCACTTACTCGCAGGAAGTTAGTGCATGGTTAAGTACAACCGGAAGAACTATTTAGGGTTTTCTGTATGAATGTGTGAATAAATGATAGCAAAGAGTTCGCTAGCAAAACTATTGTTGTGATATCACCTAGAAAGGGTCACACAGAAGAAGTAGCAGGTTTGTCTGAGCTTGATTGATAGCAAAGGGGTTCGCTGGTGAAACTTTGGCCTTAGTATATATCCCAGAGTGGATTAGTCCAGAGGAGTAGCAGGCTCTTTAATGCTTGTATGAAGGGTAGACAGAAGAGATCTACTCGTAGTATATGAAAAGTAAACGGAATGGATTTAATTGCAGTGAAATATTTCTTTAATTTCTAGTCATTTGGGTACAGTGGCGAATGTTTTTACGGTGTTGATTAAAAGAAAATCGCACTTTAAAATAAAAGAATTGAGTCTTTTCATTACCTTGTGAAGGAGGGAGTCAGTTGCGTAGCTGCGCTGACGTCAATCAGAGCCGCGCTGGTATTGGTCGAGACAGCTGCATGTAGCTGAGATAATATTGTAAAGTAGAGGTGAGCACAGGAGCGTGGGAACTCGCCTCACGAGAAAAGCAGCGCAATCATTGGCTAAGACTATTTGAAACTGCATTGTTGATTGGGCAATAAAAGACGCACGAGTATTGGGAGCAATTTGTAAACAAACTGGAGTGATATTGTACGATTTGAATTTTGGAAATTATATGTGGCATCCAACTAATCCAGAAACTCCACCTGATAGAAGATACTTAGGGTTTTCTAGAGAACAGATGCTTAGAGGTAGACCTTACAAAATGTACGGAAGTGAGAGAAAAATGTAACTTGTAAACAGAGTTAAGAATTTCTTTAAAAAAGATAAACCAATCAAAACTAGAGAAGTAGTTATTATTCCCCCACCGAATACTCCCGCATCATTTATGATGTGTGACAGAGGTTACCACACTTGTGTATGGTTAGAGAACTGGGTGGAATACACTAAAGGTGACGGAATTTTGGCATTTCCCCTAGAAGGCACATTTAATGGCAGAATTTTGTTCAATTTAAGGACTCGAATGGACGATTTACATCCTAGACCTAGACTAACGCAATGTGAGGCACTAGAAGAATAGGAGATTGAGACTTTTGAGTGAGACAGACCGAGAACTGACAAGGGATTGAGTAAATTCTACTCTAAAGTTACACGAGATTCCAGGGATAAACAGATGAAACAATGGAGACAGGACATGCTAGTGGAAGGATTATATCCTGTATTAACGTTAGAAGATCCCACAGGAAGTAAAAGGACTAAAAAAAAAAAACATTTAATGACTAGTGGGGATTCAAGTGATGATTATATGGAGGAATTATTAATGAAAAATCCACTTCCTTATTATGAGGAACCAAGTACATAAATCCGAACGCCCCATTTTTAAAACCTCCTTTAATTCCACAAGTGGTACATGAGACATCCATCGAAAGGGTATTACAAGAAAGAGAAAGAGAAGCTTTAACTAAACAGAGAAGTAAATTGATTCAGAAAATTTCTCAATTAAACACAAGTCCCGAAGGTCTGACAATTCCAGTAACTATTGGCCCAGTTGCTCCTTTGTACAGAGATAAGCAAGCTAGTCCAAAAGCTCCGGTTATAACTACATCAGTAGTACTGCCAAGAAAAGAACCATTGATAATAGATGATCAGGCAAGCGAATGTGAGTCAGTAATATCCTTAATGGATTTACCAATAAGAGAACCCGAAGGTAGTTCAACGAGGAAGACCACTCCTTTAAATTCGAGAGAAGTACAGATGGAGACATCCTCCGGTACGGGAAGTGCCACTGTGGTAACTCCTGAAGAGATAGACAGATGAACACGAGAAATAGAAAAACCAAAAACACAGCCAAAGCCATTAGATATATAAAAATTGAGAATTGAATTAGAAGAATTGATGGCTGGAAATGTGGGATTGGACAGATTAAATACTTTTAGTGAAGATTAATTATTATTCATTTGTAAAAGCATTACTAGGAACACAAGGGTGTTTCATGAGAAATTAATCGACACTGCAGCCAGCATGGGAATTGACATTGGTAAATCTAAAGTATTGCAGAAACCCTATCGAGTAGAATTTTCTGACAAGGATGTGGAAAACACGAATGTGTCAGAAAGAAAGGTGAGGATAAGAGAGTGTAAAGATGAGGCGGAGGCAGGAACTGCAGTTTAGAGATTTATTCAAGAGAAGAGAACCGTCCAGCATGAAGGAGAGACAGGGCAGCTGCAACTGCCAAACAGAGAACATTGGAGGAGAATGCACAGTACATGAAGAACCCACAGGTGACATCATGAAGTTCCAACAAGTATTGCATAATACAGATCACCACACACCTCCCCCCTTTCTAAAAGAAAAACAAGATGAAACAACAATGAATGATGAATCAAATATAGTCACGAAATCTGTTGGGTCTAACAGTCAACCTTGAGCTTTTCCTTAAACCATTGTCAATTGGGACATTGGGGGTAGGAACAGTTGCACGTGAAGCACGAGAGGGATCTCTGGCAACGCGAGAAGTGCTCCACCAATTACCATTAGACAATTTGACAGCATTTTTGCGAACTTCCACAACTTGTTGGGAATCAAGAAACTTGGAAAGACCTTTCTTAACAGTGACAGGATTTTTGATCCTGACCCAATCACCAGCATGAATACTGTGGAAAGACCTCTTGCGATGTCCCACGTCACAAGGCAGAGAGTTGGAAGATTTTTTGTTGGCACAATCCCATGCCACTTCCAAATCACAACCTTTGTGGAGACTTTTGACCATCCAAAAGGGAAGAGCTTGAGAAGAGGCTTAAGCCCAGGCCAGGTCTAGTCAAGAGTATCATTGAGGCCCCTGCCCCTTCTAACAAAGAACAGCTTCTGTCCTTTCTCGGCCTCTGTGAGTTCTACTCCAAATTCATGAGAGACTACGCCAAGACCACTGAATGTTTTAGACTTCTACTCAAAAAAGGTGCCACCTTCAGCTGGTCTGATGAGTGTGAAAAAGGTTTCCAGCTCATCAAAGAACACATCACTAAAGCTCCTGCTCTTCAACCTTTCAATGGAAACAGAGAAACTTTTGTCACCGTTGACGCCTGTGAATATGGCCTAGGAGCTGTTCTCTCACAATTGGCCTATGGTAAAGAATTTACTGTGGGGTTTGCCTCCAGGACTCTCCGCCCTGTCGAGCGAAAATATTCTGTTATTGAAAAGGAACTGCTGGCCTGTGCTTGGAGTGTTGAAAAGTTTAAATCTTACTTATGGGGCAGACCATTTGTTCTTCAAACCGATCATCGACCTCTCGTCGACATTCTATCCGGCAGAAACGTCAAGCGCACAACCGCACGGTTGGCTAGACTCTCCACCAAACTGTTAGAATTCAACTTCAAAGTTATCTACATTCCTGGGGGCAAGAACAAACGTGCTGACTGTCTTTCCAGGTTACCTATACAAGAACCTAACGAAAATGAGTGGGAAACAGAGATTGAAGAGTGTTTTGTGGCCAACATTTCACAAATTTCCCTTTCTTTCGCTGAGAATGATTGGGTTAATGCTGTTGAGAATGATGCTGTACTTAGGGATGTTGTCTCCTTCATTCAGAAAGGTTGGCCCAAGGAAAAATCTCTTTCTCCTGAACTCCAGATTTATTGGAAAATCAATTCCGAACTTTCCTTGGAAAGTGGCAAAATTGTTAGGGGCAATACATTTATCCCTCCCTCTGTTTATCAGGAAAAGATTATTGCTGATGCTCATTCTGGACATCTAGGTGCCACCATTACTAAAAGAAATGCCAGATCGAATTTCTGGTGGCCAAGAATGGACAATCAAATTGTGGATGCTGTCAAACTTTGCACACGCTGTAACACCAGCGATAAAGTCCTTATTTTGGAAGGTGTTTGTGATTCTGTCGTTCCTCCACCCAGCAGGGCTTGGCAAAAAATCGGCCTGGACTTTCTGGGTCCATTCCATGTTCTTCCCAACACTTCCAAGTACTTCTTGGTCCTCGTCGATCACCTCTCTAGGTGGGTCGAGGTTGAACCTATCAATGTTCCCAATTCAAAGAGTGTTATTGATTGCCTGACCAAAATTTTTCTGAGGGAGGGTTGTCCGGAAGAAATTCTCACCGACAATGGGGTTCAGTTTATCTCTAAGGAAATGAGTGTTTTCTTGAATAATTGTTGTATCAAACATACCAGAACTCCCTTTGCACGCGTGGGTTCGTATCCCATCCTCGTCGCCAATGTAAAGATGAGGCGGAGGCAGGAACTGCAGTTTAGAGATTTATTCAAGAGAAGAGAACCGTCCAGCATGAAGGAGAGACAGGGCAGCTGCAACTGCCAAACAGAGAACATTGGAGGAGAATGCACAGTACATGAAGAACCCACAGGTGACATCATGAAGTTCCAACAAGTATTGCATAATACAGATCACCACAGAGAGCTGATGACATTATTGCAAAAATGGGGAGAACTAGAGAAATGGAAAGCCAGATGGGCAAAGAAAAAGGAAGAGGTTCGATCAAAACAAAGGACTTCAGAGTATGTTTCAAAAGAAGCAGAAAAAGTGGAAAAATGATGTCCCATGCGAGAAGTACCAGGTGGAGGCTATGTGCATGTACCATAGACCCGACAGGATATTTTGTCATTTAAGAATGATTTCTCAAAAGTTAGTGAAAAACCTGTAGAATGGTACAGACAAGTTGAGAGATTTGTAAAAGTTTCAAAGTGTCTTTTGAAAGATTTAGATATATTATTTGACATTGTAGTCCCCGTAGATTTGTGGACAGAATGCAAAATTGCTGTTGATTGGCCTACTGATGAGAACCCTATAGACCCAAAGACAGGGGCACCTTCCGAATATGTAATGAAAAAGAACAATCAGGTAATACTTTACCTTAAAGGAAAGGTGCCTGCAAAAGAAACAGACTGGATGAAAATAGATAGAACCACGAGAGCTGGAAACACGCCGAACTCAGCGCTCTACTCAAGAAACCAACAGCGGACCCCACCGACCTCAAGAATTACCGCCCCATCTCGCTCCTCCCGTTTCCAGCCAAAGTCATCGAGAAGACCGGCAACAAGCAGATGGCCGCCTTCCTCGAGACGAACGGATCCCTTGACCCCTCACAGTCCGGCTTCCGAGCCAACCACAGCACCGAGACCGCCCTCATCGCCGCCACCGATGACATCCGAGCCCTGATGGACAATGGAGAAACAGCGGCCCTCATCCTCCTAGACCTCTCCGCGGCATTCGACACGGTCTGCCACCGCACCCTAGTACAGCGCCTCAGCAACATCGGAATCCAGGACAAGGCGCTGGAATGGATCATCTCCTTCCTCGACGGAAGAACACAGAGAGTCCGCCTACCACCGTACAAGTCAGAGGCCTCCGAAGTCATCTGCGGAGTCCCCCAAGGATCATCTCTGAGCCCCACCCTCTTCAACGTCTACATGAGCCCCCTCGCGGCCATCGTACGCAAACACAACCTCAGCATAATCTCCTACGCCGACGACACCCAGCTGATCCTCTCCCTGACCAACGACCCCGCCGCCGCCAGAGCCAACCTGCACAAAGGGATGAAAGAGGTAGCCGAGTGGATGACGACCAGCCGCCTGAAACTGAACTCGGACAAGACGGAGGTCCTCATCCTGGGCTCCTCACCCTCCGCCTGGGACGACTCCTGGTGGCCTCCTGCCCTGGACACCGCACCCAAACCGACAGACCATGCACGCAACCTGGGCTTCATCCTGGACTCCTCCCTCTCCATGACCAGGCAAGTCAACAACGTCTCCTCGGCGTGCTTCAACATCCTACGCATGCTACGGAAGATCTTCTGGTGGATCCCCACCGAGACCAGGAAGACCGTCACCCAGGCCCTCGTCACCAGCCGACTGGACTACGGCAACGCCCTCTACGCCGGTACCACCGCCAAGCTCCAGAAGAGACTCCAGCGGATCCAGAACGCCTCAGCCAGACTCATCCTCGACATCCCACGAACCAGCCACATCTCCGGACATCTGAGAGACCTTCACTTGCTCCCCGTCAACAAAAGAATCACCTTCCGCCTCCTCACCCACGCACACAAAGCCCTACACGACCAAGGCCCGAGCTACCTCAACAGCCGAGTCAACTTCTACGCTCCCAAACGCCACCTCCGTTCAGCCAACCACGCCCTCGCCACCATCCCCCGCATCCGAAGAGCGACTACAGGAGGAAGGTCCTTCTCCCACCTGGCCGCCAAGACCTGGAACTCCCTCCCTCCCGACCTGCGCCTGACCCAAGACCACCTCTCCTTCAGGAAGAAGCTGAAGACCTGGCTGTTCGAGCAGTAGCGGCAACCCCCCCCCCCCCCCCCCCAGCGCCTTGAGACCCTACGGGTATGTAGCGCGCTCTATAAGTGTCACTGATTGATTGATTGATTGAAAGACGAGTCAGTGCATGCCTATTATGAACGTTTATTACAAATATTCAAACAGTACAGTGGATTGGATAACATAGATATGAAGGATAGGACGCATTTCATTTATCGATTTGTGTTAGGATTAAGACCTAAAATCTCACAATGGATCAAAGATAATAAAATTTGTTGGCAGGTTAAGCCCATAGATGAAGTCCTTAAATATGCTAAATATTGTGAAGATGAGCTAGAAAAGAGTTAAAGAAAAAAGTCATGTGGCACAAGTAAAATTAGCAGAGCAGAAAGGACTACAGTTGAATCAGATAAATAGTAACCAGAATCAGGGTGATGGAGGAAAGCCAAGGGGAAAATTCAATAGAGAAGATGCGAAAAGGAAATTCCCATGTCACGGGTGTGGCAAGGTGGGGGACTGGAAGAACGAGTGCAAGGCTGTGCAGAGTGGTAATGTGCCAAATAATGATTTAAATCTATAGACGCAGAATTAGGTGCCACGGAAGACCCAGCAGCAGGTAATACAAAATCAGTTACCCCCTGCACCTATGCCAAATTACAGGAGCAAAGCACAACAGAGTGTAGATACCACAAATTGGGAAGGAAGGGAAAGAAGAGATACAGCAGCTTCACAATTTCTTCTGAGTGATACATTCTTTTGTGAAGAACCTTACTGACGGTGCCTGAGGGGGGAGGACGAGGAGTGCGTGCTTGGCGCCTCCTTACCGGGAGACCAGTCAGGGCCATATATAGAAGAAAAGGTTGAAGGAAATGATGTCACCTTTCTGTTGGACACTGGTGCTACGCGTTCTACTGTGAGAACAGCAGACCTTCCAAACCTACCCTTCTCGGGAGAAGTGATCCAAGTAGTGGGCGTTTCTAATAAACAAATTAGTACAGCAGTTACAGACCCAATGGAAGTTAGAATAGGGAATTTTAAAGAAATGCATACATTTGTTTTCTGTAATTCAAGTCCTTTAAACCTGTTAGGTCGAGACTTGTTGTGCAAAATAAATTGCACCATTTTCTTTACTCCAAACGAAGAAGGAATTTACAAATTAATGTTAGCGAGACCAGAGACAGAAATTAAAAGACTGACAATAGGAGGCTTACCAGAAGAACTGCAGCAGACGGTAAAACCAGAGGTATGGGACTTTACTGGAAAGGATGTAGGACTAATGGCAAATGTTGACCCGACAATAAGAGAAGATGCAGTTTACCAAAATACTCGACAGTATAAAATGAGCTCAGAAATTAAGGCAGGTGTTGCAGTAGAAATAAAACGTTTGGTTGAAGCAGGCATTTTGCAAGAAGTAATGAGCAGTCCATATAACTCTCCCATAATTGGTTTAAAGAAACCGAGTGGCAAGTACAGGGTCGTACAAGACCTCCGAAAGGTTAATAAGATTGTTCTTCCTCATTGTCCAGACGTGCGAATTCCTGCAGTGATTCTGTATCAGATACCGTGGGAGGCTGGATGGTTCACAGTCATTGACCTGTGTCACACATTTTTCTCAATTCCATTACACGCAGATAGCAAATTTATTTTCTCATTTGAATTTGACAGTCATGTTTTTGTTTGGAATCGTGTCCCTCAGGGGTACACAGAAAGCCCTTCGATTTTTAATCAGATTTTGAAAAAGTGCCATGAGTCTTTGGTACTGCCTGGACAATCAGTCCTGGTCCAGTATGTAGATGACCTACTGGAGGCATCTAAAACTCGAAATGACTGTGCTGTCGATACCATTGCTTTACTGAATCATTTAGGTGAAGGAGGACATAAAGTGTCACCAGAGAAATTACAATTTTGTGCCAAATCAGTGAAATATCTGGGGCACCAAATAGAAAAGGGTGTCCGAAGAGTTACCTCAAAAAGAATCAGAATAATTAGAAACATGAATTTGCCACAAACTCAAAAGGAGATCAGAATGTTTCTTGGAGTTGTAGGATACTGCAGGCAATGGATTGTGGGATTTGCAGTCCTAGCAAAGCCCCTGATACAAATGACAAAGAAAAGAGCCAAGGACCCAGTAGAGTGGGATGACGAAAGCATGACTGCTTTTGTAAAATTACGAGAATGTCTATGTATAGTTCCAGCATAGGAATGCCTGACTATTCAAAGGATTTTGCACTCTTCTGTGGCATACAAGATAATTGTGCACTTTCAGTTTTGACTCAGATTCATGGATTAGTGCGACGTCCAGTGGCATATTTTTCTTCCACTTTAGACCCAGTGGCAGCTGCATTGCCTGGATGTCTGAAAGCAATGGCTGCAACTTGCATGAGTCTTGAGCAGAGTGAATCCATTATTATGGGACATCCTGTAACTGTGAATTTTCCACATGCAGTTGTAATTTTGCTAACCAGGACTAAGACCCAGTATCTCACACCTACTCGGATGACTAAGTACAAGAGAATTCTTGTAGGTGCAGGAAATGTAACCATTGCTACATGTAATATTCTGAACCCAGGAACCCTGTTACCTAATTCACATACTGCCTAAGTAAAGGGAGAAGTTAAACATGACTGCATTGACCTGACTGAATATAGCACCAAACCAAGACCAGATATAAGAGAAGAGCCCTCAATTGATTCAGATTATGAGCTATTTGTGGATGGCTCATGTATGAGACATGAGGAAGGAGGTCTGAGAGCTGCTTATGCAGTGTACACCTTGGGGGGTCCAGTGGAAGCATCCCATCTGCCTGGAGCCATGTCTGCACAAGTAGCTGAATTGGTTGCCCTGGCAAAGGCCTGCAAATTTGGGAAAAATTAGAAAGTAACCATATACACTGACAGCCAGTATTGTTACGGGGTTGTGCATGTCTATGGCCAATTATGGATGCAAAGAGAGTTTCTGACCTCTTCAGGTACTCCAATCAAAAATGGTCAATACGTTAAAGATTTACTGGAAGCAATCCAGTTGCCAAAAGAAGTGGCTGTGGTCAAATGTGCTGCTCACAAATCTGGCAATGACAAAGTGACAGCTGGTAATCGATATGCTGACCAGTTAGCCCAACATTGTGCAAAATATAAAATGGCTGTTAACAAGAAAGTTGAGGTGGGCAGAAACAGCTGCCAACCTATGTTGCTAGAAGGTGTGAATACCTGGGAAGAAGTGAGAGATTTGCAGAAAGCAGCAGAACCAAAAGAAAGGGAAGAATGGAGGAAGCTAGGCTGTCGGAGAAGGGATGAGGATGGTGTTATTGTTTATCTTGATGAAATGCCAGTGTTACCAGACTGTCTGCTTGCTCCTATGGCTAGGCAGATTCATGGAGATTCTCATTTGGGAAGAGATACTATGATACGTCTGTTCAGACAGTCATGGTTTAATACGAAATTCAGGAACGTAGCAGAGGCACTCTGCCAGAGGTGTTTGGTTTGTCAGCAAATGAACCCAGGAAAGAAAACAATAGTTTTACCAGGAAAGATTGGGAAGGCAGAGGGTCCCTTCATACGATTGTAGATTGATTTCATTCAGTTACCCCCTTGTCCAGGATTGAAATACGTACTTGTCATTGTCTGCCTGTTTTCAAAATGGCTGGAAGCTTACCCCACACGTAGGAATGATAGCATCACTGTAGCCAAACTGTTACTTAAAGAGTTGATACCACGTTTCGGTTTTCCTGTAACAATTGAATTAGATAGAGAAAAACATTTTAATAGTGAAATAATGGGTCTAATTTGTGAAGCATTCCAAATTAAGCAAAAATTGCACTGTGCATATCGCCCAGAGGCTTCTGGAGTGGTAGAACAATTGAATGGCACAAGCAAGTCAAGATTGGGAAAGATGTATGAGTCTACTCGATTGGAGTGGCTAGATGCTTTACCGCTTTTTCTGATGGGATTTAGAAGTATCCCAGACCGGAACACAGGCTTGAGTCCCCATGAGATACTAATGGGAAGAGCAATGAGGCAAGCATGGGTGCCAGGACACAAGCTGCTAAATATATCTGATGATTTAGTCCTGGAGTACTGCGAAGAACTGGCTGACCAGGTATGTTCTATCTCTCACCAGGTTGGAGAAGACGCTGTCGCCAGACCAGCAACTCCAGCACATGACCGGAACCCAGGTGATTGGGTGGTGCTGAAGAAACATACTCGAAAATCTTGCCTTGCACCAAGGTGGGGAAAACCACGACAAGTAATTTTGGTTACCACCACATCTGTAAAGTGTGCAGGAGTGTAGTGTAGTTCCTATATTCCCAATAGGCTCTGCGCATTGGAAAAACATATACTATAGTTTAGACGTAGGACTGAAGTCGACTAGGTCTCTATCGTATTTATTAGACTTAATTGTGAGTGCCAGCTAGCTCGGAGAAGGGAATAGTTTCTGACACCCATATAACATGACAACGTTGTTTCCCCAGAATGAAACTTATTTCTGGAGTCGCGGAAACAATAGACAGCTATTTCACTCAGTCATTCGTGCATGCTTCGTTTCACCAGAGTTGCTTAGAAATAGAGAGACGGGCATTTTCAATAAAAGTATTTATTGAACAGTCTTATTTCTTAAGCATAAGAAATGCACTGCTACAATTGAAATGCTAGTTAAGAAGTACAAGGCATATAATACGAATAGTATTATAAAATAGTACTGTAAAAGCATGATATGGTTTCTAAGCCATAAACATAGAATACATAAAATACATACAGTGATAAAGTAATGGCTAAAAGTACTCGACTGGTTCTTCTAAAATACATCTACCCCGGTGTACCTAACCTAAGTCTAGTAAGAGGGAGGAGTAAGTGTGGTGTAGGTTAAGTCTAGTAATTTTTTGCCAAGTATCTGTTCCATGAATTCTCTGAGGGTCTAATCAGCTCCTAATCAGCTCCGTACCTTGGTTTTAGAATGATAGAGGTCTTGTATCTCTCTCTCTCAGGACTCGATCTCCCAGCAACCCGCAAGGGTAGCCTGGAAACACCAGAGCTGGATTTCTCGGCAAGAGAAAAGATAGCGTCTTCTCAGTGCGTCAGTTGGAGGGTCGGCATCCTTCGGCACTTGCAGCAGCAGGGCGTTGGGCAAGTAGTTAATCAATCTGCCCCTAAACCACTGTGTGTTTGACTGGGCAAATTTAGGCATATTTATACTTTGAAGGTGCCGAATTTGACGTAAGATTGGACATAATATCATCACTAGTGTCTCAGTTCCTTGAAAACTCCAGGAGTTCTAGGATAATCAAGCAGTGGGAGGTACCTGACTGCTGAAGGCTGGTTTTCCCAAGAAATCGTTGTGGATTCTCCTAGTTTACTGTAGCTATGCCGTATTCGGGATGCACAGGCTAAGACTAAATAAGTTAATGATTTCTAAATGCCTATATAAGGTTTGGGTGAATTATACCTATATGTGGGCATGAATCGGGAAAATTTCACTAGGGTCCTACATTCCCACATAACACCCACTCCCCGTTTATTAAGTTCAATAGTACATAAGCACTGAACATATCGAAAGCAACGTGTTCACAATCCCACCCAAAAATACAAAAATGCATTTGAATAGGCTTGTGCACATGAAATGAGTATATACTGTATGCAAAAGTTATAGGCGTCATTTAAAATCAAGCATAAATCATGAGCATATATCCTCCTAATAAATAAAACAAAAGTACCTTCATCAATTTGATACCTGAAATCTGTCCCAAACCATTCGTTTTTTAACTGTGTTTGTTTTCGAGATTGAAGCCAAATATTGTCTTTTTAGGAAGTTCAAACACGATATCTTGTGCCCAGGAGCAACATATCTTCAATCTTGTGTACCATACATGGCATATTCCGCCCAAGCGTCTTTAAGTATTATTTTTCATTTGGGGTACGACGTTTGACACTGTGATTCTTTCCATCATTTAATTCTACTTCTCTAAGTAATGATTAGAGGACTACGGACCTTACTCGCGTCTACTAAGCCTTGAAGAAGTCGTCTACACGACGAAACACTTGTCGGCATCAACGTGATTCCTACAGTTCAACGATACTATACGCTTGATTGACACTTTATATTTGGACACTATTCCATTTGTATTGTCTTGTATCTGGACCATATTAGTCTGTGCGCTAAGTTGTTTTTCTTCATTTGCTACACTGTATATTTTGAATGTATGTATAGAGGGGAATCTCATTTTTCCTCATACATGGCAACACTGGATAAGTGGCACAGTGTTTTGTATTGAGCATGCATATATACAAGGTTCTCTAATACTTTGCAAACATTACGGAGGTGATGATTGTTCTTTTAATAACCACTGCCATTTGTTCCCAGTGTGATAATCCTAGTGGATGCCTTGGAGCCCCTAATGAACTGTTTGACTATAATTGAAGAACCCTCTCAAACTTTAAAAGTACCATTAAGGAGGGGCTCATAACAGGCCAACCATCATCTGGCTCGGCCACTGTAGCACCGAACCATTCGCAAGCTAGGGAAACATGCCCTACAGATGTCCCACCAAATCCACCAAATGGGGGCACAAATTGTACTTCAGAGAGAGCCAGCAGTACAATAAGCAATAACACTTACAGAGCTCTAAATAATCAATTTGGGCCAGTTAAGTTAAGACAAATGACCTATTCTGGGGGGAAATCCAAGAAATACCCTCCTGTATTGCTCACAGAGACATGCAAATCTTACCTTATTACAATTGCTCCCTCAAGCTGCTCCCCTCTTCATTGTTTTGAAAGGTGTTTCTAGATACATATAGGAGGGGACCCCTCTGGTATTACTTTGAGGTCAGGGAAAAGAGGGGAAAAAAGTAACCAATACTTAAATAAATTCCCTCAAGACCTATATACTTTTCATTATAAACATGGTTTACATATATTTACTTTGTTCGTGCACAACAATAACATAAGAACTAATTAATTTCATTTCAGTATTTTATTTCATCATTCTTTTGTTTTTCATTAATATTTCTTATAAGTTCATCTTTGTTTATTCATTTTCATTTCTTGAAAATATTTTTATCTTTTTTTTTGTATATATTATTTTGTGAAAAATACATATTACAACAAGTACCAAAAAGTAAAAAAAGTACCAACAAAGTTATTACAAAAAGGGAAAGAGAGAAACCCTGGATTATACAAACACAATAAATACAATACCAATCATACACTCACATTCATTCTAATCCTATTGCCATCCACACATTCCATACAAAATGCAGTATCTGAACAAATCTTGACGTAATCAGGCAGAAATAGCATTTTTTCTGCCTAAATTCATAACCATTAGATGTAAAATGTGGGTTCCACGCAAGGTCGACGCGCGTTTCGGTGGGTTCTGTACCACCTTCCTCAGGACCTATGCAGATACAAACATTCCTTACACAACAAAAGCCAGGGGATTATTCTTTCGCAAGACGTGTGCCTTACAGTCTTCCTTAAAATACAGTTGGCAATATTCAGTATTTCAATGGTCTCAGTATGCATCAAGGAATATTAATTCCTTTTATATTTCTAATTATTGCCACACAGGGGTATCCTTTTTATTAATGTCCTTTTATTCTTAATAGGTATTTCTCATCACAGTAAAAATAGTGAACTGGTATAACACTATTGCAGTTCCTTATTATTCGAACACAGACTTGTAGATAATTTTATTTGATAGCAAACCGGAAACTCTTCTTTTTACACAAGGATCGTAATTTTCGTCGAGATCACTCCTACAACCGTATAATGTAGCGTCTTGCTTCTACACGTCGACTATGCACCCGAGTTACTGCATGGCAAAAGGTATTTGAAAGGTGTTTATCCTTTAAGGAAAGATTTAAAAGAAGAACATAAACAACTCAGGAATAAAGTAGTGCACTGGATAAACAAGTGTTTAGGTGGGACAAGGCTCCTACACGAGCTAGTAAATCACTCCCAAAGTGTAGCCTGGGAGTTACCCCACCTAAAACTGATCAAAATGACTGTGTCATTGTCAACTTCAGAAATGAAAGAGCGGCTTAATACACACTAACAGGGTTTGATCAATCTGGTCACCCATAAAGTGCAATAGAAGGCCGCTTGAAAGCCTTCCAACAACTTTCCAACCCCCTCCTTGTGCTTCTTATACCGTTACCATAGTTAACTCCCCACTGAAGCATTATCTTCTAGTCTTCCCCTTTCCTAATATGATAAATATAAGGAAGAAGGTCTCAGTGTTGTTCCAATTAAAGTGGGTTGGAATGCTATTTCCGGAAACATGGTGGGGGTACGTCCAAACCTAAATAACCTGGACTGGATTGACTTTGTAAATCTTGCAGACTTTGCTTGTTTACAGGAAACATGGATGAAGGAATGATGGAGAACTTCCGCTTAAGTGGTTATCATGCCTTTTTGGAGCCAGCATGCCCCTCCCCCACAGGAAGGCCCAAGGGTGACTTGGCAATCTTTATAACTGTTCCAATCCTCTCAACTAAAATGTCTGAGATTTGTCCTTCGCCTTTCTTCCTGGTGATCTTAGTTACTATTATGAAGGAATATGACATTATGCTGGTTAACTTTTATTTGAATAATTCTCTGCACCTGGCATCAGAGGTCATTGACCCTTTTGATGATTTTGTGGTTTCTTTCCTCTTGAAAGCTAAACGTAAGACCATGCTTCTTTGGGTTATGATTTCACCATTAGTCTTTGCGAGTATAGAGGGAAATGGGTGTGTGGTTATACAAATTCAAACAAGGAAATCCTTACCCACTTTAAACACTCATCATGTAAGGATGCTTTGAATAGCCTTATTTTTAAATGTGACCTAGACATAGCTAACAATGTGATTGATAGGGAGAAAAGTCAACTCCCGACTTTCATCGGTGGTACTAGGAGGAGTTCAATTGATTTTATTTTTGTGTTTTCTGAACTTGCTTTCTCCATCCTTGATTTTAAGGTTATTGCCAAATGTATGAGCGATCATAACCCTGTTCTCCTTGCTTTGAACCATCAGCTAATTATTCCAAAACAAGGGCTTCAAAATCAAATGGTAAAAGGTAAATCCAGAACATTTCACCAGACAGATTGTCTCCTAGTATTTCAGCCTTAGAACTACCTGCCTATCATACAGGGTCAGTGCATACTAGAAGGTTTTGAGAGTTTATGTAGAGCAATCTCTGATAATTTAACTTCATACAGATACCAGAATGAAAATCCCCTCCACAGATGGTTTAATTCTGAATGCTCCTTAGCCCACAGGAATGTAAATGCAATTTAAAAGAAATCTCCTTGTCCTGTAGCGGAGGGTAGAATAGCAAGAAACCGTACAAATGCACAGTAGAGGAGAGGAAAAGAGAGTTTTGGGCTTTAACATGGGAAGAGTTTCAAAAAGCTGCCACATTAGAAGAAAATAAGCTTTTCTGGAAGATGAATATCCGGCTGCTTTTTACAGACAACTTGAAGTTGTGATGCTTGCAGATTTATGAATGGCTAATTTTACAGTTATTTTACAACCTAAAGCCACTGTTTCTGTCAGCCGCCCCCGACCTTTAAGCCAAATCTGTCTGGCACCAATGTACAGGATCATTAATAAATTTCGAAGTAGGAGAAGTTGTAAATGCAATTAAAAATGGGAATTTGGGAAAGCACCAGGTCCTGATGGTGTACCAGGAGACTTTTTAAAATAAAATCCAGATATGCGGGCACCCCCTCTAATAAACGTATCTAGCAGTGCAGTAAAGGGACACATTACTTATTCTTGGAAGACGGTTGTAATTATTCCCGTCTTTAAAAAGGGGAACAGGAATCACCATCTTCCAATAGACCAGAGGTCTTCAAACTTTGGGATGCCAAGATTACCCTGTCAACATTTTGAGGCATAAGGACCCCCTCCTGACAAACATTTCTAAACCTGTAGGCAGGGCTACTGGAATATGAGGCAGGTGAGGACCAAATTACGAGACAGTCTTGACTAAATTGTGTGGGAAGAAAATGAAAATGATGTTATGTGATGCCGCATATTTTGAAAGGGGCGTGGTTTGGACGCCGATCGGGATGGCGGCGTGAGCTTGCAGCTCAGCGCAGGGTCCCGCTATTTCTCCTGAAAACTACACCTGGGGAGGCCCCTGGTTGGCGCAACTGGCCCGTGAGGTGTTGGGGAACCACTGGAGAGCGGCTGAGAGCTCTTTGGGGACCGCTAGTCCCACGGAGACCTAGAAAGACGATGCCCGAGGTGTTGCCCGGAGTGTGAAGAAAATGGCGGCGGTGAGGGTCGATGGTCTCTGAACCGAAACTGAGGAGAATTGGCATCGGCCTGCGAGGTGGCCCGCCTATGTGAGATCGGAGTTGCGGGGGTTGCTGGCACAGACCTGAGGAGCGGGGGGCTTGGCGACCAACATTGGACTGGTGTCCTGGGTGCACGCACTCATCTCTACTTCCCCCCCTCCCCCCTCCTTCCTGCTCCTGGCGACAGTGGGGCGGACGGCGCCGGGACTTTGGATTTTTAGAGTTGCAAGCACAGCGGAAGCACTCTACCTCGATCACTGCTGGTGCGCACGCCCCCCAGGCAGAGGATATCGGGCCCTGGTGAGGACCCTAAGATGGCGGCTGCGGGAGGAGCAGCCACCATGGAGCAGGGCCGGGAGGATCCGATTGCGCTAAACCAGGTGGGTGAAGCCTCCCCGCCGATGATGGACCAGGAGCTGAGACTGAACCGGCGCCTGGATGCTATTCTGGATGCCATCACCTCGACCAAGGAGGCATTGCAGCAGGACATTGCGCAGGTCGCCACGGGGCTGGATCTCCTGAGGGCGGATCATGCCAAGCTGGCGGATAAGGTTAAGGACCACGAGCAGCTGCTATTAGACCTGAAACCGGCGGTGGTGACCGCGTAACATAAGATCACGGACATCCTTAACCGGCTGGACACGCTGGAGCGGAGGATGCCGAAAGCCGCAATAGACGGAACAACATGCGGGTCGTAGACCTGCCAGAGAGAATTGAAGGGGAGGATGCGGTGGCCTACATGGAGAACTGGTTCCGGACAGTGGTGGCACCGGAGGGTCTCACTTACTTCTTCACGTTAGAGCGAGCACACAGGGTGCCGGCTCGCCCACCAGCGCTTGGCTGCCCCCCTAGACCGATGGTGGTGAAGCTCCTCCATTATAAAGATCGGGACCTCCTAATCCAAAAAGCTCGGGCCTCGGGTCCGTATGAGGTTGAAAATAGCCGAGTCACAATTTTCCCGGACTATACTCAGGCGGTCCAGAAGAATAGGGCATCTTTCCTGGCGGTGGAAAAGGAGCTGAGAGAGGAGGGCATCCAGTACTCATTGCTCTTTCCGGCCAAGCTGCGAGTAATCCTGGAAGGGAACACTCAATTTTTTCAAACTCCTGATGAAGCGTGGTCCTGGTTGGAATTGTATTGCGCTGGCACGGACAGGACTGGCAAAAGTCAGCGAGAGAGGCCTAAACCGCTTCAGGTCCGGAAATCGCAACGGATTCGCTCCCGCAACAAGCTTCAGCAAGCGAAACGGGAGGCTCAAATGGCTGCGGACAAAAGAGGGGCGCTGGCAGCGACCGCGGCCATCACGAGATCACAGCAGGAGAGTGACATGGCTGTGACGGACTCTGGCGAGGACGGCGGCAGGACTGGAGAGGAATTTTCGGAGGCGGAGAGCTCGAAGGGACCGGTGGTCACCCCCCAGACGTCTGATGAGATTTTTCATGGCTGACTCCTGTATGGGACTTGGGACACCGTATCTCTTGTGGGGAGGTATCCTGTTGGCACTAGATGGGTCGCCAGGTAGGGTGGGGCATCAACATTGCGGGATGGAAGGCGCGGGGCGCGGGCTCCGCCTGCCCAAGGTCGGCGATAACCCACCCCCTCGGGGCCCTTAAGGCCTTCTGTGGTGGCGACCACAGGTTAGTCGGATGTGTGTTTTGTTTAAGGTTTGGATCGGGGCTGAAACTGGGTTTGTAGGCTCTGTCCTGGGGAGTGGGGTTTGGGGAGTTTTTTCTATGGTTCGTTTGGGGGGGGGGGCAACTGCTGTGGTGTGGGCAATGAATGGCTACACTTGACCTGGATCATTCTGCGTTGGTATGGGGACGTTACCTAACTTGAAATGCCTAACATGGAATGTCCGAGGACTACGAACTATGGTCAAACGCCACAAAGTGCATGCTTATTTGGTGAGGCGGGGGGTCCAGGTTGCCATGTTGCAGGAGACTCATTTAACGAAACAGGAATGCATTGCATTACAGAAAAGATGACAGGGTCAGGTCTTTGCAACCACTTACTCCGGGTTTGCTAGAGGGGTACTGATATGGGTGCGAGCGGGGGTACCATTCCAGGTGTTGAATCAATTGGTGGATCCTGAGGGCAGATATGCGGCGGTGGAGGGAAGGTTGTATGGTCGGCATGTGGTTCTATGCTGTGTATACGCTCCGAATGTTGAGCAGGCCCGCTTTTTTGATGGTTTATCCTGCTCTTTGGCCTCTTTCTTAGCGGGTCCTGTGATTCTTGGGGGGACTTTAACTCGATCACAGATGTAGCTTTGGATAGATCTCACCCACCACTGGTCGACTCCCCTGTACGTAGGCTAGCTGCACACAGGAAGGATTGGCAGGAAAGATGGGGACTGCTGGATGTGTGGCGGGAACAACACCGGGATGGTAGGGATTACTCGTTTTTCTCGGCCCTCCACGCCCTACATGTTAGGATCGACTCGGTCCTGTGCAGTGGGTCCCTAGCCCCATTGGTCTCCCATACGGAGTACCTGGCCAGGACCATCTCGGCTCATAATCCTTTGCTGGTGCACGTCCAATGGCAGCGGGCGTGATCCGCGAATCCAACATGGCGGCTCCGGCCCGACACCCTGGAGGACTCGGTGTTTAGTGATGCGGTCCAACGGGGCATAGATCAATATTTTGATTCGAATGAGGGTACAGCTACTTGTAGGTCCACTGAATGGGACGCGATGAAAGTGGTGGTGAGAGGAGTGTGCATGGGTAGGTTTTCGAATGCTCGAATGTCGGTGTTGAATGAGCTTGCTAGTGCGGAGGAGAAGTTGAGGGATCTGGAATGGCATAGGCCGGACCGACCGGACCTGCAAGCACGGTTATTGGAAGCCAAGGAGGTGGTGGCTACCGAGACGGAACGGCTGAGGAGCTATGATTACAGACAATATGCCATCAAAGCGCATGCTGAAAGGGATAAGGTAGGCACGTTACTGGCTAGGCTCGCTAATCCTGAACTCAGAGGCTGTCCGATATTGAGCATAAAAAATACACTGGGGGAGACGGTTTATTCACAAACGGCGGTGCTGGAATGCTTTTGGACCTACTATGCTGAGTTATACGAGAGTCAGTTGGGGGTGGAGGCCTGGGAGATCGCGGAATATCTGGAATCGATGCAGCTTCCGGTGCTTGACGATGACGATGCAAAGGACTTGGGTGGACCTGTTACGCTAGCCGAGATCAGGACGGCCATTAAACATATGGCGAGGAATAAAACACCAGGGGTAGATGGCCTGCCGATTGAATTTTACCAGAAGTATGTTGATAGCTTGGCACCCAGACTACTGGTGGTGTACGGGGAGGCTCACAGGCTGGGGAGTCTGCCCGGTTCAATGAGGGAGGCGCTGATAGTGCTGTTGCTGAAACCCGGCAGGGAGGCGACTGATATGAAGTCGTAGAGGCCACTGTCCATGTTGACGGTGGACTATAAGATCTTAAGCCGTATTTTGGCCACCAGGTTGGCCCCGCATATGACCAGGCTGGTGCACAGGGACCAAGCGGGGTTTATCCCCATGAGGAGCACGGCGCTTAATATTCGCCGTCTGATTGGGATATTAGACGGTGCGACAGACGTGGACGATGCCCAGGCGGTGTTATCTGTGGATATTGAGAAAGCCTTTGATAGCCTGGAATGGGTCTATCTGGACGAAGTCCTTGTAAAGTTCGGCATTGGTGAGGGGTTTCGTAGATGGACGAAGGTGTTGTACTCGTCGGCAACGGCGCAAATACGTCTGGGCACTCTGGTGTCTGCGGCTTATCCGGTTGGTAGGGGGACGAGACGGGGGTGCTCCCTCTCCCCGCTTCTGTTTGCACTGGCGATGGAGCCGCTGGCGGCGCGCGCCAGGTCGGAAGACATGTACGCGGGGATCGATAGAGGCGGGCAGTTGCACTACATATCATTGTATGCAGACGATCTGCTACTATATATGGCGGATACGGAGCTGGCTCTGGAAGGGGCGATGGAAATGCTGTCTGAGTTTGGTCGGTTGTCGGGCCTCAGGGTTAACTGGATGAAGACTTGTGTCTTTCCGCTTAGGGCGGACGCGCCCTGCCCCTCTCACGATGTAGGGGTGGTCTGAGAGCCATCTTGTTTTACTTATCTGGGAGTCCGAATCTACCACGAGGTCGCGGACTTATTAGAGGGTAATATTGGGCGGTGCATACGGGCGCTGAGAGGCTGCATGTCTTTTTGGGCCTCCCTCCCTTTGTCGGTGTTGGGTAGGATAGCTCTGCTGAAGATGGTGGCGCTCCCGCGGCTCTTGTGAATGTCTGACATAATATCGACAGACAGAATATCGAAATGCAAAAATATCGGAGCAAAAATATCGACAGCAAAAATATCGGAATCCTATCTTCATTAAGGTAAGTACAAAAATATCGAAAAAATAATATCGTAGTACAAAAATATCGGAATCAAAAATATCGTTTTTTTAAATGTATTAATAATAATGTAAAAATAATTTTAAAATACATATAATTTTACAAATATTAAATAAAAATATTAAAACAAAATTAAAACTAATACATATACATTTAAAATAAATAAAACACTTAATAATTTAATTTAATTTTAATTTTTTTCATGTAATTTATTTGATTTAATGTAATATTTTTTTTTTACCCTGTACGCCTGTACCCCAAAAACCCAAAACTGACCCTGAACCCTAAAAATATCCCTGTACCCCAAAAACCCAAAACTGACCCTGAAACCTAAAAATACCCCTTTACCCAAAAACTGAAAACTGACCCTTATCCCTAAAAATACCCCTTTACCCAAAAACTGAAAACTGACCCTGAACCCTAAAAATACCCCTTTACCCATGAACTGAAAACTGACCCAGAACCCTAAAAATACCCCTTTACCCAAAAACTGAAAACTGACCCAGAACCCTAAAAATACCCCTTTACCCAAAAACTGAAAACTGACCCTGAACCCTAAAAATACCCCTTTACCCAAAAACTGAAAACTGACCCTGAACCCTAAAAATACCCCTTTACCCATGAACTGAAAACTGACCCTGAACCCTAAAAATACCCCTTTACCCAAAAACTGAAAACTGACCCAGAACCCTAAAAATACCCCTTTACCCAAAAACTGAAAACTGACCCTGAACCCTAAAAATACTCCTTTACCCAAAATTAATTAATATTATTTAATTACCAATTAATTATTAATTAACAATAACAATAAAGTAAATATATTAGCACATTTGCTGTAATTATTTAAATTTAATAATTAATATTATTTTTCCCAATTAATTAATTAAGAATGACAATAAATTATATATAAAAAAATCACTATAATTAATGTAATTAAATAATTAATATTAATACTTACCAACTAATTGATAATTATAAATATGTACAAAATTATATTAATTAATTAACTAATTAATAGAAATTAATTACCAATTAATTATGAATTAAAATATGTACAAACAAATATCAATTAATTAATTATTATTAAATTACTTCCCACCCTATTCCCCTATAAACCCATAACCCGCTACAGAACATTTTTATCAATTAATCAATGAATTCAAAATAATTAAAAATTATTTCTCAATTAATTAATTAATAATTCCTACTAATTAATAATTAATTTAACATAATTAAATTACTTCCCACCCTATTCCCCTATAAACCCACAACCCGCTACAGTAGTAAAAGACAATATTTAATTAAATTACATTAAAAATAAATAATAAAACATAATAAATACAATATAATATACAATAAATGTATTTAAAAATTGATATTAGTAACATCGAAGTTATTAATTTCAATATTATTGACATCTATATTTACAACTTCGATATTACTGATATCATACTAATATCGATATTAAGACTGTCGATATTACTTACCTTCGATATTTTGTCCCATCGATATTTAAACTTCGATATTTTTGTATGTCGATATTTAAAAATCGATATTTTGTCTGTGTACCGGCTCTTGTATTACTTTCGCACGCTGCCCATTTGGATTCCTCAGAGGATCTTTAGGGATCTGCGGACGATGGTCATCGATTTCCTTTGGGGGCATGGTCGCCGTAGAGTGGCATTGAACACGTAGCTTCATCCCAAGCTTGAGGGGGGGATGGCGGTCCCTGACTTTGAGTTGTACTACTTGGCCGCGCAGCTTCAGGTCCTCACACAGCACGTGGCTAGGGTGTTTAGAGGGCCAGAGCACGACCGAGAGCAGGGGATACAACGCCATGTCCTGGCCTACATTATCATGCAGCAGAAACTGGAGTTGCGAGGCCTCACCATGGAGGAGAGGACGCTCAGGTTATGCTGGCAGAGGAGTCTGAGGAGAGCGAAGGCGTCCCGACCGTATGCCCCGGAGATACCGATAGGTATGCTGACTGCGCTGCTGCATGGGGGCGATTGGTCTCCATTACTGGAGTGGGAGGAGCTGGGACTGCAAGTGGTGGGGGATCTGTATATTGACGGGATGCTGGTCCCCTTCCAGATGCTGCAAGAACAGTTTGGGCTGCCGGAGGGGAGCTTCCTCTTGCATGCGGCCGTGGTGGCGGCCATGCAGAAGCACTGGAAAGAGGGGCTAATTGAACCAGAAACGACTATGGCTTGCCAGTATGTAGTGATGGCCGCTGGCACCTTTAAAGCGGTGACCTGCCTCCATACTAGGATGTTGCATGAGGGGTTAGACACGCTCCTGGGCCTGAAAGCGAAATGTGAAGTTAGCATAGGCAGGCCCATTCCGGACCCGGTGTGGGGTCATACCCTTAAGCGTACGTGGAAGGGCACAAGGAACGCACGCTTTCAGCAGGTGCATTTTTATGTGTTGCATAGGGCCCACCTGACCCCGGAGAAGATCAAACGGTATTTCCAGGTGCAGGAGGCGAGGTGTCCGAGATGCTTGGCGCTGGAGGCGGATTTGGATCATCTGTTATGGGGCTGCCCGAAACTGGAGGCTTACTGGGCGGAGGTTGGGGAACTCCTAAATGTAGTGACCGACAGGGAGGTGGAGTTCGATATGGCGGCGTGCTTGTTGCTCTGGTTCCCACACACAAAACATACTAAGGTGACAAGTAAATTTATTGACCTGGGGCTGATATTGGCACAGAGGGAGATCACCTGGCACTGGAAGTCCAGGCAGGGACCGTCTGTGAGGAGATGGACGAATTAATTGCTGAGGTGGTCTGAATGCGAGAGTGTGCTCCGTATGAGACAAGCAGTCAAGCTCGATAACGAAAAGAGCCTAGAATCAGCGCGCGCGCGGGAGTTGATAGTTCAGGCTTTGCGTGACTCCCTGGTGGACGATGAGGGCTGAATGGATAGTGCATGAGGACTCCATGAGGCTTGCGAGTATGGAGGTATTAGCAGATCTGTAGCGGGACCCATACTGGCGTTAGGAACATGGCCCACATCATTAGCGGTTGCTGGGGGGGAGGGGATGAGGGTTGTTTTGGGGTTCTTGGGGGGTGGGTTGGGCACCGGGATCCAGGTTGGGTAGCGGAAGTAATTCCGGGCCTGCAACTGTCCTAAAGGGTCTGGAGAACTGGGATAGAGGGCGGAACAGGGGCAGGGACACGTGGCGCTGTTAGGTTAGGGCTCCCACAGGAGGGACTGGGGGGTGGGATCACAATGTCGCCATGTGACCGGACTGTTAGAATATGCTGGACGGTGCTGGGGGTGGGTTAGGTGTTAGGGGGGTAAAATGCAGATACATGAAGAGATTATCGACCAAATGTCCCTCAGGGATGCTCACAATAATGTTCTTGCTGGAAATCTTGAACATTGCGCCGCCCGGCCCCCGGGATACGGGCTGAATGGCTGTGTATGATCTATGCTTATTCGATCCATGCGGGGGGACACCATGAGTGTGCTGGTTGATTTATTGTATGCAATGGTTTCTAATTCTGCAATAAAAACAAATAAAAAAAAAAGTGATGCAGCATATTTTGGGATAGCATTGCTTCATTATTTTGACATTTTTCACGCACAGTTATACTGAGGAAAGATTTCACCCCATCAGTACCCGTTTATAACCAAAATACAGCAATTAACATCAGAAACATTTCTAGTCAACCTTTGTGAAGGGCCTTCTACTCCGCAGGAGTACGTGCTGCCACATTATAAGCTCACCTGGCCCTGGCCAGGAGAAACTGGGGTCCCTTAAAACCCTGGTGGTTTTGTGCAGAGCCAAGCCATTTTGATTTGTTCTGCTCATTATACGCTAATCCTAAACAGGAGTTCTTTATTCCTGTTTTACAGAATACCAATCTGAGAACTCACACTTCTTACAAAATCTTTCCACTATAGATACCTGCTTTACAGTGCTTAATGTAATAAAAGCAGTAGCGATCAGGAAAAAAATATGAGTTGCTCTCTCTTTGACAAAGAAATTGGATTGTGCTTCGCTCCTGCTGCTTTATACTACTTTTGATGACTTTGAGCTTTTATAGCTTTTTAATTCATAGAGTGTCATAGAGATTGAGTTATGACCCTTGTTGTAATTCTATTTCTGAGAATGCATGGAAATGCACCTTTGTATGCAGCAGTTATACCTTGCTATATGTTTCCATGAAATGCTGATTTCAAGAACTGTGTTTTTGAATTTTAATGGCAATCATTTGTACTGTATAATTTATCTTCGACTTTTATGGCCTGGCCTGAATAAAGATTTTGATTGATTGATTCACTGTAAACCATACAAGGTAAGGGCTGTGCCTTGTTGCACTGTTGATATTCTACCATGTCTTTTGTGCACGGCCTACGCAGAAGCCACCACACACCCATAGTGGTTTCCTTGATACAACATCCTGACTCATCAAGGGCTTGAAGAAATATGATTACATAACCACCATGATGATTGAACACTATTGGCTTCATGCTTCCTCCTGCATCATTTCTAAAACTAGTTGCATCATCTAAAAAGCCATCACCACCAGAACCCAGCCTATCTGGCTAACAAGCTCACCTGAGTACAAACACCCACATCCAACCATCAGACTATAAACAAAGAAGTGCAAAAAAAGGCAACAGCCATGTTTATATATGTACTCAGTATATGGAATTGCAACCTCATTCCCATCATGACTGCCCCACCCCTGTTCCAATTCAGGAAAGAGCTGAAGATGCACCTTTTTAAACAACACAACTTCATGATACAGTAATAGGCCATGTTCAATTTTAGAACCATTTACTGCCAATCACATTTTGAATCCGTCTTTGTTTTAGACTCTGTACAGCTCTCCGGTGACTGTTGGTTAGGTTCATGCTATACAAATACCACATATGAACTATGTACATATATTCATAAATATACATATATACATTCATCGACAGTCCCAGTTCCTCTATAACTCAGATCCCATACTTCCTTTGACTTCTGAGGTTTGATCCTTTGTGCCTCTGAAGTGAAAATGATGAATCTTGACCACAGTGAAACAGTACTTTAATTACTAATTATCCTATACAGGAATGCACTTTGATATGACCTTTAGGTCTGAATGAAACTGGATTATTAACTGAGAAGAGAGAGGCTGCAATCTTTATATAAGCCGTGGCGGACTTCCTACAGAGCTTAAACAATCTAACCCCTATTGGGCAAACTGTCTTCATGAGTAATACCTGTTTTAACCTCACTTGTTTTGGCATGCTATACATTACCAACGTTTCACCCATCATTTTCTTTCAGGGGGAGCAATTTGGTGTATTACAACAATTTTGCTGATCTTCCTTCTGAACTAAAAAGATTCAAAGCAAGTGTTTCGACAGGGCTGCAACAAGTTCAAGTCACTGTAAACTCTCCGTAAACCCTTTAAAACTTTCCCATTGAGACATACAGAGATTAATGTAAGAACAAATTAAGCAATGCCAGAAATTAGAAAAGATTAACCAGAGATCCTACTCAGGATGTTATTGAAGAAGTGAGATTCTTTGATTACACTGGTCTTGATTATGATTGGATTACGAAACATGAGTATGAATTTTTAATTCCCATACAGCCATGGACACCCAACTTTTACATTCTATTAAAGATTTAAAAAATACACTTCCTCCACAGAGGAGATCACTTGTCTCTGGCATTGGCTATGTGCTAAAGCCAATATCCCGGCTCTGTGATTGGTTTGAAGGCCCCTAATTGCCTTCATTTGTAAAGGACACCTGTAAGAAATTAGAGTATCGGTTGAGGGGTTTGAGAGCCCACCTCCAATGATAATCTCAATCTGTGTCAGGGTGAATCACAATAATCACTTAGTAAAACTGTGGTTAGCCCTCAGGTAGCTATGCAGAGTAGCCAGGCCTAATTTAGAAGCAATGTGTATAATGTTTATGCAATAGTCAAACAGTGACAAAACAGAAGAAAATTCCCAAACCAATTCAGAAAAATAGAGAATAGTTTAATAAGTAAAATGACATCAGAGTGACACAAATCCAATTAGTAGAACCAGAGTTATGAATTTTCAAGTTTGTATTTAAAAATAATGCCCATAGGAGCCAACAGTATTCAATTGTTCTTGCTGGACTGGAACATGGGTAAGATTTAAGCCTGATAACGAAGGAGCATGGTTTAGATATGGACCAGGCCCATCCCAGTCTCATAGATACCTTCTCACTTAGGAACTTTCATGGAGAGAGATAGTCTTCTGCAGTGCTAGGTGGACAACTGGATCCAAGGAAGTGCTTGCCATTGGGAGCGACTACGCAAGGTCTCACAGTTGATCAAAAAGCGCTAGGCACTGGGCCAGTTGAAGCTTTGCATCAAATTCTGGAAACCTGCTGATTGGATGCTACTTGGCATCGAGCCTGGTAAAACTTTTAGGTAAGAAGGGAGGAGTAAACTGTAACCACAGGAAAGGATCTAGAACCTGTTCACAAGTACTTGGGGGTCAGCTTAAGGGACTACGCCAGTATGGGCCAGCTGGACTCAGTCAGTTGAACAGCAGGAAAACACATCTGGAAGCTTGTTTAGCCCTGTAGCTCAAATAAGTGGTCAGCCAACTAATCCATGGAGTTACTTTTGGAGACCTGGATTCTAGGCAAGCAGGTCCAGTTTTCCTTTAGGTTCTTCAGGCAGCAGGACAGTCCTTCTTCTAATTCTTCTCAAGTTCAGAAGTGTCCTGAGGAGGGTACTGTGGATGCCACATTTATTCTTAGTACCAGTCTGTGGAAGGCGAAACCATTGGTCACACCCAGCCAAGAAGAGTTCCCGGAGGTGACCATACCTACTTTCACAGCCTATGCTTTGTGTTTCACTGTAAACCAGCCCATAGTGCCCCTCTCTACCTAAATTCAAGATGGCAGGACCTTTTTCCCTTAATCAGAGCTACCTGGGTACACCAAAAGGTGTGGCTATGATAATGGGCAAACCATCCCATTTGGTGAGGCAAAACCAGTTCCAAAGCAGCTCCCCCTCCGACTGCCTTCGGAGCCAGACCATCCAGCGGGACAAAGGAAGGGGGCTGGCCTGATAGGTTCATCTGCTTGTAACAGCGCTGACCACTTTGAATTTAAACTAGTCCTTGGGCAGTGGCCCCAGGCCTTTCTGTCAAGGGAAGCCCAGCACCTCCCCACACCCAAGTTCTTCGTCCTCTGTCTGGGAGCAATTCACATCTCACCACAAGGAGAGCCATCACCAGTCAGTTGACAGTTGAATGCTGGCAGAAAGGCCTTCAGAAATTTAGGCAGGAACAAGTACCTTTTGTAAGAGTACCTTTACCAACATAGTTAATGAAACTTCGATTTCAACATTTAGTTGGATTTTGAATAGCTAATAAAATTAGCCCTTCAATTATATTTTTAGTTGCTTCCACCCTGAAATTATCATTATAAGGTGTGTTTTTTAATCCAGTATTTTCTCATGTGACATGAGTAACATTAATTTATACATGTTCTACATCAAATGCATCAAATTTACAGGATCCGGGTACATGTTGTACCATATAATAAGGACATACAAGTAAATTAAATGTGCCAGTTAGGCGTATGCCATTTCAGTGTTTTAAAAGAGAGAGTATTTTCTCATGTGACATGAGTAACATTAATTTATACATGTTCTACATTGAATCACAATGCACCATGCCTTACTAGGCAACAAGGCCTACCTTGCTACAGTGGCAGGCATGGAGATGTGCTTTATAGTGCTACTCTAGTGGGTGGCACAATGAGTGCTGTAGCCTACTAGTAGCATCAAATTTACAGGATCCGGGTACATATTGTACCATATAATAAGGACATACAAGTAAATTAAATGTGCCAGTCAGGCGTATGCCATTTCAGTGTTTTAAAAGAGAGCGAAGCACTTTACTACTGATTAGCGGGAGTAATGTGCACAGACCTAAAGCCAGCAAAAACAGTTCAGGTAAAAATCTGGGGGAATACCATGATGGTAATTTCTAACAATATCAAAGAAATGCTTGAAATAATAACATATCTCAGATTCTACCCTGAAAAAGAACTATTGATAAGCATGGATGTGGAAGCTCTATATTCCAATTCAACACTCTAAAGGTCGCTGACGTGCTTTTATCTGGAAAACCTTGGGAGTTCTAGAACCTAGGAAATTTGCATTAGATTAAAACAACATGGTTTTAACCAGGAATAATTCTGCAATTGAGCGGAATTTTTCCTACAAACCCATGGAACTTCTATGCGTAGCTGCTTCGCAACGAGTCTACCATTTTTTACATTAATATTTTGCATCCCAAATCATATTCAACTTAGATTATCACTTTCTAGCAACATCAGAGTATGGAAGAGGTATATTGAGAACTTTTTGTCATCTGGCATGGTAACAAAGCCACTGTTCTTCAGATTATTGACTGGCTTCGTAGGATGAACTAGTTCCTAAATGTTTCCTTTACCATCAGTGAGAAAGAGTTGTGCTTAAGGATCTTTAAAGATGGTGAGGGTTTGAAAACAGAATTTTACTGTAAACCACCTGACCAGAACAACCTGTTGAAATACATCAGTTTTGTCAAATTCTGAGATTGAAACTTGATTAACAGTATGGAGATTTCTACTTTTTATAAAAACGTAAATGTGCTGTCAGATAAACTACGTGAAAAAAGTGTTCCCAGAGTACATCATGAAAAGGGTCTGAAAACCTGGAATAACAATAGAAAACAATTATGGCAGCAGATCGAAGGGACAGCTGACAGATTAATTTGTATGATAACCTCCTGTCCTTTTTTTAACAATTGCACACACAAAAAAAAGGTAAAACCATTGCCGGCTTTTGTACACAGGCAAATTTGCATTTGAAAAACTATGGGGCAGATTTACAAGGAAGTGCAATGCAAGCCCTTTGGCTGCGCCACGCTGCGTCACTTTCAAAGAACAGGAATGCAACATATTTACGATAATATCTCCCCTTCGGTGGCGTACAAACTGCTGCCATGCACTGGTGCAGGCACCCTTGCACTATGGTGCAAGGATGCCTGCGTCATGGGGAGATTGTTTTTGTGCAGGAAGGGGCCGACCTACTCCATGGGTACTGAAACAGCATATTAACTGTAATTCCAATGACTTACTTTACATTTATTATTTGCATATATTAGAATGATGACAAGAATGAGTCGAACATGAATAAATGAACATCATTGTGCCATCAGATGCAAGAAACCCCATACTAAATTATTGAAAAAAAATTCTAAAATAAGTCACACCGAAAAAGAATGACTGTAGTTTGAAAATGAAAATCTATCATAACGTGATGATGAGATGGCATCCACAACTATTGGACAGTGCAATACTGGAACCAAATCTCCCATGATTCCACGATGCAACGTCATGACTCACTCTGCTGCATTACGTCACACAAAAAGTGTAAATACAACAATGGAGCTTGCCAAACTACAAAGGAAGCCTATTTCCTTCAGAATTTGTTTTTGGCTGCCAATAGCACCTGTCAGCTAAATGGAGTAACTAGTTCTAGATGAAGTAAGGTGGGTGGGTTTGCATTTTAAGGGGGTGAGAAAATATTTGTCTTCTCTACACTGGCTACTACTAAGGAAATTATTGCTTGTGTGAATGGAAACTTGAATTCACAACTACCCTTTTGTATATGATGACGATAAAGCTCCTACTGCTACCAATGATTGCTGGGAGAATTTGTACGTGCATTTGAATAAAAAAAAAATAGCAGGGGCTATTCATCATGTATGGTAGTCCTGTACAATAATAGATGTTATTTATGTCCAAAATGTCTTCCACTGCCATCAATAGTTCATGGATAAGAATAATGTATTACCATGTGGATTACTAACACATAACTATGTCTGCAGACATTTATAATTAACAGGTCCGACAGTCACAAACTTTATGTGACATAATCATCTGGTAAATACGCATTGGGCAGTACTTTCAGTTTTGAGACAACAAACTAGTTTGGGTTGGTTTCCTATTAAACAACAGGCGGTAACCCCTACCATGCTTAGCCTATCTCTTTTTACCTGCCCAAGGGGATCACTCTATGGTGTTAAAAGGACTGTCATCATAGAATGCCCATTCAGTTATCTAGTGTATCTGGACAGAGTCTTTTGATATTGGTTGGGATCCAAGATTTACATTTGTATAGGGTACCCTAAGGAGGATACATAGGATTCCAACATGATTTTTGCTAGGTCCTGATGAAAGTCAACAAGCCCAGGCAGGCATTGATGTGAAGGCTGAAACATGATGACCCAGGGATACAGAGGATACTCATTTCCTTAGTGCATATCAATCTGTTTTTATCTCCATCAGGGATTCCTTTGAAAATAATATTAACCCTCAGGACACCCTAGGCTATTTTAAATCCCCTAGAGAGCTCCATTGGATATCAAGGTTGGTCCATCCAAAAACACTAGGGGACATATTCTCAAGCCCCTATCGCCACCACAACGTCACTTTCAGTGACGCTGTGGTGGCGATAGGGGCCACCCCATATTCACAAGGCAGCTTTAAGCCACTTAGCGTGGCTTAACGCTGCCTTGTGAATAGGACCTCTTTCACGCTGAGTTTAGCTTGAAAGGGGGCGTGCAGTGGGTGTTGTGGTGGCCGTTCCACCACAACACCCATTGATATGTACCCTGCCCCCTATTCCCAAGAGCAGCGTAAATAGGAGCTAACGCCAAACTTAGAACCAGGAAAACCCTGGTCTTAAGTTGGCGATATGAGGAGAAATGCTTTATTTCTCCTCGTTTTTGCATTTTTCATGTGTGCTGCCTTTTGCAGCAAACATGGAAAATGCAAAATGCAATGGTTTGTTTATGTACAGGAAGGTGTCACTTCCTGTACAGAAACAAACCTTTTTTTTTAAAATGCCGTTTTGTAACTTTCATGTGTGCTGCATGAAGAAGCACCAATGTAAGTTGCAAACTGGCATTTTCTGTTTTTTTATGTGCAGGAAGGAACACCTTCCTGTACATTAACAAACCTCCCTGCTTGCAGACACCCTTGCCAAATACCTTTACCATAGTATTGATAAGAGAGATTGGCCGGTAAGATTGCGGGTTATCCTTATCCCCTTTTTAAAAAATAGGTACTATTGTAGCTGTGGTCCAGGAGGCAACATCCCCTTTGAGGCGGTCACGTTTAAGACTTGGGTCAGTATGGGGGCCCAGACCTCAATGGTATTACGGAAGAGGCCGTGGGTATTCGGTCGGGGCCTGGGGCCTTGTTTAGGGATAGCTACTCAATGGTTGAGTATACCTCCTCCAAACAGAAGCTAATAGGAATAACAGCCAGACTGAGGGGTATATCGGTGCGTGGCTCCACCGGGGGATCAACGGTGTATACCTTTTGGAAGTGAGAGACCCATTGGCCTGGCGTTACGTGGTGGCACAATGTCAGTGTAGCTGGTTCAGCAAAGCAGGGGCTATTGATAATTTTCCAGTAAACGGCTGAGTCCCTCAATTCCCCCACTTTAGCTCGGTCCTCCCATGCCTGCTTTTGTAGCTCATGCCTATGCACTTTTAGTGATTCCTTATGAAAGCGCTGACACAAAGTTACTCTGTCCTTTTCCAAGGGCACCTGTTTCAGGGCTTCCTTTAAGCTCCTCAAAGCGTGTGAACACTTGCGATCGAACCAGGCAATGGAAGGCCGGTCCTGCCCTACTGCCTGTGTGGTTAAAAGTCCTGAAACCGCCTGGGCAATGGAGGAAAATGGGTTTAAGATATCCTCACTCATTGTATGGAACTCTAGACATACATCTATCTCATGCTGGCAGGAAGAGAAGAGACTGTAATTACATCAATACTTCCCCGGCGTAGGCGCCTACCCCGATCCATTGGAATTAGGAGTGCCTAGGACTTTTGGCTGCCCTTTAACTTGTTACCCAACCCCATGAGTGACTGAGTCAGTGGGTTGTGGTCACTACATGGATTGTGTACAATATAAAAAGACCCCTGAACCACACCTAAGGGGGCTGTCACAAAGATAATATTTATAGTGACGGCAGAACCCCTTCCCTTATAGGACTGGGGCAGGTGCGAGATAAACCGGGGTATCAGTGGTCTACGGTGTGTATCAAGTTATGGGTGGCTAACAACGTATTTATCTCCTCCCCTTCCAAGGTGTGCTCCAGGTGCAAGTCCTCTGAGAGCACACAAAGCTAGGCGTTGGGATGGTTCTTCATGAATGATGGAAAAAAGTGACAGTTAAAATTTCCCACTAAATATAAGGCACACTTTAAAGTGTGTAGGTTGGACTGCCCTCCTTTCCCCCACTTAGAGTTTTAAAAATTGATTATAGCAATAGGGTGCGCTCTTTGCATTTGCAATTTAATGCCCTGAAACACCTGCGCATCCCACATCTGTAACTCCTTGCAGAAATCTAATTCAGCAAACATAATAAGACCCCATAAGCTTTTCCTATAGTGGCGCCTTCCGCTGGGCAGAAAATAGTCTTATACCCTTCCATAAAGAAGTTATTCTCTGTTTCTCATGTTTCCTGTAGGCATATAACGTTGTGTAACCTAATAAATAATAATCATTTATTATAGGAAAATTGGAGGACAGGCCAGCACATTCTAGGAGATTAACTAAGTTCTCTACTGTGATGGTGGTTAGCACCACCAGTGGGGGCCGGAGGAAGTGTAGACATGTGAGGCCTCCTCTGGGGGTCGGGGTTGGGCATGATATGCACATGGGAAAGGGAAGCAGATAGAATCACATTTGAGCTAGCTACTGGTGGGGCGCAGGCTACCTCTGATCCCTGACCCAGGTGGCGCAATATGTGAGGCATCTCAATAGGGATGGCGTCTGACTCCTGAAGTCAGTCCAGCTCGTTCAAGTCCTCTAGTGGTGCAAAGGGATTTGAGAGTGGCGGAGGTACCTCTTTTGTTGATCCCTCCCCCGCAGGATTCCTTATTCAGTTTATTTGACAGGCATCTATAAAAAAAATCCCAGCTGTAGTAATTTAATTAATGTGCCTGGGGAAAATGTTTTGGATGCTCCAAAGAGGCCTGGAGTAATATCAAGCAATGGGGGGATTGATATTAATTGCGTTAATGGGGACTTTGCCCACGCAGATAAAACAGTGTCCACTTTGCTTCCCAAGTCCCTAGAGGCTGACTCCAGTTTGTCCAATTTGATGAGAAGGGGCAATAAAAGTTCACTCAGGGTCGTCTTGATGTTGTGTAGAGCAAGGGACAGCTGGTTCAACAGTTCCTCGACATTGGACCTAGGAGCGGTGCATGACTGTAACCGGCATGTAGCCGAAGGAGCTTCCTTCCCCTTCTTAGCCTTCCGCAGCAGTTTGGGGGCCAGTGGGATCATCAGGTCAGTAAATGAATTAGACAGAAAAGGGGAAGGCCAGGGGACTAGAGTCTCTAGGGAAGATGAACCAGCTGATGCTGAGTTTGTGGGCAAGAGGGAAGGATCTAGGGGTTGGGCGGCCTTGGGGGTCAATGGAGGAGCAGAAGAGGGACACAGCCTCACGCTTCCCATGTCAACTGAAAGCCACATATCTACCCGGTCTAGCTCCTTAGTGATGACTCCCAACGCCTTTTCCAGGAATGTGTGGATGGTGAGGCATTTCTGACCCGGGGGAGACACTGACTGTGCTTTACTTTTCCCCATTAGACTAGAGGGATAAGTCAGGGTCAAGGCAGTAAGTCCAAATGCCCAAAATGACTTGTGGGTGCACAACTATAAACAGGATACACAAACCCCCCAGGAAACTTGACAAATGTAAAGGTACTCACTAGTGTCCTGTTGCCTTTAATCTTCCCCTCTGTTTAAGTGGATTCGTGGAAGATGTTCAGGGATCCAGTCTCTGTTTCATGGGTACCAACCAAGGAAGTAGGCCCAGCCAAGCCTCGTAAAGACGCAGACAGGTGCAGACGGCCTAGCTCTTCGCCTGGTCTTGGCCCCGGCACGTGCCTGTGTGCATTCCATGCTCATCCTGCGCTGCGAGAAACCCAGCAGTGATTTGAGCGAGTTCTCTCAGCCACAAGCAGCAACAGCTGCACGGCCGTCCGGTGTGCCCTGGGTCCCACCAGGCAGGAGCAGCAGCCACAAGCCACTGAAGATCCTGTGCCATGGGAAGCCCGGCAATATCTTAATCTTTACCTCTTGCTTGAGCTATTCTTTAAAATGAGTCATGTAGGGAGTTTTAAAAGGCAAGCTGGTCTGTGATTGTTTGCAATCCATGAGCAAATCAAACATTCTTACTCTTTCTTCACCAGCTGATTTTAGCAAAGTGACTTAGCTACTGTTTCAGGAATATTATTTATAGCATTGACTATACAAAAGTCTCCATAACTGTAGAAAAACAACATGGGAGAAGTATGATTGGTTTATATCCATATCTACCTCTCACTAAATTCACAGTGCTGGCTCAGTTACTCGAAAGACCCCTATTGTGAGCAATTCGCTGTTTTTTATTTTGGACTCTCTACACAAAGGGATGTAGAACCTCATTTAAAAGTTAGTGGGAAAAGGCTTCTGGCAAAAATTGACACTTGGTTCTATCTGAATGGCCATCCCATTAAAAAGTGGGCAATTTGAGGTATTACTGATGGTGTAGCCACTACTGACTATGTATGCCTTTGGCAACACGCATTAAGAGTTCTAGCACTGATAGCAGAGGATTGGAGGTGGCAACAACATTATTACCATGGCATTTCCATACTGAAACTGTTTCAAATGCTCCCCAACTATCTTCCATGTGCAAGGAAAAGACTACAAGCCTATAGGTGACATCAGTTAAATCTGTCTCAGCAGTGAACCCCTGTTCTCAGCGTTTCTCTATCTAGGATACACATGAGTGACAGAATATCTGCCATGACTGCCGCAGAGGCAAACCTCTCTAAATGTGACTTCCTAGCAGAAGCAGTTCTAACAGAAGCACTGTCTGTGCAACATCTGTCATTAAGGGGACAAACTCGAAATCACCTCTTTAGAGTTTTGTGATCCTTTCATAGGTAAATTTGAATTTGATCTGACGGAATTTGATCCCTTTGGTATTGCCTCTTACGTGAGGCTGTCCTTAGAAGCTGACCACTGTCACCCAAAGGCTGTTGCTAAATATTGCTAGCGTTTCAGGCAGGCAAAATTACAAACTTTCAAACATGGATGAACAAAGGAAATAACTACATTCAAATGTTTGTATTTATTTTGTTATTTAACTTTGAAGGATTTTCATAACAGGGTTTAGGAATGTAAGTCTTTTCCAGCCATATGGGCAATTAACGCAATCCCTTTGCCAGCTAATACAAAAAGGTGATGATGCAAGCGCAACATTCACCTTACTGTTCATTCGATATATGAGATATAGATATGATGTGCCGACAAATTCATTAGATGTACATGTGGCAGTTATGGCAATGTCAAAGCAAAATCTGTTATCATTTGTGGGGCAGAGCCCATACAGCTGGACAATGATTAGCGGCCACAGCCACTCAAGAAGTCAAATACCAGATGTGCAGAGTACAAAAATGTAGATTTAGGGACAATCATAAACAGATGGAGTTCCTCACACCATTTCACACAACAAAAGCAATGTTTTATTACATTTTTCCACTCCTCTGATCTCTAATCAACACAGTAATTGCCTACAAGAAAAGTCTAAACCTTGTCAACCCTGGTCATCTGAAAATTGATATTCTTGCATCTGACTTGGAGCTTCAAAAACTGCAAAAACTGGCCTAACTTCATTAAGTGGGTCCATCTGCTATACACAGAGCCCCTGGCACACGTAGATGTAAATAATAAAAAATTGACGGTCTTCGCACTGGAATGTGAAACAAGACAAGGGTGCCCCCTTGCTCTTCGCTCTGTCCCTAGAACCTCTTGCAGAGTGGATCGATAAGGACCCTGTGATTCATGGCCTGAAATGGGCAAATATGTGGGAGGACCATATCTTTATTTATGCAGCAGACATTCTGCTATATCTGGAATCCCTGAAAGCATCACTTCAGAGGGACCTTAAAATATTCACTAATTTCGGCAAATATTCTGGGTACACTATTGATTGGAGTAAATCCCTATTATGTGTCCTTCACGGGAAGCCACCATCCCTACCTAGGGATTGTACCATACAGGAGGCAAAAGATGGTTTCAATACTTGGGGATCTACGTAACAGCGGACTCTATTGCTAGTTACAAGCATAATCTGCTCCCCCCACTACAGCGATTAAAGCGCGATGTTGCGAACTGGAAAGCGCTTCCTCTATCGTTGTTGGGTAGAGCGGCATTATTAAAAATGATGTCATTGTAGCGCTTCCTCTATGCCCTCCAAAATTTTCCGAACCCAGTTCCGACAGAATACTTTAAAGAAGTAGAAAGTGTACAGAGAGGATTGCTTTGGGAGAGACATCCCCGTATATTCTTTTCAAAACTAGTGAGGGGTTGGTGCGATGAAGGTATTGGGCTCCCGATTTTAAAAAATACTATTGGGCAACTAACTTGGCTGCAATCAATCACTGCACATACCGCCACTGTGACGACCCGGGCTATACAGTGTACAAATGGCTACCACCAGGTGGCAATTTTAATATGGCCCTCTACTCTAAACCTAACAAATTTTCCCTGACAGGACCAACTAGGCACTCCGTACAAGTGTGGCACACCGCCACCAGAAGCATGGGACGGGGGCTAAAACTTACACAGACCACTCCCCTGTGGACACCCAACAATTGGGCACTCTGAGGAAAACAAAGGGATTAGAAAGATGCGATATGATCGGAATCTCAACAGTAGGGGACCTATGGAAAGGGGGAGGAGTCATAATATTTGCTACTCTTCTACAGAAATATGAGATGGCTGACACACAACGCTACAGATACTTGTAGGTGAGGCACACACTGACATCGCAAATACTGAGGGGAGGGACCCCACCGGAGGCCTCTCCTCTGGAGGATAGACTCCTCGACGGATACATGCTAACAAAAGCAGTATCACTAACAAATCAAAAGTTGATCAATAATGCCCCGGACCCCCTTGAGATGCTTCAAATGCACTGGGAAAGAGACATCTCAGAACTTGACGAGGAAGAGTGGCAGGAAGCGTTGGCCCCCCCCAAGGAGGTCGCGATCTCCGCTTGCCTGAGACTGGTTCAAATTAAGGTCCTTCATAGAGTATATATCACGGGGCCAACGCTGGCTAAGATGGATAAAGCAGATGATGTGGAGTGTAGGAGACGGTGTGGCCAGGAGGGTACATTCATACATATACTCTGGGAATGTATACACGTTTGGAAATATTGGGCAGACATCCATCAATGCTTCAGGGCCAGTTTTGTCATAAGCATGGACACTGGTGCTAAGAGAAGTCTGCTAAACATTTGGGAACCTATGGATCTAAATAGTACGGATAAACTGTGGGCGTCACTGGGTTTGATGGTAGCTAAACGAAATGTGGCTGTATTAAGGGGTGCTAGTGCAGCTTCCACAGTGGCAGAATTGAATTGCCCACGTTATTTAATTTATATGTTACACCTCTAGCTGCCCTGATTAGATCCTATGACCCGCGCTTAGTGTCCTACGCTGACGACACACAAATTGTAGTGTTGATTTCCCAATCAATTGAGGCTACAGCGGAGTGCTTCAGGAACTGCCTCGTAGGGGTAAAAAACTGGATGAGCCATAATTTTCTTAAATTAAACACGGATAAGACCGAAGTTATAGAGTTCGGTCATACACCATCTGTCTGGAGTGACCTATGGTGGCCACCAGAGGCAGGATCCTGTCCCAGTCTAGTAGACAAGGTTAGGAATCTTGGTTTTCTGCTGGATAAAGATTTATCCTGCAGGGCACAAATCAACCAGGTGACTTCAGCCTGCTTCTTTAATGTCAAGGTGCTCAGAAAAATCTTGCCTTACATCACGTCTACGTCAAAAAAGACAGTAATGGGAGCCCTGGTAATGTCCCGAGTGGACTATTGTAATTCACTCTACCTGGGATCAGGAAAAAAACAACTGACCAAACTGCAGGAAATTCAGAAGGCCGCTGCTAGGGCCCTGTTGAACCTCCCAAAGCGACACACAACGTCCAAAGTTATACGGGAGCTTCATTGGCTTCATTGGCTCCCAGTCAGACGCAGAATACAGTTTAAGGCTCTCTGCCTGGTCCACAGGTCCTTACATGGGAAGGGACCTGATGACTTTGCTAAACTCCTGCCCCGCTACGTACCGTCACGTGCTCTGAGGTCAGCCAACCAGGACCTAGTATGCCAGCCTAAAATCAGGAGAGTTCGATGGGGGGGGGGGGGGAAATCGTTTTCCCATCAAGCTGCAAAATGATGGAACTCGCTGCCCCCCACGCTTCGTGCACAAACGTCTAAACTCAGTTTCAGGAAGGCTTTAAAAACCTGGCTTTTTACCCTGCCCTAAAGTGCTCTCATCTGCTCTTCTGTACTATAGCGCCAAGACGCCGCGGCATTCGAGCGCTTTATAAACACTTCAGTCAGTCAGTCAGTCAAGATAGACATGGACTGGTTTATGATGCGAGAGAAAACTGTTTATATTGTGAGAGGCTGCCTCAAAAAATGGACGCAAGTGTGGGACAAATGGAACGAATACCGAGGTAATATCTGCACCCCGCCTGCTGTCCCCTCACCTTCAGATCCGTGTTCACCATAAGAAATGAAAGATAAAATGTTAGTTTCGGAATTTATCTCTGTAAAATGGTATTCGTCACACTGAATAATATTGTACTCAATGGCAAATGTAAATGTCGCATTTAAGTTGGTAATAATAAGATTGATAAAAAAAACTGTAAAAACATTGTCTCTGTCAATCTTCACTACACCCTCGGGTCATTCCAAAACAGCCTTGTAATCTTGATCCTTCGATGGAACCAAAACACTTCTTTCATATTAAAAACTCTTCACAAATGGTATACCATGCAACATTAAGTTGTAAGAAAAGTTCAGATTCCCCAGCAACTTTCTCACATTCTATTTGTTTTGCACATACACCATGATCTTATCTGTATCTGGGCACAAGACCAGCACCTGGATAGTATGGCAGAAGAAATTGGCAGAAAAAAACACATCTTCCATGATTTTGGAACACAGTTAAAGAGGAGATCGTCACAGATTTAGGAGAACATTTTCCAGTCTTAAAATTTGAATTTAAGACAAATTACTTTCAATCCTTCTGAGAACTAGGTTTTGTTTGAATCAGTATCGCTATCAATTATTCTGAGGGCAAAATAAACACTATCTGAATCTAGGCAATGCCCCAAGATGTCAGGATGGTCAGTGTAGTGACCATTCCTGTAGGTGTTTTGACATGTTCCCAAATTTCTATGCTATATTTATGAACTGTTAGAGAACTCAATTCAATTCAATTCAAAAGTGCTTTATTCGAGTATTACTCATAAAAGCAGACATACCAACACATAATAAAATACAATTAAATTACAGAATCAAATATGACGTAAGCACATTGAACATATAAAAGAATTACAATTACATTTTAACATACTACATACAATCCCAGGTGCAAAGTTCATTTGATAGAAAGCAGGTTAAAAAACAATCCAATATCACTATTAAAAGTCAATAAAATTTTTAAAATTATTCATCCGATAAGACACCTCACGTGGGAACGGAACAGAGAATAGATAATCTAGCAGTCTCTGTTCAACTAACTAAGCAGAGAGTAGTTACCCTACTAGCAATCTCTGCCTAATTACCCACGCCCACCCCAAGTACTTTGCAGTCGCTATTATAATCCAGGTTAGGGAGGTAGATTTTACAATGCGCAAGGCTACCATACTACTTTTAGTACCCAAATTTCTACACATAGGAGCCAACCAAACACGTCTGGGAGCAGAATATACATAACAGGAGAACAAGAAATGACCTAACGTTTCCTTTCCTTCCCCACATACTGGGCAAGTAGCTGGACCTCCATCTCTCCACTTAGATGTTAAATTGCGTAGAGGTAGAGATCCAGCACTCATTTGGAAAAACAGTTTCCTATCCATGGGTTTCGTTATAAAATCCCAGTACATTTCATACGTAGGAAACAGCTTAACTTCAAGGAAGGCAGTGGTCATAGACCCATTGTTAATACTAAGCAGACTCCTGTTTTCAACCCGTTCCCAGAAAAGATTTTTTATAAATAACTTAGATGGAAAGGATGACCCGGCTGGATCGGACCACAGTTCATTTAGTCCTAGTTCACATAATGCTAATTTTAGTGATTTAAACCATCTAATTTTGTTAAAACGGTCCGCTTTGATAACATCAGCAAACCCTTCTGCATAATGTGTCAACTCAGGGGTGGTCCAGATTCTACGCCAATATAATATCGGACGAAGTTTACACATTGCCGAGATTTCTTTCCTGCCAAGGTCATATCTAAGGGGCAAAAGGGGACTGCTCTGTGGGGTACCTGTGAGTTTCCGAAGGAAGTTATTCTCCGATCTCTGTAACTCCTGGAGGTTTTCTTGCCCCCACAACTCTGCCCCATACAATGCTGACCCTATTGCCTTAGCCTCGTATATGATCAAGGGGGGTTTAATCGGTTTGGTCAATGATTTACTGTGCTCCTTAATGATGGTACCAGCCAATTGCTTGTGTCTTAAAACTGCAATGTTTAAATGCTGGTTCCATCTGTTATCATTAGAAATATGAATCCCCAGGTAAGTAAAGGAATTTACTACTTCAAGGTGGCGCCCACTCATGGATATTTTAGATTTAAATTTTCTACAGGGATTAAAAACCATGAGTTTTGTTTTAGCTGCGTTTACCTCCAAGACGTGGTCACTACAAAACTTGTCAAAAATTACCAGAGCCTTTTGCAGACCGCTGGGGGATTTCGATAAAATTAAGGTGTCGTCGGCAAACATTAAAATAGGGACTTTAGCACCTGCGAGAGAGGGAGCATCCACAGACTGAGGTTCAATGCGGGAAACAATGCCATTAATATAAAGAGTAAACAATGTTGGTGCCATTGAACAACCCTGTCGAACCCCACGCTCGACAGGAAAATCGACAGTGTCATTCCCATAGCCACCCCATTGGATTTTAGCATTGGTACCCTCATGGAGTCTCATGATCAAGGTCAACAGGGTCATTGGGACCCCCAGAGCTGCCAGCACCTCCCACAATTTTGCCCTAGGCACTAGGTCGAATGCAGCCCAGAGGTCAACAAATGCTGCGTAAAGACTACCTCCACCCAGTACCACAGTCCTCCACTGGATCAATTGAAAACGGAAGACCTGGTCCACAGTGCTGGTTGCTCTGCGAAACCCAGCCTGAAAAGGAGATAGAACATTTTGCTCCTCTGCCCAATCAAGCAAATTGTTAATAATTACACGCCCTACAACCTTTTGAACAGTGTCAATTAAGCTGATAGGGCGGTAATTACAAGGTTGGGCACGATCTCCCTTTTTGTATACTGGAATAATGACAGCACCCCGCCAGGATACCGGAATTTCGGCACCTCTAGCAATATGATTTAGTAATAAGCAGATGTATTTGCTCCACCTATCGGTGTCATTTAAAAAAACATCCGCAGGGACTCCGTCAATGCCCGGTGCGCGGCCACTGTGAATAGATTTCAGGGCAGACAGTACTTCACTCTGGGCAAAGATATCTTCATCTGCGAACAGGTAAGTAAGGCAGGTACTGTTACCGAATTGGTCCCTGGAGGAGTACTGTTCACTAAAAAATGTGACCCATGCATCATGAGAAACGTTGTTATTGGGAGCTTCTGGGGGCCTATCGTGACCCCATTTGACAATGTGCCAAAATAGTCTAGAGCATTTGCGATCGGTTGCACATTTCAACTTCTGCCAGTGGGCTTCGTCCCATTCTCTTTTAGCCCTAGCAATACAATTTTTATAGTGCTTCCTAGCAGATCGGATATCACCCAGGTTGTTGCTCTTGATGGCAACTCCTAGGTTGGATCTTGCCGCCCTACAATCCTGATTATACCACTTTGCAGCTTTGTGTGGGCAGACCCTCTTGTTATATATAGGTTTTAGAAAGTAACTTTTAACTTCATTGAAGAGAGTCGTGTGTGCTTTAGTTATGTCTTCTAATCCCTTTGAGGCCCCAGCTGCGCTCTCCAGGGCCGCAATGGCCTTGTCATTCGCTGCTCCAATTTTTTCGAGGACCTGCTGGTCTGTCCTGACACCTGACCATCTTAACCTGCGCATATTGTTAGTTGGGACAATCATCGGGAGCAAAGGTTGGTCAGAAGGGGTTGGTGCTAATATTTTAGATGACCACCAGTTATGAGAGACACATAGAGGGTCATGGTCGCTTTCTGGCCTTGCTGTTACCACCATGTCACTAACAGATGACCATATAGATATGCTGCAAATGACATAATCAATGCGACTTTTGTTTCGCCCGTTATTAAAAGTCATGGCAGGGACACGATCTGACTTGGTTCGACCATTCAGGGCTCGTAGCCCATGCTCCAGGCACATTGCATTTAAGCCTAGTATGTCAGCTGTCCAGCGAGTTATCGGTGGAGTATCTAATGAGGGGATATCCCATAGCTTATCTTCCTTAACCCCGAGAGGAGAGTCACCAGTGATGAGAGGTTCAAAAGTGCAATTTAAATCGCCTGCAATTAGTATGTTTTTCCCTGCAGAATGTATCTCAAGGAGATTAAAAAGGCTCAAAAGAACCTCAGATTTGCCTTTGTTTCCACCTCTAGCATAGATGTTGTAAATATCTATGGAGATGGATAGATCACTAGTGAGTCTGATGAGCTGGATATCTTTTTGGTCAAGTTCCACACATTTTACAACAGTTTTTAGAGACTGCCTGATCCATATAGTAAGACCCCCCATCGGACGCCCTTTAGGGCCTTTAGAAGCAGGAACATGAAAATGTATGTACCCCAGAGCAAAGACAGGGTCACACGCCCAAGTCTCTTGGAAGATGCAAAGATCGTACTTATTAATAAATCCAAACCAGTCAGCACACTCCAACTAGGAACATAGTCCAGCCACATTCCAAGACAAAAGATTCCCCGTGTTAGTTATCATGACAGACCTAGAGCGTGTAATAGTCTTATGCATCATCTTTCCACCAAAATCATTAGAATTAATATTTTCATTGGATGGGCCTGCTAGATCCTCAGAGGGGTTCACCTTAGGTCGATCTTTAGTTAAGTAGCTGGCCTCGCCAATAATGCTTTTATCACAGACAATCAGTGGCATTGTATTACAAATAGGTGGTTGTCAATCACAAGCATTCAAATTTGATAATGCAGAGAAGCGATTTTCCAACCCCAAGCCCCAGTCCACCGAGGCAACATCCTTCCTCCCCCTCTTGGTTACAATGTTCCATTTGGTTCTCAGAATGCTTGAATTCGGACCACTTCCCTTCCTTGGGTAAAAGAAGTCCAAAGTCAGTGGAACAATAGAGGTTGATCTCCGCTGAGGTGGTAAAATGTTGGGCAAGATATTAGGCAAGACCCCTGGGTCAGAAAAGTGAAGGACAACACACTCTCCCTTGAACTTTTTGACCCTGTCCCCAATCCACTGAACCCTTCTCGCATTTACGAGCTCTTCCGAGAGTTGCTGCTTTCCCCATGGAGAAATTACCATGTTGTTGGTCAACCATGATAAAGATTTATTTATTAAGGAAGATGTAGTTTCGTGTTCACCTTGAGCCAAGGGAGGGACGTTAGCAAGAACAAGTACCAATGGGGAAGCTTCGACTACAAGCTCAAAGGTCCCTTTCTCGGTGATTGGGTCAACAACAGCGGGAACTGGAATCGAAACAATAGGAGCATCACCAGGGAAGATAATCTTGGGTACCATTAGAGGGTTAGGTGCAGGGATAGGGATGGATCCACTATTACCTACAGTGGCTGGTTTGCTCAGAGTAGACTCAATCCTAGAAAAAACAATTTCCGGGAGTTTACCTACTTCACCCAGGGTTTTTTCTAATAGACCTTCTAATCGGTTAACCTCAGCGGTTAACTTGTCTATTTTGCTGACCAGAGGTTTAACTACACCTTTGATTTTTGTCTCCATCATTAACAATAGTTTGATAAATTGGGCATTTGAAAGTGTAACATAAGCCTCACTAGCTAGATCAGCCTCCTCTTCCTCTGAGACTTTTCTCGGAAGGTTTGCTACTTTGTTCTTGGCTGACCTTAAACCCTCCCGTTTTGCCATACCCTTTTGGTTTTCCCCATTGGTCCTCTGGACTGAGATGGGTGCTACAGGGGAGATTGGGGACTCGTTACTAGTGGATATCTCTACCAAAGCCTCATTAACACTATTGTCTTCAATACCAGCAACAATACCACTAGGCTGGATGACAATAGTATCAGGAAGAGAATCAAGCATTTCACCATTTGAGCTACTATTGATCTGAAGCGCAAAAGGATCATCTGACTTGATATCAATGAGGGGAGATTGGGTAGGTAAATCTATTCCCAAGGAAGATCTCCTATCACTATTGATTCTTTCTACAACATGTACAAGATAGTTATCAATAGTGTTATTAGGAGTAGTTTGCTTTTTCGGAGGCATATTTCTCTAGGCACAACAGATACAATTGGAAGCAAAAAATAATAATGTCCGAAATGAGCAGAAATCTGCAACTGAGTATATATCACAGCAAACCAAGAAACCAGGCCCAACCCAACCTTGGCCAACCTCGGACGGCCTCAGACGGCCCGCCCTTTGTCCGGGTTTCGTCCGGGCATCCCGCTCGCGTCCCGCGTTGCGGGCGAGCCCCTCCCTTGTAGCGCCTCCAGGCGCAGGATTGTGACGCTTTCCTGGAGCGCCGGTGCAGAGGCCCCTGGGAAAGCGAGTTTCTCCTCGCAGCGACCGCAGATGGTATCCGTGCGGCGGCGGGAGTACTCGACAGGCGAAATAAGGTGAGCAGCTGGTCTCCTGTAGCACAGCGGTAAGTTCCTCAGCCTCGTTTAGACTTGCAAATGCCCCTCAGTCGGAATGCAGCAGCTAGAGAACTCTCTTGATAGATAGTATGTTGCCCAGATTTCCTAGGAAATTGATGCCAAAATATGGTAATAGTTAAAATTGTAAGCATGACGCAGTCCACCTGCATATGCTTTTGGGATTTCTTTATCCACATACACCTACCAAGTTATCCATTACTCATGTATTTATTTGGTGACAGTAACAGGTGACAATAACAGCAACATTTATTTAGCATCAATAATTTTACATAGATCAATTAGGATGGGGTGGTGAAGATATTTAGACAAAATAATGAATATATGGCTATTTTGTGCCAGTTGCAACATTAGGATTGATAAACATTCTCATTTAGCAAAGGCAATTACATGAAATAGACCTATTTGCTGCAAGGCACCGGAGCATTTACCCTTTTCTTTCAAGTTGCAAAAAGTGACTTTTTGATGCTGTTTTGTATTATTGTGTAGATGAAGGCATGAATACCTAGTGGCTTTCTACATTGTAGGAAGAAAACTCCAAGGTGGAAAGACCTAAACTTGGTGATGATGTGGAGTGCACATCTGTTAGTAGAAGCTTAATGTTGGTTGAGTATAGGTTTCCAGTAAGTATGTATTGGCATTAGATGACAGACAGGTAGTTTAGAGCCAAGCCTCTCACTACTTTGAAAACAAGCATCAGTGACATGTGTGTAGACTGGTGTTTAGTCATTAGCCAGCTACCTTGATGGCAGTATACTAAGAGGAGGATATGCTTCAGAAAATTATACAGAGTTGGAGTTGCTAATGTATAATCTTGTCTGGTGGAGTGATTGAATATTGGAAACACCAATTATTGTACCATTACAATAGTTCCGCATCCTGCACCAGTTAGTTCATTAATATTTTAGCTGCATTGTACTGCATTTGTATTCAGATGTTCAAAATATTCAATAGTTGGAAATGTGCTGAATTGGCTGTATTGATAATAACGGTTTCAGTGTTCGTGAATGCACAAAAAATAGCCCTGCATTGTTTGGCTCAGGCTGTACAGAGAGATGGGAAAGTAGAAAAAATGTAGAGGACCTTCGTCTTAGAGGAATTCTGTATAAGTAACCAAAGCCTATTAAATGTCTGATCACAGTCAGGCAGAGCATGATATATAACTGAAATTGGGCTACATAGAAAAATATTTGGATTCAACAGCATAAAGATGATAGGAGATTCCAAACAAGAATATATTATTGGGGGAGGGTTGTAGAGTGAGAAAAAGAGGTATAGCATGATATGTAACTGATGTTGGGCTAAATAGAAAAATATTTGGATTCTCCTGCATAAAGATGATAGGAGATTCCGAAACAAGAATATAATATTATTGAGGGAGAGATCTTGAGTGATAAAAGAGGAGGTAAGAACATAGGGGCATATTATCAAGGGGGTTTATCTCCGCTTTTTTGGCTTTATAAGCCAAGAAAGCGGAGATAAAATTAACTCCCTATTACCTAGCTGTCGCTAACACCAGTTAGCGACAGCTAGTAGGAGATAGCGACCATCTTGGGCCCCACTTTGCATGTCAGTGATATTTATCACTAATGACATGCAAAGTGGGCGTGCCAAGATGTTAGCAACTGAAAACAGTCGCTAACATCGCTATCTCCTATTATCAACTTTTGGAGATATTCGCGCTAAGCGCGAATATCTCCAAAAGCTAACACCTGCCCTGAGCAGTTCTTAGCCATGTTATCCAATGGGAGGTGGATAACATGGCTAAGAGCATTAGCTCGGTAATGCATGAATATCGCGGACTTTTCAGCGATATTCATGCTTTGCGGCGATTTTTATCGCATTTGCGTTAAACCTTGGTAATACCAAGGTTTATTTGCGGTAAAAATCGCCGCAGCTCAGCGGTAAATCTTTGTCTCTAACCAAGCAATAGCGATAATTATCGCTATTGCTTGGTAATATGCCCCATAGTATGTATGACAGTTGACGGTAAAGAGGTAGAGGTTGAAGGGTTTGAGACCCATGCAACTCAGGATGAAGTGTAATGAAATAAGTCAATTGTGTGCCAAGTCAGTAAACTACAAAGGAACCCAACGGCCTAGGCATGGATGAGAAATCACACTGCTCTTGGTTAGGTCTATAAAATGATTTGGTGGAGCTTCCTCTGGTAATTTTATCTAGCGAATCAACATGTATACTATGCCCAGGGGCGAAATAATGAGCTGTTCCTAGGGAATATTTTATGATCCCCAACAAACTCCTTGTGCTAATTCTTTTTCTAGATATTTTTAACTTTATAAATAAATAAATTGTTCTGGCAAATTATCATTGCATATCTGGACCCAGCATTGTATGACCTTTTCCTTATTCTACTTCTTTTACCCTTGTTTGCACTTTAACCCACTAGTACAGAAGTTTCAATATTTAAACAAATTAAGCAGCCTGTATTTTGCCCTTGATTGTTTTTTATTATTATGCTGATACATGGGAATTTCTCTCTCCCTTACTGTTAGACCTGGTATCATTGGTGTGAGTCTCCCTTCCTTTTTTGGCTGTTTTCTCCTCTGTTTTTGCTAGTTAGATGCTTTGGGCACTATGCCACTGCTATTCAGTGCCGCAGTGCAAGTGCTCCCTATTGTAAAATATTGTAATGGATTAGCGACTCCATGATTGGCCTATTTGATTTACTTATAACACTCTAGTACAGTGAACCATGTGTGCCTAGGGCCTGTAGATCTAATGCTGCTAGTGGACTTGCAGCACTGATTGTGCCACCCACAGAAGCAGCTTGTAAAGTGTATCTCAGACCTGCCATTGCAGAGCCTGTGTGCAGTCTAGTACTGCCATGTCGCCTTCGTAAGTGCACCCACTTACCAGTCCCTAAACCTTCCCTTTTCTACATGTTAGCCACCAGTATGGTAGGCCCTATGGCAGGGATTTATTGTATGTGAAAGTTAGGACATTCCCTGATGTGTGTAACATGTACTGATAGTGAATTACAGCCAATTTAGTTTTTCACTATCGCAAGGCTACCTGTCCCCATAGGCCAGAATGGGCAATTTGATTATAACATCTTATAATCCTAACTGACCAAGGGAACATTGTAGAAAAATGAATTTAGTAGGCCTGAATTCAGAAGGAAAAGATACATATTTTAGTAAGGTTGGCTTTAACCTTCTATGTTTGAAAATACCACTTTTAGAAAGTAGGTATTTTCTTTCCTAACCATCCAAACCTGCCGATCTAGGTTGTGTATTCCATGTCTGGTTTGGGAGTGACAGAGGCTGAGGGGGGTCCAAGAGGCAGGGTGAGTCAGCACAAGGCTCAATAGACCTATCTGCATTGGGAGTGGTGGGAGGAGTAGCACCTGGGCATGAATAGGGCTGTATCTGCTTTCCACAATGATGGCTCCAACTCTTGTGGAGCGTCTGATGACCCTGGCCCACACTGACAAAGGAAGAAGATGTGCACTGGCAGAATGCACCAGGAACTGGTTTGGATTAGGTACAGACACTCTCTGCCTGCAGAGACAAAGTATTTGTATCTATAAAAAGGGGAACCCAAACCCCTGAACTTTAGATCACTTCTGGACCTCAAGCCAGACCTTTTGCCGAGGAGAAGAGCCAGAGACTCTGTAGGAGTTTTTGACTTCCCTCGTGCCAGAGTGTAATTGCTGGGGTTGGCCTGCAGTGGTTTATTTATCGCCAATCAAAGGAGAAAGACTTTTATTTGCAAATTTCATCATCTTGAAGAAGAATCTCAAAGGGCTTGAGCTGTGCTGCCTCCTGCTGAAGTCTCAGGGATACAAGACTTCAGTACCAGCTCCCCCCTGAATTTCCTTGCTGGGAATTCTGTCATCAGAAACCTGCATGTCGCAGGGCCTGTCATTGCTCCAAATTTACAGAGGCATCTCATGGCCGCGGGTGTGCATGCATTGCCTTCTGGTCATTGCATCGCACCAAGGGTGCCATATTCTTGCATCGTACCAGATCGTTGAATCGCATCAAAGCACCATATTGTCACATCGCAACCAGGCCGCACCTCGAGATAGTCACCTCACCTCCTCTCCGGTAAAGAACAGATGCATTGCTTATTTTGCGCAAGCACTGAGGAACAGACGCATTGCCTTCCCCGAACAAAAGAACCGACGCATCATTCTCCCTGCGAACCTTTTGTTTATCTTGCGTGACGCATCCAAAGGTACTTTGTGAGAAACGTGTCACATTTACCATCTAAAGTGAACTAAGCTATTTCTACCATCTTAAAGTCATTTTCTTGATACTGTATTGTGGATTTTTGTCATATACATACTTTTAGAAAACCTGTGTTGTGTCCTTCTGTAGTGTTTTCACTGTGTTACTGTATTTGTTCACAAATGCTTTACACACTGTCTCTGAGATGAGCCTTTCTGCTCATGCCAAGCTACCACAGGGTTGAGCAGGGGTTATTTAGGAGTGTACCCCCCTTATTCTGACTAGAAGCAAGGGTCCCTATTTGGACAAAGGTGCAAGCCATTGACAACTGGAGTCCCTCAATTCTAACACTTACCTATAGTAGTATTTGAAAACCATGGGAATAACTGCTTGCTCTCTTTGTGCGCCTCATTTTTCAGCTCATTCTGTTACTCTGCAGTGCTATATTCTCTCCTCACGTCTGCCACTGGCATACCCTTTGCATTCCCAGTCAGCTCTATAACCCCTCTTCCAGTACAAGCCACCATATTTGGGCAAAGTATTACAGCAGTTGATGCTATTAACAATGATCCCCTTTGGGCCCTATAGCTATTCCATATTGACCCTAAACCCATGTATCCAAAACAGAATCATTTTTTTCCTTGTTGATGTCCAAATCACTCTTCAACTGCCATCTGATGTGTGCTATGTTTTCCTCTTAGTGAAGGTCTGCTACTGTATCTAGCACCTGCACCAACTCCTCGTATACATTACTTCCCTTAAAAAAAATCCACATTTTTACCTTGTTCACCATATTTTGTATTCAGGATATCGGTTGTTTTATAGAGGACATGTAATCTGGACTGTAATGTTGAGGGGTAAAGTCCAGTTTGTAGTATATTTAATTGTTATTACAGTTTTAGTATATAAAGCTATCTTCTGGATATCAACTCAAGTCCATCCTCAAAATCGTACATACTTAATACATATCTTAGGACTTTTGGCTTGCTCGCTGCTTATCTCTATTTTTATGATCATCTTGCTGTTACTAGTTGTTTTTCTTCTTGCTTTACAATTGTTTATATTAAGTAAAATCAAGGTGAATCCCGTCAGCTGGAGTTGTCCTTGTTGTTGATGTTGCAGATAGACTTTCCAGCACTTTTCTACCTGTTGCTGATCAGTAAGTCCCCCCCTTATCCTTTAAGAAAGACAAAGTCCTTGGGAGTGCAACAGGTGCAATCCTTATGAGTGCACTCCTCTATTGTGCACTCCAAGGGTCCAGCATGGCAGTCCTTCTCCAGATGTTTCTTTTGGGTCTTTGAGGGTCCACAACACCAGCCAAGGGTCCAGAAGCTGTGATTTGCCCCTTGGAGGTTTGGTGCTACATTTCTCACAATGCACCTGGCCAAATACTTAAAGGCCCAGGTGAAGCTGGTCAGCTGGGCCTGTCTCGGTGGAGTTGATGCAGTTGACTTCTTGAAGCTCTTTTGTACCTGTTTCTTTCAGGGAGTCCACTCCTGAATCTTATTTTTTGTTTTTTTTATTTTCTTTTATTCATTTATTGAGGCTTCAACATAAGCACAATAATACATACAGATCAGCATTGTCATCAACCAGTTACAGAAGAATTAAGGGACATTCAGGGAACATTGGCAGTGTGAAGGAATTAGAGATGTTTCTGAGAAACGCAACAGAATGAATCAAATCACACATGGTGGGGGTAGTGATTCCAGGGAGGAAAGTAGGGATAACATCGTAATCATACATGTTGATTTTCTGTGTCCCCGCTCTAGGCATCTGTTGCCTGCGCATGTGTGGGCTCCGGGTTGTTTGCAGGGATGTCTTGATCCGAGGTATTGCCTGCTAGGCTATGTAGGTTCGCAATCAGAGGTCCCCAAATATCATGCGGCCTACTAGCTCTTGGCATAAGATTAAAAAATGCTGTCAATTGTGTCTGACGGTATGACGCATCAGCAAGCCAAAGATTGGCTGACGGTATGACGCATCAGCAAGCCAAAGATTGGCTCCACGTTTGGCCAGGACCAGCAGCATTGCCACAAGGTGTCTGTAGGTATTTGGTTCCTCCCCGACTTAGTAAAGCCCGTAAAGAAGGGGATTAGGTGTAAGGGTGATCAGTGTGATAGCACAAATGGACGCGCACACTTCCAGCGAGTAGGCTGCCACTTCGGGGCAAGACCACGCAAAATGCATAAACGAGGGTAGTTAGGGAGACTTTTTCTGTTTGAGTGCAACAGTACTTCCATTACTCTGGTGTAGGGCTGTCAGCAGGTCCGCCCACTACGGTCACATGCCAGTTCGGTGCTAGAAGATGTAGCCGCCATGGACAGTGAGGTATTCACCTGTTACAACGCATTTTTTACTCCGCACTACCACTACAACGCGGGCATTACAACGCATACCGTTACAACGCATTGCGCTGGGGGGCGCTCTAGGATAAGAGGTAAGTTTAATTTACTATCCAACACCTTCCCTAGGGTCCACGGGGACTGGAGTTAGAATAGTAAATTATACTTACCACTATCCAGCACCCCAAAGCGCTATGCGTTGTAGCGGTATGCGTTGTAAATACCGCGTTGTAATGGTACGCGGAGTAAAAGTATGCGTTGTAACGACATACATCCGGACAGTGAGTAGGGTCTGGTGACAAGCTTACGGTGTGCAGTAACTGTGCAGATGTATTCTAAAACCGAGTTAGTGAGAGGTGGCTCTACAAAGGACCTGTCCGCTCTTTTGTATGTTGCCCGCATCTGATGATATAGAAGGCTGTCTAATAGTGTGGGCGTCCCTGTGGCAGTGCGTTCAGGGGGAGGGAGGAAACAGCCATATGGGTATAGATCAGCATTTATGCTGATACGGAACACTTTAGTGCGGTGTTCCATGCCAGTATTTTGTAGCGGGGGAAGGCAGGAGTTGCAGCAAGTTGCATGTATGGAGCGTATAGCGTGTCAGTGCCACTGTATTTACTGAGTCCCTCCGAAGCCCAGCACAGGCATTCAGTAGTGTTTTTGTATTTCCGGGGGGTTTTATAAAGCAGGAACAGGGCGGTGTTAAGGGACCAGGAGGAGGCCAAATCCACCTCTACAGCAGTGGTGGCTGGAATGGCGTCGGGTGGAGTCAGAAATGTAAGAAACCAACCTGGGCACTGTACGCGTATAGTTGCAGGTCAGAGGCCTCAAGGCCACCACGTGCAAAAGGGAGCATCAGAATATTGTAGGTGATGTGCGTTTGATGTCCGGCCCATGTCAGGAAGATTAGGTTGGATCGAAGTCTGTTAAAAAAGAGCATGGTGAGCGGGAGCGGTATATTTAGGAATAAATAAAAGAATTTTTGTTAAGACATTCATATTCGCAATTGTGATGCGGCTGGACAAGGAGAGTGGTAATTTGTTTGATGTAGGGATTTTAGCTTCCAGTCGCTCAATGGCCCTGCCATAGTTAGTATACCAGATATCGTCAGTGCTCCTTCTAAGCCAGATGCCCAATTATCGTGTTGGCTCAGTTGCCCATTTGAGTGGAAACTCAGTCATGCAGCGATAGAGTGGCATCCTTTAAGGAGAATAGAATGGATTTGCTCCAGGTCACTTGGATGCCAGAGAGTCCCCCAAAGTGTATGACCCCTCTGGTCAAAGGGTCTAAATTTTTGTGCAGCTTGCAAATAAGTATTACAATATCGTCGGTGTACATAGTAGTTACCACGGCACGGGCAGAGAATCCAATACTCCTGTGCATATGATGTTGGCGGAAGGATGATTGCCTTCTCCCGAGAGCCAAGCAGTGAGGCGAGGGCCAGCAGCCCCCGCACCACAGCAGCCATGCTCACCTTAGCAGGCGGGGGCTGCCATATTGCAGCTGTGTAGGGGGACACGGCCCTGTGGCATAAGACGGTCTGCCACACGCAGCAGTCCAGCGACAGGGCCCCGGTCCACTGGCCGGCAGCAGGCCATGGTGGTCGCTGGGCTCGGCAAGCACACCCTCACAGCAGTAGCAGGTCTCCCCTCTGATCCCGCAGTCACGCAGGCCACCGCCCTCACCTCATCATCGGAGGCCGCTTCTATTGGCAAGTTCACCGTGCAGCTAGAGGGCCAATAAACAGCGTCAACTGTGCCTCAGGGTGTCGGGAAGCATAAGCCGGCATTTGTGGGTCAGGATGGATGGTTCACCCCATGATCTTGACGGATAATGTTTGCCCGGTCGGCAGAGCTGACTCCAAATGACTCCAAATGCAGCCATCTTGCCGCCGGCGAGACCACGCCTCCACTCCTTAATCATATTGAATCCAGGCAAAATTCTCGTTTGTGAAGCCCAAAGTGTGCTGGAGGTGGTGTCCTTATCAGTGCAATTCTCTTGTCGAACAGAACAGAGATTCAGCAGGGAATTCCTTCTTCTCTTGATATATGGAAGCAGGGATTTGAGGTGCTGTGCAGCTCTCATATATTTATTGCATATTCTGGGCTGGCAAAATGAGGGGTACCTCTAGCCATTGGGGTTCAAGTTTCTACCCTATGTGATGCCCACTTTTTCTTAGAAGTGTGTCATTTTTTTGTCACAGAAAGCAATTCTGACAAAAAATAAGACATTGAGAAAATATCTTGGGGAGGTTCAGGTCCGGCTATCCCAACCAATAGGTGTGACTATGTTTCCCCTACACTCCCCTTCCAGCCCCTCTCCTAAATGAATTATACAGGTTCCCATCTGGATGGTGGTGCAGGAAGTGGGGGTGGGCCTGATTCCTGCCCCGTCTTTTTCCCTTCAAAGACTAGTTAGGCAAGCCAGCCCCCTTTGTGCCATAGCATCTGCAGATGCACCTCCCACCAGATGGTCTCTTTGTTTCAGCTCAACCCAGGCAAGTTCAAACCTAATCAGAAGCAACTAGGCTCAGCCTGTCAAAGGCTGGCCAGTCAGAGAAGGCTGCTACAGGGCTGTTTTGGTAACTTCAGGAAAGCACGTTCTATATCTTCTTTACTGCAATAGTAATAATAAATCAACCCTTGGCAAGTTGCTAGATTTATTGTAACTATTATTGTGATACTTTGAGTTAATATTTGAGCTAACTCCGGTCAAAAGATAGGCTTTATTAAATTTTAATACATTCTCACCATGTAGCCCACAGTTACTATGGCGAAAAACTAAATTGGTATGTTTTCCTCGACCAGGGAATATAAAACACATGTTGTCATGCCCCTGCTTATTATAACCCTTCACCCTACCCTTGGCACCTCCGGCAGGCCTTAGGGCGACCTATATGTAATAACACGAGTTTTAGAATTTGGAAGTACTTTTAATTCCATAGTTAAATTTGGATACAGTTTTATTTTAAAAGCAGTCTGCAATGCAGGGCTGCCTTTCAAATGACAGCAGACACCCCAGCAGTGCACACTAAAAGGCATTAACTCCACAGGGGTCTCTAAACCAGCATGCCCTACCATTTACTAGGGATTTACAAGCGGAACGTCAGAACCACTTGCAAATACACCTAATTACCATATACTTTTTAAACAGAGCACTGGCCATGGGCCTGGTTAGTAGAGCCCAGGGCACTCTCAGAGTCAGAAAACCAGACTCTAGTAGTCCCATTGAGGTTCAAAATGTGGTGGGACATCTGCAAAATAGTCCTGTTTTCTTACAATTGAAAACGAAGAGTACAAACACAAGCACTGAAAATAAGTGGAAGGTTTTGAAAATAGTCTCGCTTCCTGCTTTTTTGAGGATATGTTAATATTGCACCTATTACATTGTACTGATTTATATTACTGTGAAAATTAGATTGGAAATAATATCTGTCCTGTTTCGCCTCAACCATTATGTGACTCACAAAGAAGAAATTCAATTAAAAAAAAAATCAAATTAAAAAAAAGATCTTTAAATGTTGACTACCATTAGCCTACTGATAGTGATTTTGAACCAAATGTATCTTTTATCCACAGCATGACAAAAGAAGAGTTTGATAATGCTTTTCATGAAGGAGTAACACATGATATAATTATTCAGAAATTTGAACAATAAAACGCAATCTGATTAGACAATAAATTAAGTTGACTGAAAATATGAATATAATTGCACATAAGGTAACAAGGGATATGTCTGTAATGGATACTGAAGATTACAACAAAGAAGTTTTAAAATATTTAAATGATACCAAATATTCCAAGGTAGTGACATTTTTGTATTTAGAGAAAGTACAAAATCAAGTGGTTGCAAACACAGTATTGCACATAGAAAAGAATTGAGAAGTGTGCAAATATCTTTATGTCTAGTCCAATTAGAAAACGTATTTCCTATTTCAAAGTTAGAACGGTTTTTTAAATGACTATACATCACCATTCCCTGTAGCCAGATTGTTTCCTAATGACAGTGAATGTAAAAATATATACAACCTGTATTATGTATGAAAATGCCTGTTATGCAGTGAGTTTTTTGTGAACATGATCAGTGAATCTTTAGGGGACACGAAAATGGGCTCGAAACTGGCTGCTCTGGTTCTTCTCTTCAGCTGGTCCTACAAAAGGAAGCAGTCCAGCTCAACACTAACCCATGTCCTTCGGGATATGGGAAGGTCTCTCCCCTTATTTCAGTCCAGCTCCTCATCTTTCAGTCAGGATAAGGCAGTTTTGGTCGTTTCCTGGGTTGTTCAAGGCCTGATACCAGCAAACAATGTGTGTCCCTAGTGCAAAGCCATTACTTAGCTGAGGCAAAGACTCCAAAATGAGAACACATTAGTGGCTCAAGAGGATCAGGGGTTTTCTCAAACTATGGCACAGCTAAGAAGCAAGTATCTAACCCTTCAAAATCAAATTTCCTATCTGACCATAGCCAGGAGCATCTTTTCAAGTTGTTTATAGTGTATCAAATAAATGCAAGGCATTGGAAATTGGTACCCATACAGAACATGGTCTGTGAGTCCTGCAGCATGTAGTGCTATTTTCGTAGCACAAAATGCATCCTTTGGCCCACTTTAAACGTGAGGGTGCATTTTGCACTAACAAAATAATACAAAATAATGCAAAATGCTGGTTTATGTTTCTCACACAATTGCCCATAATTACTAGCGTTTTGAGGTAATTATGAGTAATTACACTTGAGAGAATTATGCCAGTTACACCCACTCCTACACTGGAGCAGATCAGTTGATAGTTAGGTTGATCGAAAGCCCCTGTATATATAGATATTTGGATATGTATGTATTTTTATAAAGAACGTTTTGCAAAGCATGAGACTGGTGGCACCATTCACGTGGTCTGTTATCTAATCTTTTTTTTCTCGAAAAGTAGCCTTGTGAGTTTAAAGCAACCCATTGGTGGAAATAACCTTCACAGAGCATTGTAACCGTATAGTGGCCTGGTGTTCACTTACAGTGTGTTTAGAATGCATGTTGGGTAATTCAGAAAACGGAGTATGATTTCAATATTTACTTATGACAGAGCACTGCACAATTGCACTGCAAGCATTGATAACAAGTGACATGGTTTCTGTAAAAATTAAATGATAGAGATTTGGTTATTGTCAGAAATGTTGAAAACATGATTAGATTCAAGGACTTGAAACTGAAGATATGAACACAGGGTGTCATACCAAGAAGCCTTAATCAGCTTTAAAAGAGACTATTCCACAGCATGGAGTGTAGTTGCCTCAGGGATAGTTGATCCTGCAACTGACACACTGTACGCACCCCATAAGACGTCAACCTCCTACATTATGATTCCTGCATCAAAAATAAAATGTGAATGCCAAGTCTTGTGCTGAATTAGAATTATTTGTAATGCAGCCACTTAGGGTGCTGCCGAATAATAATGCCATTTAACAAATCATGAGGCATGTAAGATGTGAAGGGAAATGAGCAGTGAATGGCAGGGGTGCAGGTTAATATTAGCTCAGTAAACATTAACTGGTGAACTTCATAGACATTTTTGCTTTTTTAAATGTTAGTTTTTAGCATATTTCAAGACCAAACTATAAGACATCATTTAAACCTTTGTTCAGGGATTAGATATATCAATGAATCAATGAAAAAAAAAAGTTAAACATTTATTATACTAAAGAAACGTATTTTATTCTTTCTATACAAACAAAACGTAAAATAGACACATATTTTAAATTCTTCAGTTATAGTTATACCTTAAATATTTAATTGACGGACAACCTTTCGATTTATCTAACTTTATTCATTCTTTAGCTCCAAACAAAATTTAAAGTACACAATAAACTAAAATGTATACTTATATTTTTATTTCATAATTTACTAAACACTTTCAAATTATTATAACATGCGCACCTACATACTTAATATATTCAACACGGTATCCACACTACATTAACTATAACGCACCACTTTACTATGCACTGTGTTATCACAAAAGATATGATTTTCCATGTTGTAATTATTATTCCTTACAATGTTATTTATTTTAGATGGTATAATGTATATGATATAAAAGGGGATAAGCAGTGCTTGGAGAAGAAGCAAGTTACAGTTAATGTAGTGTGGCTATAAATATTATGGGGGGCCTATTACGATGGTGGTCACAGTTTGGTCTGACTGACCCCATGGCTGAAATGAGACAGTTGACCTCCTGTCGGCAGTCTGACTGCCTAATTATGATGCGACTGCCATGGGAGCATGTGTTATGGCTGTAACCTGCTCGTAGTACATGCTCCCATAGGGAAATGTGAGGTTGTATTAACCTCTGCACCCCACGGCAGGCATCTCAAGGTGCCTGCCACAAGGTGCAGGGATTAACGGGATCCCCCTCAGCCCCCAACCAGAGGCCGCAAGGTAAAGGGGGCCCTGCCAGAGGCCCGCAAACATGCTTTCCGACAGAGTTTCCATGTTGGAAAGGCTGGCATGGAAACCCTGCCAGCAACCATGAATTGTAATCTGGACGGCGTAAACCACCGTCCATATGGATTACGAGCTGGCTGGACCTAAGAAAAGCTGTGCAGTTTTTTAGGATACAAGACACAAAAGTCTATGGAAAATGCATTATTGGAAAAACGTGTTTTGGAACCCCCCATTTTATCAATGCACCCCCTTAACCACTTAACCGATCACCATGAATCTTTGCATCATCAGCCAATGTAGAAGGAAGAATATGTCTTCAAGGTTTCATTGGGATTCATCAAACAGGCACAAAGTTATTAGTGACCAAAATATATGCAAATTTCAGTGTAAGGGGGGGCTCCCTGCAGCCAATAATGGTTCCAGGAGGGGGGCACATGGTCCCCTCCCCTTATAGAATTCAGCCCTAAGGGTGGGCTCCTAGGGACTTTTAATTAATGAATGCTGCCAGGCAGCCATTTGGTTTTTTGTTCCCACAGGAGTCCCTTACGATTGTGGCAATTTTTGTTGATTTATTTTTTTGGCCTCAGAGGGTCCCTCCAGCCCCCCCCCCATGGGGCCTAGGAGATCAGGGTATCCCTTCCCTGACACCTTATATTACTTTTTATTTTTTGCCTCAGGAAAGAAATCTAAGTTCCCAAGTCCTGTAATGGGTGTCAGCAAAGTTTTTCTGATGTTGCTGGCAGCCAATCGTAGCACTCGCTCCAGCGGGAGTCTGACTCCAGCGCGAGCGAGATGGCCCAAGGGAAATAAAACTCCATGGGCCAATCAGAACACTCTATTTTTAAGTTAGTGCTCCTCAAGATTTACTCAAGCCCCTAGTGGACCCAACCATATAGATATATAATATGTTAACCCTAATTTCTCAAAAACTATTGAACAGATTTACACCATATCACAAAAAGCACAATCTGTGGACCAAGATCTAGGTTCCTGACAAATTTGGTGTGATGCACTTCAGCAGCTTTTTGCTGTAGCCCGACCTAAAGAAGTCTATGGAAAATGCATGTGGATTTTGAATTTTGCAATCCTCCCCCCTTTTTTCTCAACTCTCACTTGACAGCTCACCAGAAAACTCTCCATGCACAAACTAGTCAAAAAGGATTGGAAAGTTTTTGGAGATTTGTCAAACTTATTCAAACATATTAGCAACCCAAAAATGCTTTTCCTACTGAACAGTTGACCTAACTATATTTACAGAGTGGCCACTGCTACTGGGTACCACATATATATGTATATCACTGACATGCTCACCTAACTATAAAATGTTTGGTTTTTCAGTGAATATATAGTTAGGCCAATAATATTACTGAGAAGAAATAAAAGTATCATGCATTTGGATCTCATATGATGACTTTTTATTCTTAAATGAAAATATTTCCATACAGCCAACAAGTGTTTCACACACTCAGCGCTTCTTCAGGGTTGTTACAAACATAGAAAAATATATATGTAAATACAAACTTAATAACAATATTTACTCAAGTACATCATGTTTCTAATTGGTGCAATTTTTCAAATGTCATACTCTATTTCATATATTCTACGTTGTCTCTTGTACACAACTCTTCAAAAGAAAAAATATTGATCTCAGTTCACAATAAGACAGATTCCTAAACCTAATGCATACATTCCAAATTGCATCATACCCAGGAAAGTGTCACAGCCACTTTTCATAATGTTCTAATCAGCTTCTTTCCTGTTCACATCAACATCTTTTAAAACTCATGGTCCCTTAGCCATTATATTGTATATCTGTATGCACATTATATCATAAACATCAGCCATGACCACAACTGAACCTTGTCCATGGCAGCCCTTGTGTGCATCTTGCTGATCTCTGGTGAGAGAGAGACAATGTGCACATAAGGTGTTTTTGCACTCTTTAACTTGTGCCCTAAGGTAACTATAACATGCTAGCCCCATAAACAATTTTCTCATCAATAATTTTACTGCAAATGTTGCAGTGATATTATCAATGATGTCATGGAAAATGTCATGAGTGATGTAATATGTGGGGCAATTAGCAGTGCAAGGCGAGTGTGCGAGTTATAGTTACATTAGGGAATAAGTTACAGTTACTTGAGATGACTCTAACTGTAACTGCTGAATTTGTATAGCTTTGTTAGTTTACTATCTGAACCTCACTTTAATGTCCCTATAACCTTTGTTTTTTTCAGTGAATTTCAAAGGTTTTTTTAATTGTATTTTTTTACTTTAACATCGCTGTAACCTTTACTTTTTTCACTGAATTTCTCTGCTTTTTTATTTCTATTCCCAAACTATAATGTTCCTGTAACCTTGATCTTAAAAAAAAGTGAAAGGCAGCCATGTTTTAGGTAAAGTTTTCCTGTGTTGTACAACATGTCCTCAGATCTGATTAAGTATTAGGTTTGGTATTTTTCCCTTACTTATTAACACTTTAGTAAAGTGGTAGTAATTAGGGAGAAATATTTATAATTTTCTACATATTTAAAGAAAATACATGGTACCTCGGTACTACCTCAGGAGTATGTTAAAAAAACTGAAATACACCGTAATACACTATATTTTACAAATATAGTGCACTCAATTCTTTTTCTACTTGTAACATATTTAAATATGCCATAGAAAAACCTACAGAGTAGCTTGCTAATACTTACAAATTACCACCCTACACAAAAAAAATTGTGTAGATCTCCCTAATCAGCTATAAAAATATATAGAAAATCAGAAGTAAAAATCTCTGCCTATTACTACTTCAAGAAATTTTTAATAAGTAGCGAACAACAATAAACCTAATACTTACCTATAGCTAAGACCCTAATCCAGAACACATTGAAACGCAGACATCAGCAAAACTGTGATAAAACCTACATGGCAGACATTAGCCAATCATGTACTGACTTCTTATCCCAATGTAGATTGGTTACTGCAAACTTACTATGGTATACGTGGCACAATATCTAACCACATGTTTTAAACTTATAAGTTTAACACTTCTTACATTATTTAAAAATACTATCAACATTTACATATCATAATGTATATTCCTGCCACTTAACAATGGCATCCGTTCACACACTTTCACACGACATCTGCTTCAATTATAACACTGCTCCCTATGCGACTCCACTCTATGCTATTCTACTTTACGCCACTCCACTTTACATCACTCCACTATACACCACTACACTCTAAACTAATCCATGGTATGCCACTCTACTCTATTCCACTCTACACCACTCTACTCTACGCTATTATACTGTACACCACTCTACTCTATGCCACTCCAGTCTATGCCACTTCACTGTATTCTACTTCACTCTACACTATTCCACTGTATGCAAATCCACTCAATGGCACTACACTCTTCCTATTCTGCTCTAAGCAATTCCAATCTGCGCCACTTCCGTCTATACCAATGCACTGTATGCTATTTCACTGTACACCACTCCACGTTACGTCACTCCACTGTACTAAACTGTAGAATACACCACTCCACTATACCACAATCCACTGTATGCCATTACACTGTACACAACTACATTCTACATTACTCCAGTAAATGCCACTCCAATGTAAGTCTCTAAATCCTACACTTTTACTGTTCTAATGCATGCAAATCCACTGTACCACACTCCACTTTATGCTATCTCACTCGATGCAACTATCAATGCCACTCCAATCAATGCCAGGCACTGTACTGCATGTTTTTCCTTTGTATGCCAACCCACTGTATGCCATTCCAAAATATGCCATTCTACTCTATTCCACTTCACTCTACGTCACTTCACTCTATGCCACTACACTCTATGCCACTTTGCTCCTTGCCACTCCTGTGTATGCCACTCCATTGTACCTCATTCCACTCTACTTCACTTCACTCTACCCCAGTCTATGACCCTATATTGTGTGAACTTAACACTTTACAAAACTATCCTCCACTGCATTGTACCACACTCAACTTAGTGACAATCCACTCAACAACAGTAAACTGGATAAATAGAAATCAATGTTATTACATTTTTTACAACCTTTAGAATTCCATGAAAAAAATTCAAAGGTTAGGGATAACTTATAATTAGGAAAACTGTATCTCTTTTTTGTATACAAACCCAACATAAACTACACAAACATTGTAAATTCTAAAAATATAGTTATAATTTAAATGCATTATTCACGCTCCATTTTCAAATTACTATATGTCATATTCATAACTCAAATTTATACTTAACCCTTTCGATGCTGATGACGAGCTGGGCTCGTCATGGTGCACGGTGGTCGTGTGCTGATGACGAGCCCAGCTCGTCATGAGCCCCACCCTCGGGGGAAGCGCTGGCGCTCCCCCCGAGGTTCTCTGATCTTCGTTGTTTTGCTCGGGGCGGCAGCGGAAGAGCTTCCGCTGCCGCCCCCGCCCCCCCCCCCCTGGGAATCCCTGATGACGTCAGCGCGCACAGCGCGCGCTGACATCATCAGGGATTCCCTGCGCTCGGGAAGCCATTTGCTTCCTGCGCGTCTGGACAGAAGGTGAGTTTCTCGTGTCCGGCGGGGGTTTGGGGCCGCAAAGAGGCATCAGGGGAGAGGAAAGAGATTTTCCTTTCCCCTGAAGTCTCTTTGCAGGGCATTTCTGCCTCACGATCGAGCACAGCGTCGCGATCGTGCGGCGGAAATGCCCCCACTAGCACCAGGGATTGTAAATTTAGCTTTTCGGAAGCGACCCCTTGGGCAAGGGTCGCTTCCAGGTGGGCAGACATTTTCTTGACGATTCTCTGCCCCCCCTGGGGGCAAATCGGCCCGTTATTTCGGCCGTTTTGCCCCCAGGGGGGGCAGAAATAAACCACTGGCACCAGGGATTATTTGTTTTGACAATGTTTGTTTTTGGAAGCGACCCCTTGGGTGAGGGTCGTTTCCTGGGGGCCTTTATTTTGTCGTTTATTTTCTGTCCCCCCTGGGGGCAAATCGGCCCGTTTTTTTTGCCGTTTTGCCCCCGGGGGGGTCCGAAAATGCCCACTAGCACCAGGGATCGTGAAATTAGCTTTTAGGAAGCGACCCCTTGGGCAAGGGTCGCTTCCAGGTGGGCAGCCATTTTATTTTCGATTTTCTGCTGACCCTGGGGGCAAATCGGGCCGTTATTTCGGCCGTTTTGCCCCCGGGGGGGGGGGGCAGAAATAAACCACTGGCACCAGGGATTTTTTATTAGTGCATGTTTGTTTTGGGAAGCGACCCCTTGGGTAAGGGTCGCCTCCAGGGGGCCTTGATTTTGTTGTTTATTTTCTGTCCCCCCCCCCTTGGGGCAAATAGGGCCTTTTTTTGCCGTTTTGCCCCCGGGGGGGGGGGCAGAAAATGCCCACTAGCACCAGGGATCTTGAAATTAGCTTTTAGGAAGCGACCCCTTGGGCAAGGGTCGCTTCCAGGTGGGCTGTGATAATATTTTTGTTTTTCTGCCCCCCCAGGGGGCAAATCAGCCCGTTTTTTTAGTTGCTTTGCCCCCAGGTGGGGGCAGAAATTCCCCACTGGCACCAGGGATCTGTTTTGAGGCAATGTATATGTTTTGGAGGCGACCCCTTGGGCAAGGGTCTCTTCCTGGTGGCAAGTAATTGTTTTTGAATTTCTGCCCCCCCTTGGGGCAAATCGGAGTGGTGTTTGCCTGGCGGTGTGTGTAGTGGTGCTTGGCTGGATGGTGTGCGTGGAGTGGTACTTGGCTGTATGTGCACGGAGTGCTGCTTGGCTGGCGGTGTGTGTGGAGTGGCGCATGGCTGGATGGTGTGCGTGGAGCGGTACTTGGCTGTCTGTGCACGGAGTGGTGCTTTGCTTGCGGTGTGCGTGGAGTGGCGCTTTGCTTGCGGTGTGCGTGGAGTGGTGCTTGGCTGGCGGTGTGCGTGGAGTGGCGCTTGCGGTGTGCGTGGAGTGGTGCTTGGCTGGTGGTGTGCGTGGAGTGGTACTTGGCTGTCTGTGCGTGGAGTGGTGCTTGGCTGGCGGTGTGTGTGGACTGGTGCTTGGCTGGTGGTGTGCGTGGAGTGGTGCTTGGCTTGCGGTGTGGTGCTTGGCTGGCGGTGTGTGTGGAGTGGCGCTTGGCTGGATGGTGTGCGTGGAGTGGCGCTTGGCTGGATGGTGTGCGTGGAGTGGCGCTTGGCTGGATGGTGTGCGTGGAGTGGTGCTTGGCTTGCGGTGTGCGTGGAGTGGCGCTTGGCTTGCGGTGTGCGTGGAGTGGCGCTTGGCTTGCGGTGTGCGTGGAGTGGTGCTTGGCTTGCGGTGTGCATGGAGTGGTGCTTGGCTTGCGGTGTGCGTGGAGTGGCGCTTGGCTGGCGGTGTGGTGCTTGGCTGGCGGTGTGGTGCTTGGCTGGCGGTGTGTGTGGAGTGGCGCATGGCTGGATGGTGTGCGTGGAGTAGTACTTGGCTGTCTGTGCACGGAGTGGTGCTTGGCTGGTGGTGTGTGTGGAGTGGCGCTTGGCTGGATGGTGTGCGTGGAGTGGCGCTTGGCTGGATGGTGTGCGTGGAGTGGTGCTTGGCTTGCGGTGTGCGTGGAGTGGTGCTTGGCTTGCGGTGTGCGTGGAGTGGCGCTTGGCTTGCGGTGTGCGTGGAGTGGTGCTTGGCTTGCGGTGTGCGTGGAGTGATGCTTGGCTTGCGGTGTGCATGGAGTGGCGCTTGGCTTGCGGTGTGCGTGGAGTGGCGCATGGCTGGCGGTGTGGTGCTTGGCTGGCGGTGTGGTGCTTGGCTGGCGGTGTGTGTGGAGTGGCGCATGGCTGGATGGTGTGCGTGGAGTAGTACTTAGCTGTCTGTGCACGGAGTGGTGCTTGGCTGGTGGTGTGTGTGGAGTGGCGCTTGGCTGGATGGTGTGCGTGGAGTGGCGCTTGGCTGGATGGTGTGCGTGGAGTGGCGCTTGGCTGGATGGTGTGCGTGGAGTGGTGCTTGGCTTGCGGTGTGCGTGGAGTGGCGCTTGGCTTGCGGTGTGCGTGGAGTGGCGCTGTGCTTGCGGTGTGCGTGGAGTGGTGCTTGGCTTGCGGTGTGCATGGAGTGGTGCTTGGCTTGCGGTGTGCATGGAGTGGCGCTTGGCTTGCGGTGTGCGTGGAGTGGCGCTTGGCTAGCGGTGTGGTGCTTGGCTGGCGGTGTGTGTGGAGTGGCGCATGGCTGGATGGTGTGCGTGGAGTAGTACTTGGCTGTCTGTGCACGGAGTGGTGCTTGGCTGGCAGTGTGTGTGGAGTGGCGCTTGGCTGGATGGTGTGCGTGGAGTGGCGCTTGGCTGGATGGTGTGCGTGGAGTGGTGCTTGGCTTGCGGTGTGCGTGGAGTGGCGCTTGGCTTGCGGTGTGCGTGGAGTGGTGCTTGGCTTGCGGTGTGCGTGGAGTGGTGCTTGGCTTGCCGTGTGCGTGGAGTGGTGCTTGGCTTGCGGTGTGCGTGGAGTGGCGCTTGGCTTGCGGTGTGCGTGGAGTGGCGCTGTGCTTGCGGTGTGCGTGGAGTGGTGCTTGGCTTGCGGTGTGTGTGGAGTGGTGCTTGGCTTGCGGTGTGCATGGAGTGGCGCTTGGCTTGCGGTGTGCGTGGAATGGCGCTTGGCTAGCGGTGTGGTGCTTGGCTGGCGGTGTGTGTGGAGTGGCGCATGGCTGGATGGTGTGCGTGGAGTAGTACTTGGCTGTCTGTGCACGGAGTGGTGCTTGGCTGGCAGTGTGTGTGGAGTGGCGCTTGGCTGGATGGTGTGCGTGGAGTGGCGCTTGGCTGGATTGTGTGCGTGGAGTGGTGCTTGGCTTGCGGTGTGCGTGGAGTGGCGCTTGGCTTGCGGTGTGCGTGGAGTGGTGCTTGGCTTGCGGTGTGCGTGGAGTGGTGCTTGGCTTGCGGTGTGCGTGGAGTGGTGCTTGGCTTGCGGTGTGCGTGGAGTGGCGCTTGGCTTGCGGTGTTCGTTGCGTGGCACTTGGCTTGCGGTGTGTGTGGAGTGGCGCTTGGCTGGATGGTGTGCGTGGAGTGGTACTTGGCTGTCTGTGCATGGAGTGGTACTTGGCTGTCTGTGCATGGAGTGGTGTTTGGCTGGCGGTGTGTGTGGAGTGGCGCTTGGCTGGATGGTGTGCGTGGAGTGGTTCGTGGCTGTCTGTGCAAGGAGTGCTGCTTGTCTGGCGGTGTGTGTGGAGTGGTGCTTGGCTGGCGGTGTGCGTGGAGTGGCGCTTGGCTTGCGGTGTGGTGCTTGGCTGGCGGTGTGTGTGGAGTGGCGCATTGCTGGATGGTGTGCGTCGAGTAGTACTTGGCTGTCTGTGCACGGAGTGGTGCTTGGCTGGTGGTGTGTGTGGAGTGGCGCTTGGCTGGATGGTGTGCGTGGAGTGGTGCTTGGCTTGCGGTGTGCGTGGAGTGGCGCTTGGCTTGCGGTGTGCGTGGAGTGGCGCTTGGCTCGCGGTGTGCGTGGAGTGGTGCTTGGCTTGCGGTGTGCATGGAGTGGCGCTTGGCTTGCGGTGTGGTGCTTGGCTGGCGGTGTGTGTGGAGTGGCGCATGGCTGGATGGTGTGCGTGGAGTAGTACTTGGCTGTCTGTGCACGGAGTGGTGCTTGGCTGGATTGTGTGCGTGGAGTGGCGCTTGGCTGGATGGTGTGCGTGGAGTGGCGCTTGGCTGGATGGTGTGCGTGGAGTGGCGCTTGGCTTGCGGTGTGCGTGGAGTGGCGCTTTGCTTGCGGTGTGCGTGGAGTGGTGCTTGGCTTGCGGTCTTCGTGGAGTGGTGTTTGGCTGGCAGTGTGCATGGTCTGTCGCTTGGATGGTGGTGTGGGTGGACTGGCGCTCGGCTGGCGGTGTGTGAGTACCTACTTTCTGTTGGTCACTACACACACTGCTAGTTGAGTGACACTCTACTCAGTCCATCATTTTGTGTAGTTGCTGTGGCAGATATTTGGGTGTGTGAAAGTGATGGGCCCTTGAATGGCGCTGTCTGCTGGTGTGAGTGTTGTAATGTGATGGGTCTGCGGCTGGTGGTGTGAATGTTTTGTATGTGTCACACGTACGAAAGGTGTATGAATGTCCTTACTGCCCCCGTGTGATGGGGGTACTGGTAGGAGCAGAAGACCGACTGGCACCAAAGGGGTTAGGCAGTAAAATAAATTCAAAAAATTAACCAGTGTCTTGATGTTAAACCTCATCTAATCCCAATTGGTCTTTGCCCTATTTGATGGCCCCTCTGTACAAATGTAAATTTGGGGGGCAGATTTGTGTGTGGTTTTTTCAATTGTTATATTGTTTGTGAAATGTGGTAGTAATTTTTTTATCTTCTCCATTGTTGCCTTGTTCCAGGCTTTTGCTGTTTAGATTGTTGTAGGTTGCGGGTCCGTTACTGTTGGTTTTGCAGCTTGTGTAGTTGCTTGTGCTTGGTAAGTGAATGTATTTTGTACTACTTTCCCTTGTTTTTTGTCTTTTTGAAAAAGGTTGTACTTCTATCACTTTGTGTGGCTCTGTTTCTTTTTTTCTTCAGCATTAGTGTTTTATGTGCACTTTGATTTCTAATTTGTTTTTTTTCTTTTCTTTCTAGAGGGATATCATTTCTTTTTGCTGTGTCTCAGCAGAGTAGGTGCTGGTGAGTGTAGCTGTATTTGGTAAGAGTGAAATTGTTTTGGATTGTATTGATTTTTGTGTGAAAGCCTTACCTTGTTTACTTCTTACTTTGCACAGTGTAGGTTGTTGTTCACTTGTGTGTGCTGTCTTTCTTTGTAAGGATAATGGCTAGTCGCAGGATTACTGCTCAGCAGGTTCTTAGTTTGCTTTTTGAGTCTTCCTCTGACCATGGTTCAGAGACTGACTCTGATTCGGATTTGGAGGTTGGTGGAGAAGATTCAGGCAGTGAGTTTTCTCTTTGCCTGCATTCATCATCATCGGATGAAGAATCTTCTTCTAGTGCTGATGAAGTGTCTATGGTAGCGGAGGACATTGTTGCGCCGGTAGTGGACCAAGAGGCAGCTGTGCTACTTCCTAGGGCTGCAAGGTATCCTTTCTTTTTACGTCGGCATGAGGCAGGTGGGCTGCAGCCTGCGCCCAAAAGGCTTCACATTGCTGTGGTGCGCCAAGCGGCATCTGGTGCTGTTAGGCCTCCTATTGTTGTAGAGCAGCAAGGTGCATCAGGGTCTGATTTGTTTTCCGGTGGTGTAGTGCAGCAAGAAGCTTCTCAGGCTGCTGGGCTTCCCGTTGGTGAAGTGCTGCAAGAGGCATCTGGGGCTGGTAGGCTTCCCATTGTTGTAGAGCAGCAAGATGCATCTGGACCTGCTTTGTTTCCCGGTGGTGTAGTGCAGCAAGAGTCTTCTGGGGATGCTATGTTTTCTGTTGGTGATGTGCAGCCAGAAGTATCTGTGGATGTTAGGCTTCCCGTACGTGTACAGCAACAAGTGGCTTCTGGTCTGCAGGCTGAGGTGGCTGCTCCCCCCGTTCATGGGGATGGCCTCTGGGTTCCCCCTGGCATGGTGCAGCCGGCATTGCCAGAGTTCACTGGTGTTCCTGGGTGTAGAGTGAATACTGAGAATTTTCAGCCAATAATTTTTTTTCAGTTGTTTATGGACGATGTGTTTTTGCAAAATATTGTTGACCAAACCAATTTGTATGCAGAACAGTTTTTGAGGGACAATAGTGCCAGGCTTAAGCCCCATTCTAGAGCTACTCTGTGGACTCCCACAAATGTTGAAGAGATGAAGAAGTTTTTGGGATTGACTTTTTTGATGGGCTTGCTAAGGAAGCCATCAATGTCTTCATATTGGTCCACTAGTCCCTTGAGGACAACAGCTATATATCCAGCAGTCATAAGTCGTGATCGGTTTTTGCTTCTTCTTCGGATGATGCATTTTGTTGATAATGGTTTAGCCTTGGCACGCGATCACCCTGATTGTGACCGTCTGTTTAAAATTCGGCCTGTCCTTGATCACTTTGTTGATCGTTTTTCTGAGATCTTTGCTCCTGGAAAAGAAATTGCAGTGGATGAGTCTTTGCTATTGTTCAAGGGCCGCTTGGTTTTTAGGCAGTACATTCCTAGTAAGAGGGCACGCTATGGAATCAAACTGTATATGTTGTGTGACAGTGAGACTGGATATGTCTACAATTTCAGGGTGTACACTGGTAAGGAGTCCAGCATTAACCCTCCTGGTTGTCCTTCCACTTTTGGAGTGACTGAGAAGATTGTATGGGAACTAGGTAGAGGATTATTTCACAAAGGCCACCATTTGTATGTAGATAACTTCTACACTGGTGTGCGGTTGTTCAAGGAGTTGGCCAAAGTGGGCACTGTTGCTTGTGGCACAATGCGCAGTAACCGGAAAGGTTTCCCAAAGGAACTTGTTTGCAAAAGGCTTGTGAGGGGACAGTCTACTGCATTGCGATGTGGGGAGCTTCTGGCTGTGAAGTTTTCAGACAAGAGAGATGTGTACATGCTGACTACTATCCATGACGAAAGTACTGTACCTCTGCCTGTTTGGGGTCAGGTTGCTGAAGTGCGCAAACCTGTGTGCATTCTAGAATACAATAAGTACATGGGTGGTGTTGACCGAGTAGATCAGAGGTTGGAACCTTATGATGCTATTCGAAAGGCTTACGTTTGGTACAAGAAATTGGCTATTCATCTTTTCCATTTGGCATCCTTCAATGCTTTTGTTGTGTTCCAGAAGTCTTGTCCTGAGTCGAAGATGCCTTTTGTTAAGTTTCAGGAGTCTGTAATAGCCAGCCTTGTACTAGTGGAGCAGGCAAGTGTTCCTAGATTTGGAGTGGTGGAGGAGGTGGCTAGATTGAAAGATCGCCACTTTGCTGAATTCATTCCTCCCACTACCGCAAAAGACTTTCTGACTAGAAGATGCAGAGTCTGTTGGCGTAGAGGCGTGCGGAAGGAGTCTCGTATGTACTGCCCTGACTGTCCTTCTAAGCCTGGATTGTGTCTGTCAGCTTGTTTTAAATCATACCACACGAAAAAGAAGTATTGGGAGTTTTAATGAGCTGTGAAGTGAATTGCCTGGTCTGTATTCTGTAAAAAAAATTGGTTTGTTTCAAGGTTTGGCTTTAGTGCAATGTGTTTGGTTTTAGAATTTGTGTAAGTTGATTTGTAGGTATTTCCATTTGTTTAGTGTTTTTTTGAAAAGAATAATTCTAAATGTGATTGTGGTGTGTGCAGGCTGGCGCTTGGATGGCGGTGTGCGTGGACTGGCGCTTGGCTGGAGGTGTGTGTGGATTGGTGCCTCCCTGGCAGAGTGCATGGTTTGGTGTTTTGCGGGTGGTGTGTGTGGATTTTTGTTTGGCAGGCGGAGTGCATGGTTAGGTGCTTGGCTGGCAGTGTGAGTGTATGGTGCTTGGCTGGTGGAGTGCAAGGAATGGTGTTTGGTTGGCGGTGTGTGTGGAGTGGCGCTTGGCTGGATGGCGTGCGTGGAGTGGCGCTTGGCTGGATGGTGTGCGTGGAGTGGTGCTTGGCTTGCGGTGTGCGCGGAGTGGTGCTTGGCTTGCGGTGTGGTGCTTGGCTGGCGGTGTGTGTGGAGTGGCGCATGGCTGGATGGTGTGCATGGAGTGGTACTTGGCTGTCTGTGCATGGAGTACTGCTTGGCTGGTGGTGTGTGTCGAGTGGTGTTTGGCTGGCGGTGTGTGTGGAGTGGCGCTTGGCTGGATGGTGAGCGTGGAGTGGTACATGGCTGTCTGTGCACGGAGTGGTGCTTGGCTGGCAGTGTGCGTGGAGTGGCGCTTTGCTTGCGGTGTGCTTGGAGTGGTTCTTGGCTGGCGGTGTGCGTGGAGTGGTACTTGGCTGGCGGTGTGCGTGGTGTGGTACTTGGCTGTCTGTGTGCGCTGAGTGATGTTTGGCTGGCTGTGTGCATGGTTTGGTGCTTGGATGGTGGTGTGGGTGGTCTGGCGCTCGGCTGGCGGTGTGTGAGTACTAACTTTCTGTTGGTCACTACATACACTGCTAGTTGAGTGACACTCTACTCAGTCCATCATTTTGTGTAGTTGCTGTGGCAGATATATGGGCGTGTGAAAGTGATGGGCCCTTGAATGGCGCTGTCTGCTGGTGTGAGTGTTGTAATGTGATGGGTCCGCGGCTGGCGGCGTGAATGTTTTGTATGTGTCACACGTACGAAAGGTGTATGAATGGCCTGTAAAGAGGTTGGTGCCTTGACGTGGCTTTACAGCTCACGAGCTGTGAGTCAGTGGTTCAGTTTATCATACTTTCAATTATACGCAGTGTATTTCATTTTTGTGAAATTACTTGCAAATAAAATTGTATGTACTGAATCATCACTCATCCTCGTGCCAAATCCAACCAGTATGTGTGTGTGTTTGCGGTTTAGATGCCTGTCCAGTAATATTTGTTTTTGTTTTCCCTTTTAGAAGTAGGGTGTACCTTGTCCCTTTTTGTGAATGTTGTAATGTGTTGCTTTTCCTTCCGGATGGTGTCAATGGTCTGGTGTGTAACAGGTATGAAAGGTGCGTGAATGGCCTGTAAAACGGTCGGTGCCTTGTCGTGGCTTTACAGCTCACGAGTTGGGAGTCACTGGTTTGGTTTTTATGCATTTATTTATTGACAGAGCATTTCATTTTTTGAAATATCTTGTTAATAAAATTTTATGTACTGAACCATCACTCGCCCTCGTGCCAAATCCAACCTGTATGTGTGTGTCTTTGAGGAATAGTTAGCCGTGCTTGAATGTTTGACTTTTGAGTAACTCTGTTACGGTGTACATTATAGCTATAAATAACTTACTAAATTTAGATGTTATTGTTAAACCATGGAAGTATATGGTCATGTCTTTCTGGTGAATTTTATTGATTTTTTTCCACAATCTCCTGCAAACTTGAAATTGTCGGTCAAAATTTCCTTGAATCACACGCTCTCAAATTGAAAACTTAATTCGCCACCGTACAATTTGGACCGTTTCCTTTTGCAGCCACTATGCCTACCCACGCAAGTGAGGTACCATTTTTATCGGGAGACCTGGGGGAACGCTGGGTGGGAGGAAATTTGTGTGAGCCCAGTGACGCCACGCTTTCCCACGCAAAAAAAGTGTGTAAACACTGATTTTTCCAGCAAAAATTGAGGTTTGCAAGGGATTCTGGGTAAAGGAACGTTGGAGGATCCACGCAAGCCATACCTCCTTGGAAGCCCCTGGGTGTCTACTTTTTAGAAATGTGTGGGTTTAGTAGGTTTCCCTACATGGCCGTCTCGCACGGGGCCAAAAACCCAGGTAACCCCTCTTTCAAAAGCTGGTGCTATTGACATTCAATACCCCCTGCTTTTGCAAGAGAGGTTACCTGGGTTTTTGGCCCCGTGCGAGACGGCCATGTAGGGAAAACTACCAAACCCACACATTTCTGACAAGTAGACACCCGGGGGCTTCCAAGGAGGTATGGCTTGCGTGGATCCTCCAACGTTCCTTTACCCAGAATCCCTTGCAAACCTCAATTTTTGCTGGAAAAATCATTTTTTACACACTTTTTTTGCGTGGGAAAGCGTGGCGTCACTGGGCTCACACAAATTTCCTCCCACCCTGCGTTCCCCCAGGTCTCCCGATAAAAATGGTACCTCACTTGCGTGGGTAGGCATAGTGGCTGCAACAGGAAAAGGTCCAAATCGTACGGTGGAGACATTACAATAACCAATAGCAAGATTACCTTCTTTTTTTAGGGGGGGGGGACTGAGTTATTGGACCGGGGCTCGGCGGGCATCTTTGGTAACTACCAAACCCAAACATTTCTGAAAACTAGACACCCGGGGGAGTCTGGGGAGGTATGGCATGCATGGGTCCCCCAATGTTTTCCTACCCAGAAATCCCTGCAAACCATAAATTTAGGTTAAAAAAACAGTTTTCCATACATTTTTGCGTGGGATCGCCGTGTCGGCACAAATGTCCTACCACCCTGCGTTCCCCTTGTTCTCCCGAGTAAAATGATACCTCACTTGTGTGGGTGGGCCAAAGGCCTGTGACTAAGGCAGGGGGGCTTAATTTGTAACACTGAAATACTACTTTTTTCAACATTCATTTTTGGCCTGTTCTGCTTTGGGGCACCCACACAAGTGAGGTATCCTTTTACTCGAGAGAACAGGGGGAGCACTGGGTGGTAGGACATTTTTGCCGGCACGGTGATCCCACGCAAAAAAGTTTGGAAAAGTGATTATTTTACCTAATTTTAAGGTTTGCAAGGTGTTCTGGGTAGGAAAACGTTCGGGGACCCACGCATGCCATACCTCCCTGGACTCCCCCGGGGGTCTACTTTTCAGATCTGTTTGGGTTTGGTACTTTCCAAAGAATACCACCGAGCCCCGGGCCAAAAACTCAGGTGCCCCCCCCCCAAAAATGAAGGTTGTTTAGCAATTTGGTTTTGTAAATTCGCCACCGTACAATTTGGACCGTTTCCTTTTGCAGCCACTATGCCTACCCACGCAAGTGAGGTACCATTTTTATCGGGAGACCTGGGGGAACGCTGGGTGGGAGGAAATTTGTGTGAGCCCAGTGACGCCACGCTTTCCCACGCAAAAAAAGTGTGTAAACACTGATTTTTCCAGCAAAAATTGAGGTTTGCAAGGGATTCTGGGTAAAGGAACGTTGGAGGATCCACGCAAGACATACCTCCTTGGAAGCCCCTGGTTTCTACTTTTCAGAAATGTGTGAGTTTAGTAGGTTTCCCTACATGGCCGTCTCGCACGGGGCCAAAAACCCAGGTAACCCCTCTTTCAAAAGCTGGTGCTATTGACATTCAATACCCCCAGCTTTTGCAAGAGAGGTTACCTGGGTTTTTGGCCCCGTGCGAGACGGCCATGTAGGGAAACCTACCAAACCCACACATTTCTGACAAGTAAACACCCGGGGGCTTCCAAGGAGGTATGGCTTGCGTGGATCATCCAACGTTCCTTTACCCAGAATCCCTTGCAAACCTCAATTTTTGATGGAAAAATCATTTTTTACACACTTTTTTCGCGTGGGAAAGCGTGGCGTCACTGGGCTCACACAAATTTCCTCCCACCCTGCGTTTCCCCAGGTCTCCCGATAAAAATGGTACCTCACTTGCGTGGGTAGGCATAGTGGCTGCAACAGGAAAAGGTCCAAATCGTACGGTGGAGACATTACAATAACCAATAGCAAGATTACCTTCTTTTTTTAGGGGGGGGGGACTGAGTTATTGGACCGGGGCTCGGCGGGCATCTTTGGTAACTACCAAACCCAAACATTTCTGAAAACTAGACACCCGGGGGAGTCTGGGGAGGTATGGCATGCGTGGGTCCCCCAATGTTTTCCTACCCAGAAATCCCTGCAAACCATAAATTTAGGTTAAAAAAACAGTTTTCCATACATTTTTGCGTGGGATCGCCGTGTCGGCACAAATGTCCTACCACCCTGCATTCCCCTTGTTCTCCCAAGTAAAATGATACCTCACTTGTGTGGGTGGGCCAAAGGCCTGTGACTAAGGCAGGGGGGCTTAATTTGTAACACTGAAATACTACTTTTTTCAACATTCATTTTTGGCCTGTTCTGCTTTGGGGCACCCACACAAGTGAGGTATCCTTTTACTCGGGAGAACAGGGGGAGCGCTGGGTGGTAGGACATTTTTGCCGGCACGGTGATCCCACGCAAAAAAGTTTGGAAAAGTGATTATTTTACCTAATTTTAAGGTTTGCAAGGTGTTCTGGGTAGGAAAACGTTCGGGGACCCACGCATGCCATACCTCCCTGGACTCCCCCGGAGGTCTACTTTTCAGATCTGTTTGGGTTTGGTACTTTCCAAAGAATACCACCGAGCCCCGGGCCAAAAACTCAGGTGCCCCCCCCCCCCAAAAATGAAGGTTGTTTAGCAATTTGGTTTTGTAAATTCACCACCGTACAATTCGGACCGTTTCCTTTTGCAGCCACTATGCCTACCCACGCAAGTGAGGTACCATTTTTCTCGGGAGACCTGGGGGAACGCTGGGTGGGTGGAAATTTGTTGATCCATGCAGATTCCGGAACTTTCCACCACAGAAATGTGAGGAAAATGCGTTTTTTTCCCAATTTCTTAGCTTTGCAAGGGATTCTGGGTAAGAGAACCTGGGTGTAGGCAGTCGAGTCACCCCATCCTGAATTCCCCTGGGTGTCTACTTTTCATAAATATATAGGTTTGCTAGGTTTCCCTAGGTGCCGGCAGAGCTAGGGTTCAAAAACAAAAGGTAGTCTCTTTGCCCAAAAAGGCCACAATTTCACAGAAAAATTGAGTTGTGACCACGTTGCGTTTTGCGCTGTTTCCTGTCGCAGCCACTATGCCTACCCACGCAAGTGAGATACCATTTTTCTCGGGAGACCTGGGGGAACGCTGGGTGGGTGGAAATTTGTTGATCCATGCAGATTCCGGAACTTTCCACCACAGAAATGTGAGGAAAATGCGTTTTTTTTCCCAATTTCTTAGATTTGCAAGGGATTCTGGGTAAGAGAACCTGGGGGTAGGCAGTCGAGTCACCCCATCCTGAATTCCCCTGGGTGTCTACGTTTCAAAAATATATAGGTTTGCTAGGTTTCCCTAGGTGCCGGCAGAGCTAGGGTTCAAAAACAAAAGGTAGTCTCTTTGCCCAAAAAGGCCACAATTTCACAGAAAAATTGAGTTGTGACCACGTTGCGTTTTGCGATGTTTCCTGTCGCAGCCACTATGCCTACCCACGCAAGTGAGATACCATTTTTCTCGGGAGACCTGGGGGAACGCTGGGTGGGTGGAAATTTGTTGATCCACGCAGATTCCGGAACTTTCCACCACAGAAATGTGAGGAAAATGCGTTTTTTTCTCCCAATTTCTTAGGTTTGCAAGGGATTCTGGGTAAGGGAACCTGGGGGTAGGCAGTCGAGTCACCCCTTCCTAAATTCCCCCGGGTGTCTACTTTCCAAAAATATATAGGTTTGCTAGGTTTCCCTAGGTGCCGGCAGAGCTAGGGTTCAAAAACAAAAGGTAGTCTCTTTGCCCAAAAAGGCCACAATTTCACAGAAAAATTGAGTTGTGACCACGTTGCGTTTTGCGCTGTTTCCTGTCGCAGCCACTATGCCTACCCACGCAAGTGAGATACCATTTTTCTCGGGAGACCTGGGGGAACGCTGGGTGGGTGGAAATTTGTTGATCCACGCAGATTCCGGAACTTTCCACCACAGAAATGTGAGGAAAATGCGTTTTTTTCCCAATTTCTTAGCTTTGCAAGGGATTCTGGGTAAGGGAACCTGGGGGTAGGCAGTCGAGTCACCCCATCCTGAATTCCCCTGGGTGTCTACTTTTCAAAAATATATAGGTTTGCTGGGTTTCCCTAGGTGCCGGCAGAGCTAGGGTTCAAAAACAAAAGGTAGTCTCTTTGCCCAAAAAGGCCACAATTTCACAGAAAAATTGAGTTGTGACCACGTTGTGTTTTGCGCTGTTTCCTGTCGCAGCCACTATGCCTACCCATGCAAGTGAGATACCATTTTTCTCGGGAGACCTGGGGGAACGCTGGGTGGGTGGAAATTTGTTGATCCACGCAGATTCCGGAACTTTCCACCACAGAAATGTGAGGAAAATGCGTTTTTTTCCCAATTTCTTAGCTTTGCAAGGGATTCTGGGTAAGAGAACCTGGGGGTAGGCAGTCGAGTCACCCCATCCTGAATTTCCCTGGGTGTCTAATTTTCAAAAATATATTGGTTTGCTAGGTTTCCCTAGGTGCCGGCAGAGCTAGGGTTCAAAAACAAAAGGTAGTCTCTTTGCCCAAAAAGGCCACAATTTCACAGAAAAATTGAGTTGTGACCACGTTGCGTTTTGCGATGTTTCCTGTCGCAGCCACTATGCCTACCCACGCAAGTGAGATACCATTTTTCTCGGGAGACCTGGGGGAACGCTGGGTGGGTGGAAATTTGTTGATCCATGCAGATTCCGGAACTTTCCACCACAGAAATGTGAGGAAAATGCGTTTTTTTTCCCAATTTCTTAGATTTGCAAGGGATTCTGGGTAAGAGAACCTGGGGGTAGGCAGTCGAGTCACCCCATCCTGAATTCCCCTGGGTGTCTACGTTTCAAAAATATATAGGTTTGCTAGGTTTCCCTAGGTGCCGGCAGAGCTAGGGTTCAAAAACAAAAGGTAGTCTCTTTGCCCAAAAAGGCCACAATTTCACAGAAAAATTGAGTTGTGACCACGTTGCGTTTTGCGATGTTTCCTGTCGCAGCCACTATGCCTACCCACGCAAGTGAGATACCATTTTTCTCGGGAGACCTGGGGGAACGCTGGGTGGGTGGAAATTTGTTGATCCACGCAGATTCCGGAACTTTCCACCACAGAAATGTGAGGAAAATGCGTTTTTTTCTCCCAATTTCTTAGGTTTGCAAGGGATTCTGGGTAAGGGAACCTGGGGGTAGGCAGTCGAGTCACCCCTTCCTAAATTCCCCCGGGTGTCTACTTTCCAAAAATATATAGGTTTGCTAGGTTTCCCTAGGTGCCGGCAGAGCTAGGGTTCAAAAACAAAAGGTAGTCTCTTTGCCCAAAAAGGCCACAATTTCACAGAAAAATTGAGTTGTGACCACGTTGCGTTTTGCGCTGTTTCCTGTCGCAGCCACTATGCCTACCCACGCAAGTGAGATACCATTTTTCTCGGGAGACCTGGGGGAACGCTGGGTGGGTGGAAATTTGTTGATCCACGCAGATTCCGGAACTTTCCACCACAGAAATGTGAGGAAAATGCGTTTTTTTCCCAATTTCTTAGCTTTGCAAGGGATTCTGGGTAAGGGAACCTGGGGGTAGGCAGTCGAGTCACCCCATCCTGAATTCCCCTGGGTGTCTACTTTTCAAAAATATATAGGTTTGCTGGGTTTCCCTAGGTGCCGGCAGAGCTAGGGTTCAAAAACAAAAGGTAGTCTCTTTGCCCAAAAAGGCCACAATTTCACAGAAAAATTGAGTTGTGACCACGTTGTGTTTTGCGCTGTTTCCTGTCGCAGCCACTATGCCTACCCATGCAAGTGAGATACCATTTTTCTCGGGAGACCTGGGGGAACGCTGGGTGGGTGGAAATTTGTTGATCCACGCAGATTCCGGAACTTTCCACCACAGAAATGTGAGGAAAATGCGTTTTTTTCCCAATTTCTTAGCTTTGCAAGGGATTCTGGGTAAGAGAACCTGGGGGTAGGCAGTCGAGTCACCCCATCCTGAATTTCCCTGGGTGTCTAATTTTCAAAAATATATTGGTTTGCTAGGTTTCCCTAGGTGCCGGCAGAGCTAGGGTTCAAAAACAAAAGGTAGTCTCTTTGCCCAAAAAGGCCACAATTTCACAGAAAAATTGAGTTGTGGCCACGTTGCGTTTTGCGCTGTTTCCTGTCGCAGCCACTATGCCTACCCACGCAAGTGAGATACCATTTTTCTCGGGAGACCTGGGGAAACACTGGGTGGGTGGAAATTTGTTGATCCACGCAGATTCCGGAACTTTCCACCACAGAAATGTGAGGAAAATGCGTTTTTTTCCCAATTTCTTAGCTTTGCAAGGGATTCTGGGTAAGAGAACCTGGGGGTAGGCAGTCGAGTCACCCCATCCTGAATTTCCCTGGGTGTCTACTTTTCAAAAATATATAGGTTTGCTAGGTTTCCCTAGGTGCCGGCAGAGCTAGGGTTCAAAAACAAAAGGTAGTCTCTTTGCCCAAAAAGGCCACAATTTCACTGAAAAATTGAGCTGTGACCACGTTGCGTTTTGTGCTGTTTCCTGTCGCAGCCACTATGCCTACCCACGCAAGTGAGATACCATTTTTCTCGGGAGACCTGGGGGAACGCTGGGTGGGTAGCAATTTGTTGATCCACGCTGATTCCAGAACTTTCCACCACAGAAATGTGAGGAAAATGTGTTTTCTTTGTCATATTTTTAGCTTTGCAAGGGATTCTGGGTAACAAAACCTGGGGGTAGGCAGACGAGTCACCCCATCCTGAATTTCCCTGGGTGTCTACTTTCCAAAAATGTATAGGTTTGCTAGGTTTCCCTAGGTGCCGGCAGAGCTAGGGTGCAAAAACTACAGGTAGGCACTTTGCCATAAAAGGGTCAATTTGTAACTGCAAAATAGCACAAGATTTCACTGGGAAATTGAAGTGCAACCACGTTGCATTTTGAGTTGTTTCGTTTCGCAGCCACTATGCCTACCCACGCAAGTGAGGTACCATTTTTCTTGGGAGACCTGGGGGAACGCTGGGTCGGTGGAAATTTGTTGATCCACGCAGATTCCAGAACTTTACACTACAGAAATGTGAGGAAAATGTGTTTTTTTTGTCAAATTCTAAACTTTGCAAGGGATTCTGGGTAACAAAGCCTGGTGGTAGGCAGTCGAGTCACCTCATCCTGAATTCCCCAGGGTGTCTACTTTCCAAAAATGTATAGGTTTGCTAGGTTTCCCTAGGTGCCGGCAGAGCTAGGGTGCAAAACCTACAGGTAGGCACTTTGCCATAAAAGGGTCAATTTGTAACTGCAAAATTGAGGTGTGACCACGTTGCATTTTTCGCCGTTTCCTATCGCAGGCACAAGGCCGACCCACACAAGTGAGGTACCGTTTTTATCAGGAGACTTCGGGTAATTCAGATTTCTAAATCTACTGTTATTACCAAATGAGCTTTCTAGCATTTCTCCCTTTCAATGACAGACATTGTGTAAAAAAAAATGTTTTTGAAAAATGACCAATAATTCTCAAGCTAGTATGGGTATTCCCAATTTTGAAAATGTGCAATTATATACTGTTTCTGAACTCTATATTTTGTACCCAATTCAGAAATACATAGGTGTCTTCCATACAGATTTTTCCATGTATACATTTTCTAAGACAAAGTGCTCTATACCCAGTAAAAGAAAAAAAACCATTGCAAGTTGCTGCTCAGTTTTTGGATCTGGGTTCGTTGGGTTCTTGGTGAAACTACAAGTCCTATATATCCCCACAACCAGGAAGGTCTAACGGATGTAACAGTATATTGCTTTCCAAGAGCTGTCAAGATTAGAAAAAGGTATAGGTGAAAACGTTGAGACAAAAGGCTGTTTTTTTCAACAAATTTTCTATTATTCCAAGATTTAACTGTTAGTTTCGATAAAGAATCCTTCATGGATTTAGACAAATGACCCCTTTCTGAATTCAGAATTTTGTTTACTTTTCGAAAATGTACAGCTTTCTAGGATCCATTATTGCTTTCAAACTCTTTTCTACCATTAATTGGAAGGAGGTGGAAAGCTCTAAAAATAGCAAAAATAGGCTATGTCCCAGAAAAATGCCACAACTGTGTGAAAAATGTTGGTTCCCTGATAAAAGACTGTCATTCCCTGAAAGCTGAGAAAACGGAGATTTCAGCCCCACAAACCCTTTTTTGATACCATTTTCAGGGAAAAACCCAGAGGCTTTCATTTGCAGCCCGTTTTTCCCATTTTTCTGAAAAAAACAAAAAAATCACTATATTTTGGTTAATTTCTGGGACCCCTCCAAGGGAATCCACAAACCCTGGGCGCCTTTGGAATCCACATGATGTTGGAAAAAAAGGACGCAAATTTGGCGTGGATAGCTTATGTGGTCAAAAAGTTACAGGGGCCTAAGCGCGCACTACCCCAAATAGCCAAAAAAGGGCTCAGCACAGGAGGGGAAAAGGCCCAGCAGCGAAGGGGTTAACACACCACCTTCAAATTACTATAAGTCACACGCCTCCATACACAGTTTTGTGACCTTATTCGCCAACCTTTCACATCGGATAACATTGAAGTTAGCTTTTTAATTGTATATGTGTGATTTCCAAATGAGAACAGTTAATTTGTTCATGTTTGGTGCCTCTGGAGATGTAATCAGACATCCGAACTCATGGTGAAGTCAGAATTTAAATTATATTTTAAAAATGCCACTTTTAGGAATTTTACATTTTCCTGCATTAGCCATTTAGTGCCTTCTGCATTGTCTCTGGCTCACATGACTGGGGCCAATTGACAGTTAGGCTATGTGTATACCTCCTACACAGCCATATGCAGTGACTGGATGGGTCATCACTGCTAGGATGGGAGGGAGCAGCTAGCCCCAATTACATTTCAATAGGCTGTTCTGTGACTCCATCAGTTAGTCTGGAGCAAGGGCCAGGTAGTTAGGGCGAAGGCACTTCAAAAGCATGCCTCTAGAATCTTCTCTCCCATTTCAAAGGCACGTCTGGGTATAAATACCAGACCTCTGAAACCAACTCCTCAGTACACTTCTGGACCTGTGGATACTCTGCCAGGAAGAAGGACTGCTGAGCTGCTGAAAAGATTACCATTCTACTGGACTGCTACTCTGAAAGACTGCTGCCCTGTTGTGCTGGCCTGTTGCACTCATCCCTGGGTGAGAAGGACTGGACCTGCTCCTCTTGAACCAAGAGTGGCTCCAAGGCTAGTTGATTGGTCAATGGATCTGAAGCCTCTGGGACACAACAGACTTCCAACAACCTTGCAACTGCACCTGGATGCTGTCGTCTGTGAGTCTCACTTGCCAAGTGGTGTCCGGGTCCTTTTTAGGAGGGTATAAGGTGTTCTGCCTGCTTTTGTGGATCCAGCGGAACCAACACATCTTCTCTGCTGAGAGGCACAAACCTGAGCATCCCTTGTTGACAGTAGCTCAACAACAACCCTGGACTCTGCATTGTAGCCTCGCAGCTCCTCAGAACTGGCACATCACCTCGACTGTGTGACATATCCTTGACACGGGCCTTTGCATCGCATGTCCTCGTTGAATGGATCCTTGACGATGATGTGGGAGCTTGCCCCGCCACTCGGGACCAGCACATCGTTCAGCTGCTCAACTCATCTTTGAGGTGGGTCCCCGTAATGCTCTGCAAACCAGATTTAAGGTACTGTGTTCAGTGACCTAACGGGGTCCCTATAGCAGGGCTGTGATCGATTGCAGCCAGCCTGAACTTTCATGTAAGTCTGGGTGGTGAACACCACTTCACTCGTGAGTTTGCAGAGTTTTCCACACTCCACGTTCTGAAAAACTCTGCATGGCAGAGATTTTCCCTCGCTCGCGTTCGTCAATGTCAAGTTGGCGAGGGAGGAAAATCCACGTCCTGGTGGGAATTTTCAATCGTCAACATCAAGTTGGTGAGTGGAAGCATGGAAAATCAACCTCCGGGAAAGATTTCTGTGGATTCTGTGGAAATCTGGTCAGGCTGTTTTTTTGTCCTGGTCCAGCCCAACCAGATATCCACAGTTGACACTTTTTGCCTTTTTATGCTATTTTCACTAACATCATTAAAATTACATATATCTCTGGTTCTATTGATTAGATTTTAGTGGTTTTCATCTTTTTTTATAAAGAAAAAATTTCTATTTTTCTAACTTGGTGTGAGATTCTTTGTGTGTAGTGATTTTCATTTTATCCCGCTTTGAAGTGAAGTGTTGCACAAATACTTTACACATTGCCTTTGAATTAAGCCTGACTGTTCTTTGCCAAACTACTAGATGATTGAGTACAGGTTAATTTAGAGTTGGCTTGTGTCTCATCCTGACAAGGATTGTGGTTGTTGCTTGAACAGAGTTCACTCCCGGCTATCATCTCCTTGTGTTCACTCCCTAGTCAACCAACAACCCAGGGGATTATTATCAAGCATCCGTGATAAATATCGCTGGCTGCGCTTAGCGCAAATTTTCTTATCGCCGGCTATCGCTTGAAATTATTACCGTTATAGCGCTGTATTAACAAACCATAGTGCAATGGCAATAAATATTCCAGCGATAGCAGTGGAAATGGACCAACATCGTTGAAAAACTGTCGATGTTGCATGAAATCGGCGATAACCTTGCTGATACGACCCTGTGGTCATATCACCATAATCCACACCTCATGTAATGTAGAAATAACTTATGATCGTTGCAGACGTTAGAAAGCAGCGTTAATGGCGAAATAGCGCAAATATGATTATCGCTTCGCCTCGTTGTAAATATCGCAATGCCCCATTAGCGATTTTATTCCATGATGTTTTGTGTGGCACCCCTCCCCCGCATCAAATTAACGATGCGATGCGAAGCGTGCCGTAACAGGCCGTTAAGTCATTGTTCACGCGCTAGTATGTCCTTGTAAATAATGCGATAAAATTATCGCCGCTTTTCGCCCGAAAAAAGACACTAAAGAGGCAAAAATTGTATCGCCTGCCCTTGATAATATGCTCCTCAATTTCTTACACAGCCGTAGGTGAAAAGATACGTTTTGAGTGACACTTGAAGACACCAAAGGGTGAAGAGAGGTGACCTAAAGCCATTCTCTATGTGAATATATGTATGTATATTTTTATTTATGATTTTATTATGGAATGAGGCTGGAGAGACAGCAAAAAAGGTCTGTAGGTCAGGCATAAAAAACACAAGAAATGCCTGCTGACCGCACTTTGATAAGACCTTACCACTTAAAAGCATTCAGTTCTGCAGCTAGGAAGATCATTATACTAGCTTGTGCTGTTCTTTGAAGTATAATATAATTAAATAGCGTTTCCCGTGGAATAAATGTTTTCTGAAATAATTCTGTAAATTCGCACGTCATCAAGATATTTCAACATACTCCTCAAAATATTGCCAGCACCTCTTTTTTAAAATGTTTTAATCCAGCGACCTTCATATTTTGAATATTATTTCCTCTGTGGGCTTTAAATTCAAGTATGTGGTGGGCACTTTTCACGCATCAACAAAATGCCTCCTCTTCAGTTTCGTAGGTGAGGCCTCGGTAGCTCAACAGCACGCGTTCTCGATGACAACATATTTGCATATATTTTTTTCGTTCACCTTCAGAAGTACTACATGAATTGACATTACAATGATGGAATTCAAAGGTCAGAACTGGTCATGGGCTCATTAATACAGAAATATATTTAAATACAACTTCTCGGTCAAATGTATCTAAAATGTCCTCTACAAGTGGCCTCTTTTCACGTTTCTGCAGTTGAAAATCAAAGGTCTATATTGTACATGTCCATTAGTCTCTATGTAGTCCTCAAACAACAAATTGCTCTATGGTCCCCTAACAGTCCTTGACAGTGCTTTCTACTAGTTGCATATTACTTTTCCATTTTTCATTGCCAACGTCATTTATTGTTGCCGGCATCCTTTCACCTGAAAACATTTTGAGCTTTGAGGCCTGTTATAAATCTGATTAACGATAAGACAAATCGAGGTATTTTGGGTCCCTGAAAAAGTTCAGACTGAATTCCCTGAGCCATCCAATATGCAGCTGTAATTTAATTCTCTTAACTGAACTTTTTTCCTTCAAAATATGTGCGTGGCAGGTGCTACATTTTCCTTCCAGAACATTTTGTTAGGGTAGGTTTCTCATTACTTTCAAATTGAATCCTAAAATTGCTTTGCCTTAAATATGGAAATAGCAATCATCTTCAGAGCAGAAATATATTTTTTTATTTCAAGTTAGACTAAGTATGTGGTTCTTTAGAATGGAATATGACAACTTTTGACTGACTGCCTAAGTCCAAGAGTGTATGGTGCAAGCTTCAATGCACCGTGGTCTGTGCGTTTTCGCTATCCATTATCAAACTGTATATTATTTCGAGCGGTTTTAAGGCAAAGCATTTTATAATATTTGACAGAGCAAAACAAAATTGACTCACTTGCTAAGTGGCATTACATTTTCATACCAAAAACGGCATCTTCAGAGTGATAATTAGGAAATATTCAAGACCGAACCTAGAAGTCGTGTTAAAACTAGAAAACCTGGAAAGAATGCATGTTCTAAAAATCCGCCCTTTCCCTTAGTTTCAATTAGTGGCCCTGGGGGTTGTGGACCCCAGGGCCTAACAAGGCTCAGGGAGAGGTCCACACGGCTGCCCTCCCCCTTAATAAAAAAAAAAGTCCCTTGGGGATCGGGTTCCCATGGACTACAAAAGCTTAGGTAGAGGGCCACATGGTCCGCTCCCCTTTAATAAAATGGCCCTGGGGAACGGGGTCCCCAGGGCATAATAGGTTCAGGGAGGGAGACCACTGTCTTTAAAAAAAAAATGGCCCTCAGGTCCCAAGGATCAGGCCTTGTCGCTATATGTTTTAAAGGGGAGGGGGCGAAGCCCCCACTGCACACAGCCAAAGGTTGTGTGTGTTGTGGTTTTGAATGCCTTTGGGGGCTTGGCCACATGACCTGGTCCCAGGCCTTGTGCAATCCCCGCACTGAGCACCACCAAATGCTGTACACAGTGTGGAGTTTGCTTCGAGCAGGGGGTTGGCCGCAAGGACTGGCCACAGGCCATGCCCTGCAGACAGACCCCCACCACACACAGGCAAGGGCCATGTGCTGCAGGGATTGTATTAACATATATTAATTAAATATTACTTTGCATTAGAAAAAAATCTAGACTTTCACTCACAAAAGCAAAGGTTAAAGAAACGTTGTAGTTAGGTGTAATGTTCAGTAACAACATAACATTTTAAACTCTAAAAACCACTGAAAATCACCAGTTATAGTTGTCTCAAATAACTATAACTTGTGCCTTAAGATAACTATAACTCGCACCCTAGCCATGCACTGCTAATTACCCTACATATTACATCACTCATGAGATCTTCCTTGACATAATTGATACTATCACTGTGCATGGTGGAGGCACAAGTTATAGTTACTTGATATAAATATAACTGGCGAATTTCAGTGTATTTCTTTTAGAGTTTACGACATTGAAATTTCATGCAACTATAACATTACTTTAACATTTGTTTTTTTCAGTAAAAAAGCACAAAACTCCTTTATGCTTTCAGCAGGAAAATACTCATGCAATCTTACCTCTGGTGAGCAAAAGTTCAATATGTATTTGCAGCAATCACACCCAATGCATTTCGGCGGCAAACAATCTTAAAAATGTATGTACATTTCAAGCTGCAGAGGATCCACCGACCTGAAAAATCTAAAGATAAGATGTGACTGGCTGCCACAACATCAATATAGGTGTTGGAGCAGCCCTTATGGGATGCAGGGACTCAACCCCATCCTGTAAGAAGATTTTAAAAAACATATGGGGGCAGGGCAGGAGAACCCTAATCCCTAGGCCTGGTTGGGGGTCCCAAAGTGACCCCGACTCGATGCAAAAATGTAGTTTTTAAAATGGTACCACCGATCTCATCATCAGATCTGCTGTTTGTTTTTGGGTACAGGGCAAGCGCCCCCCCCCCTTTCCAAGCCACTGGAAGGCCACAGAGATCCAAACCCTGGGGTCAAAGCCATTTTCATTTTATGCCTCTGGAAGGCCTCTGGGATCCCATCCCCCAGGGCCCGAAGATAGACAGTTTCCTGGATACCCCATCCCCTGAGACACTGTCTTGTTCCTTCTCCGGGAGTATGCGGGCAGGACATTTAAATCTAATTTTCTACTCACATAATCAGAGGTCAGGGAACATAACTTTGCTCTTGCCCGTTGGGTGAAAAATTAAAAGCTGCTTTTGCCCTGGCAGGAGCAAAGCAACAGAGCTGGCTCAGGATAACTCCCAGAATGAGTGCTGACTGGGGAGCCAGCAGGCACCACAGCAGTCTTGGTAATAATAATAATTTTATTTCGCATAGTTACTTAAAACCATTGCAATACAAAATAGGTTAAGAACAGAGAACAATAAAAGCACCATTCTAATAAAAGAGAATAAAACATTCACATTTCCTTAGTTCAAATGTGCACGCAGCAACTTCATGAGCCATAAAGTTTTTTAAAGTTCGCCTTTATATTTGTAAAATATTTCTACTTTCCCGATGTCCTCATAAGCTCATGGAGTCAGTAATGTCATTCGACAAAGCGATATTAGGTCAAAAGTACAGGGACCGTTATAGATTAATTTCAGGCATCTTTTTTTCCACTGCCTTCATAAATTTTACGAAGCTACAGCTCAAGCGAGAGTCATGGGGGAAAAGCAAGCCAGAACTGCCTTCCTTCGTGTGCGGATTCCTTGCCGATTGAAGTGGTGTTTCAACAAGTGTTTCCTTTCATCGAGTAATTTCTCGCAAGAGCATATCAAGTGCAGCATATCCTCTTGCCCCAAGCCACATAGCCGACAAAGGGGATCAGCTTTTATTTTAATCCAGCGTGGGAGATTTTGAGTACAGGGTAGCAGACCCAGCCTGTGCTTTAAGAAGCACATTTTGACGGATTTGGAGTATCCCTCGCCAAACTAGCTCTGTGGTGCCTTAGTAGTATACGAGTTTAGGGTCATCCAACCATGCGTTCTTTTGGAGAGGGCTGCCTTATCTTGGATCCATGATAGCTGTTTGATCGATTTCTTGACCAATTTTTTGAATGTTATATGATTTACTGGGGTATCCCAGAGCTGCTCTAGTCCCGTGTTCATCCGGCTGTCCAGTAGGAACTTGCTGCTGCTGAGGACAGATGTTGTACTAACTCTCTCCACAGATATTCGTTTAATGTTCCCTGTTTTGATTTCCTCACTTTGTCCCAGGCTATCATGTAGGCTCCCTGCCTTGCTAGGAGCTGTTGATCGATGCCAAATTCTAGCCTGATTTGAGCTGGTGAGGTTTGTTTGGGCAGGCTGAAGATGATTCTGTAAGCAGCTGTTATTGTATTATCAAGGATCTTGGCATCCCTTACTCTAAGTACCTCACTCCCATAGGTAATTGTTTGGAGAAGTTTAGCGCGGTTTACTTGCGTCAAGGGCACAAGAGAGGGGCCTGAAATTTTGCGGTTTAGAGACTTCAGCGAAATTGCCAAAGATAGCCTTTTCCCTCGTATACTCGTTCTCTGGGCGGAGAACTGCCCACCGTTGTCGATCTTCACTCCTAAGTATTTATATATTGGGGTGTCTCCAATTCTTGTCTTGTTCCAGTACCATGATGTTAGTTTCCTTTTTTTCCTACTGATGGTCATTGTCTGGGTTTTCTCAAGATTTATTGTAAGCTCTTTTTTATCTGAATAGCATTGTGTTGCAGTCAAGAGGTGTTGAAATCCTACCTTGGTATAACTTATAAGGACGATATCATCAGCATATAGTAGACAAGGTAGTTGCAGTCCTCCTAGCTTCGCAGCGTGGGAGTTACAGCCGTTTAAAATGGGGAGAAGGTTGCTTAAGAACAAGTTAAATAGGGTGGGGGCCAGGACGCAGCCTTGTTTCAGGCCCTTGTTGGTCTGTATGCTCCTGGACAAAACGGATCCATCCCCCACTTTTATCTGTACCCAGGTCTCTGTGTGGAGGTTGATTAGCAGGTCCAAAAGTCCAGTCGTTCAGTTTAGATCATAAGAGGTTCCGGTTTATGTGGTCAAAAGCGGCCTTATAGTCAATGAAGCAGAAATGAATGGGCATTTTGTTGAATTCTGCCTTGTCTATGAGCATGCCCATGCTCAAAATGTTAGTCATTGTGCCTACTGATTTGGCAATGCCTGTCTGGTTGGCCGGGATTAAGGATCTCTCTGTTGCCCAGGCCATCAGCTCTTCTAGAAGTATGCCTGAAAAATATTTTGCCTCGTTGTCGATTAAAGCCACCAATCAATAGTTTTGAGGGGAAGCCTTATCTCCTGCCTTATACATCGGAGAGATAATTGAGCCCTTCCAGGAGCTTGGCAGGATGTTGGAATGTCTTATCTCTAAAAAAAGGGGTTCCAGGGCTGCTGCCCAGCCTGCCACATCTTGTTTGTAGAAAATTGGCAGGATTCCATCCGGCCCTGGTGCTCCCTCACTTCTTCCCTTCTTGATTTGGCGGAGAATGATGTTTTGTAAGTTAGGCAAATTCCCTGTTTCGCTCGGAATGTACCATTCTGTGGAGCTTATAACATTGCTTGTTGGAAGTTTTTTATAAGTAGCAAACTCCTGGTCCTGGTTGTTTCCCTCAGCCTGGTTAAAATGGGTACCAAGATTGTTTGTCCATGTGTCCTCTGAGACGTTGGATGAGACCCCATGGTGCATAGGTCTTATAAATGAGTTTAATGATTTCCAGAACCTTGCCCCATTGTTCCGTTTAATGTCAGAGTGAAGTCTCGCCCATAAATTATCCTCAGCGGATTTGTTTGTTTCCCATTTTGATTTTTTCAATATTGATTTTAATTTCCGTAATTGGTCGTACTTTGCTGTGTCCGTGGGTTTCTGTTGAAGCTCTCTCATTGTGCGATAGATTGAGGTTTTTATGCCTTTAATTTTTCCTTTGTGTTCTTGAGAGAATTTGCCCGATCTTTCATTGCCTGTTTGTGACATTGGCTTGGGTCTTGTAGCATACGTAGACATAATATTTGTAAATTGTTCCCATTTTATGGTTTCGCTGGATCCAGAGCAACTCCCAAGATGCTGTTTTGCCCTTTCCACTAGAGTTTCGTCTATTGCTGCTGAATATTTAATTTTTTTGAAGTTGACGGTGTGGATTGACTCTTTTGGTACTTTAGATAGCTCAAAGTTGGGCTTTACGATCTTAAAGATGGTTTCTTGGGGGCAGTGATCGCTGTCTCCGCTGCAGCCTATCTGGTATGATTTTAAGAGCTGGAATAGTGGTAATGAGATAAAGGTATAGCCTAGGATGCTGCTTGTTCTTGTAGAATGAAAAGTTGCGGCTGAGGGGTTGTCTCCAGAGGTCCCTCCATTTAGGGCCCTGATGTTAAAGTATTCCAGATCTTTTAAAATCTTATTACCTAGCTTTGTTTGCTTGGAGATTTGTGGAATCACTTGTGATGAAATGTCCCAGATTGCATTTTGGATTAGTGGCTCGTCTTTCCCTTATGCAAGTCTCCATAAAGATGCCAAGGTCATTGGCTGCTTTTCTTTTCCTTCTAGGGGGGATGTAGACGTTGATTAAAGTAAAGTCGCTGTCAGCGGTACCTGTTTTAAGTTGTGACAGGTAAATATTAACAGCCAACGAGGCTGTAGAAGTTGGTCCGACTTCTTTAGCTGTCAAGATACTTGTGGCCGATATATAAGTTGCTAGGCAACCTTGAGGGTGCCCATATTTAGCTGTCCTTTTTGCAGCGGAGTAAAAGCGTAAATAGCCATGAAGGTGCGGGGGATCTGCAGGCCATGTTTCTTGAAATACCACGACATCAAAGTTTCTAATATAGGTCATAAACTCTGGGTCAGTTATTTTAGACGCCAAGCCACAGCAGTCTTGGGGCTCCCCCACATCTCCCAATATTTACCAAAGTTTTTTGTGCCCCATGTGGGACTAGTAAAATACTAGTCGGTATTGTCGGCATTCAGCATGGGTGCTGCCCGGGAGGCCGACAGGGTATGGCGGGGACTTTGGGCTCACTTGCAACCCTAAAGCAAACATAAAGAGTGACTGTCCCAGGAGGGACAAGACTACCCCACATAAAAACACAAAATAGAAATAATAAATGAGTGACAGGAGCTGCTCATATATCTTTCACTTTTCCAGGCAGGGACTGCCCTACAATGGCCTTCAAGGGCATTTTTGTTTCTATTTTAGAGCCTGGTGGTGCCCTAGAAGCAGCAGGGCACCACCAAGCATTTTTTTAAGTTGTGGAGGTTTTGAGGGAGCCCATTAGACCACCAGCAACATGAATAAAAATCATAGGGCCATATGTATCATGCTCCCCATTTGCGATTCCGAAATTGCGATTTTTAGCGAATCGCATTTTCAGAATCGCAAAATGGTATGTATGTAGAAAATCGCAATAAAATAGCGATTTCATAAGAAATCACTATTTTCATAGCGAGTCCCCCAATAGCGATTCCTTAACAGAAAAAAATGCAAATTTGCGATTCCTTAACGAAAAAAATCGCAAATTTGTGATTTTCGCAAATCGACCAATCAGAAACTCAAGTGCAGCTTGAAGACATCACAACCAGGAAGTGTGACTACCCATGCTGCCCCTGAGTTTGTGAAGCAGTCATAGTGAAGGAGTGGTGGAGAGTGAACACTGTTGTGGAGTAAAAAATGCAGGACACAGGAGACATGCCCAGCCAGGACACTCCCCAGCAGCAGCAGGCTGACAACCAGAGGAAGAGAAAACAAACGTTTTCTGAAGCAGAGCTGGAAGTCCTTATTCAAGAAATGGTCACAAGCCATGAGCTGCTGTTTGGCAAAAAACTCTGAGGGTGCCTGAGACACGAAAGTGGCGCATAAGGGTAGACATACAGCAAAAGGTGAATGCTGTTGGGGTAACACATAGGAGTGTCGAAGACCTGCGTAAGCGCTGGTATGACATGCGGCAGCGCTCCTAGGAGAAGGTGGCTGCCAGGTTGGAGCTAACCAGGAAGACTGGTGCAGGGACCTCCACTGCCACTGACTTAACACCTTTGGAGCAACTGGTGGAGGCAACCCTACTTCCTGAAAGCATCATGGGCGTGGCTGACCTGGACAGCTCGGACCCCCCAGGAGCAGGACAAGGTAAGAGGCACGCCATCACACCCTGGACCCCACCCCAGCTACCCCCACACACCCAGCAGCGACCCAGGGGCAGGACTAAACTTGAAGTCCAGTGCAGGTACACAACCACACAATACAATGCATTATAGTCACATGCACATTACAGTGGTGCATTTACACCCAGGCTGTCCCTAAATTCATGCGCACATCATGAAAGGAATAAACAAGATACATGTAATCCAAAGAAGTGAAATGTATTAATTGTCAAGTGCTAGTCTGAACAGAAAATAAATGTGTGCTTTTACGTCCACAGCATCAACTGCAAATCAGACAACAGGCAGTGGGAGACAGGGCAATTCCCCTACCAGATCAGCATCTGCGCAGAGAGGAGGGAAGTGAGGACGAGGCTAGCCCAGTGAACCCCCCAGCTCCGCAGGAGGAATGTTGACCACTACCCCCTTTGGAGGATGAGGGCCAGGACACTGATGGCGATGGCCAAACTGATATCACACAGCCAGAACTACAACAACGCCCCCGTGCAGAGCCAAGGCAAGAAGTCCTAACCAGTCGCAGGTCCCATACTGCCACAAGTGCTGTAGATCCAGGGGTCCGTGTTTGCCTGTCTTGAGTTGAACATGTTGCAGGTACAGCGCATGCAAGAGAAAAATATAAAGTCACTCCAAAGGGAAATCAGGGCAGGCTACAGGAGCATGACATGTGCCATAGAGGCACTTTGTGCTGAACTCAGGGCCGACCGTGCAGCCAGGCATAGGGAGATGCAGCGCCTGGACCTGTACACGCGAGCAGTGAACTGCCTGTCATCTTCCAACAATGTTTTAGCTAGGCGCAGCATCTGCATGCAGTGTGAAGTGGCGCACAACAGCCAGGACGTGGCAAGGGCCCTGCTCCAAATCTCTACGGCTGTGGATGAGCTGCGCGCAATCCGCACTACTGGGCCAGGTGTCCTGACTCCAAATGATGAGGGTGCCCTGTCAGGAAGGAGTAGAGCCACCCCCCACCAACCGTGGATAGGTGCCGTAGTGGCCGTAACATTAGGGCTAGTGACCCAAGTAAAGGAGGCACTGTGCATCCCCAAGCAGGAGCTTCCTCCCGCCAGCGCTGCTTTTATGGAGATATATATGGGACCACAGGATGGGTGCAGCTACCCACTGCGCATGGACACTTGCCCCTGATGGGAGACTTGCACTGTGCATGAACATGTGCTGGACATTTTTATGGACATTGTGTGTCGCTCAGCCTGTGAGACAGTAACAATCCTGATGTTAAGGAATAAAAACACAGTCTGACAATTGAAATATAGCATTGTGTCATTTTTTCTTACCTAGAAATAGTTGCGCGTGATCTCATTCCGCCTCTGGTGCCCAGCAGCTGCACCAACTACACCGGCAGGCATGGGTCCTGGAGCTGGCCCCTCCACATCTGATGTGTCTGATTCACTGAACTCCACCGGTGTGCCTTTCCTGGTGGCAATATTGTGCAGCATGGCACATGCTACTAGTATCTTGCAACAGGTTTCTAGGCTGTATTGTAGTGCCCCGCCACTATTGTGTATACAACTAAATCTGCTTTTGAGAATCCCAAATGTCCTCTCAATGGTGGCTTTTGTTGCAATGTGGGCGCTGTTGTACCGCCGCTCTGCTGCATAGGCTGGATTGAGGTAGGGCGTCAGTATAAAGTCACGGACTGCATACGCACTATCACCTGAGGGGAGGAAAGTATATGGTTAGACACTGTTCTGTATATGCTATCCTTAACAAGTGTGGTCTTTCTTCAAAAGCATTTACCTAGTAGATTGCCCTCGCCAAACTCCCCACTTGTGATTCTACGGTGTATCCCACTGTGGCGGAAGATGTATGAGTCGTGCGTGCTGCCAGGGTATTTGGCAACAATGTCTGTGGTGATGTGTTTGGCATCACACACCACCTGTATGTTCAGGGAATGGTAAGGTTTGCAATTCCTAAACACATACTCATTCTGAGAGGGGGGGATATTGCAACGTGTGTCCCATCTATGCATCCGATGACATGGGGAAATTGTGCAATTTGATAAAAGTCCTGTTTGGTCTGTTCTAGTGCCCGTGGGGTGCTTGGGAAGTGAATGTGGTGGGGCAGCCTCTGTACCATGGCATCAAGGAATGCATGGAAAAAGCAGGAAAGAGCACTTTGTGACACCCCTCCTGCTGTGGCTATCACCCCTTGGAAACTGCCTGATGCCAAGAGGTGCAGGGAGCACAGGACCTGGATGTAGGTGGGGATGGATTGTGTCCTGCGTGTGGGGTGTTCAAGGAAGGGTTTGAGTTCCTCAATTAAATCAAGGATACTCTCTTCACTCAGTCTGTACTGTGTGTAGATGTCCTCCTTTGTGTGCTGGAAGATGGAAATGCGTCAACGGAATATCCTCTCCTGGCTTCTCCTCCTCTGTGCAGCAGCTCTCAGTCAAAGCCTCCTCGCTATCACGTAAAGCCCAAACAATGTGGAAAAGGTCTGTTGCATTGTGGGCCTCCTTAAATAGTTTGCACCTGGTTACCACCTGATCCCACTTGGTGGTAATTGCAATTCTCAAATTTGCAAATTTCGTGAATTTGCAAATTGCGATTTTTTGATAAATTCCATTGCGATTCCTTATTTGCGATTACCCCATTTGCGATTTTCGCAACCTGCGATAATTGCAAAATAAGGAATCGCTAGGGGAATCGCAGAATTCAGGCTCTCGCAATGTAAGGAATCTCTATTTTAGCGATTTCTTATTTAGCGAGGAAATCTTGCTTCATACATTAAAAATAGCGAATTTTTATTCGCAAATGCTGTTTTTTGCGACTCGCAGCGTTTACGAGTAAAAATGTGCTTGATACATATGGCCCATAGTCTCCATTAGATGTTCCCCTTCCTGATGGACAATGAGACTGGCTTTAGTCGACCCATGTCCCAAAGGGAGTGTTGATATATTGACTGTAACACCTGCTCCCTTTTCTAGACGATCTTTATTCTCAGCAGTCTCATGGTGAACTTTTAGAGTTGCTGTAGAGACCCTGCTCTCTGTCACTAGGGGACCTTGATTCCATTTCCTCCTTTTCTGTGGCTCTTGCTTCCCTTTCTTCTCCTTCCCCGTTACGTTTTTTCCCAAGTTTGGTGTTTCATATAAAAGTTTGAATCTATGCACTGATCTATGTGATATGGCGGAGTGAAGCCACACGACGCATGATTATGTAAACAGTGTCATGCTGCATAATTTGCAGTTATAGAGCACCGCAATGCGGTCATTCAGATTCTTTGATTATGGGAAGAAAATGCTATAGTTAACGGAATATACTAAATGTTATTACCTATACTGTATATGCTTAATGATGTAACCAAGTAGCTATATTGTTGTTTCATTATCTGGATTTTATGACCACCTATTGGTTCTGTGTGATGCTTTCCCTGACACTATACTATTTTGTATTCATCTATACAAAACAAAACAGAGAAAACCTTTAACCCCTTCCCCGCGCCCTGAATTCAACTGTGAAGTGGGGGGGGGGGGGGATAGGGGGTGGGTGTGACTGAAATTAATGTGGGAGGGTCCATACCCTTCTTCACTGTTTAGACAATAGCAAATACCCACTGATTGCAAATAACCAGATGGGAAAATATGAAAATGATGAACAGTACTGAGCTCGGCCTTAATGCAATCAAGAGAGAACCAAGAGCCATCTACTTCATGGTGATGCAACATCGATATTTGCTGGACATGATGACCACAATGGAGAGAAGGGTGTGTGACAAGATTGGTGTATCCTGTTGCACGTTTATGTCCCAGGCAATGGCATTAACAGAGGAACTCTGATTTTTGCCATCCAGGCACTGCATCATTTACAAACTGACATGCATAAGGAGGAGGTGCCCCTGAGCAGGACTAGTACATCCATTCGTTTTCCTGGCTCCCCCGGTGCGTGTCAGGACTGTGCACTTCATTGCTTCCTATTTGCATTTTTGTACTGCTTTTGTGTGGTTTCCTACAAGTGGGGATTTTCTGCTGTAAAAACTCAGTCCTCAAATTGGGTAGAATGCAAGTAAGCAGTGAAATAGTAATAGTTAAAACTTAAACACAACAAGCCTCTAACAATGTAACTGTCATGAAGTATGGGGTAAATGATGTAGTTGAAACTTCAAATACAGGATGGAATGTTAATATTGATGTCGATATACGTAATGATACATGTGTGCATACATGTGTGCATAAAAAAAATCAAATACCTATTATTGAAATCACCCAAAATGATCTCTCAATCATGCCACAGTCAAAAATACATGGTCAGGCAGGCCCTGCAACCTAGTCTTGAGGCAACTGAGTGACAGATCACAGGTGGAGTGGCATGTAACAGCACAACAACCCAGTTTAGTCCCCAGAGATAGGCAGCAAAACCAAAATGGTCCCGGGAGATTAGTCCCAATAAAATGCACATGGCAGTAGGGGCATGTGTTCCCAAAACATCATAAAGTTAGATGCCACATGAAGTTAGGATACAGTACGCACAGCATACGCAGTGATCACATGCTCCCCATGCCGGACATCTGGACATGTTACCAATTGACCCTCATTAGGTCAACGCAAGGTCGAGACCCACCTGCATTTGTAATCAGGTAGGAGTAATTTGTGGTTCCATGACTAGGCCCACATTCCTCTCCCTAAACAGGATCTATGAATTGTTTTATAATACTCCAAGAAATTTCTATAAAGATTCTCAAAACAATTGTACTTTGAGACAGTGTTCAGGCCCGACTCTGTAACTGTGCTCCTGACTGATGTGTTTGATTAAACAACTGTTCCTGTGTTGCCTAATGCCAAATGTCTTTCTTCTTTCAAGGCAAATTCATATTCAAGCAATATCAATTAGGTATGAGCCAACATGGCCAACAACATTATGTGGCCCACTTCATCACTTGGGTCAGACTTCTGCCCCTAACCCAAGCAAAACTCTGCCCATAAGAACAGTAACCAACAGATGTCATTGACAGCTGTCAGTGTCTGGAGCCAGCCCGTGCTATTCGCTGTTGGGTAGAGGTTCTTCTAAGCTGGGATATTGTGTCGACCTCTCATTTAGCCTAGGGGCTGGCAAGGATTCCCCTACTGTCTCATGAGCTTTCTCTGATGTGTCTCTGAGAGGAGGCAGTAGTCCCAGGGATTTTGCACCCTACTTCCACTCTACCTCCCACCAGCCGAGGAGTAGTATCCTGATACTGGCAAATCAACCCTGTGTCTGTATCCTGATGCTGAACAGGGCACAGGAGTGAGTCCTCCTTCACTCTGCCACTCCATCTGGGCTCCGGTACCCACTGCTTGAGAGTGGTACCCCCAGAAAATGGATCTGTTTGGGCACCATTGGCGGCCATCCTTCTCATTTCTCCTGACACTCAGGGCAACTCATTCTCCAGTATGTAGTCTACGGGCATCTTGGAGCCAACTATGACCCCTCTTTGGGTCACCTCCCCACTCTACTCCAGGGATACCAGGGCCATAGGGTAGAAGAAGTCCTACCCATGGGCCTTAGTTACCCTACACACCTGGCCAATGTACTGCTATGGGGAAACTAGCCATTCCACTATCATGGACTGGCTAGCCTTGCATGTAGCTACAACAAAGTCCTAATATGCACAAGGGCTTGTTTTATAGTCACCGTATAACCCAACAGTGGGGACTTATCACAGAGTTATCAGCATTTTAGCGCAGCAAAAGTGGCGAAAGAAATATCGCCCCATTCTCAAGTTGGTGCACACTGCAACATTGCCCACAGTGGACAATCAACATCCTTACGCAGACAAAGCAGCTGGCTGTGCTGCACCTGTTGTCCTCTGGGACCTTCCAACTAACAACTGCGAGAGTTGGAGGAGTCTCGCAGCCAGCCCTATTAAACTTCCTCACACGTCTTGGATGCATGTCTACAAAAGCAACATAGGGCCCCGGTATCCGCACCACCCGCTTGTCCCAATTTGTAGTATTCCTGCACAACCAACCCCAACCCCAGCCGTTGCTTGATGCCTCTGTGCTCCAGATACAAGATTGTAGTCACTGAAATGGGGGTGCGCTTTGTAATGAAGTCTAGTAATCAACAGTAGTGGAAAAACAGTACTTTATTAGAAAAACTTAAATTAACAAACACAAAAACACCAAACAACAAGTGCAATTGCCAACAGGGAACATCAACTTGTGGATCGAAATAACTGTAGATCATTCTGGAAATCCCAAAACTCCGTATTCAGAAACCTGTTGGATAAATGAAGACAATGGTCAAGCGTTAGTATGTTCACAAACGTAATATGATGCAATGTATTGCACTTGGACAAACCGGAATGCTTGCAGGTATGCTCAATTCTGCACAAAATGACCCTAACAGAAGTTCGGGTGGTCGAAACCTTTGTAGGAAAGAAAAGGAACGTTACAACCACACAAACTTCTGTTACGGTCTCAGTATGCAGGATTTATCATACCTGTAAGCATCACGGTTCATTTCAACTTGATACACCTGCATGTTCACATCACCCACACTGCATAGGAACCGCTGGAGACCAACCAAGGGAACCACACCATAGCAGGCTTCCTGCATGTGTTGGGGGCAAGTGACTGTACACATGTACTACTTGTGCCCCCTGCTGACACTGCACACAATCACTGCAACAAAAACCACACGCATTCCAACAATGTGCTGGCAAAAAAGGACCGCCTGGGTCTGTACACTAATGTTGTCGCAAACTTCTCAGGCAGTGTTAATGATTCCTACATCTTTCTCAAACATCCCAGCCCTGGTTCTCAGACCAGTCCTCCACCCAGTGATGGCTGCCCCACCCTACGCACCCAGACATCAATGCTCACCTGCCGCCACCAACGTATCTCCAAGAGGGCCCGCCAGTTGCCGGAGGAATATCCTTAGCCATATCTGGATTCTGCAGCACAGGCCCTTAGCGCATCCTTCAGCACCACACCATGGAGTCATGTCTGTACAGCCAACTGCCTTTGGCATACACGTGGTCCAACCGAGCTTACAGTTCAAATCGGTACTTGATTGGCAGGATGATGTAACGAGGCATACCCATCATCGCAGGCTGCACACCCACTCAGCTCTGGGGGCACTAACTCAGTGCCCCTCAAGTCATCGCCACGTGGTGGAAGGCCTGTGTCAGACAAAATGCATTGGCTGCCACCAAATCTGTGCACCTCAAGTCATTGCCACGTTGTGGGAGGCCAGTGTCTGGCAAAGTGCCTCGGCTGCCACCAACATAATAAGCACACAGATACACCCAGATAGAGAGTGGAAATGGCGTTGGGGATGTGCGCCCGGCACTTTTAATTGGCAGGGTCAGATGTCCTGTGAAGCCTGTGCTGCATGGGTGTGGTGTGGGAGTAAACCAGCCGTGAGGGAGTGGCTGTGGCATGCTGACAACTAGACTTTTGATCAACAGATCACTACAGGGAAGACCTGGGACATGTAGCGTTGTAGTTCCCTCCCTGTAAGCGTAAGCTGAGTGGGCTGGCTAAAACGCAAATCCTTCAAGACTTTACCAATATGGTGGTTTGAATCCGCACACCCACCGAGATAGGTACACGATGGGTGTGCAACTCCACTTTGTTCTCACCCAAAAAAATATATATACATATTAATATTTAAGAAAACAGAAGACATTATATTATTTTAATAACAAACAAAAAAAATTACAAAAACTATTTTTTTAATTTTAAAGTTACAAAATATCACAAAAAAATCTAAATTAATGACAAAATCATAGGTTTAATGAACATTATAATTAGAAATTAGCATTTAAAAAACCTTTGAAATTCAATAAAAAAACATAGGTTTTAGGCACGTTATATTTAGAAATTAGCATTTAAAAAACATTAGAAATTCACTATAGCTAGTTGGACTTTTCTCACATACAAAACCATAGAAATTCCCCCGTTATAGTTAGTTCACCTACCTATATTTCACTCCCCGCAATGCACTGCTGATGACGTCATATATTACATCATTCATGACATGGTCAGTGACATCACTGATGACATCACTGATGGCATCATCCATGTGAAAATCAGATCCACCTCCTCACACTCCAATATAACGTTTGATACACCCACTGTAAAATCCAGACTAACATTTTCAAAACCATCAACACACCAATACCAGTTACTACATATGCACTCACCGATTCCTAGGTCTTCACACACATCCACTCAATCATGAATATAGTCACTCATCAATACAACACTATCATAAGCACTCATACACCTATTCAGACACTCACACACCACCACTCATCCTGAGTTACTCACACATCTAATCAGTCATGCAAAGAATCAATCACACTTCCATTTACTGACTTATACAGCTATACACACACCACATCACTTATTCAAACAGAAACAAATGCATACTTACTCTCTTCTACAATCACTGATACAAGTACACAATCATCCATGTAGACACCCTCATACTCACTGACTGTCACGTATGATCATTTATATACTTCAACTTTCACATACACTGCCTTTTACATATGTAGTTACTTGGACATGTAACATTGAGACATCCATTCTCTCACCAACACACCCATACACAAACTCACCCACCCATACAGCTGTTTCCACATGCACTCTTGAACCCATACACACAGTGAATCAACCACTCAAACATCTATGCACAGACTCACAAACCTCCCGCCCACACAAAGACCCAGGCAGGCACCCATCCAAATACTCAAACAACCAATCGATAACCCATAAAGACACTCATGTAGCTACTTACCAACCCATGCACCAGTTTATACAACAACATACAGACTAATACAGACATTCACATAGTTTAGTCACTAACCCATGCATTCATTAAGACACAATTAATCACTCACTTATACAGTCAGTCACACACCTACTAAATCCTCCATCCAAACACTTATACACCCACTCATTCTTCAATATACACCTTGGCATTTATAAAACATATTTAAACATTAAAGAAACACACAGTCACTGGATGATGTCATCAGTTGTGTCATTTGAGATTTCATCAGTGATGTCACTGACCATGTCATGAAAGATGTATTATGTGACATCATCAGCAGTGCATTGAGGGGCGCGAGTTATAGTTCGGTGAACTAACTATAAAGGAGGAATTTCTATGGATTTGTATGAAAAACCTATGGTTTTTCAGTAATCTAAGGTTTTTTAAACGCTCATATCAAACTATAACGTTCCTGAAACCTATAGTTTTTTCAGTGAATATACAGTGAAGATTGTGATTAAAATGCATGACTTGAATGACCCCCTTGTCGGTGTCTAAATCATATGTGGGATTCGGAAATGGTATATATATATATATATATATATATATATATATATATATATATATATATATATTACCTACTGGTGGTCGCCAGTAGGTATATATAGTTAGGATTTTTTCCCTATGGGATTTCTGAAAATTCTATGTCTAATAACTTTGGCGTTTGTGGACGGAATCGGCTGAAATTTTCAGGAAAATGGCACATTTTGTTTCTGAGCAGCTCCTGGAAATTTGGGGGGGTTTCGTCAAGGGGGGGCTGAGAAAAAAGGGGGGTCCCAAAACGCGTTTTTAACATTGAGTTTTCCATAGGGCGGTTGGACTCACTTTTAGCTCGAACGGCTGAATGGATTTCCACGAAACTTGGCAACATTGTAGGGACTGTTAGCCCGATGTGCCTTTGCTAGGTCTCAATATATGTGCTTCAGTGGATTTTGAGAAATTAACGTTTAAATCAAGATATATATCTGTAACAGTGCTCCGGGCAGCGATCCGGTTCGCGTACTTTTCGCTTATCGGAACTATGCGAAGCGAAGCTGATTGGATCTCCGGTGTCTGTCAACATTCTAAACAGTCCGGTGCGGCCGCCATCTTGTCTCTCGGTAGGATCGAGAGATAAGAGGAGGCCAAAACAAAGGGGGAAATTTCGATAAGGGGGCATAGTAGATCCTCCCTGACCCCCTAGGTTTTATGTGGAGGTTGTGGAAGGTTTCTGCAGGGCAAAAAAAAAAAAAAAAAAACACAGTATTTATGCGTGGTGAGCTCCTAGTACGCGAACCGGGTAGCGCTCTGGGCAGCGTACTATAAGGATAAAAGAATGATAGATTTTTCTAATACTGTATGTTAATTATTTGTTGTTTTTGTTGGTTTTTTTTTGTTTTCTTTATTTATTTATTTTTTTTTATTATGATTGTGTTTCATACTTTATTAAATTTTCTAACATTTCATTGTCAGAAATGTCATAATTTATTATAGGGTGTAATTTTTTTTCATTTTGAAGCAGGTTGTCCACTGCTTCAACACATTGTAGAAGTTCGTGGTCCCTACTGTCATCCATAAAGTCATCAATTTTGTCTTGGCTGCTCTCCTTCAGTTCAATTCAAAATGTAACTTGTTGTCGCCTTCCATTTTGCCTGAAATTTTGAATAAAAAAATATATATTAGTAGAGATTGGGCACTGTTGGGATTAATTTTAGATAGGTAGTTTTTATCAGTGAATTTTTCTTTTGGCAGTGTATAGTATCAGAGTGGAAATATAACTATAAAAAAGTGTATGTAATTTAACGAAGAGAAGCCTAACTCCATTCCTAACTATAACAGAGAAGTCTATCTAAATCCATAACTACTACAGAGGGATAGTGTATATGTATCAGAAAAAGTCTACCATATCAAGTTATAGTGTACAATATACTTCATTTTTAAAAATAACAACTTACCTTCAGAAACAAGTTGAAGTCTTAGGTAAGTATTGAAATGTGATGTACAACAAGAAGTAGCAGTCAAAATGGCTGTGTTTTCTTCTCTTCCTTTATATATATTCAGGTATATAACCAATCAAATATCAGGTAATAAAAGTAGAAAATGAAAGTAAGATTTTTATTGGTTGTCAATTCCAACACTTCAGATGTGTTTTGTGAAGTAATTTACCTCAAGGTATTTAGAGAGGTCTACAGGCTTAATGGCTAAATGGAATTTCAATCAAATTTGTGAAAATGAAAGGGATTGTTATGTAGTATGAGTTAATCTATATTTGGTGAGAGTGTCTCCAGTCCTTTTTCTTTGAATTACTTTCCCACCTTTTCTTTGGGCCGCTTCCCGGGAAGCAGTTTAGTCCGCGAACTAGAAGCGTAACGGGAGTCCACCATTTTGTGTTTCGGTCGAATTAACATATAAAATGGAGGTTAAATAATGTTCAGAAAGGGTAGAAGGGGACACGGTACAAGTATTTTGACCCCCCAGGTTTTCTGAGGGTGGCTGAGGAGGACCATATGTGCGGAGAAAAAACATTTTCAATATCAGGAAGGACTTTTGTAACTGTAGCAATTATCTATCACGATGGTCCTTCAACAACATCAGGACATTATACAGCTTATTTAAAGTCTCGAAACGGCTGGTCATTCTGCAATGATTCCGTTGTAACTTTCAAAAAAAAATTGCCGTTTGACCTTAAAAATTCTTACCTGGTGTTTTTAAAACCAAAATTTTAATGAAAGAATCTCGGGATTTCCTGTGAAGAATTGCAAAAGGTTCATGAAGTAGAGGGAATGTAAGTCTGCAATGCTGTCTAGATTATTGGTCCAAAACTTTTAATTATAATGTCAATTTAAAAATCCAACTATATAAACCTGATGCAAGTAAGTCTGCTTCATAGTAAGCAGTATCAGTGTCATAGGAAAAGGAGAACATGAGTGACAAAGAGTAAGATATTAGTAGTCCAGGATTGTGAAAATAATCTCAAATATTTTATTTTTGAAAGTTGCGAAAATAGAAAATGTCGGGATTTGATTGGAAGAATTACAAGACTTGCGAATCGCGGCAACATGATTTGGCCTAGTGGAAACATGTGATAGAATGAGAGAAGTTTTTTTTTCTATGTAACATATTTTACGTATCGATGGAGGTTTTCTTTCAGAAAGTGGCGGGCTGAAAATATTTATAGCACAACAGAGTGGATGCTGTTTATAGGAGATCCTTCGACGTCATTGAAAGTAAGTTAATTTTAAGGAGTTTTGAAATCAGATTTCTTAGGTTGTATGGGTTTTTTAAACACAGTCATTTTGATTGTGTTTTTTTTCCCCCGCTGTTACATGATGAATACCTTCAAGTCACTGATTTAAGTGAAATTTGATACATTCTGAGAACAGCAAAAATAAACCATTTAACATGTATAATTAATGTTATGCTTTTTGTACTTATGATATACATTTAGAAATGTGAGGTACATATGGGTAAGCTGAGTCTTCTGTAAGTATCAATTTTAATGCTTACAGTGCTGTACTTCTGGGTACTGTTTTTTTTTAAAAAAAGAAAAGAGGCCTCACCTCAAAGAAAGCTCTTGAAAGCACACATCTTATTTGCATCCTAAAACAATCATTTTAAATGTTAGACACAATTTTATGATGGTTTTACATCTCTTTTGCGCTGTTATGGCATCACTATTGTGAGACATAAGCAATGCAAAAGAAGCATCATATTTCAAAATAGGCCCCATTTCATCAGCATGAAGATACTGTTTGTTGAAAATAAATATATTTAGGATTGTGTAGGGGTCGTAGAGAAGTAGAGGTTTCTATAAGTGTCAAAGTTGTTTAAAAAGTGTTTCTTCTTGAACCTTTTCCCTTCTTTTTTCTAATTTTTAAATACATGTTTTAATATTTTTGGAAATGTTTGTTCTCTCTTTTACAGATTGAATGTATGAAAAATTTTCTTTAAAAATTAACAAGAATTATAAGGTAAATGTTTTCTACTTTTTTAACCTGCATTCCACTGCTGATGATGTCACTGACTATGTTATGAATGATGTAATAAGTGGGCATATCTGTTATCTCGTTAAAAAAAGGAACAGTAAGTTTAAGGATAGGAAACAGACAGTTATGTTACAAAAAAGACAGCTATAGGACGTAAACAAAAAAAACTGTTACTCGCAATCCACTGCTGATGATGTCACTGACTATGTCAAAAATAATGTAATATATGACATGATCAGAAGTGAATTGCGGGTCACAGTATCTTTTCTTTACTCCCTATAGCTGTCTTTTTTGTAACATAGCTGTCTGTTTTCTTTCCTTATACTTACTGTTCCTTTTTTTTAAAAAAAATGTTTTGGTGCGCTCAAAGTTCGCGTACCGGAGTGCGAACTGGGAGCGAACTAATAGAAATAGAGCTTGGCAGAGTTCAAAGAATTCTACCAATTTTTTTTTAATAATGGGGAGGTAGTTCTGAAAAGAACTTTTTTTTTCTTTTTGTTGTTTTAAATTTTTTTTATTCGTTTTCTGAACATTTTTTATATTTTTTTGTTTTTTTCTGAACATTTTTTTTTTTTTTTTTGGGGGGGAGGGGGGAAACAAAAATGATTCATCGAAGAGGGCTCAACAGGAGCAACAAAAAAAAGAAGAATTTATTTTTGGGGGCGTTTTGGACATACATGATTTTGGATGGCTCTAATTATAAGAGTTATGCTACTTTCGCAGTAGCATAATATTTGATTGCACCTCATACAAACTTGTTTCACTTCCCCCATGTCCATTTGAATATTTGGGATCAGCTCCCTTGCTTCAGGTCCCGTAACTTCTGGCACAATCGATCTTCTGGCTATTGCTGGTGAATTCTGTTGTTCGTCTCGAAGCTGAGCTGCACTATAGTTATTTGGGTGCCACCTGCTCATGTGTCTGTGCATAGTGAAATTCCCATAACTATATTTTTTGTCCGTGCCTCTAGAAAGACGATCATCACAGATTCGGCAAAAGACATACCTGGCGTTCACTTTCTTTTGCCCTGGTGGAAATTTAAAAAATTGCCAAATGAAATTTTCCTTCCTGTTGTACCTCCTGGGCTCCTCAGGCAAATATTCAGGCTCTTCCTCCTCTTCCTGCTCTTCCTCTTCTTGAAAGATTGGTTGAGTTGGTGGTCCTTTCTTTCCATGAGGAGGTGGAGGTGGTGGTGGGGGAACACTACCAGAAGCAACAACAGAAGCCATTTCTCTGGATTGTACAAAGGTCTTTCTCTCACCAAGATGAAAGTCAGAGTGAGGAAAGAAGGAGGGGTTTTCATCATTTGGGAAAAGCCAAAGTTCTAAACCAATGAAAAGTGTTAATTTTAGATCACATGACCTAGTATTACATCATTAGGAAACCAAAAGTGAAATGAACTAATGAAAAGTGTTATTATCGAGTCACATGACCTGCTGTCTTTACGTTTCGCGCTTTGCGCCGCTATCCAATCCGCTTTCGAGTACGCTAACTTGGCGCGTCGGATAACGTATTACGCGACAACGCAAAACGTCATGATAACGTAACAGTTACGCTTAAGGAACGATTACCGGCTCGCGCACCAAGTCGCGGCTTTGAATTCAGCTAACGGGAAGCTGACCAGTTCGCGGACTAGGAGCGGAACATTTTTTTTTTTTTTTAAATGTATAAAAAACATGTACAATATATTTTATGATTTAAAGAAGAATACATTTTACAGATAGAAATATTAGCTTTCAAAAAACCATTGAAATTCAATGAAAAAACCATAGGTTATAGTCCATATATAGTTAGGAATTAGCATTTACAAAACCTTATTTTACTCGCATAAAACCATTGAAATTCCATATATAGTTAGATGCGCTAACTATATATCGCGCACCCGCAATCCACTGCTGATGATGTCACATATTACATCATTCATGACATGGTCAGTGACATCACTGATGACAACATCCAGTGACTGTATGTTTCTGTAAAGTTAAAACATGTCTTACATATTGAAGAATGAGTGGATGTATAAGTGTCTGGATGAAGGATTTAGTAGGTGCATGACTGACTGTATGAGTGAGTGATTAAATGTGTCTCACTGAGTGCACGGGTTAGTGACTAAACTGTCTTAATTAGTGCATCATTATGTCTGTTGTTCTGTAAACTGCTGCATGTGTTGATCAGTAGCTATATGAGTAACTATATGGATTATTGATTGGTTGCCCAAGTATTTGTATGGGAGACTGAGTGTGTGTGTGGGTGGCTGGGAGGTGTATGACTCTGTGCATAGATGTGTGAGCAGTTGATACACTAGATGTATGGGTTCAAAAGTGCATGTGGAAACAGCTGTATGGGCGGTTGACTGTGTGCATGAGTGTATTGGTGAGTGAATGGATATCTCAGTGCTACATGTCAAAGTAAGTACATATTTAAAACACAGTACATGTGAGAGTTGACATATATAAATAACTGTGCATAAGAACCAGTGAATGTGTGAGTGGCTGTATTGATCATTGTGAACTTGTATCAGGGATTGTATAAGAGAGTAAATATGTGTTAGTATATGTTTGAATAAGTAAGGTGTGTATAACTGTATAGTTGAGGAAATGGAGGTGTGATTGATTCTTTGCAAGACTGACTAGGTGTGTGAGTAACTCCATGGATGAGTGACAGTCTGTGAGTGTCTGTTTACACTGATTGTATCTAAGGTTATATTAGAGTCTGAAGAGGTTCATTGTATTATCACATAAATAATATCATCAGTGATGTGATCACTTATGTCAAATGAGATGTCATCAGTGATGTCATCAGTGATGTCATTTGAGATGTCATCAGTGATGTCATTTGAGATGTCATCAGTGATGTCATCAGTGATGTCACTGACCATGTCATGAATGATGTAATATGTGACATCATCAGCAGTGGATTGCGGGTGCGCGATATATAGTTAGCGCATCTAACTATATATGGAATTTCAATGGTTTTATGCGAGTAAAATAAGGTTTTGTAAATGCTAATTCCTAACTATATATGGACTATAACCTATGGTTTTTTCATTGAATATATATATATATATATATATATATATATATTCACTGAAAAAAACATAGGTTTTACACACGTTGTAGTTAGGAAGTAGCATTTAAAAAACCTATGAAATTCACTGAAAAAAACGTAGGTTTGACACATGTTATAGTTAGCTGGACATTTCACTCATATAAAACCAATGAAATTCCCCCGTTATAGTTACTTCAGCTAACTATAACTCGCGCACCCGCAATGCACTGCTGATGATGTCACACATCACATCACTCATGACATCATCTATTAAATGGGTTAGTTTTGAAAATTACATATATTTTATATATGTAAATCAGAAAGTTGGTTGAAAAAAAATTGTAGTATATAAGTGTATAAACGGTTGCTTTTTGGGTGACAAATAGATTCTATAACTGACTGATTAAATATATCTTAATGAGTACATGTGTTACTTAGTAATATTTAAATATATACCTATCTGTGTCTGTCTATCAGTTTCTATTTTAGTGGCTAAATGTGTTGATAAGTAGCTTTATCACTGATACATTATATCTATATAGGTTATTGTTTCTTTATTATTACCAAAAGTATCTCAGTGTCTAAGTGTTAATATGCTACATCAGGAGATTTTACATATTCCATACATGCAAGAGTCAGTGACATACTATTCCTATATGTTGTAGGCAGCATATGTCAGATACTAGATATTATCAGTGATATCAAGAGTAATGTCACTAACCATGTGATGAGTGATGTAATATGTAACATCATCAGCAGTGCATTGCGGGCGCGCGAGTTATAGTTAGCTGAAGTAACTATAACAGGGGAATTTCATTGGTTTTATATGAGTGAAATGTCCAGCTAACTATAACATGTGTCAAACCTATGGTTTTTTCAGTGAATTTCATAGGTTTTTTAAATGCTACTTCCTAACTATAACGTGTGTAAAACCTATGGTTTTTTCAGTGAATTTCATAGGTTTTTCAAATGCTACTTCCTAACTATAACGTGTGTAAAACCTATGGTTTTTTCAGTGAATTTCATAGGTTTTTTGAATGCTAGTTCCTAACTATAAAGGATATACCTGAAATAAATATTGCCATACCAATCTTACGTGCGCGACCGAGTGCGCGCACCCACCTATATATTTCGTGAAAGCTTTGCAATTTGAACCTAATGAATTTCTTCATAGACCAATGATAGAACTTATAGTACGTTAAAGACACTGAACCTAGGCTTCTTTTTTTTCATATAAACCTTTTAATTAAATGGAGCCGAATATCTTTTTAATCTTTCGTGCGTGACTGGATGTACACACCTTAATATTTTTTTAAAAAATATGAAAGGTTTTATAGTTTAACAATTGTATACTTAAATCGAGCTCTAAAGAAATGTAAAATCCGTATGTGTTTGAATTCACTCCTTTTCACGTTTTCAAACTTCGCTGAAGAAGATCGCTACTTCCAAATCACGTACGTGACTAGATACTGTCACCGCGTACACGTCCTGAGAAGCGCATGTGAAGTCATGTGACTTGAAAAGAACACTTCCAATTGGTTCTTAGTAGTTTCTATTCTGGAATTTACACGCAGCACTCCACCCACTTCCCTCACTATCTTTTCTACTCTCAAGAGAGAACAACGTTCAACATTTTTCCGAAGACTTTGCTGAAATGGCTGCCACTCCGCATTCATCTTCCGAATCTGAAGAAAATGAGCGACTACCTTTAAGAAGAAAAACGGAATCTTTGATTTGGGAATTTTTCACTTATCCTGAAGATCAAAAGAAAGTGAATGCGCCAAAAGTAACCTGCACGATATGCAAATCGGAGCTCTCAAGAGGAAATCCAAGGAAAAAATATTCCTTTTCCATACATACCATGAAGCGGCATGTCAAACAAAGGCACCCTATAGAGTTTGCAAAGGCATCGACAAGAGCTCTGGCCACGCTATTACCATCAGAAGTGGCCAGCACATCTTCTGCAGGACGACCTGTATCTCCATCGAGTGCTGAGACGGACTTGAGACCATATCTTGCGAAGGTGCACATAAAATGCAACGACTGTGGAGAAATTCTTCTATACGGAGATCAGAGCCTTATTCTAATTAAACTCAAAATTGAGAGTCATAAATGCTCCGAGAAAAGATAAATTTCTTTTCAGAACTAACTCTTTGTACCAAAACGAGCTCCAAGAGCATATTATAAAGAAAAGTTTCTCGCCGCTTTCTTTTAGTGCGCGACCGGGTGCGCGCACCCACCCATCACACACTGAGACGCGCATGTGAAGTCATGTGACTTGAAAACAACACTTCCAATTGGTTCTTAGTAGTTTCGATTCTGGAATTTACACCAAGCACTCCACCCACATCCCTCACTTTCTTTTCTACTCTCAAGAGACAACAACGTTGAACATCTTCCGGAAGACTTTGCTGAAATGGCTGCCGTTCCGCATTCATCTTCCAAATCTGAAGGAAATGAGCGACCACCTTTAAGAAGAAAAAAGGAATCTTTCATTTGGCAATTTTTCACTTATCCTGAAGGTCAAAAGAATGTGAATGCGCCAAAAGTAACCTGCACAATATGCAAATCGGAGCTCTCAAGGGGAAATCCAAATAGAAAATATTCCTTTTCCATACATACCATGCAACGGCATGTCAAACAAAGGCACCCTGAGCATTATGCAAAAGCATCGACAAGAGCCCTGGCCACGCTATTACCATCAGAGGTGGCCAGCACATCTTCTGGTGGACGACCTGTATCTCCATCGAGTGCTGAGATGGACTTGAGACCATATCTTGCGAAGGTGCACATGAAATGCACAGAGTGTGGAGAAATTCTTTTGTACGGAGAGCAGAGCCTCATTCTTATTAAACTCAAAATTGAGAGTCATAAATGCCCCAAGAAAAGATAAATTTCTTCATTTCATTTTGATGGTATGACATACTTAAGAATGTCATTGCAAGTTTAAGAAATCAAAAGCAACATAACACTTGTTTCCAAAAAAAAAAAAGTTCTTTTCAGAACTAACTCTTTGTACCAAAACGAGCTCCAAGAGCATATTATAAAGCAGTTTATCGCCGCTTTCTTTTAGTGCGCGACCGGGTGCGCGCACCCACCTATCGCGTACAGGACCTGAGACGCGCATGTGAAGTCATGTGACTTGAAAACAACACTTCCAATTGGTTCTTAGTAGTTTCTGTTCTCCAATTTACACGGAACACTCCACCCACTTCCCTTGAGAAAAAGTTTATCGGAAAACTTTTAAACCCTCCTCTTATCAAACATTCGACATCGTTCACATAACAGTGTAGTAAATAAAACTAGATCCACTCCGTCCTTTAATTACAAGGGACATATTGCTGTGTGAAAACAACTTTTGTTTTCACGCGATAATGTGAAATACTGAGCCTGTTACAGGATTTTCTTTCACATATATGTTACCATTCTTCTTCAAGCACTAACACCGTAAAAAATACCACCGATAGCGGTGATATTTTTTAACGCCGAGAACGGGCGATTTTTATCGCTTAGAGCCCTTGCTATTATAAAGGTTTATCTCCTAAGTCTCTGATCTCCAACTGTGGAACGCGGCTCCCCTGTGTGTCGTAATGAGGTGCTAGGGGCGCCGCGCACACTCTACTGTGACTAAGCATCCATAAATTCCACGGACATCTCTACCCTGCTATCTGCAATTGTAAACATCAAAAGGAGCGACGCTGCGCCCCTTGGAGAGGCCTCACTCCCACTGCTACAACGGCTTGGCAGTCGCCAAGATCCACAAGAACAGCGTCTCGGATCCATTGAACTTCTGTGACGGTCTCAATGAAAATAAGCACTAAACAATATTCAAGTATGTAGTAGTCCTCCTGCTTGGTTAGAGACTAAAAATTTACTGCAGCGCTGCGGCGATTTTTAACGCAAATAAACCTTGGTATTAACAAGGTCTAACGCAAATTTGGTAAAAATCGTTGCAAAGCATGAATATCACAGAAAAGTCAGCATTATTCATGCATAGCGACCTAATGCTATTAGCCATGTCATCCACCTCCCATTGGATAACATGGCTAAGAACTGCTCAGGGCAGGTGTTAGCTTTTAGAGATATTCCCGCTTAGCGCAAATATCTCCAAAAGCTAGTAATAGGAGATAGCGATGTTAGAGACTATTTTCAGTCGCTAACATCTTGGCACGCCCACTTTGCATCTCATTAGTGATACATATAACTGACATGCAAAGTGGGGCCCAAAATGGTCGCTATCTCCTACTAGCTGTCGCTAACTGGTGTTAGCGGCAGCTAGGTAATAGAGAGATAATTTTATCTCTGCTTTCTTGGCTTTTAAAGCCAAAAAAAAGAGATAAACCCCCTTGATGATCTACCCCTATATTCAAATTGCTGCGTCAAGACCTACGCCTGCTTCAAGCACATGCACAGTTTTGAAACAGCATGGGCCTGAAAGTCACTGAGTAAAATCTCATGGATTACAGTCAGCCACTTTCAAGACGCATTACTTCAGAGGAACACTTCTTTATGATACAGGGCTTTAGAATGTCACATATCTCCTAGATTCATTAATGTTGTATATATGATACATTATTTCCACTGTCATTATAAAAAATAAAGTGACGAAATTCTAGCGCAAAGAGACGCAACGTCAACATAAAGGTGCCACAATCTGTTTTAAAGTACCCTTTACATTACACCAACACTCTCTTTATAAAGAGCCCTCAGGTTTTTTTAACAGCTGTTAAATCCTTCCATACTCATCACAAAGCCGCTCCATCACGAGCATTGCCTCAGCTGTCCTCAGGACGGACGACATTTGTAATGAACTTGCCGCTGTGCTTGCGCAACACTAACATTGCGCTTCCTTGACACGTTCTATTGACTAAGCAGAACCATGACGGAACCACTCTATCATGAACACACCTCAACCATGGCTCAGAAAGGAGTAGCTCTATCATGACCATACAAGTACCACTCATCCCCCCAGCCCCCTAATCCTGAGGCAGAATTAGCACTGCAACACAAGATTTAAAGTCCTGCAAAGAACACCATTTTTTTTTATTTTTTATTTTTTTATTCTTATATAGCGCGTGAATAGACCCCCGAAGGGGTATCTCCGGGCTTTGCCAGTAAGAATATAGCTCCAGATGTTAGATCAGGGAGGATAGTGCATATTACCAGGGGACAGTCAATGGCTAGAGAATAGGTATGTTTTTAGGGTCTATGTAACATTTAATATCACTTTCCACCAATGTTTTCATATATCAGTATTGCTAAACTCAGTGAAATCTCGCTCATTTTATTAAATCACTTTTAAAGCATGCCTTATCACAATGCACCCAATCCTATGTGGAAGTGTTTAATATAAAACATGACATTCCTTTAACAAGGTAGACAAAGAAATAACACAATGATGTAAAAATGTCTTTATTTTATATACTTACCTAAAAAAAAAGAAAAAAAAAAGTAAATTTCTTTTTAAAACGTAGTACCTGTGGAAGAAAATTAAAAATAGGATTATAAAGTACATTTTATTAAAGAAAACACAATAGGAGACAATAAGAGAGATGCAGAGAAAACTCTCAGATATTATTAGTTGAACTTACCTTATGAATATAATATCTGTGGAGGAGAGTAAAAAAAAATCTGTTATAATACATATTTCTGAATGCAATGTAACAAAATAGGTCAAACAACATATGAATGGTTTATTTTTGCTGTCCTCAGAATACATTGATTTTCACTATCAAGAGTGATTTCAATATTAATCAACATATAACAGCGGGGAAAAAAAACACAATCAAAATGATTGTGTTTAAAAAACCCATACAAAATCTGCATACATATTATAAATACCTGAAAAAAACATGTCTTAAATGTTTTACTCAAATTCGCAATTTCTTGAGTGAGCACACTACATCTTCCACAGTTACAAACTAATTAAAGTATACCACTTATTTTTCAAGATATGTCAACAAAGCCTCGTGCAGGTATCTCCTATAAAAAATCTATTTGAAAGACACAGTTTCTTTTCTCATACCTTTCCGCGTGGCCAAATTGTATACGCTAACTCATTATCTTTTAAATACCTCTCCCAAAAACTTGCGTCCATATAAGTTTTAAAATAATTTTCAAAAGTACTCATTTTCTTCTCTCATATTTTTCCACGTGGCCAAATACTATGAGTTAAGTAGTTTTTTTCTGAAATTGTTTAATCTTAGTCTTATCTATTGTTTTCTAAACCTCTACAATTAAAATTTGTAACATGTTTTATACCATCAAACACTAAGTAAATTTGTACCTGATGTTATCACTATGCCAAACACAAATTTCATTTATAGATTTGTACACCCTCATTTACATGATATTTGTAAACTAGTAAGTTTCAGATCTTTACAGTATACATCTTCCTACAGCAAATCATTCTACTGAAATTTGGGTTCCAAAAATAACAGATAAGAGTTAGTTAAGGCAAAAGGCAAACGTTTTTTAAAAGTCAATTGGCTATCATTGCAAAGCGTCCAGCCACTAGCACACTTCAAATAAGCTGTATAATGTCCTGATGATGTAGAAGGCCCTTCATGAAAAATAATGGCCACAGTTACAAATGTTCTTCTAGAAATAGAAACTTGAGAAGCCACAACATTTTTAATTAAAGTTGACAATTTACTCCCATCAGCTCTGCATCGTTGAAACATTAAAATTACATATTGTCCGTATCTATGGATAAATAAAGTTGATAACATTTCAGACTTGCATTGAGAACAGACCATGTTCTGATGCGCATCTTTAACTAGTTTATTAAAAGGCACTTCTTTGCAGTCTGGTAATGTCAAATATAAAAATCTTTCACTGTGTATCTCAGTACTACTTAAAAATGAGCAATTATCACACTTATGTTCCCATTTATAAGAAAGGCCAAAAAGACTATCAATATCTACACCTTCATCTTCCAAAACTGTAAACATATACATGATAAATTTCTGACAATCTTGCTGAATATTCTGCGAAAATTGATTTACTCCTGCACATATGTCTAAAACATTCCTTAGTTCTGAAACACTTGCTACTTCACTATCACCACTACTACATATTTCAAATATAGAATTTAAAGAATAGCAAAATGTTCGCTCCTGATTTTCTATAATCTGTTCCTTAACATTTTTCAGAAAGAAAACAACAATAACTACTACATTTGCATAGCAGTTGACACCAGACCTATTTTCAAACTTAAATCCAACAATCTCTTCAATACTAACAGTTTTGCTACGGCTACCAACAACAGCTACATCTTTTTTTCGTCGTTTCTCGACTACTTCAGCACATTGGTCCCCATTTTTCCTTTTTTGACCAACAATACGCCTTTCAATTAAAGGATATTGAGGTAAACTTGGAGCATATTCTCTTCTTAACCTATTATACTCCTTCACACAATTTAAATCTGCACTAATCTTTGTCTCATCATAATCAATTAGATAAAGTCCACATAAAGTTCTAATTCGCGATAAAGCAACATACGCCATACCCTCTTTGAATACAGTGCTTCCAATATTTACCAAAGCACAATCTACACTTAAACCTTGAGATTTATGTTTATTCACTGCATATGCCAAACAAATTGGAAATTGCTTACGACGGACATATAAGTCTTTCACAAGCAAAAAACGAGTCGAACATCGACTAATTTGTTGAACTTCCTCAATTCCATCAAATTTTATTCTCAAAAATTCAATCTCATGTCTATTTGTATAATTGACAAAACCAACAACATTACCCATTGCTCCATTGGAGAAGTGTGGCTCAATGGTTAGAGCGGCAGACCTTGATGCAGAACGCTTGCCAGGGACCAGGGTTCGATTCCCGCATCGGCGGGATCGGGCTTAAATTCCTCTGACCGGATATTCTCGCCTCAGTGCCGAATCTAAGCATGGGCCCCACGCTGCAACTCTGGGCAATAGCTTGCTTAGTCTCCACAACGGCCCCCGATGCACAAGGGATGCCTGGTTTCACCATGGGATGCCCAGGAGTGGACACCCCACAAGGAAAAGCCAGGAGGGGTTCCCTTGTGGTAGGAGTACAAGCGCCGGGATACTTACGGGTGACTGTTTGCGCTATACAAATACAACACATTTACATTTACATTTACATTTACATTTACCAATCCTCTTTCTACATGTAAATTTCTCCTTAAAATTATCCGACAATTTAAACATACATACAGATTTTTCTCTAAACCAGCAGTTTTAGATATAGTTTTTTGAAGAGAATCCAATTTTAACTACAACTTTTCAGACAAAACAATAGTACTACCTTCATGCTCTATTCTATCTTTAGCTTCCAGTTTCTTGATTTCTTGATTTTCTAAATTCAACATTTTCTCATTAATAACTGAACATTCTTTCAGAGTTGGCATCAAGCATATCACTGACTTATCTGCTACCTCTTTACTATATATTTTCTCAGGTACATTATCTTCATTTGGAAACAGCTTGGAAAGTAATCGGGTTCGTAGAGTGTGTTTCGCATCTTCAGTTAGTTTTCCAATCCTAATATCTTGAAGAATACTTCCATATTTAGTATCCTTTGCCTGTCGCATATTTTGAATCAGTTCAGTATATTTGAAATGTGACCATATATTTACATTTCCAATACTGCCCAGGCACTTTCTGGTCTCCTCATGTGTAACAGTTTCAAATACAGGTTGTCCTTTCACAGGAGTTAGCTGCAGTAGATCTCCAAAAACTATGACATGTTTAGCTCCAATACCACATCATACTCTGTCTTAAGTGTCTGTTGCATTCTTAAATGCACAAAAGCAAGCATTAAATTGGACACCAAGCTTACTTCATCAATAATAAGAAGTTTCATTTTTTTAAGGACTCTAGAAACTTCAAAACATTTTCATGTTCAACTGGCAGCATCAGTAAACGATGTAAAGTAACACCTTTAATATTATGTGCTGCCAATCCAGTTGGAGCAGTAACAACACACAACAGTGTTAACTGAGTTGTTTGCTGTAAATATGTAGTAATTCCTTTAATTAGGAAACTTTTACCAGTCCCAGCTTCTCCACTTACATATAATCGAATAGGTTCAAATGACATACATGAGCAATCTTTTCTCTCATGACGAAAGCCATGCTCAATGTGCTCTGTCACTTCATCATATATCTGTCTTTGCTCAACATTAAACTGCTTCTTTAATTCTTCTAAGTCGATTACTTCCTCTTGACCTTGCTGCATTGCTCTTTCCACCTCATCCATGGCGGTGGCTGCTTCATTTTGGATAATTGGTTGTCCCAGTGGATCTTGACTTAATGAAGCCGAACTTTGACTACCTTGTGACCTATCTCTAGCAATCTCCGCTGCAATTGTCGCTTCTTGCTCTATTTCATCATTCAACATTTGGAGATAATTACTAAAAACAGGACATTCAATATTACTTTTAGATGCGTTGAATGAATCTTCATAACTATCAAAGTCTCCAAGTAGTTCCTCTTCTCTACGCCATGGTTTAAAAAGTTGCAAAAGAGCAAAATAGTAAAATTCTCTTTTGTCAGGTGTTTCGCAACTCAGTTTCCGATGATTTATCAAGTGTCCTTTTCTTTGTTTTACCAGACATCCTTCATGTCCAATTACAGCATGTACACCTTTATCAATGTTTTCCGTAACATTCCTTTTAAAAGTATAATTTTGAAGTATTTCATACAGACAAATGTTTTCAAGCAGAGTACTTCTATTTGGATAGTATGTATCCAACATATTTGTTTTCAAAATGTCTGTACTGTTTGGTTCTTCCTGGGCTAAATATTCAATTTCTTGCACAGGTTTCAGAACACGGCTTCGTGTTTCTGCTAGGCCCATACTCACCCAGAGAATAGTCCTTGATTTAGCATAAAGACTTGCTGATGATAATCTGTCACAACATTCATATGCTCCAATTTCTCGATGAGACAGCATCTTCAAACTGTACGTATACAATTTCTTGCTTAGGCTCTTTTCATGAGAAATGTCTTCCCACATCTCCTTCAGTTCCGTCTTTTCAGATTTCGTGATGTAAGACGTTACATATCGAGCCACAGCAATAGAGTTGTCTGCAACATATTGTATGTCCGTGTTAGCATTCCACATGGACAAAATGACTGGGTTATAGTCATTTATATATTTGGATTCTTCACCTCTTCTTAAATTGTACGTATTTTTAGGTGACCTCCTTCTGATATTATGTCGCAAACATGACATCAAATTGTTGACTCTTCCTTTTGAAAGTACTGGTCGTGCAAATCTAAAGCGACATTTGGTGTAGAATTTGCTCTTTGATTTGAATTTTCGCCGACAATATTTTCCACAACGATGACTTCGAAAACGTAACACTTTTCCTCTTAAGTCCTTATCAGTTGTACTATTAGGTATGTCACAAGTGGCATACTGTTCAATAAAAGACAGTACAGTCTCATCCGAGTCTATTCCAAATTTAGGAGCATTCTTGATCCATAGCAGCATATGAATATGAGGAGCACCTCTTGCTTGATATTCTTTTCTCCAAAAGAAATGCTGTACTTCACCAAGAGGTGGATTTTTCTTGTTTGTAATAAAAGACATCATAGCTTCAAACCTATGATTAAAATATCTGCAAACATTAACTGGATCTAATGAACACAGTTCTCCAGGTGTCTTGTAGTTTATGTTTTCTATGTTTGCATTCGCCTCCCGAAGAAATTCAAGTAAATCTTCCCAAGCATACTCTGCACAGCTTAGAGTTAAAAACCATGTTGGTGCTCCTAAGTTTCTAAGCATGCACTTCAAATCTCCATGACGACGGTACCAATACTCATTAGTACCCCGCTGACAAGCCATTAAATTAATTAGATGTGAATCCAAAACACTATCTTTCTGTTGCACTTTATCCATAAATTCCTTTGCTGAAATATTTTGCAGATGTACACCACTTTTTAAGATATGATTTACTGCATAAGACAGACCAGATAAGTCACTCTCAAACAGAAGATGAAACAAATATGGAATGCATTGGCGAAACCTTGGATCTTCTGCATATAATCTTGTTGTCTGGTACTCAGATGCAGGAATCTGCATAGGTCGATCATCATATCGTGTACCTTCACCTGTAGGAATTAATTGTGGAAAACAACGACCTTCCAAACTTTCTTCCCACACACTAATAGGATTTCCTTTCGCCTTTTTCATCTGAAATAATTCAATAGCATTCCCTATTGCTTCTTTGGAATGTAGTGGATGAACACTGTAATGTTCATAAATTTCTTCAGATCTGGATACATCAACTTTTTCAATTTGTCCACTAGACAAATCACTATCCTCTTCTTCACTTACATCTTCTTGTTCTACGTATACATCTTTGTAATACTTATTATTTTGCACCAAATACAATGTTGCCTTTTTCACTTTCCTAACATCCACTAAATCTTGCCAGATTTTCTTACTCTTTGTAGGTACACCATTAACTAGAATAACTAGAGGTTCCTCTTCTACATTTTCAACACTAATTGTTTCCATATTTTTTTTTAATCAAGTGGCAAATACACAACTCTACCCTTTAATCCTCTTTGTAAATCCAAAGGATTTAATTTACCAGTCTTAGGCTCCATACGAACAATAGCCTGAAAAGGATGTACACATTGAATCAGAATAGTCTCATAAGTATTTAAATCCATCAATTCTGATGGAATATTTACCAACTCTAGATTACTATGAACAGCTCTAGCAGGCATTTTATTTTCATTTAATTTATTATAACAATATTTACAAACACGTTGCTCAAAACCCAAATCAAAATAGTTTTTCACCAACAAATAAGTTGCAAAATCTTTCCATTGACCATTACTTTCATCTTCACTTTTTAAATATAAATAACTAACCTAGTTTGACTTTTGTAATGAATGCGTCGACAACAGACACAAGAAAAATTTGGTTTCTCACCTGCAATTACCTTAAACTTTATTATTTCCTGTTCAAAATTTTCAATATTAACATTTCCAACATTTTCTAACACATTTCCTTCTATAATTATATCAGTTTCTGCATTATCTTCCTCTGGACCAAAATAACTTACCTCAATTTCTGCACAAATCTTCTTAACATCTAATTCACATCCATACAAAAGAGCACTATTTAACTGTTTAAGTTTAAGTGCTGGACTTTTTGCATAGTACAACTTTCTCACTAATTTTCTCATTTTAGTATGATGCACTGCTAACATCCGGAAGTGATGAAACACACTCTGGCATATTTGTTTAGAAAGACAAGCCAGAGAATGGCCTTGCAGACCTATTTTTTCTCGCACTCTGCATTGATCTAATTCTTGCAACATTTTAATTTTTTTTTTTAGACTTTCTTTAGTGTACTTACGTAAGAAATTGCAAAAGAAATCAATTGAATCCTGTCGTACACTACAAATGCTACTACAATTCCAACTGTAAACAGGAGCATTAGGACGTCCCTCTAAAGCTTCTCTAGCCATAACATCTTCTGCATTTCTAACCACAATTTTCTCTTTCTCAATAACACAACCATCCTTCACCTCATACGCTCGACCACTGGTGTCAACTGCATGCAACAGATCGTTACTTTGAAAGTAACTCTCTTCATTGAAAAATGGCTCAGAAGTTGAAGTATGCATCCACTTCCCAGAAAACACTTTACAAAAATTACTCCTATTTATGTGTTTCTTTCATTCACTTTTACCTTTTAAAACTCGAATCGCCTTATTTAAAATATTTATTCTATTAAGTATTAAAATAAATAATTTTCTTTTTTTCTCAAATGCGCGCTCAACGATACCCTCTATATATATTGTTTCTTCTTAAAAAAAGCAGATCTTCTTTTAGAAACTTTCTCCTTTTGTAATAAATTCGAAACTACTCTGTTGTAAAACATACGCTTCCTGATTTGGCTGAATTGATTAGTCCGGGTTTTACTGTACACTCTTTCATCTCTCCTAATTCCAGAAACATTTTTATCTTTGATTCCATATCTCCTTTTAGATACTGATATCATTTTCTCCTTCTGGACTTCAATATTAACATTTTTCCTTCCCAAAATTCCTTTCAAAAACTTTTTAGTTTGCTCACCAGGAGCACTCTTCTTTGTATCCGACCTCTCTTTCTTAGAAAATACTTCTATTCCTTTCTTCTTCAAACTGTAAGTCAGTTTGTAGAGTTTCTTTTTTTAAATTCTGGTTGGCATCTTAATTTAAAATTTTGATGAAATTGTAAATCTGTAAAACACAAAAATAACAAATATTATAGTTCACTACTAGCATATACCATACAAATTAAAACCACAGGTCATTTCCTAATGAAATACAGATAATAACAGAAAATCTCTGAACAAAGTAGTAAATCCTGTAGTGAATGTTTGTTGTAAATTTATCACACTCCATATCTGTTTTAACATTATAGACAATTTTTTTTTAATTTTTAAAGCATACAAACAGTAAATTTTTTTGAAGAAATATTGGTCATCATAGGTGTTTTAATCTTTTTTACTACAATCTCTTTTACACTTCATGAGAACATATCTTATCACTCTCATAAAGCACATCATCAACGAATATATCAAGAAAATGGAAAGGGGCGACCACTCGGTCCCCCCGCACGTATGGCAGAGTACCACGATCCCCCCGGGAAGCCATCGTGGGCGGGTGGCGTGTCCCGGCTGGTATGCCCGAAGCGGCGTAGCCGGGGCGCGCTGTTTCCCGCCCTAGAGTGGGCTGGCCTAGACACTGACGCGGCTGGCCACGCCCTTGGGGCAGGCAGGGGCGGGTTTACGCCCGCCCTGAAGACGGATAAAAGGGGACGCAAGACCCGAAGGCATCCTCTTGTTCCTGTGCTCTGAAGCTGCACCTCCTCGCTGCACGTGAGCTCGAGACGGAACGAAGAGCCAATTTTGAGCGTTGTAATCTTTCTTTTGTCTTACAGATACTCTGTCGGAGAAATGCCCAAGAAAGGCGGGAAGAGAATGACGACCGAACAGATGGTCCGGGTCCTCATGAAGGAGATGACCGAGCTAAAGAAGCGGGTGGCGGAGAGAGACGGGGAAGGGGGGCCGGAACGTCCGTCGGCTGGAGCAGCCCCAGGAGGGAGAGCCAAGAGGCCAAGGAGGGGACCAGCTGGGGGGGACGTCCCGGTTCCCTGTACCCCGCTCGAAGCGCCAACCCCAGTACCGGCGGAGGGGAATCCGATTCCCGTGGTGGTCACCCCGGTGTCCAATGAAGATATGCCGCCCGAGCTGGCAGCACAACTTGCAGCGTGGTTGGGCGAAAGTAGTGAGGGCGCCACGGCTGCCGAGGCGCAGGCGCTTATGAAGCAATTGCGCGAGAAACGGGAAGCAGCCAAGGTGTCCGCGCCGGTTGCAGTAGTTGACAAGCCACAAGGGACGATTGCGACCGCAGAGGCAGCGTCCGGTGCAGGTAAGCGGCCATTGCCGATTGCGAGGGATGAGTCAGCACCCTCTCGTAGAGAAAGGTTGGGTCAACATGTGCCTTTGGCAATTAAGGAAAAGATTTGGGCAGGGGAATATGTGAACATCTTCTCGTTGCTTGTTGATCATTATGAAGTGGAGCATGTTAAGGGTCAGAAAGACCTCATGCATCCGAGTGTTTGGCGCGCAAAAATGGCCGCCTTTAAAGTGAATGAGACTATTGGTAATTGGGGCAATGCATGGGGAATCTTTACCTCGATATTGGGGGAACGTAGGCCCGAGTTGCTTTCCGAGTTGCCGACCTATCAGTCGCGAATCATGGGGTACTCGACATCATACCAGGGTAACCATTGGTTTTGCTATGATAATCTTTTTCGAAAGGCTAAAGAGCATAATAAAAGCTTGACCTGGGATTGTTATGATTCTTTGACATGGGATAAAATGAAGGAGACAGGTATGTTGAAAATGCCATTGGTAGGAAGTAATGTTGGCGAATCCTCCCGCCAATATGGGGGGACGCCCTTTCGTTCAGGTACGGGTACCGACGATCAGTCGAGACCTGCCAGCAATACAGGAAAAAGGGGGTTGTGCTTTAATTTCAACAGAGGTAAATGTACTAGACCCCAGGGATCGTGTAAATTTAAACATGAATGTAGTGGGTGCGGGTCGCCCCATCCTGAGTCCACGTGCAGAGCCAAAACGGGTGATAACGGGGGAAGAGGAGGCGCCAAACAGGTCTAACATAGTCCGAGGGGCGCCTTTACCTACCCCGATTGATACCTTGGCGATGATTCCCTGGCTCAGTGAATATCCGGATCGTACTTCTGCTGGGGTGCTGCGGAACGGATTTTCGTATGGTTTCCGCATCCCGGTAGGGGACTTTCAGGGTGTGGAGAAGTGTAAAAATCAACTTTCGGTCCTGCAGCATACGACCGTGGTACAGGATAAGATCCGGAAAGAGGTTACTCGAGGTCGGGTCGCCGGCCCGTTTAGTGTACCCCCGGTGCATGATTTTGTTTGTTCTCCTTTAGGGGTGGTCCCCAAGAAGGACCCGGGGGAGTTCCGATTGATTCATAATTTATCAGCTCCACGTGGTCTTTCTGTTAACGATGCAATAGATCCGGAAGTATGTTCGGTGCGGTACGCATCCTTCGATGAGGCCGTAGCCATTTTGAATCGCCTGGGGCCCGGGGCGCTGATGGCGAAGTCAGATAGCGAGTCAGCGTTCCGATTGCTCCCGGTACACCCAGACGACCAGCGTCTCCTGGGTTTCATGTTTCAGGGTTGTTATTACATGGATAAGTGTATGCCGATGGGGTGCTCTATATCTTGTGCCTATTTCGAGAAATTCAGTAGTTTTCTACAATGGGTCTTCACAAAGAAGACGGGTTTCCACCATGTAATGCATTACCTTGATGATTTTCTGTTCCTTGGGGCAGCCGGGGATCTCGAATGTGGCCGGGCCTTGGCCGAATTTTGTATGTTAATGAAGCAGTTTGGTGTGCCATTGGCACCAGGTAAGACGGTGGGTCCTACGACTTGCCTTGAGTTTCTGGGGATCGAGTTAGACTCCAGTGAGGGTTGTTTTCGTTTGCCAGCTGACAAAGTGTTAAAGTTCAGGGCAGCCCTCCGAGTGTGTATAAATGGATCTAAAGTTACGCTGCATCAATTACAGCAGTTGGTGGGACAGTTGAATTTTGCCCTGAGGGTAATACCAATGGCCCGCCCCTTCTCCCGTTCAATTGCCCAAGCTATGGTCGGCCTAAAGGAGGGCCATCATCGCACGAGACTATCGGCTGAGGTCCGCCAGGACATGCGCATTTGGTTAGCATTCCTGGCGGGCTTTAATGGTCGAGTCGTCTGGAACAAACCAGCCGTGTCCTCGGAAGAGCTGGGGCTATGGACCGATTCAGCAGGTAGCATAGGTTTTGGTGCCATCTTCGGCACAAAATGGTTGGCACAAAGGTGGCCGACATGGTGGCATGACAATGGTCTGACAAGTAATATTGCTTTCCTTGAACTTTTCCCCATTTTGGTGGCCCTGAGAATCTGGCCCGAAGGGTTCAAAAATCACTCTGTGATCTTCTGGTCTGACAATATGACCGTGGTCGAGTGCATCAATAGCCAGGCTGCACGATGTAAAATGATTTTAAGACTGCTCAAGGAAATTGTTTTACCGTGTATGCAACTGAATGTGCTATTCAGAGCAAAACATGTCCCGGGGGTAATGAATCAGGCGGCTGATGCACTGTCTCGTTTTCATATGCAGGCTTTCTCGGGTTTCCTTCCCACAGCGGACCCAGAGCCGGCACCCTTTCCCGAAGCTCTCTGGTCTCTCGGTGCCCCGAACTTCGTCACCTCGTGGGAGAGAGTCTAGCACCAAGGACGAGGAAGGCATATGAAGGGGCGTTTCGGTCCTATTTAGCCTTTTTGGGGCCCGATAGAGAGGGGCTGTGGGGCCACGAGGAATGGGTAGTGAATTTTCTGATGTCCTTACGTAGGGCTGGGAAATCGGTGGCTACGGCCCAGAGGCATCGTGCTGCCATTTCCTTTGTTGCCAGGGCTCATGGTATCCGGGACCCGACAGCGTCTTTCGTTGTACAGAAAGCGCTGCGTGGGTGGCAACGCCTTGAAGGTCGCAGAGTAGATGAGAGGCGCCCGATAGGTTTGGATAGGTTGGCCCAGTTGTTGGCCACACTCCCTTCCACATGTTCATCTCAGTTTGAGACAGTGTTGTTCCGAGCCGCTTTTACGCTGGCATTTCATGGGGCGATGCGGGTAAGCGAACTGGTGGCAAGGAACAAACGGGATGTGACAGGGGGTTTGTGCCAGGAACATGTTCAGATCAGAGGTGAGACAATGACGGTCTCCTTTGTCAGGTCCAAGACCGATCAAGGTGGGATGGGTGACTGCATAATCATACGCAGGATTCCCGGGTCCTCCATGTGTCCGGTAAAGTGTTTAGAAGAATACCTAGCACGAAGGGTGGCATCATGGGGGGGGACCTTGTTGAGACACGCGGACGCCACCCCACTGACGAAATTTCAGTTTCAGCGGGTGCTTGCGATGTCAATTGCCGCTGCGGGCTTGAACCCGGGCGAGTTTGGGACCCATTCCTTTCGGATAGGGGCTGCTACAGAAGCTACAGCTAGGGGTCTTAATGTTGAACAAGTGAAACGAGTGGGGCGTTGGTCCTCCAATTGTTATAAGAGGTATGTGCAGTTACACATATTGTGAAGCTGTAATGATGTACTCACGCCTCTTGTTTTTGTTTGGTTTTCAGTTGCGCAAGCCTGCGAGGCGGGGCGGACTATGCAGTTGACCCAACACCGGGCCAGCGGTCAGACATCACCGGCTGTGAAAAAGGAGGTGTGGGTCGTGGGCCACTCACACGTGAGGCGTGCCGCGGACGTATTCAAAGCAGGTGACATGATTCACGTAGCTGGGGAATACGGGTACAGGGTGTCCTTCTACGGAAGAGGCGGGCTCTGTATTGACCAGTTTCAAACATTTTTCGAGGGTTTGTTAGGGCGGACGAGGTCACCGCCGTCTATAGTCATAGTACATCTAGGGGGCAATGATTTGGTCACCACCGGTAGACGACTTCTCCTGGAGGCAATGCTTTCCACTGTAAGTTGGTTGGCGAGGAGAGTTCCGGGGTGCATAATTGCGTGGTCCCATATGATCCCACGAAAGGTGTGGCGAGGGGCTATTTCTATTCATGCTTTGAATCATTCTGTTAGAAAGCTTAATAACAAAGTGAGTAGGTTGTTCCGTTCCAGGACATTGCATTCTATTTCACATGGCTGTATTAGTGATGACAGTATGTATTTGGGGGATGGTGTGCATTTGTCTCGGGTGGGGAATGAGTTACTCATAGGAGACTTCTTAGCATGGTTAAAAACGTTAAAACATGACCTTTAGGTAGGAGCTTTGTGGGGGGTCCGGATAGCCGGTCAACTATCCGGCCTGTGGCGGTAAGGTCATGATCGGTGAGCACTAATTGGAAGATCCCTATGAGTGGGCGTCACCCAACACGGATGGGAGCGCTCGGGAGAGGTGGCCATTGGCCCCTCAACGGGGAGGCGGTCCCTTCTAAGGATGGGTCGCCGAAAGAAAAGGAAAGGCGGTCAAGGCCCCTTCCTGGGTAGGAGGGGTTACAGCCCCCTCCTGGGGAATTTCCCGGGGCCAGTGACGTCTGCGACGGCAGATGTGGTAAGTTGTGTGGGGTTTGGGGGGAGGTCTACGCTACCTTCTAGATAACCTCACACGAGTCCTCGAACGACCTTTAAATGGCGTCGAGTTTATTGGTGCCCCCGTCAAGTCAAGGGAAATTGGTAGTTGCACTGGAGGTACGCCTCAGTCCTGTCGCCCCTCCCAAGTGAGGGGGGTATTTCTGGTTAGGGATCTTGACACCGGTTACGACCTTGCCGTTGGCCCTTAAACGTTAGGATGTACAATTTCAAAATTTCAAGTCAATGTTTTGTAGGATGTTAGTTCGGCTAGGAGAACCTCTGTATTAGAGAATCTGTTAAGGTTAGCCAAACATCGCAATGTAGTCATGAAATTGTACATTAATATAATGTGTTAATTTTTTTGTTTTAATAAATACGGCCGGGAGGGTCACTCCCTCCCTCTTCCAAAAACTTCAAGAACTGTTTCCGGTTTCCCTCCTTTGGGGATTGTGTTGAGAGGGGGTGGCGGGTATCTCAGCCATATGGAAAGGGGCGACCACTCGGTCCCCCCGCACGTATGGCAGAGTACCACGATCCCCCCGGGAAGCCATCGTGGGCGGGTGGCGTGTCCCGGCTGGTATGCCCGAAGCGGCGTAGCCGGGGCGCGCTGTTTCCCGCTCTAGAGTGGGCTGGCCTAGACACTGACGCGGCTGGCCACGCCCTTGGGGCAGGCAGGGGCGGGTTTACGCCCGCCCTGAAGACGGATAAAAGGGGACGCAAGACCCGAAGGCATCCTCTTGTTCCTGTGCTCTGAAGCTGCACCTCCTCGCTGCACGTGAGCTCGAGACGGAACGAAGAGCCAATTTTGACCCACCCACCAGCCCCTGAAGACAGCAAGTGGTTTTAATAATGTCTGAATAAAAATTTAATGGATAACTCTAATTTTCGTTTACAGGTTATGGTGATTATCGTGATGACTTTGAGTATGCAATAAAGTCTGGTTGATTTGTGTTATGTTTTGCAAATAAAGTATTTCTGCTTTCGTGTTTATCAGTAAGCATGCTTTTAATAAAGTGGTTGTTGCTACTGTCTTTTCATAGGTAGTCATTTAGTAATTTAGTTAGCATTGTCGTATTTATTTTGGTCGGGCGGTAAGGTCATGATCGGTGAGCACTAATTGGAAGATCCCTATGAGTGGGCGTCACCCAACACGGATGGGAGCGCTCGGGAGAGGTGGCCATTGGCCCCTCAACGGGGAGGCGGTCCCTTCTAAGGATGGGTCGCCGAAAGAAAAGGAAAGGCGGTCAAGGCCCCTTCCTGGGTAGGAGGGGTTACAGCCCCCTCCTGGGGAATTTCCCGGGGCCAGTGACGTCTGCGACGGCAGATGTGGTAAGTTGTGTGGCCTTTGGGGGGAGGTCTACGCTACCTTCTAGATAACCTCACACGAGTCCTCGAACGACCTTTAAATGGCGTCGAGTTTATTGGTGCCCCCGTCAAGTCAAGGGAAATTGGTAGTTGCACTGGAGGTACGCCTCAGTCCTGTCGCCCCTCCCAAGTGGGGGGGGTATTTCTGGTTAGGGATCTTGACACCGGTTACGACCTTGCCGTTGGCCCTTAAACGTTAGGATGTACAATTTCAAAATTTCAAGTCAATGTTTTGTAGGATGTTAGTTCGGCTAGGAGAACCTCTGTATTAGAGAATCTGTTAAGGTTAGCCAAACATCGCAATGTAGTCATGAAATTGTACATTAATATAATGTGTTAATTTTTTTGTTTTAATAAATACGGCCGGGAGGGTCACTCCCTCCCTCTTCCAAAAACTTCAAGAACTGTTTCCGGTTTCCCTCCTTTGGGGATTGTGTTGAGAGGGGGTGGCGGGTATCTCAGCCATACTGTCGTCACGAATGCTTTGCTATCAAATTTTTTTTATTTATTTATAAGTTCATAATTTAGAAGAACTTCCAACATTAGTTCATCAGGGACTTCTTCAAGTCCATTGTCCTCATCTTCTTCTACCATCTCTAAATAAGCTGATTCTAAAGATATGTCCATAAAATCATTATTTTCATCTGATTCCTCTTCAAACACCGCGTCTAAAATTTCCTCCATCAGTTCGTTAATGATGTCAAAATGAATTTCATTATCTTCTGACCAATTCTCCATAACTAGACTATTTTTATTCTTCTGTATCCTTTTAAAAAAATATAGAGACTAAATTATATCATTTTCCATAACTGTATAACTGAAAAGTACCTTTACTAATTTTCAAACTACATATATTTTTATAATCTCTAACTTATTAACTCTATATATTGTAAGATACCACATTCCTCTTGTTTTGAAAAAGAAATTGGCAATATAACTCTAAACATTTACAATGAGCTTTTTTTTCCATTAAATAATTACTGTTGTTAAAAGACATTTCACTGTAAAATGTATTTTACCCGCTCCGTCCACAGACACGCCATCGAACTCTGGAGCCTCCAATATGCCACAGCCCCTGACGTTGCCTTCCTCATGGAGACCTGGATGAACGCCTCTTCAGCTCCCGACATCGCCATCGCTATCCCAGAGGGCTACAAGATCGTCCGGAGGGACCGAAACGCCAACCAGATGGGAGGAGGCATCGCCATCGTCCACAGGAGCACCATCCGTCTCACGACCAGCATCGACAACACCCTGACCAGCGCCGAACACCTGCATTTCCAGATCCACACCAACCCGAAGACCACCCTCAGAGGCACCCTGATCTACCGACCCCCTGGACCACGCACGCAATTCAGCGAGGACATCGCCGACTTCGTCAGCCCGCATGCCCTCCCCTCCGCTGACTACATCCTCCTGGGGGACCTCAACTTCCACCTGGAGAACAACAACGACCGCAACACCAGCACCCTGCTTGACAACCTCGCCAACCTGGGACTCAAGCAACTGGTGTCCACCCCCACCCACCTCGCCGGACACACACTCGACGCAGTCTTCTCTTCCAGCACAGACATCGACTTCAGCCACGCCACAGAGCTTCAATGGACGGACCACAGCTGCGTCCACTTCACCTTCAAGAGAACGACGACCCACCGCCACCAGCAACAGGCCGCCCGCAGAAGCTGGAACAAGATCACAGCAGACCAGCTCGCCACCTCCCTGAGCCAGCACCCTCCTGCCAGCTCAGCGAACCCCAGCCAGGCCGCCGACAACTTCACGAAGTGGATCAGCAACTGCGCGGACGAACTCGCCCCACTGAGAACCCCGCCTAGCAGACCCGGCAGCAAGAAGGCCCCATGGTTCACCGACGAACTCAAGAGCTCCAAGAAGAACTGCCGAGCCCTCGAGAAAGTCTGGAGAAGGGAACCTACACCGAACAACAGGACCACCTTCAAGCTGGCCACTCGGAAGCACCACCAGCTGATCCGCGCCGCCAAGAAAACAGCATTCAAGGACCGGTTGGACAACAACGCACACAACTGCAAGGAACTCTTCAACATCGTGAAAGAGCTTTCCAACCCCAGCGCAGGAAACAACAACATCACCCCATCGCAAGACCTCTGCAACTCCCTCGCTTCATACTTCCACAACAAGATCGCGGACATACACAGCAGCTTCGACAACCAACCAACGCACACCATGACCGAACAACCACCCCCCACCACCACCCTCCACGCCTGGACCCCGATCAGCACCGAAGACACCATCCGCACGATGAACTCCATCCACTCCGGATCACCGACCGACCCCTGCCCTCACCATGTCTTCAACAAGGCCGACGCTGTCATCGCACCCCACCTGCGAGACATCATCAACACATCCTTCGACACCACCATCTTCCCTGAGAGCTGGAAACACGCCGAACTCAGCGCTCTACTCAAGAAACCAACAGCGGACCCCACCGACCTCAAGAATTACCGCCCCATCTCGCTCCTCCCGTTTCCAGCCAAAGTCATCGAGAAGACCGTCAACAAGCAGATGGCCGCCTTCCTCGAGACGAACGGATCCCTCGACCCCTCACAGTCCGGATTCCGAGCCAACCACAGCACCGAGACCGCCCTCATCGCCGCCACCGATGACATCCGAGCCCTGATGGACAATGGAGAAACAGCGGCCCTCATCCTCCTAGACCTCTCCGCGGCATTCGACACGGTCTGCCACCGCACCCTAGTACGGCGCCTCAGCAACATCGGAATCCAGGACAAGGCGCTGGAATGGATCATCTCCTTCCTCGACGGAAGAACACAGAGAGTCCGCCTACCACCGTACAAGTCAGAGGCCTCCGAAGTCATCTGCGGCGTCCCCCAAGGATCATCTCTGAGCCCCACCCTCTTCAACGTCTACATGAGCCCCCTCGCGGCCATCGTACGCAAACACAACCTCAGCATAATCTCCTACGCCGACGACACCCAGCTGATCCTCTCCCTGACCAACGACCCCGCCGCCGCCAAAGCCAACCTGCACGAAGGGATGAAAGAGGTAGCCGAGTGGATGACGACCAGCCGCCTGAAACTGAACTCGGACAAGACGGAGGTCCTCATCCTGGGCTCCTCTCCCTCCGCCTGGGACGACTCCTGGTGGCCCCCCGCCCTGGGCACCGCACCCAAACCGACAGACCATGCACGCAACCTGGGCTTCATCCTGGACTCCTCCCTCTCCATGACCAGGCAAGTCAACAACGTCTCCTCGGCGTGCTTCAACATCCTACGCATGCTACGGAAGATCTTCTGGTGGATCCCCACCGAGACCAGGAAGACCGTCACCCAGGCCCTCGTCACCAGCCGACTGGACTACGGCAACGCCCTCTACGCCGGTACCACCGCCAAGCTCCAGAAGAGACTCCAGCGGATCCAGAACGCCTCAGCCAGACTCATCCTCGACATCCCACGAACAAGCCACATCTCCGGACATCTGAGAGACCTTCACTGGCTCCCCGTCAACAAAAGAATCACCTTCCGCCTCCTCACCCACGCACACAAAGCCCTACACGACCAAGGCCCAAGCTACCTCAACAGCCGAGTCAACTTCTACGCTCCCAAACGCCACCTCCGATCAGCCAACCACGCCCTCGCCGCCGTCCCCCGCATCCGAAGAGCGACTACAGGAGGAAGGTCCTTCTCCTACTTGGCCGCCAAGACCTGGAACTCCCTCCCTCCCGACCTGCACCTGACCCAAGACCACCTCTCCTTCAGGAAGAAGTTGAAGACCTGGCTGTTCGAGCAGTAGCGGCACCCCCCCCCCCAGCGCCTTGAGACCCTACGGGTATGTAGCGCGCTTTATAAGTGTCACTGATTGATTGATTGATTTTTAGATTTTCTAGATATCTGAAATATTTATTACCTGTACAATAATTTTTAGAGACACATTTTTTTTAGTTCATCACTACAAAGTGCAATATAAATGTATGCACTCTGAAGAAAAAGATCACACTATACAAAACATAGCATTCACTTCCCACAGAGACAGTTCCATTTATGTTACAACAGCATACTCACCATGTAAATGTCTTAGCATATGCAAAATGTCATACTAACCATGAAGAACCACCTCATAATAAAGCTCTACATTAATATGTAAAAAAGTGCCTATCATAGTATAATCACAGATATGCAGGAAACATGACCATCACATTTAGATCCATATCATAATACCTCTCTGTAAATAAAGGTGAAACACTGCCAAACATAATACAACAAGATTTCAAAAATAATGTGCACTTCACAAGAATTAATTAAAAGAAACCTGAAAGAATTATACTCCAATGATTTGTAAATCTCAACTCCTTCCAAAAGAACACATGCACCAAGCTCATTAAAAGATAATTTGAACTGTCAATGGAGAACATCTCAAAATACATATCTAGTATAAGCAGATAGAACCACATGTGAAAAATCTAAGATAAAATCATGTTCCAAACATTTCAAAAAATATTCTTTATTATTTTCATCACCACCCACAGAAATTGCCAAAGCAAAAAAAGTAACTCACCTGAAAAAAAGAATATATTCCCTCAAATTATATAATTCAAAAGGCAGGTTGTTGCTTTCAGGCACCAAACACTCGAAAAAAGGAAATAATAAAATTTTATTAACTTATTACAAACTTATTTCCTACACAATATACAGTCATTATAGCATTGAACAAGCATAACTAATAAGTTCCCCAAAATCCGCTGCATTAAAACCAAATTCAAAATTTCTCATTTATAAAAGCATTGCGCCACAGATATGTCACTTTTCCCCATGTTAAAATTCATGCACCTGCAACAGTAGGCCTTCATAACTAAAAGGCCAAGTCACAAAAAAACAAAGGCCTTATTTATGAAGACCTTGCGCCGCCAGTGCGTCACTTTTAACATGGGAAAAGTGACACACCGGTGGCGCAAGGCCTTCATAAATAAGGCCCCATGTCCATAGACAAAAAATACAGGGCCAGCATTATACACATGCACTTTTCCCCATGTTAAAATTCATACACCTGCAACAGTAGGCCTTCATAACTAAAAGGCCAAGTCACAAAAAAACAAAGCCCTTATTTCTGAAGACCTTGCGTTGCCAGTGCGTCACTTTTAACATAGGAAAATTGACGCACCGGTGGTGCAAGGCCTTCATAAATAAGGCCCCATGTCCATAGACAAAAAATACAGGGCCAACATTATACACATGCAAGCAGTACACTTGCACAGAACCACCAAACCCCAAGGGCCACCATGTTAATATATATCCTTAATATAATAAACCTCTGAGAATGGATACATATTTCCGTGGCAGCCCATACTAGAAATTTGGCGTCCTCTGACTCTGATCCACTACCAAACACCCTGACCCCCCCTCCCCCTCTTCACTGAACTCCGCACTCCACCCCACCCGGACCCCCTGTTACAAACCCCCTACCTACCCTCCCTGCCCAAGGCCACCATGAGCCTAGAACCGCCCCTGGTAAAGTTATAAGACACAGCATTACTAAAACTCAAAGAATAGGCAACAGGCAGATAAACTAAATAGTACATAAAGACACATATTTTTTACATAATCCCATTGAAAAACATGTAGTATTTTTTTTAAATCTATCATGCAACTGGCCCTCCAGAACCGCTTTGAAAACTCCTGCTCTAAACTTTACATTTCATTTTTAAACCATACACTTTCAATTACATTTTTTATTTAATTACAATTCCTGTAATGTTACACACCTTTTCTAAAATACACCAGTCCCTGTTATTATAAGGATTTTTTTTCATTCTTCATCAGTGATACTTTCTTAACATATAATGAAAATCACTGTAACTTTTTAAACGACAAAGCTAACGCGGTAAAAATAACTCTCCATTTGCTTTCCTTTAAGAATGTAGATTATCTACCCCACGCATGCGATCCTTGATATTTGCATTTGGCAACGAATACCGACCTTGAATCGGAAGACATGAACAAGAGCTCCATTGTCACATTTAAAACTTAACGTAGCATCTGCTCACACACATATCTTTCACTTAGCTAATATTCACAGAGAACAGCATTCGTGTAAAAAAAAATTGACCTTCCTTTACAATTTGCTCAAATGACTCCCTTATTTTTTAACGCATCCTCCACTTCAAGACAGGCTATTTTTTTGATTAACTACTAAGCAATATTTAAGTGACTAGTCTGCTAGAAAATGTATCAAGTCATTCTGCTACTCTTCACTGCATAGCCGGCGACCTATTTCTGTGGAGTTCCTGTTGAACTGGCAGTGCTGCGTCGTTTGCCCTAACATCTTGGGAAATTCAAAATGGATGTCCCTCCTGTCTTCGCAAATGAGCCGGACCACTTAGAACTATTTCGACAGAGAATGCTTCTCTACTACGGCACCTGAGCACTCTCGACTTTGAATACTTCATATTGATTATCATTTCGATATTCGTATTTCCACCTGTGTGCAGCCTGTATTTCATTGCCTGAGCTGTGATTTCATGTGGGCCCTGGACTTATGTCTCTGCAACTTGGTACCTCCTGAAGCGAATTACAATCACCTCATGAATCTGTTAATTGATCATGAACAGCTTTGTTACAACGGAGGGTTTATGGCCTTTGCAGCGATACAAGGAGTTCTGGGTCATTGGAATATATTCGCAGCGGCGCAAGATTTCCTAACAGAGAGCTACATCGAAAACCCACCGAGCTGTCCTCTGATGGTAAAAGAGGCTCCGATAATAACAGATCATAAATGCTGCTTTCCTCTTTTCAATTGGATGGCTGGCATGTTTTCAGATGATAACAGTGATTTCCTGTTAGAAGCACTTGCTGCCTACTTTGCTTACACAATGGAGGGATAACTCTTTCCTAACAGAGAGCTACATCGAAAACCCACCGAGCTGTCCTCTGATGGTAAAAGAGGCTCCGATAATAACAAATCATGAATACTGCTTTTCTCTTTTCAATAGGATGGCTGACATGTTTTCAAATGATAACAGTGATTTCCTGTTAGAAGCAGAAGCTACCTACTTTGCCTACACAATGCTTCGATAACTCTTATGCAAGCCATTGACGTTCTCATTTCCTTTTGCCTCCCTATATTCTTCACGTTCTTTTGGATATTTTCTTATGAAGAACAGACCTATTGGCTTTACTAACAGTGGACATTATGATTTTGTGCTGGTTAAATTTTGGTCTTTTATGTGGACTAAATTTTTTTCATCAGCTACTCGATTTTCAACTTTTTTTTTTTTAAACTCTAATCTCAACAATTCTATTGCATATCTTATCTTATGTTATTCCAAACGTACTCGATGCAAAACTCGCTAATATATGCTACATGTGCCCTAATTAATGTGTAAATATAAAACGAGTTTTTTATAACTGTAATCGCCATTTCGCCTCTCAACTGCCTATTTCCGCCTCACACACCTCTGCTCCTTTAATTTTCCATAAAAATATCTTTTTTTAAATACATAAGAGAAAAATATGTTCTTTCAATAAAATTTCCATTGTTTCTTGTGCTGTATTTCAAATGCAATACTGCAACCTTCAAAAGATATCTCAATACAGTAGTTCTTCTCAATAGCGATTTGCGCACCATCCAACAGATTACATACATGCACCTATCACCATTTTGTCGCTTTTGGCGCCTTTTTTTCCCCTCACACAGTAACATAACACAAACTTGATAGTGCTTCGCATGTAGACAGCTGATTGATAAAGTGATGATGTATAACCACTAGCATTTTCATATATCGTTCCTAAACTGAAAGGCCAGACACCTTCTTCCATTTATTAAAATATAATATACTTCCTTATAAGAGTGTGCAATTAATTTTGCGAAACTATATTCATTTTTCTTCAACTATAGCGTTTGTATTCCATGTACTACTGACAATACCGATTACTGTGTTTTTTGCAATGTCTGTACTCATATTACATAATGATTTGCCTTCAAAACAATGCATTTCTGAATAAACATTTCAAATATTCACGTTCTCTCTTTTAATCCATAATCTCAACTGAAATGATTATATATTGAAAGACTATTCATGTGTTCCACGTAACCTCAGCTGTACTAACTTAATGTTTTCTTTTGTCGACCTCACTTACTAATACTACAACCCGCAAGCCTATAACCGCCTGTGAACTCTTTCTTAGTAGGTCGCGCACCGTACAGACAGTTGTACCTCTGTTAAAAAAAAATGTATTACTGTTACCAAGCACCGCCACAGTTCCGCTTCACTCAGAGTTAATCACTGCTCCCACGCTTCTACAGGCCAGACGCTATGTCGTATTTCACTCCTTATCACGCTTTCATCTCCAAAATAACAAACAGTTCTCCGCCAGACACCAGAGAACAGACTGCAGATGCAGAGGCACCAACAAGTGAAATACGACATACCCTCTGCTCTGTGAAAGCAACCAAGCGTTAATTCTGAAAGAAAACATTCAGTAGCGCTTTAAAAATAGCAATGCAATTATATAATTATTTTTTTGAAAACGTTCCAACTACTTTGATAGGACTATCTGTGTGTGCCTCCACAGCAAACTTCCTCAGCTCGGACTGAAGGCAGACACAGACAGACACATACACACAATAACATAACACAGGGCAACGGAGACGGAAAACAGAAGGGACATCAAGATGCAGTCAAACAGCAGGACTGAGAGAGATATTTTTATACTCCGTTTGCTACCTCAATGTACGAACATATTTACTGCAGAAATCTGTGTACAACCTCATGGTCAAAACTTTTCATTTTATTTCACTCGACCACCTCCCTTTCTCACCCCACCAGTGCAAACCGCGACCAGAAACCGCACTATAATTTTGTCATCTAACAGAAACTTTGTGAATACCTTAATCATTACCACTTAAGCCCCCTTCCCCCTCCCTCTCGCCCCACCCCCACCAGTGCAGGTCACGGCCACCAACCAGCCTGAAATTTTGTCGACTGACAAGAAGTTTACGAATTCATTAACCATTAGCATTTTTTGACGACGGTATCACTAGTAATTTACCATTTCTCTCTCTTTCTGCATTATCTGTCTCTCTGCTAATATCATTTTTTCACTTCCTGAACAACTTCTCTCATTATATATAATCGCTTCAAAATCTCAAAAATAATTACTCTCTATATTAAAAATATTTTATACTGCGTATTCAACATTTAAAAGAAAAAATTACTTTTAGAAATACAACACATTATGACAGCCAAAAATGTGTTTTCTTTCAGGCTACGAGGAAAATCAATCAATGTTTGTGACTAAACTATATTTTACGGTACATGACAAAACAAACTGTTACAGACTTACCTTTACCAATGCTTTGTACGATGTACAACAGTGACAGACACAAAACAGCTATTCGTTTGACGGAACTGTCTATTAAGCTTCTATCACTGCAACCAAAATTCAATGGCACAGATATCCAGTCAATACACACTCATATAACTCTCTTCAGCCAATCACATTTCGTCACGCAAAATTGTAAAATCAAATTTACATTTCAATTGGTTGTCCTTCACAATATTTTCAAACTCACGTGAAAGTCACCCATCACCAACTGCCATCTCTGGCTGTTTCCATGGTAACACCTCATTCTGCACCTGGCTGAAGGCACAGGTCAAAAGTTCATGTCTCAACGTTCTATAGCAAACTTAGAAGACTGTTTTCCCTCCAGAAACACCTGCCAATCCACAGCTCTGTTACATGTCATTTTTTTCACACCCAATAGTACTTTTCGTTTAACATAAACATTAACATGCAACGTACTCTTCAATCTCAAGGTATTACAATCAACCAATCATTTTTACTTTTTCCACCACACCCAGCCTCATCCTTTTTTTTTATCCTGACTTTCAGCTTCTAACTACCATTCCACTTCCAGAATCGATCGGAGTACGACTACATATCCCTTGAAAATGAAGGTCTGGCTTATAGGACACAGTTATATTCACTGGAGTGGAAAATATGCAGCAAGCAGACGAATTTCCAACCTTGATTTAACAAATGTACACATAACGTGGTGTTGCGTGTTTATCTAGGTTCCTGATCGATACTGCAACCTTATGCCCCTATTCGGCTATAAATCCATTTATTCCCTATATTGGCATAACCGTTCAAGTGCGATTTTCAGAAAAGTCATCTCTGGCCTCACACGAACAGAGCCACATTCCAGCATAGTTCTCTGCCACTTCCTTTGCAACCAATTAGTGCAATGACAGAGCAGAAGTCACTATCTGATATTCCTAGATTAACACTCCGAGTTCTTCAACAAGATAAAAACTCAGCAAACCTGGAAATCCCCGCTTGCTGTGTTTTGATTAGTAATGGAACTCTAATGAGCAACTGATAACTACCACTTCCTAGTGACATCGTTAATTGACGTCTTGCGTCAAACCAGGCACCTGTCAGGTATAAATATTACCAACGTTGCCTTAAGCGATGTGAGCTGAAAGCTGTTGTGCTGTCGTAAGCTGCCGTGCACCCTGTTGTGCATCCCATTGCTGCTGCAGGCAGTACGCTGCTGCTGTTGTCCATTGGTTGTGAAGCTACTGATACCATTATCGCTGCTAAAGCGCGAACGATGGTGCAGTACGCTTAGGAGCTGAACAGCCGTCCCTCTGCGAAAGAAGCCCAGCAGATTCCAGCTGCCGCGGACGCTGTCCCCCGCCTCCTCCTCCCGACGCGCTGAAAAAGAGCCGCTGCCTTTCTCCTGCAAAGAAATCCAGCTCCAGCGTTTCCGGTCTACCCTCGCGGGTGACTGGGATATTGAGTGCCCCCTGAAGGAAATACCAGACTTCCATCATTCTATTCAGAGGTATGGTGTTGACTAAACCCTTAGATGAGAATTCTTGAAACAAACCTTGGCAAAACCAACTTAACTTAAAGCTACTTACTTACTCCCCTTCCACGTGTTAGGCTTAGGTCAGGCACACTGGGGTAGGCGTAGTTAGAAGCACCAGTTGAGTATTTTAGCCTAATGTATATATGAATGTATATATGTTTTATTACTTTTAAACCATTGTATGGCTAAGAAACCATATCAATGCTTTTACAGTTCTATTTCGCAATCCTTATCTTACTGTACATACTTTTTATAATAACAAGTCTTGCAATTGTGGCAATACATTTCTCTTGTACGAGAAGAAAGACTGTTCAATAAATGTTAACCCTTTATTGACAAACGCCCATCCCTCTATTCTCTACATCTCGTGAAAGTAAACTGCACTAGACTGACTGAGTGAAATACATGTCTATTGTTTCACACGACCCTAGAGATTGACTCTTGATCTGAGGAGCAAAGTTGTCATGTTGCACGGTTGTTGGAAAGCTGAATCCCTTCTTGTCTGTGCCAAGGAAGCTGATCACTTCCTATGCAGAGAAGAAAGTTTCCAGTGACCTCTGAGCTAGTTGGTAACACACCCAATTAAGTTTAGCATAGTCAGTTGAGGCCTGGAATATACGCAGTTCCACGTCGATACTACTGTTTATGTTATTCCAATGCGCAGGGCCTAGTGGGAAACTAGGAACTACACTACATGGTGCCCAACGTTTGGTAGGCGATAAACTAACGCAAGACGTTAGAGTAACTCAGTTGTGCATATTTCACACAGACCCCTTTCTCCCGTAAATACTCCAATAGACGTCCGGAGTGGGTGAAAGGTTAAAATCCGCCCGACCTCAGTAGGAAGAGATTCCTATGTAAAGCTCTGGTTTATTCAACGTTGAAGGATACAGTGTTCCAAAATATTGTGCACCTAATCTTTGTCTCCTTGGAGACCAACTCTGCAAACCTTGCATTTTAACAATGCCAGGAGAAAACGGAACCACTGGGGCCGCAGCAGATGCGACTCAGCAAGGTCCCAAATACACAGACCCGGATGCTATTATCATCCCGGTCCACTTAAGAAGATCTATAACTTTAAAACTTATAGAAAATGGACTGACACCACAAGGTGGTACAGTAATTTTCGTGATAGAGGCTCACGAATATCGGCAGACAGAGGTATTCTATTCATGGATAAACTTTCCAGCGGCAAACGCTACAACAAAAGAGTTTCACTATTACAAAATAGAGGAACCTCCGGAAGAGTACGCTCCTTTCGAGGAGATTGAAATTCCACTTAAATTTCAAGAGCACCTGCTCTGGTTTAATGGCGCCCTAAAACACAATGATCACATTACCAGGCTCGGTCCACTAGGTAGACCAGGAGCAACGTGGCCGGTTCTAGCCAGCTACACACCACATCCGGACATTGTAAAAATGTCAAAGGAAGAGCTGTTAGTACAGCTAAAAACATTAATTAAAATACATAGGCAATTAGTCCAATATGTAATGCGGACTGCAACAGTCCAACCAGCTGTTAATGTACCACAGCTGACCCCTCATCAGGGGAACACTAATAAAATTACACCACAGAACATACAGTCATGTCTTGGTAAAACACCCGTAAAAAGGGAACAAATTCCTTTCTGGTTAGCACAGAAAATCACTCAAATAGAGGCAATATTTCCTGATACTACCCCTATAGAGAAACACAGAATCTTGACAATCTGCCTTCCTATGGGAATCGCACCACACGTGGAGGACTGCGACACTTGGGGTACAGTCTTTGCTTCCATTTACACGAAAACACACGGTGTTCCGTCTATGGCGGTAATACCAGAAGTACTAAAACAGATTCAAAATGAATACGGTCCAGAGCCCGCTCTAAATCTAGGTATGAAATTACTGAAAGACTTCAAGCAGGTCTCGGCTATATTATTAGCCAACATAAAAGGAGAAGCAGCATCTGTGGCGATTCGCCAGAAGTTGAAGGAAACAGTTATAGAAGATCCTGTTGAGCTTGCAAAAATCATAGAAAAATGCTATGAAGAATTAGGTAGAGACAGCTTGGGTGGGAAACCGGTAAAGCCCCGACTGCTCGAAAATCCAGAAAAATTATTTATTAAAAATAATTTAAACACTCCTAAAAAGAGCTGGGATGGAAATAAACAATCCACTCCCAAGGAAAAAGATTTCCAGTCCAGAGGAAGGTCTCCTCGACGGAGGGAAAGAACTCCGACTCGAGAACGCCAGTCTCCCCAGAGGGAGCCCTCTGAGAAAAGATATAACCTTAGAAATAGGGATAATCTGAAAAAAACTGATAGATATCAAAGCATTGATACACGTCCCTCTCGATCTTCTCCACAGAATTCGGAAAGAAGAGGACGGTCAGACCCAGGAGAGCACACCAAGTCCAAAGACAAGGAACCTGCTCAGAGTAAAAAATCTCAATTCCAGAAAAAGAAGGTAGCCAGTATTAGAGTAATCAACCATGCCGAGGATACTGAGGACACAGTTGAAAAACGGGGAGTGGGCATTGACAATGTTGGACAGTGCAGCAGAGATCAGTATAGCGCGCAAGATCTTGATGAGTCATCTGGAGACAGTGGACACGAATGAATACATTCAGGTTGAAACTGCCGACACCAGGCTTAGCGAGCTCCATAAAATATACGAAATAACATTGCGTATAGAGGGTGATAAGACTAGGAAAATAAGAGGTCTATTTTGGGATAAGCTCTCAAAAGGCTATGATATTCTGTTAGCTGAAAAAGATTGGCCCCGGAGTTTGTCAGGGAGTGCCCTTGTGGCGAAGAAGTGATTATGCCTGCCTTCTCGAATCACATTCCGATTCACAAAAAATATACATATGCAAGAAAATGGGCAGTAGCCCAGGCACCTGCATTATATAAAAATCATGTAGGATCGGATGAGGACTCTCAACCAACGGCAGTATCCCATAAAGCAAGAAGCTAAAAAACAAGTCAGGGAGATCTTAGATCAACTTGAATACCAGGGGGTGATTGAAACATGCACCTCTCAAATGAACAATCCTTTGTTTCCTGTCTTCAAGCCAGATAATTCATATCGTCTAGTTTTGGACTACAGACACCTTAATACGTGTTGCAAAACTTTTGCAGTACAAAACTCGCATAGTGCAGCCCTAATGAATAACATAGTTAGGAAAAAATATAAAACGACATTAGACATATCTAATGGTTTCTTTTGTCAAAACATTGCACCGGAAAGCAGATATTTGACCGCTTTCTCTGCATTTGGGTCGCAGAAAAAATTCTGTCGACTCCCACAGGGGTTCAAGAACAGCCCAGGACTATTCTCAGCTAGGGTAACAGAGTTACTACAAATATATGATGATGAGGCATTATCTTACGTAGATGATATCTATCTCACAGACGATGACTTGGATACTCACTTGAAAAGAGTAAACACCATTATACTTGGGTTCGCAGCAGAGGGTTACAAATTCAACTTTAAAAAGTCTTGAATTGCCCATCTGACAGTACTATTTTTAGGGTACGAATTATCAAGTGAAGGGAAAAGCCTAGCGGACAACTTCTTAGAGAAGTGCGCTGTACTCCAAGCTCCAAAAACGCTGAAGAATTTACAATCCATTCTAGGTTTTCTGAATTTCGGAAGAACTTACATTTTAAATTACGCAGAGAGGGTTAAACCACTCTACGAACTAATTAAACCTGATTTTAAACAAATCAATTGGACTCAAAAACACACAGAAATTTTGAGATCACTGCAAACAGACATGTTAGCAAAAACAAAATTAGATACACGTGACAACACGATCGATCTTGTAATCCGAGTCATCCCAGGAAGATGCGGATTCACGTACCTGACCTCTAATGAGGGAGAAAAGGTACCAATTTCAATTAAATCTCACTTGTACACACAAGCAGAAAAAACATTCAGTCCCACAGAAAGAACTGTGAACGCAGTGCAAATTGCATTAGCAAATGAACGAGAACTAGCACACGGCAAAAGGATTAATATCCTCACAGCGGAATCCGCCTTCGAGGCGCTATTCAGCCCAGTAAACCTGCCTACAGTGTCACAGGATCCGAAATGGATACAGTGTGTAGATTCTCTAGGTGCGGAAGACGTGAAATACTATTTCGCCCGCAATTTGAAGAACTGAATATTTTAGAGCATGAAGAAGAATATCCTCTGCCAATCGAAATTCTGCCTCTCCCACAATACGCCTGTATAATCTATACAGATAGCTTTGTACAGCATTTCAACGTAGAGAGAAAATCCTACGATGCAGCACAACCCGCAGTTGGGGGTAAGCAAGCTTACAGTGCTGCGTGCGCGATTGTAAAAGGTCGCTGGCACAAAGGAAAATTCAGACCACTGGTCACTAAAACACAATCTCTAGGAGATTGCTCGGCTCAACGAGCTGAATTAGTAGCATTTAAGATGGCGCTAGAAAATACCGATCGCGAATTCCCCACACTAATAGTGTGCGATTCTTTTTATTGTGTACAATCTTATAATGAATACTTGCAGAATTGGGTGGAAAATGGTTTCAAAGATGCAAAAGGTGGCACAATAAAGCATAAAATGCTTTGGGAACAGGTAGTTCTTTTACAGAAAGAACTACAAAAGACTCATGTGATACATACACTGAGTCATCAACGTGATGGCGTTCACGTTGCAGGGAATTCATTGGCTGATGAAGCCGCGAAGGCAGCTGTGCAAACGGCTTCCGTAGCTGCGATAACTCGGTCACAAACAAAAATAGACAGCGATATTCTACAAGCTGTCAGTGCGTCAGTAAAAAATGATAAGAAAACACTCCCAAAAGGCTTTCCTGAAAAGTACTTGTACTTAATGGATACTAATAATGTTCCTTTTGCTCGAATCCCTGAAGTGGGGGATAGAGTAATTCCAAACAGGGAACACAGATTAGGACTAATCAAAGCGGCACACGAAGGGCTTGCTTCTGCACACGCTGGCGTTTCCGCAACAATATCACTATTAAAACAGAGATATTGGTGGCCTCGCTTGAGAATACAAACTAAAAAGTATGTATTAGAATGCAACATATGCCAAAGGATAAAAGTATCAACAGTAAAACGACCAGCGCAGACACCCCTTCTCATCTCGGATAAACCATTTGCATGCGTTTACCTGGACCACTGTGGTCCCCTACAAAGGGACGGCAACTATAGATATATCATGGTAGCAGTGGATTCCTGTACGAGGTTCACGTTGACGCTAGAACGTTTATAAAAGATTTGCGAGTCTTTATCGGCACATACGCAATTACCACGTTCCATTCTGACCAGGGTCCTGCTTTCAGCTCTCGAGCTTATAAGGAGGCCATGGCTAGCATGGGAATTGGGTTGCGGTATTCTTGTCCGTCGCACCCCGAAAGGGAACAGTGTGGTAGAAAGAAAAAACCGGGACATAAAGCAATCTATAACAGCGAAGGTATTAGGTTCAGGTGCTGGGTGGGTCAAACATTTAATAAGTGTCCAAACTAGTCTTAACAACATGCCAAGAAATTCTCTAAAAGGTTTCAGCCTATACGAACTATTGTTCGGAATTAGAATGCGTATTCAGGACCTCGATAGTCAGATGTCAGTGGTACAAGAAAAAACAACAAACTTTGACATCAAAGATCGTTTGGCTGTTTTACAGGAACTGAATGAAACAAGAAAATCATTAAGCAACATAAAGTTAAAGCAACAGCCAAATACCACTGACGAGGCACCACCAGCAACAGCCCCAGCAAGGCCTGTCTGGATTCCAAAGATTGGGGATCTAGTCAGAGAAAAGATCGCGGTTAAGAAGTAATTTGGGCCTTCTTACAGAAAAGCAGTACCTGTCTTGGCAGTCACCGGAACAAGATCAGTTGTCGTGTCTATCGATCTGGTAAAACCACAAGCATGTGGCCTATAATCAACAGTAGGCCCAGTGGACTCCCAAGAAACAACAGAATACCCAAACTTGCAACAATCCAAGAGGTTCAAACTGAAAGACTAATCACATTCGATCAGCCTACAGTGCAAAATGAAGGACTATGCAATAATGCCATGGAACTCGTGCCTCTTGAAACACAGATTGAAACAGTTCGTCAAGAAACAACACCAGTCTACAATGATGTGGCATCAGAAAGTGCTACCGAGAGACAGATTGAAAGAACAATCCCATCAATTGACAGAACTGCCTCTGGTTATTTCATCAACTTCGACAACTTCTCTGAAGATCAAAACGACCCGAAGTGATGCCAGAAACAAAAAAGTATTCTAAAGAAAATACAACAGGACTCCTTCAACAAATCAAAGAATTATATCTGGATTCACCGTTGATTGCTGAGCATTGGATTATTTCAGGGGTATTCATACTCCTACTATGCCTAATTTTAGTTTTAATTTTAGGAAAGTTTATTACAATTGAATGGACACAGCAAGTCAGAACATCAACCTAGTCCTGAAACCACACAGATCATCCCACGTGAAGAAAAGAGAACTGTCAACAGTAAATGTCACAGCAATTCCAATACCTGGTGGGGTAGTATGGGAGAAAACAGACTATGAAATATATGGTCCGGTCGAAATCCTGAAGTATCCTCATCAACTGAAGGTTTCCTTAAGTGACTTTGTAACGCCTAGTACATTCTCTGATGATTGGGACTTTAACAGTATTAATGACATGATGTCTGATTTAGTAATGTCAGCTAGATTCACAGATCATGATTATTTACAAGGTTCATCTAGTTATGAGCAGTTATTCTGTTACACCCACTATGGGGATCATTACTTACATAAATCTGCACAGCCTAGAAATGTGTTTATGTATAATCAATGGGAACATTGTGCTACACCACCTAAAAGCAGTTCTAAAGCATTTTTTTAGAAATTCAAACACTTTTCAGGGTTTAACACCAGTGATGCAGAAACGTTTTATTACAAACTATTAGATAAAACAGGAATGAAAACAATGCTGACAAATTCTAAATTGATATATTCAGAAGCATTTTATGACAAAATGATGACATTCGGTTTTGATTATTGGAAAAATAATATTGAAACAAAAACTGTTTGGGGTACAAAAGATTGGCAGGTGCAAGGCATTGAAGCACTATTTAGAACCTGCATGATACCAGAACAAATGTTGTTTTTAAATGACACAATACACCAAACATCCTGTCTTGGCCTAGCTAAGGTCAAAGACCTTAAAACACCGTCTATTCCAAAGCCAATACCTGAAAATGCAACCACAGATATTGAGTTAGACGTGTCACAAATTTTACATTTTAATAGATCACATCCTGATTGGAAAAAGTGGTTAATCTGGCCTACAGACACAAACAGCTGTCAAGATAGATTCCTGAATAAAACACAGGGGTTAAAAATGACCAGATTAGACTCGAGATATTCCCAGAGACAACATCCAGGGATTATAACAACATACAGTGTAGGGAAACTCTGCCTTGAATGGCTAACATCATCCACACTGGCTGAAATTAAGCAACACTTGTCTTTACTAAAAGATGGTGCTGATTTGCGCGATTTCATTCTTGGACCACGCAAACAGCGTCAAAAGCATTTCATAGCGACCAGTATCTATGCTGCGTACAACGAGGCTTGGAAAGTCAAACAAATTGAAACTGCTGAAAAAATACGAGAAATTGATCGTATTAATTTGGAGAAATCACTTTCTGTAGTAGACAATGGGTTAATGACTCTGTCTTCCAGAATATATTCGTTGGACAATATTGTATCCTCTGCCTTTGATGTGATAGACAGAGACTTGCTAATGTTACAACATGGCCAGTCGCAATAACGCTCTATTATAGAATTAGGCTGGACGCTGCAAAATCTTCGTTCAGGCTATGTGCCTTGGCGTTGAATCAACACAACGTCATTATTTTCCATTTTTAACCTTACTGATAAACAGATCAGTTTGGCACAGAAAGGAGCAGACTATACAATCCTGAGCATCGAAAAACTTGAGAGATTACCATTGACAATGTCAGAGAGTCCTGTCATTGAATGGATAATACACGGAATTATCACAATTCCGATAACAACTTTCCGATTTAAAAAGTGCCTTGAGTACATACCTGCTGGCCAGTATGAACAATTGGGTAAAGGATATGTAAAATCTGAATGGAAATTACCATACACACATTCTTGCTATAGTGACAGCGACAATAATGTATTTCTTAGTGGTGACAACTGTAAACATTCACTAACCGGTATACTTTTGTGTCAGGGTATTAATTTACACGGAGCATGTGATGGAAATTCAAACAACCTTTCATGCCACCAGCTAGTCACACCTGCAACTCAGATAGAGCCCTTCTTTTTGCAACTCGCAAACGGGAGTTACATTCTTAGAACGGATCACAGATGTTGTGGCCTCGTGCCAGGGAAAAGTTATCTAGTAAAAGTAACATCCATGGTCAAATGCTGTATGCAAGCATTGTTTCCGAGTGGGCCTGCAGACACAGTGACTCCCATCTGGCCTCGTCTGAATCTCTATTCTATACGAATTGATACATTAAGCAAAATGAAATCTGTACTTTTACAGACAACAGTGCCTATAACGTCGTCAAAAGAGACGTATGATCTTCTAGTTGCAAGGACAGCTACTGAAGTTCATGACCTTTTATCAACAAATTGCCCCGTGCATTTCGTAGAAATGTTCAGCCAACTCCTTAACATGTCTAGTCATCCCAGGCATATTTAAGACAGTCTTTACGGGACTGCTAACACCTTTCCAGGCAATTTTGGGAATCGTTCCTAATTTTGTTCACTCTGTTTTTGGCGGCATACCATTATTTTTGGGACTCGTCGCAGGGATTTTATTTTTGACCCTCCTGCTTCGTTATGGCAAGCCAAAACTCAGACATAGCTCCCATGGGAATGGAAGAGACAATCCTAGCAATGCGCTACCGGGACAGGATAACTAACGCCCTTGGATTGGCCAGGCTGAGAGATCTAAACCTGACCTGGTTCCTTTCATTCAGACCTATATGGCAGAACTGTATCTTACCGGTACTAAGATGTATGCTTTGCGGCGATGAATGCGTGTTGGACATCTGTCTTTCACTTCCATCAGCAGTACCAATGGACGTTGATACTTTGCTCAGTCCAATAATGGCTCACGCATTGTGTTGTCCCCAGCGGCTACCAATCCTGATGACGGCATTCGTGGAGACTCCTGTACTACGACTAGGTGGTAACAGTGGAGCGAGTGACAAAAGCAACATCACCCAGGTACGGCCTTCTGTGAGCATTGCTGATACGATGTTCTCACCCATACAGAAACAATAACTTTGGAGAAGCTTTCCGACACACAGCGTTCCCATGAACTCTGAATTCGGCCTTCAGTTTTGATCAACAAAAACTGCTAAAAGCTTTGGAACTCTATTTCCCCGTTCAAGCATTAATTCTTTTGAATTGGACATTTTTTTTTAATATTCACCTTTTTTTGGCACGAACAATTCTTTGCTTAACGTAAAAACTATTCTTAGAGAACAGAAGCTTCAAACTTCTATTTCTAAAATCACATCTAGAGACATAACAACATTACATCGGCCTCTAGCACATGTTATTACAATGCATTTTTATGTGATGATTTATCTCGCCCTTCTTCTGTCAGAGATACTTCATGTGTAATTCTTTTTGCATAATCGTTCATTGATTTCATATGCAATAATTTTTGAATGATTTCTATGCTTCAAAAACGTACAGTACCTAAATTTCACGTATTACAATATACGCCTATTTCGAATGCATTTATGTATTTTGGGGTGGGCAATGTTACACATGCATCTAATTGCTCTAGTTTTAGTAATTTGATGGACATGAAAACGTGGAGTGGGTGTTGCGTGTTTATCTAGGTTCCTGATCGATACTGCGACCTTATGCCCCTATTCGGCTATAAATCCATTTATTCCCTATATTGGCATAACCGTTCAAGTGCGATTTTCAGAAAAGTCATCTCTGGCCTCACACGAACAGAGCCACATTCCAGCATAGTTCTCTGCCACTTCCTTTGCAACCAATTAGTGCAATGACAGAGCAGAAGTCACTATCTGATATTCCTAGATTAACACTCCGAGTTCTTCAACAAGATAAAAACTCAGCAAACCTGGAAATCCCCGCTTGCTGTGTTTTGATTAGTAATGGAACTCTAAAGAGCAACTGATAACTATCACTTCCTAGTGACATCTTTAATTGACGTCTTATGTCCAGCAAACTTGCGTCAAACCAGGCACCTGTCAGGTATAAATATTACCAACGTTGCCTTAAGCGATGTGAGCTGAAAGCTGTCGTGCTGTCGTAAGCTGCCGTGCACCCTGTTGTGCATCCCATTGCTGCTGCAGGCAGTACGCTGCTGCTGTTGTCCCTTGGTGGTGAAGCTACTGATACCATTATCGCTGCTAAAGCGCGAACGATGGTGCAGTACGCTTAGGAGCTGAACAGCCGTCCCTCTGCGAAAGAAGCCCAGCAGATTCCAGCTGCCGCGGACGCTGTCCCCCGCCTCCTCCTCCCGACGCGCTGAAGAAGAGCTGCTGCCTTTCCCCCGGAAGAGAAATCCAGCTCCAGCGTTTCCGGTCTACCCTCGCGGGTGACTGGGATATTGAGTGCCCCCTGAAGGAAATACCAGACTTCCATCATTCTATTCAGAGGTATGGTGTTGACTAAACCCTTAGATGAGAATTCTTGAAACAAACCTTGGCAAAACCAACTTAACTTAAAGCTACTTACTTACTCCCCTTCCACGTGTTAGGCTTAGGTCAGGCACACTGGGGTAGGCGTAGTTAGAAGCACCAGTTGAGTATTTTAGCCTAATGTATATATGAATGTATATATGTTTTATTACTTTTAAACCATTGTATGGCTAAGAAACCATATCAATGCTTTTACAGTTCTATTTCGCAATCCTTATCTTACTGTACGTACTTTTTATAATAACAAGTCTTCCAATTGTGGCAATACATTTCTCTTGTACGAGAAGAAAGACTGTTCAATAAATGTTAACCCTTTATTGACAAACGCCCGTCTCTCTATTCTCTACATCTCGTGAAAGTAAACTGCACTAGACTGACTGAGTGAAATACATGTCTATTGTTTCACACGACCCTAGAGATTGACTCTTGATCTGAGGAGCAAAGTTGTCATGTTGCACGGTTGTTGGAAAGCTGAATCCCTTCTTGTCTGTGCCAAGGAAGCTGATCACTTCCTATGCAGAGAAGAAAGTTTCCAGTGACCTCTGAGCTAGTTGGTAACACACCCAATTAAGTTTAGCATAGTCAGTGGAGGCCTGGAATATACGCAGTTCCACGTCGATACTACTGTTTATGTTATTCCAATGCGCAGGGCCTAGTGGGAAACTAGGAACTACACTACAGTGGATTGGCAAAAGAGGATTGAAATGTCACCAATTGATTCCATTGGTGAAAACTTTTATGCATCTCCCAGGACCAGACCTTATAATTGTGCACTGTGGTGGGAACGATCTAGGCACAATCACTGGGGTAGGTCTGGAAATGCTTCTAAAAGACACCTTTCGACAATTGATGACACTTTTTCCTCGAACTGCCTTGGTATATTCCAATATATGCCAAAGACAGAAATGGAATTGGTCCAATCAGCATTGTGCACAAATTAAGAAAGCAAGGAGACATGTAAATACATCTGTTTCTGCTTTCCTCAGAGATTATAGCATGGGTTCTATTTACCACAACAACTTGCGTTACCACATGCAAGACGTCTATAGGAGAGACGGTGTTCATTTCACGGATGAGGGAAACAGAATCTTCCTCTGCAACATCAGGCTCTGCATCGGTACTTACTTATAAATGCAGAAAAAACTCAATTAATACAAGGGCTCTTTTCAGAGCCACCTTATATCTAAGCACTCAAACTTCTACTTTATCTCTATTTTCACACTCTTGTAAATAGGTGTGCGCGACCGGGTGCGCGCACCCCGCAACTTAAAAAAAAATATATGTATATCTTTTCGCGTTTAAGGGCCTTACTGCACACCCTAAGAAAACCTACGCAGCAAGACAATCTCTACCTTCTCCCCTTTCCATGTTTCAACGCTTTGAAATGAACAATATATTTACTCGCAGTGACAAAATGGCGGTCAACACTTCCTGATTTCCTTCAAATCGAACGTTAACAGACGTCACGCAGCAAAAAAAAAAATTCCGCTCATGCGCAGCCGCTTGGTGCGCGCACCCGTGCGCGCGTATAGATATATAATTGACTTTAACTTTAATTATCTCAGCAACTACTGAACGAATTTACACCATTCAAAAAAAAGCGTAATCTGCAAACCGAACTCTACAGTTTCGCCAAATTTCTTATAAATCCATTCAGCCGTTCGACCTGTAGCTGAGTCTAAACGTCCTATGGAAAATAACATGGAGAAAACACGTTTTGGGACCCCCCTTTTATCTCAGCCCCCACTTGACCAATCCTCCCAAACTTTCAGGGAAGGAGCGCAACGGACCGAGCCATCTTCTTTGAGAAATTCGCAAAGATTCATCCACCAGGGCCAAAGTTATTCCAAATAGAATTTTGAGGATTTCCTATGGAAACTAGGTCCTAACTATAACTACCTACTGGCGACCGCCAGTAGGTAATATATATATATATATATATCTCTATATATATATATCTGTCTAATGGCTGAATAAAAAGAATGCTTAAAAAGATGGTCCTTGTCTCGTGTTTCGCCAGGGGAAGCGTCGCTGCTGCGAGGTATTTGCATATATATATATATATATATATATATATATATATATATATATATATATATATATATATATATAAGCAGTAGCAACTTGGCGAGAACGAACCAACAGGATGAGGCGATGGAAAATTCGGATCCAGATACAGTCTCTCTGGCCAGCTCATCCAGCATGTCTCTTTCTGAAATTAGCAACACAGAAACACAACCAGGAAGGATTTTAGAAATCGGCGAAGAGATGGATTTTTTAGTAGACGACCGGCTGCAAACTTTGCGTCCGAGGCACAAAAAGAACTACAACGCAAAAAGCGCAACGCAAGACGCCATGCAAGACGCAAAAGGCGGAAAGCAACATCAGCAGCCTCAACAGCAAAAGAAAAAGAAACAATGGTTCAACAAGAAGAAACAATAAAGGATTGTACCATTACTAATCTCTCCGACGTTACCCTCACCACAGCAGAAGAGCAATTACTAGCTCTAGGACTCAATTTTTGTCCAGAGAGTTCGTTTAATTATACCAACACGAGAGCTGATGTTTTTAAGTTTATTCGCAAGCTTAAGCTTAAAAAGTTTTTTGCATCCAAAACTGCAACCAAAAACAGGGAGCGTACTACCAGCACCATTGCAAATAGCAGTGCCATTGCCACTGCCGTTGCCACAGTTCCAGCAGCCCCGGCAGCGAGAGATGCTAGACTCTTGCTCACCCTATGTGATCTGGGAAATGCGGCGGCCTCAACACCGGATGATGAAGGAGTTCAAAATACCCAAAGAGAATTGAGTAATGTGGACATTCGCCAAAGAGGAGCGGGAGAAAGTCCTTTCAAACCGGTAAGCACCTTTTTACCCGTCATGCCTAAAGATGCAATTGATATCTATCACGAGTGCGTGACGGAAGATCTGAAAAGGCTTAACCGTTCTATACAGGCACAATCTAACAAGAACAATGCTAGGATCATACAATATAATACTCTAATGAAAAAACTTAGTCAGAATCAGGAAGTTGTTATTAACAAGTCTGACAAGGGGGGTAATATTGTCTTGTGGAAAAAGGAAGAATATATGGCTGAAGCCATGAGACAGCTAAATGACCCCACCTGCTACGAAAGATCAAATGGGATGGCCTACAAACGAGCCAAAGACAACTTGAAAAAAATGTTAATGTCTTACAAAAGAACTAATTTGATCTCTCAAGCTGAATTTGACTACCTGCATAGAGAACATCCGGTGATACCGATATTGTATTTGATCCCTAAAATTCATAAGCAGAAAATTCCCACTCCGGGCCGCCCTATTATAGCGGCCATAAATAGTGTGGGGGAGAATATTTCACATTATATAGACTTTTTTCTGCAGGACATTGTCAAAGATTTGCCTAGCTATTTAAAAGACACGGGGGACTTTCTTAACAAACTCAATTCCATCCAGTGGCGTGAAAATTGGTGCATTTTGACTTTAGATATTGAGTCTTTATACACCTCCATAGACCACACTAAAGGATTGAACGCCGTCACACACTATCTTGGTTCTCGATCTTGTGAATATTATGCACACAACAAGATGTTGTGTGAGTTAGTGCATTGGTGTTTGAATAACAATTACTTTATGTTTGCTAAAAATGTCTGGAGACAAGTGCGAGGTGTGGCGATGGGATCGTGCTTCTCCCCCAGCTACGCATGCTTGCATGTAGGCTGGTGGGAGGAGCGCGGTCTCACCAACACTCCCGGATTTGACAAGGTTCGATACTGGAAACGGTTTATTGATGATGTGTTTTGTATTTGGGAGGGGGATGAGGAAAGCGCTAAAGTTTTTGTTGATGCTCTTAATCAGAACAATGATAACCTGTTCTTTACGGCCCACATCAGCAAAGAGCAAGCAGATTTCCTAGATGTACATGTCACCATTGCCAACAATACTGTTGCCACATCGTTATATCGAAAACCGACGGCTGGCAACAGTATATTACACGCTAGCAGTAAGCATCCCCAACACGTAATCACCAATATTCCATATGGGGAGCTGCTCAGAGTTAAGAGAATTAGCAGCACTCCTGAAACCTTTGAACAAGAGGCACAGATCACGATGAACAGACTGAGAGCCAGGGGATACAATAACGAGGTCCTATACAGCGCACTTAGGCGATGCCGAGCCAAGCCTCGGGAATCTCTTCTGACATCTGAAACTGTAGAAATGGAATCAGACAACCTTGCCCCTCGACTCATACTGGCATTCAGTAAACAAGAAAAACAAATAAGGTCCATTGTGAGGAAGCACTGGTCTATTCTTCGAACTGACAGTGTCCTGGGTGATATTATCCCCAGTGCCCCCATTATAACGTACAAAAAAGCACCTAGTATGCATAACTGTCTAGTCAAAAATAGCCCTGAACTAGGTAATGGTAGCGCGTGGCTTAAACAAAAAGGTTTCTTTAAATGTTCCTCCTGTAGGGCTTGTAAATTCGGTGTTAACACATCACATTACTTTACACCTTTCAGTTCTAGGAGGAAAGCCATCCGGGGATACTTTAACTGTCACAGTGAGTTTGCAATATATGTCCTGACGTGCACCTGTGGCCTACGATATGTGGGCAGTACCAAGCTACAGGTGCACGCCAGGATCTTGCAACACTTACGTGCCATCGTTAACAGTGACAATACGTACCCAGTAGCACGTCATTTCAAGTCCACACATAACAATGATTTATCTAACTTATCATATTATGTTATTGATGTGGTTGCGCCCCTCGTACGAGGAGGCGACAGAGAAAGACTACTACGAAAAAAGGAAACCGAATACATCATTGAACTAGACAGCAAGTACCCCAATGGGCTAAACACCACTGAAGACTTACATCATCTGTTGTAGTCTTACTAATCTCAATATTCTCATGTGGGTTTTTTTTCATATTTTTCTCTTCAAGGTCGTTCTGAAAACAACAACTGATACCAGATGGCGCCGACCTGGCACCATATGGGAGTCCAACAAGGATTCGTGTATCATACTGACCTTGATGTATATTGCCTTCTTGTAAATGTTATCTCTCTATCCATTTAAAGAATAATTTGGGGACTAATGAATTTTAAGTCAATCAATAACTTGTTTTTATCTCACGATTTTGCACTTTCACTGTATTTCTAATGTAGATCATATTAAGATTTATCACTAGTGGGTTATTTAATATCAGTGTTGGTACGCCATAAGTACATGTACATATTGATGCTGTACATTTTCCTGAATTATACATTGATATGTGTCCATGTGTCCATCTAAATGCCATGGAAGCTCTATATTGGGTTTGTAGTGGATGTAGATTTGTATATAAGAATAGAGTGTGTATTTTTGTAAGATATAAATATGTATATATGTATATGGCTAGGTATATATATTTTTTTGTACAACTTTGTGATATTGTATTTAGATAGTATATATATTTTTCTAAGTGTATATAGATGGATTCGAATCCAATGGACACATTTTTGTATGGAACTGACATATGTATATATATTATATATATATGTATTTTTTTGTACATGGCTATGGTTTAACATGTCAGTATAATTGCATTCATGCAGATATAATTTTTCTCAATGCCATCAACCCTGGTATTTGTTTCGATTGTAAATAGAGGTGTGCACGTAGTTTATAATGAAATACGTGTTTTTTCTATGTCTACACCTTGTGACTCACGTTAATGGGTGGAGCATCACTGGTAAAAAAATGTATAAATTTGTAGCTGACCTGGTGCGCGGTGTGTGACCAAGGGCACTAGTTGCTCGAAACGCGTAACCAGCGAGGTTTTTATTAAAGATCTCCTTGACTGCAACCATTGGGTCCGTGTCTTCGTTTCCGCAACAGGAGTGTGGTATACTTGAAGATTGTTCTGTTCATATATATATATATATATATATATATATATATATATATATATATATATATACATATATATATATATATATATATATATATATATATATATATATATATATATATATATATATATATATATATATATATATATATATATATATACATACATATATGTATATATATATATATATATATATATATTCATATTCATATACATATATTCCACAAGAAAGGTGCTCCCAAATTAAAAGTGCCACACACAGCGCGTTTACCTTTCTTTATTTGCAAGTCATTCAAAGCAACCAACTTCTTAGTTACAGCCAAAAGTTCGCCAATCCTTTGTCAAACACGTTTCGGGCGGTCGTCCGCCCTTTGTCACTGACCTGGCATCTCGTGAGGCAGAGCAAACAAATTTACATTGCACTTGCAATGTTCTTTTAAGTCCCGCCCCATGGGCGTATGCACAGAGTGCATTCTGGTCTAAATAGTTAAATTTGCATTTCTTCCGTAGTGTACATCGCTCAATTGTCTCCTCATGTAAGTATTTATACCACAGTGGGTTGTGTAAACTTGAGAGGTTGGCGTCTTGCTTCTCTCTGACATTGCAAACAGACACGCTGTTCTATTGCGCCAACCATATTCCCAGGTGCTTGGACCCGCCCTGTCAGCGGCGGGGCACTCTCACGACCCGAGCTGGCCGTATCATATTCCACAAGAAAGGTGCTCCCAAATTGAAAGTGCCGCACACAGCGCATTTACCTTTCTTTATTTGCAAGTCATTCAAAGCAACCAACTTCTAAGTTACAGCCAAAAGTGCGCCAAAACTTTGTCAAACGAGTTTTGGGCGGTCCTCAGCCCTTTGTCACTGACCTGGCATCTCGTGAGGCAGAGCAAACGAATTTACATTGCACTTGCAATGTTCTTATAAGTCCTGCCCCATGGGCGTATGCACAGAGTGCATTCTGGTCTAAATAGTTACATTTGCATTTCTTCCTTAGTGTACATCGCTCAATTGTCTCCTCATGTAAGTATTTACACCACAGTGGGTTGCTGTAAACTTGAGAGGTTGTCGCCTTGCTTCTCTCTGACATTGCAAACAGACACGCTGTTCCATCGTGCTGACCATATTCCCAGGTGCTTGGACCCGCCCTATCAGCGGCGGGGCACTCTCACGACCCGAGATGGCCCTATCATATTTCACAAGAAAGGTGCTCCCAAATTGAAAGTGCCACACACGGCGCGTTTACCTGTCTTTATTTGCAAGTCATTCAAAGCAACCAACTTAGTTACAGCCAAAGGTTCGCCAATCCTTTGTCAAACGCGTTTCGGGCGGGTAATTGTTTTATTTGCCATATTGTCTTCCATTACTGTTGTTTCTTCGGGCAAATGGTTTTGATTCCCATTGGTCCTTTTTCCTGTCCTCTTCCTCTTCTGGTTCCTCTGTCTGATTCGCTGTCATCTTTGCCAGTTCCTTCCAGGTTTCTTCCTCTTCTCTGTTGGCCTCGACCTCTCTCTCTCGTTTTTGGCGGTTGCACTGTTATGAGGTCTGCCTCCCTGTTCTCAGGATGCGGTACTCGTCTAAAAAATTAGCTTGTGTTCTGACTCCTGTGTTGCCTCCCAATGAGGTGTCTGTTGCTTGTGGTAGATTCCCATATGTTCCTTGTGGTAGATTCCCATATGTGTCACTACTGGTAATTGATTCTGTGCCACTCGGTGTTCCAGCTATTTTTTCTATGGGTTCCCCTAGTGTCAACTTTTCATAGAGATGGTGATATTTGTGGCTATAATTCAGGATTCTGCCACTCTCATAGTTGCAGCAATCACAATATAATTTGTGTTGCTTGCGTGCTTTGATGTCATCCTCTTGTATTTTAAGTCTTACTTTTAAGTCTGCCATACATTTGTTGACGACTTCCTGTTCTTTGTGCTTTTTCAAATCTTCCTCCAGTGCTTTTAGCTCTCATATTATCTCTTCCATGTCTTCTCATGCATATTTAATTAAAATTATTAGCATTTGTTTGGAGCTTTGGACTGAATTTTCTGCCCATTCCTGTAGCATTCTTGGGTTGGGGGATTCATAAGATGGTGTTGTATAGATATGGAGGCCAAGAGGCACCATTTCGTTCTTAACGTAATCCTGTAGTGATGTTGCCTACAACCACTTTGAGGTCTCAGATTTATTTTAGCTTCTCTAGTCTCTTGAGTTTTTCTTTCAAGGTGGTATCTTTAGTGCCAATTTCTTTTCTAGGTTAGCCTTTGTTGGGTGCTCTAGCAAAATGGCACTGGGCAGACGCCCTTCTTTCTGTGTCTGCATCCATGTTAGTTGCTGCGTTCAGGTGTAGTGTACAAATCTACTAGGTAAAGTCTGTGATTAAGTTTACAAGTAAAAGGTTGTGCATTTGTCTGAAAAAAGGTGTAGGTGAAAGAAACCCCCTCTTAGTCCCTATCAGGTGTAGGGGTTCCTGCTGTAGTTAGTTCTGGTGCATTGTGCGTGTCAATAATGCTGAAAGGGCACGATCTCTTTTATATCCATTAAATTGTCTGGGGCATGTTTCGACACGCGTCCTCCGACTCGTCTCCTTCCCTCCCTCCCTGTTCATCCCACAGCTAGATATGAGCACTTACCTCCGGGGCACACCGTTGTTGTTATGGAGCTCTCTGGTGCTTCCGGGTTCAGGATGTACGATACTCTTTTTTTCTTCAGTCGGGACAGCAATGTTGTGTCCCATCAAAATCCATACTTTGTGCAATAATAACTGCCGGCCACGGGAGACTCCGTAAATTCCAAATTACAGTGTGCTCCTTCTGTCTCCCCATGCCCGGGGCAGGCTGGTTGCTTGTTACTGGCGGAGCACACCGGATATCAATTTCTCCCACAAATCCAATAAAGCGATCACTCAAGAGGTTATTCCACCATCAGTTGATTTATTTTCAGTTACGCTTTTCGCCTGACACAGCAGGCTTGCTCACACACTCAATTGTGGGACAATCTGACATAAATAGTGCAAAATAAGGAAAGTGAAGATGGACCTCCTGCATGTTGTCTTATAAGAAGGTAACAATGGCATCCATTTTGGAGTGGTGCAGGTTGCATAGAAAATCATACATTTAAAGTAAATATTTCTCATAATTTGCAGTTAAATTCACTGGTTGAGGATCAAGATTCTATCTCATGTCAGATATGTATCACTAATCACCTCTCTTATGTAAGAGTGTCAGCCATATAGTCCTGGTGTATAATTTCAGCATTGGCATCCATCTTGGAGTGGGGAAAAATGTCATTACCTCTAAGTATAGGACCTGTTCAAAACTGGAAATTCAAACACCCCTGTGGATCTGGGTTCGCGGGTTCCCGTGTTTTATTTTAACGAGACCCCAGGGTGGGTAGGTCCCGTTGGCATTTCTTAAAAAATAATAGCAGGGGCTCTCTAGGGCTGTAGGTGCTGGCTGGGGTCCCCGCAGTCTTGGGACTTCACTGTTGTTGGGAGGGGGGTTGCGCGTTCCCACTCCTGGAGCTCTCCATCTGCTTCTAACTTTGGCGTAGCTTGATGATTCTTTACAAAATTTTCCAAAAAGTTTCTTTTTTTTTTTTTTTTTAGGGGAACATGGCGGCAGACGGCTGAGCTGCCGCGGTGCTCCGTAATCAGGTTGCCGTTTTACTCTGCCTAAGCCTGTAGAAATTGACAGATTTTGATGGACTCCCTGGCGCATAACCTGGCGCATAACCTCTGCTTTAATTTAGCTTGTAATTGAGAAGACTTGTGTGATGTTTTGTGCGGCATACTTTTTACCGAAAAGGAAAGTCTGCTTTTAATCTCCATGACGGGGCTGCTTGTCGGCGAGTCCAGGGCTGAAGGAGCGAGCGGAGTAGACGGAGGCTGCATGCTGCTTATTCTCACAGCTTCCACCCCCTAACAGCCCCGCCAACCTTGCGGAGGTGGTCTGCGGCAGCCCTGGAGCTGCGGCGCGGGAAAAAGGCTCGCAGTTTGTTGCGCGCTTCATGCGCCGAGGTTGGCGTTTTGGCGGCTCGACCCACAAGACCCTGCACACGACCTGAAGTGGATGCCTCTGACACTGTGGGAGAGTCAGACGACACTCTCAATGAGTCTGAAGAGCAAAATATCTCCGGGGTGTTTAAAAAATTCGATGAAGGTTCGTCTTTTTGTACACAGCACAACCAGCATCAGCAGTTACAGTCTAAAGGTAAGGGGAGAAAAAATTATAGAAGGGGCAAGCTGTCAGCCAAAATACAATCAGGGGAGCCTCCTTCCAGCACCAGCACTAACATAAGCACTAACCCTGCTGCATCGCCCCCCGTAGGTAAGAAACCCTCTTCGTACCTTTCAATTGAAATTAAAACAAAGGGCAATAGAGGGAAAGTCAGAAGAAAAGCACAAACTAAACGTAATCCCGCCACTTCGTCTTATTTAAGTTCTAAAATCACTCCTTCGCTGCGCTCATACTTCAAGGCGATACCACAAGTATAGAGCCTAACCGAGTCTCAGGGTAAACCAATACTTTCAGTATCAGATATGTCATCTACTGATAATCTTGCATTTCCCCCAAACCCTTCCGACCAGTCCCCTCTGGCTGACAGTCAGGCAGATGGGCAGACCTCTATTACTCCAATTGCTGCACTGGGTGTAGATGAGCCCTCTGTCTATACAGCCATGCCTCAGTCAGATCATATTTCTCCAACCGACCCCCTGATCAATCTAGCTCAGGCTACTATAGATATTGCTATTAACGCCTTGGGGGCCGATGAGTTAAAAATCACTGCTGGTGCACATTTAGGTGCACATTTGGGGGCAGGAGGTAGACTGTGCGACCCCTTTCCCTCTCTTTTGGAGGCAACTGTGACCGCAGCAAATGTGGGTATGGAGGCAGCAGGAGGGCCAGACCCGTTAATTAGAGGTTCTGACTTAGACTTGGACCAGCGGCAGTTTTCAGACCTAGACCCTGATAATGTTTTTTCCCTGGAGGATGGAGGCATCACAGCAGCCTCTCTATCACTAATGTTTTCCACCCTATCTCGTGATATTAAAAGGGGTTTTGAAGAGTCTGCATCTATACAGCGAGAGATTCAGAACTATTGTGTGTCCCTGGACAACAAAATAGACGGGCTAACATCCAGAACTGGTGTGTTGGAAGAGACTGTTGGGGTGATGTCGCTACACCTGGATAAGGCAATGGAAGATATTGGCAAACTAAAGAAAGAGGATCAAACTTTAATAGACAGAATGGAGGTGTTGGGGAACAATGCTAGAAGGGGTAACATCCGCATTCTAATTATTCCAGAAGGAACAGAAGGATCGGATATTAAGAAGTTCATTGTTCCTCTACTAAAAGAATCTCTTTCCTTGGATCAATCTCTAGAGGTCTTGGCTACTGATATTCAGAGGACCACAGGGACCCCTTTAAACTAAATCCACAAAGGTCGAAACCTCGTAAAATTTTGGTCAATTTCCACACCTACGCCCTTAAGGAGCAGATTCTAAATTTGGCTTTGAAGCAAAAATCATTACCTGGTAAAGGCTTTACCTTTCTTATAAGATCAGACTTATGTAGGGTCACGCTGGAAAAGCAATGGGAGTTTGGTAAGCGCTTAGACGCCTTTAAGAAACTAGGTGCAACAGCTCAGCTTTTATTCCCTGCCTCATTAAGGGTTATGTATAACAATAAGATGATGAACATCAGGTCTGTCCAAGCTGCTGATGAGCTCCTTTTAGACTTGGGAAACAAGCGAACAGATAAATAAGACCCGGATCTTCTAGTGATATAGATTAACCCTGGTAGGAGGATCTGGTGCTTATGTCTATATGCAATAAGTAAATGCATGATCTTAAAAAAAAACACTAAACACTAAATACTAAACACTAAAAACGTAAAAAAAAAAAAAGTAGAATAATCTATGTATTTATGTATATAGATATAAAATATATAAAGAGAATGGAAAAAAAAAGACAAAAACGGGAAGAAGGGGAAAAGGCCAAAAAATAAAAATAAAAAAAAAACTAGGACGGGAAAATGGGAGAAATGAGAGGGTAAGAGAAATTACTGTAAAGTCTAGCGCCTTATTCCTCTTTAGTATTTGTTTTTCACACATACTCACTTTAAGATAGGGATTTTCTTTGTTTTTTCCAGGGGCGGTAGGGGGAGCGGCAACCTGAGGTAGGGGTGCCATCTACTGGACTCGATCCGGTTAGATACAGCACGGGTTCTCCATGGGAGGGAGGGTGGAGGGTGGAGAGGACAGAGGGGTGAGGGGGGGTTAAAATAATTAGAAAATTCCTCATTTGCCGATATTACGATATATTGTATTTAGTCAGTTACATATTTTTTTGGGATGTGTTGATAACCTTTGAAAGGGAGGTTCAGTTTAGTGCTGACTCTTATTTTGACTTGAGATGGGGAGGTCTTTGGAACAGTTATGATGACTAAACTAAAGATAATTTCTTGGAACGTTAATGGCTTACGTACTAAACCTAGAGCTAGAACACTTCTGCAGTATCTTTGTGACTCAGACGCTCAAATTATCATCTCCAAGAGACGCATCTGGTTCAGGCTGAAGTCGATGAACTGGTCAAGGCTAATAAATGGATTGACTTTGCGATCTCTACTTCTCAGTCCCTGACCTCTAGAGGTGTATCAATTATTTTTAATAAACATCTTAAAATTAAGCTCTTAGACTCAAAAGTGGAACCAGATGGTAGATGGGTTATTGCTTCTTTATCTATTCTGGGCTTCCAACTAACAGTAGTGGGGTATTACGGGCCTAATCAAGATGATCCATCTGTCTTGAGAACTATCTTTTTCCATCTTTTGTCTTTCCCAGAACCGGCAATATTGGCAGGGGACTTTAACATTGTTCTGGACCCTATATTGGATAAAACTCCTAATAACAGGTCCAAAGTCCCGTCGAAGTCAAGATCCTTTTTGATAAATGCAATGAAGCACTATGGATATGTGGATATCTGGAGGTTAAGGGTAGGCCAACAGCAAGGTATTTCATTTAGGAATTATAAGTATCACCACCAATCAAGAATAGATTATATTTTAATTAACCAGTCGTTGGTAGATGCAGTTAAGATCATTAAATACCTTCCACTACATCTATCAGACCATTCGGCCGTGCAATTGGAACTCACAACTCCTTTGACTGCGCCGCGAAGGATCTGGTCTTTTGACCGTTCACTACTCTCTCATTCTGATGATATACTATTTATAAAAACTGAGGTAGTGCATTTCTTGAGTACAAATGTTGGCTCTGCTGATATTGGAGTTGTCTGGAACGCTCTTAAAGCATTTCTGAGAGGCCTAATTACAGCTAAAGTGGCCTATAGAAGAAAGGAGTATAGAGAGGCCGTCGCCTCTGTGGAGGCGAATATAGCCATGGTCCAGCTGGAAATTGATTCCAAGGCTAGTTCCTCGGATGATGTCTTGATACCTTTGCGTGAGAGATTACTCTCCTTAAAGGGTCAATTAGCCTCAACTCTCAACCTGAGATTACAAGAAAGATGGGAGGCCAGTAAGCTGGCACATTTCCAGTATGGGGAGGGGCCGGAAAATTACTGGCATGGAAAGCAAAAACGGATCAGGCACGTAACAACATTGACCTGATTAAAATTAATGACCGCCCCTTAACTGTGGATGCTGATATTAGAGCAGCGTTCAAAGAATACTTCCAAGCCATATATCGGGAGGACAAAATATTGGATCCTGTTACCATTAGGGTTTGGCTTGGTAAAATTTCCCTCCCATGTCTATCCACAAGCCAGAGTGAGAAGTTAGAGACCGAAATTTCAGTAGATGAAGTGAGGAGAGCTCTCCAGAATGCTAAGAAAGGAAAGGCATCTGGCCCAGATGGCCTGCCAGCAGAAATTTATAGATCATTGGTGCAGGAGCTTGCCCCCTTTTTGACAACCCTGTTTAACCAGATTCTTATGTATGGGGCGCCTCCTCCGGTGTCATGGGACAACGCCTCTATCACTGTAATATTAAAACATGGGAAGCCATCAACGGCTTGTGGCTCTTATAGACCAATCTCTATTTTAAAAGGAGATTACAAGATATTCTCATCCATACTTGCAAATAGATTAGCCGTAGTTGCACCCTTAATTTTACATCCGGATCAGAAGGGGTTCGTCAAGGGGCGTCAACTATTCCAACTGACACACGACTTAATAGGAGCTATAGATCTGGCGCTTATGAAGTCTCTTCCACTCGCGGCTCTAACGTTGGATGCCACCAAGGCCTTCGACAGGGTCAACTGGTTGTACCTGTCGGAGGCCTTGGCAAAGTTCAACGTGGGAGGTGGATTCCGTCGTGCTATCGAGCTTTTATACAGGAATCCTAAGGCCAGTGTTCTGGTAAATGGGGTATTATCTGACCCTATTGACATTTCTAGGGGAACTCGGCAGGGCTGTCCTCTCTCCCCACTTCTTTTTGACTTATATGCTGAACCATTTGCCCAGAGTTTGAGGGATGGTGTTGACATCAAAGGGTTCACATGTGGGGTTTGGGAGAGAAAGGTGGCCCTATATGCGGATGATATCCTCATCTTTACATTCGCACCTCACCTGGCCCTTCCTGCAATATTTAAACTGGCATCGGAGTTTGGGGAGATGTCCGGATACGAGATCAACACATTAAAAACTGAGATGATGACCTGGAACATTGATCAGAGCTCCTTTACTGCAGGTATTCGGCCAGGTAAGGAGATGAGATACCTAGGCCTTGATGTTGTTGGTGATATAGACCAGATTGAAGCTAAAAATTTCTCGAAAGTAGCTAAAGAATGTCGCAAGTTGTTCCAGAATTGGTCCCATCTCCCGCTGTCTTTGTTAGGTAGAATTAATCTTGTTAAGATGTCTATTCTACAGAAGATTACTTTCTTATTTAATATTATTCCTTTATTCTTTGAACCTCTTCCTATTAAAAAATTACAGGCTGACATTAATACTTTCATTTGGAATAATCACCTTGTGAGAATTTCTTGGAAGAAAATCAGAAGACGCAGAGATAAGGGTGGGCTGGTAGCCCCGGACCTGCAGATCTATGCTTGGGCTTTCCAGCTGTCTCATGCTAGGATTTTATTAAAGAATCCATCAGATCATGGAGTTGGTTCTATTTTTACTACTTTATTGGAGGCAGAGGGGGTGAGCCTGTCAGGTTTTCTTTTTAAATTTGGAGATCCTAAGTTTTTAAAAAAAGTCAAACTGAAAGTTTTACGGGGTATGGCAAGAATTTGGGCCCAGTTAACAAAAGGTATCAAAATAGGGTACTATGGTAGTAGAACGCCTCTGTGGGGTCTTCCAGAATGTCCGGCGTGGTTGGGAGATACACTGGCTCAATGTATTTGAGATGCTGGACTTCTGGTATGGGGAGAACTATTCGATGATGGCACTCTGCTACCCTGGGACTGTTTAAGAAACAAAATTGGCCCAAACTTTTCCAGATTTAAATATACGCAAATATCAAGTTGGTCCAGTGCATATAAAGCTTCACCATCTCGAGGAACCATGTTTCCACTAGGTAAACATAGTAACCTTATTACTCTTCTAGTTGACAAATCTCCCACTAAGAAAGAGGTTTCATTTTGGTATAAACTAATCCTGGAAGAACTGGATGGTGAATTCTCGCTTCCGGAAAAGCTTTGGTTACCGCATTTAACTACCCCCAACCTCCAAGACCTTTGGACTACATCATGCGGTATGATGTGGGACATTGTCAAACCAGCATGGCTACGTAGAAACCATATCTTCACCATCCATTGAGCTTATTATTCGCCGGAACGACTTTCCAAATTCAATCAGGGAAATAGGGTGACTTGTGCAAGATGTGGGTTGTTAGCCGCAGCAGACATACATATGTTTTTCGAGTGTCCAAATCTTTCTTTGTTTTGGGAAGACATAAGTAAGACCCTCTCAATATCACTTGGCACTAACATTGTTCTAGACCTCACCTCTGTAATCTTTGGCATTGTGGACAGTGTTCCGGCAGCGGCAAGGAAGTTGATTTTCTACACTATTCTGCTTGCTAGGAGAGAGATTTGTAAGAAGTGGAAAGACTCTCTTCCTCCCTCAGTTAATGATTGGTACACTTCTGTACTACAGGTCTCCAGGTTAGACTTGGCTAGAGCTGGGAACAGCGACAAAAGATCATTTTGGTATCTTCTGAGGTGGGACCATTGACAGCCTGGGCTTTTTTTTTTTTTCCCCAGGTCCAATGATTAAGCCATCAACCCCATCACTGGGCATAGCCGGACACTAATGCTACCCTAGCATTTTTTCTTGGCTGCACTCCTGGGATCTCCATATGGTTTTCTGTGTGTGCAAAGCTGGTCTATACACTATTGCTGTGGGATGAAGGCCCCGTTCCGTCCCTATACGAAAGAACTGAGCCAACATGGTGTTTGTATATCGGCAAGATACACAATCAGAACCTAGGTGGCATATATGAGGATAAAAATAAAAAAAAATTAAAAATAAAAAGTTTCTTTTTTTATCAGCTCCTATCTTGAAAGTTATGGGGTGATTGGTCAAGGGGGGCTGAGAAAAAAGGGGGGGGGGTGAAAATATGTTTTCTCAATGGACTTGCCATAGGAAACTTTAGACAAGGGTACAGGTGAAACTGCTGAACAGAATTATGCCAAATTTGGCAGGAGAAATGTCTTGGTCCAGAAAGCATGGTTTTGTTGAAATAGTGTAAATCAGTTTAAGTAGTTTTTGAGATATTAAAGGGAAATATATATATATATATATATATATATATATATATATATATATATATATATATATATATATATATATATATATATATATATATATATATATATATATCTGGTCGGTGCCTTACTCCCAAGCACGAGCTTGACTCTGATTGGCTGCTAACTCTTCGAAGTAGGAAGTGTCCTCTGATTGGCTGCTAACACTTCAAACCAGGAACTGTTAGCAGCCATTTTGTGCCTCACATCGAGTGAAAATATAAAAGAAAGGATCTGGGCAATTTAATATAGCGAAGCTCTGTGTAATGATGATTTGGACGCAGTGAAGGTTTAAGATTTATTAACAATGAACGAGAAATAGGTGAGCGCCAGGCAGCATGATGTTGTAAATATAATAAATACTCAACACAGCCGGTGTAGAGTTCAGCTTCTTCCATGTAATTGCAGCACAGCACTCTCCTTGCTTTATGTTGGACCGGAATGGCTCCTTTCTTCATCAGTATTTTATGCTCGTATCCAATTAACTCACCCAACTCATCTCTAAATACTGATTGAGAGTCGACTAAAATGTAAATAATACAGATATCATCAATGACCATTACCTGTTCCCTAGCTCTCGGATTGACAATGATATGTAAATCGTATTGGTGCATCCAACCTAATATAGGTGGACCATCTACTGATACATACACCTTGCCAAACATAGATCTATTCTTAAAGATAATCTCACTCTCAAAATAACCTAAGAGGTTTATTCTCTCTCCTTGATACCCCTTGGGAGATATATCACTTTCTAACAGATCTTTTTCACCCCAAACATTTCTTAACATAGAATGTGGAATAATTGTCCACCTTGAACCTGAATCAACCATCAATCTGATATTTTTCCCTTCAATGGTAAAGTCAGCCTTTGGTCTTATATCTCTTCTTTCTTGGCATAGATTGATGCTCATATCCTCTATAACCAACAGTTTGTTACAATCTCGTTTTACTTCAAAATCATTGTCATTAATCATACCAACCCTTGATTTAAGTGCACTCTTACACACTCTTGCAAAGTGACCTATTTTGCTGCACTTAAGGCACTCTTTGTTGTTGGCAAAGCAAAACTTGCATCTGAATTGTGTGAGTTACTTCCACACTTTGAACAAACACAGTTTGTGGTTCTATTCTCAAAATTTCTCTTTTGTAAACTGTACCTTTTCTTTTTTACAGCCCCCACAGCATTCTCATCACTATTAACACACTCTACAAAATGTTTACTTGAGATTTCCGCTACTTTTTGATCTGTGGTACATTTTTGGAGTTCTCTCATACATTTTTCCGACTCCTCTACCACCTTCGCTAAATCAATTGCAGTTTTTAAATTAGGATGTTTTGCTGCCCATAACCTCTCCTGTATTTTTCGATTGTTGCATTGGACAATCAGCTGTTCACAAATCAATTCATCTGTCATCTGTCCAAAACTACACTTGACAGATAATTCCACTAATCGGGCAACAAAATCATCTATCGATTTACTCTCACGCTGTTTATTCATGTAAAATGTATACCTGTTCATTACCAGGTTTTCCTCCTTTGCAAATCTAATTTCCAACCTGGATATTGCTTACTTAAATTCATCTAACGGGGATTGACCACTAGATGGTAACACTTGTGGTAGGCATTTGAAGACTCTCTGCCCTTCCTTCCCCAAGGTTGTCATTAAAATGGCTTTCTTTTTCTTTGCCGAAAATTCTTCGCTGTCTAATGCCTCAATATAATTATAAAACATTTGTATCCAATCTTCCCAAGCTATTTGAGGGTTACCTGGTTCACTTAAAAATTGCGGTGGTAGTGCAACATTTACTTGCTGAGCCATCACTCAATTAAACTCTCACTTTTCTAATACAGAGGGCCAGATTTAGGACTTGAACAAAGAAATAAATTTGAAGCACTTACAAATTAAATTGATGAATATTGAGATATTAGAACTATTGCGAATAATCGTGTAAGTGAAAGAACTATCATATAATATAGCTGTAAATTTGACCAAACAAGAATGTACTGTTCAATGTTCTATACTGTTGTAGAACAATGGTCTTTAAGAACTACTGCACAGTACTTGCACCAAAAGACCCAGTCGCCTTGTGAAGATCTTTATCCCCGATCTTCTCCTTGTGTCGAGTTACACCTCGAATACCTTTTCAAAGAAAATCGTATCACCGTGCATCTCGCGAAATATCACTCTGTTTTGAAGCCGCTAGAGTTATTATTATCGCTTAATCAAGATGGCCGCCTTGTTTGATGTCACGACGCTCCCCTTGTCATTTACCTATGCCGTCATTATGCTCCACGCACAGCTACGTCACTTCCAGCAGTTCTTGAGCGTAACAGAGCTCTCCTTATGCTCGCGCCGATATTCCACTGCTCTGCCTTTCTTGTACTTTCATCACCATGCGTCACATCATGCGTAACTACGGCAACCTTCGGAACACACGGCTCTCTCCTCGGGTAGGTATTCAAACTTCAGTAATTTATAGGTAATGCAAAAATCTTGTCAAATCGCGCAAACAAATGTTTGGCTCACCTTAAGTTCCTAGTTTGTTTCTTTACGCGTAGATTCTCTCCTTGGTGTATACTGTTCTTTTTCTGTTTGTGATTTTCCTTGTAAAATCCTCCACTGCAATTACGAAGATTCAAATTGCCTGGTCAGCTCCTTAAATTGTCGCCAAATTTGGAATGATAATAAATACTAATAGAGATCAGCTTCTTCCATTTAATTGCAGCACAGATAAACAACATGTACCTCATCAGCTGGCCAGGCTCTAACTGACAAGACTAGAACTCCAGCTGGGTGAGATCATCACACAGAACCCATAAGCATTGTAAGAATGGAAACAAGGGAGATAGTAGAAAGACTATGAAACAAACAAGACATGAAATCATATTTACAAAACATGACTTCCACTCCAAGACACTAGTAGGAAGATAACCCTTTCACGCTCCCTGTGCCCCATATCACCACTTCGCAGGTTTGCCTTTAAAAGTCAGTCCGTCGGCTCGCAGCTGTCTACCTTTGCGAGTTAGTACACTGCTGTAACTGTACCTCTGTGAGCTACTACCCTGCTGTTCCTTTTGGAGCAATCGGCTCGTAGTTCTGCCTCTATGAGTCGAGCGGACGGGCTGCAGTTGTCCCTCTGCAAGCCTGGGCACAAACTGTTCATAAGTCATACTAAATGAGCATTGAAAAGCCATTTTGTGATTCACTCTGTCAGCTGGCATCTGTCTGAGGCATTTCTGAAAACATACCAAAACTCTTTCTGTTATAGATAACCCTTTCACGCTGCGACTCCCCACATTAGCAGGTAACACACCCTCTTCCCACATCCCAAGCAAACCCCCTAATAACCTTCTTCGGCCCGGAAGTGTCCCTCTACGAACTATTAATAAAAAAATGCTTGTGAGGTTGGAAAAATAAGAATCTTAGTCATGTATAAATTAACATATAGACTATGTTATTAAAACAAAACAACAACAAATAAAACTATGTACAGCCATGGCGTGTCATCGGTGGTCCATTTGTGAATCACAGCCTACAAGACAAAAAGAAAGATAAGATGGTACGTCATGCATCCAGCAGAGGAGAAAGAGAAAGAAAGAAAGAGTGAGAGATAGGGAGAATAAAAGAAAGAAACAGAGAGAGAAGACAGAAAGAGAGAAAGAGATAAAGAGTGTGATAGAGATACAGGGAAGAGAGAGAGAAACAGTGTGAGAGAGGAAGAGCGAGAGAGGTAAGAGAGAGAAAAAGAGTGAGAGAAGAAGAGAGAAAGAGAGAGGAAACCAGACAAAGATAGAAAGAGTGAGACAGAGAGGAAGACCACGAGAGAAACAGTGTGAGAAAGAGGAAGAGAGAGAGATAAAGAGAGAAACAGTGTGAGAGAGATGAAGAGAGACAGATAGAGTGAGAGAGAGGAAGACAGAGAGAGAAAGGGTGCAAGAGAGGGAGAAAGAGTGAGAGAGAGGGAGAAAGAAAGAAGGAGAGAGAGAGGAAGAGACAGAGAAAGAGAGAACGTGTGAGAGAGAGAAAGGAAGAGATGGAGAGGGAGTGTTGGCACTGGAGAAAATCTTCGCAGCTCACCTTTGTGCCACTGGTGTGTTTCCAACCACGTGCCGGGAGATAGTGCAGCCCTCAAGTTTAGTGATCTGAAAGATAGTATAGAATTAGTCATTGCAGAGTACATACAACTGCACAAGTGTCATTCTCTGTCTCGCTAATGTGCAATGAGGCTGGTGCACCCCATCCACTCCCACTGCTCGGAGGTGTCTGTGCGCTCTTGTGCTCCCAGATTGCTGCACACTATCTACTCCCACCGCCCAGAGGTGACTGCCCGCTGCTGCGGAAAGAAATCTCTCTGCTCACCTTCTGCCACCGGAGTGTGTGTAAGAGGGTCCACCATGTGCCGAACCAACTTTGTTGTGCTTTCAAGATGGCCACGCATCATTGCAGATTTTTCACGCGTACAGCTTTGGTGGTGTTGGGGGGGGGGGGGGGGGTGAATGCCGATTCGTGATTCACAGCCAGTTAGATAAAAAGCAAGATAATATTGTGCGTCATGCGTCCATCAAAGGAGAGAGGAATAGAGAGCGAAAGAAAGAAAGAGTAAGCAGAAGTCAGAGAACAACAGTGAAAGTGAGAGAAAGAGAGAGAGACAAAGAAAGGAAGTGAGAAAGACGGAGAGAGAGAAAGAGTGAGAGAGGAAGAGAAAGAGTGTGAGAAAGAGGAACAGAGAAATAGAGGAAGAGTGAGAGAGAAAGAAACAGAGAGAGGGGAAGAGAGAGAGAAAGAGACAACAGTGTAAGATGAAGAGGGAGATAGAAAGAGTGTGAGGGAGAGAAAGGAAGAGATGAGAAGGGACACTGAGTGCCCACACTGTGTACAAAACTGTCACAGCTTACCTGTTACACCACGGCTCTGTCTCCAACCATGTGCCGTGACGTAGTGGAACTCTCAAGTTCCCACATCTGAAAGATTGTATACAATTAGTAATGCAAGAGCATAGTTGGATTAGGATTGAAAATCGGCCCGGGAACGCTGATAAAAAAGTGGCCCATATTTGCATATTGTCTTTGCTCAAAACACTGCTTCATCTGCTATTGCGACTCAATGTGAATTGTGAGCCTGTCATATAGATATACATTGCCTATATGCTGTGTTAAGTTAGCATGAGCTTATTAGGAGTTTAAACGCCATTTTACCTTTCTGCTGCTTCTGCACACAACACATAGCTGTTGCTTTAGCTTTGAGCCTCGTGGAATGTTTTGATTCATGCGAGAATAATATGTTGTTACTCTGATATCAGCCTTGCTTGGTGAGCTGTGTCTGTAGAGTGAGTGCAGAAACCTTCAAGGATATCTCAACACAGTGGTTGTTGTGAGGTCTGATCTTCACACGTTCCTAGACATAACATACATGCAGCTGCGGCCAAGTTCTGGCTTTGGGCGCATTTTATATTGCTTTGCACAAGAGCATAGAAACACACTTGATGGTGCTTTGCATGCAGAGAGCTGGTGGGAGATGATGTGATCCCTTACCACTAAGATCTTGAGGTATGGGGCCGCCCTGCTAAAACCCAAAGAGACCTTCTTAGATATAATATAATATACTAGCTAGGAAGGGTGAGATTTAGGTGTTACTGAAACCTATTCATTTTAGCATAATACCATGCTTTCACCTTTTGTGTTCTACGGACTAGTGACTATGCTGATTACTTTGTTTCTTATAATATGTTGGCTTGTATTAGCTAAGATACTGCGTTAGAGAACACTGCATTAGTGAATAAATATTTCAAATATGCACGTGTCCTCTTTTACTCCTTGTTCTGGATTGGAATGATTGTATAACGAAAGAGTTATGTTCCACGTTACCTGAGGTGTACTAAGTCAATGTTTTGGTTTGTCTAAGCATTGGGAGTTTGTGATAACCAATGAGACACTGTAGCTAGTCTGGTAGGGGATTTTGGGTACTAAGGTGAGTTTTGGCACACCCTAATTCATTGAGGTTCCAAGTCTCTATGCACAGTTCTGAATGAGAAAGGAATTCCTGCGACATGGCGCGCAAGCGTTGGTGGTCTTATTACATGACGCTTGACTAGTTCAATGTTCCATCCTTAACCGCTACACCATTGTTTCCGGATAACGGTGGTGTCGGACAAACCTACCTATATTTACATAGGTCTTTTCAAGCTTGAATCTTTCTAAACGGTTTCCTTGAATTACTACCCAGTTGTGTTACAAAGTTTACTTTGTACCTCTTTCTTTCTGTGTCACTATGGCCGCGGTGGACATTGCGCAAAATAGCCGCATTGCGGTGCGCAATCATTTTCAGACTTATAATGTCCCCAAAGATGGCATGGCCGTGATCATGGTAGTGAGTGCAGAGGTGGCTTACCCGTAAGAGATTTTCTACTCATGGGTGACTTTCCCAGGTATGAATGCACATACTCATGTGTTCGACATGTACACTCCCACGGCTGTGCCACAGGAATATGCACCGTATAGGGCACAGGAGATTCCTATAGATACTTGGCAGCATCGCATTTGGTTTGACGGCGCCCTACCCCATACTTTAGTAGCTTTGAGGTTAGGTCCTTTGTCCATTCCGGGCGCAAATTGGCCTGTTCTGGCTGGATTTACACCTCATCCTCAACATGGAGCATGTTCCGTGGTTGAGTTAAGACGACTACATGTAGTCGCAATTAGCGGGATTAGGTGTTTAGTGCAATACATTACCCGTAATCTCCCAGGCAGGGCCCCGGGTGGTGCGGTACTTCCTGCCGGACAGGGCGGAATGAAACTCGGTCCCGTTATGGTCAACGCTGTGATGGGCAGGCGCCCCCAAGAAAAGGATGAATTTCATTTCTGGCTTGCAGAGAAGTTTGACCAGCTGGAAGCAGTATTTCCTAACACGTCTCCTGGTGAAAAACACAGGATTCTGACAATTAGCTTACCAAAAGACTTGACCCCTGAAATAGGTGACTGTGAGACCTGGGGTAAGACGTTTGCGGCAGTCTACATGAGTTGTTACAGCACTCCGTCTATGACTGTCCTGCCGACGTTCCTTAAACGTGTTCAGGATGAGCATGGACCAGAGACTGCGGTTGAATTGGGTATGCGTCTCTGTGGTACCTTTGATGTGGTTTCCGATCTCATACTTAGGAATGACAAGGGGGATGTCAAGGGGGATGCGGTGAACTTTCAGGCTGCCAATGCTTTGCAGGCGATTCCCGATGCCGACAAACCCCGGCAGTTGGCGAGGTTTTTTGTGGCGGCTTATAAAAGCGTGGGCTGCAATAGCAGGGGTCTCAAGCCCTTTTCTACTAAAGAGAAAAAACAACCCTAAGGGCAGAAGTCGGAAACTGACGACCAGCCCAAGACCAAAAAACAAAATTAACCGAAAAAACAAAAACAGGGAAAGCAACAACAACAACAGAGACAGGAGTCTCGTCCTGCGTCTCCATTGCCTGCGCCCACAGAATGTGTTTATGACTTGCGCGATCACGCGATGATAAAATCACTTGATCGTTTTCATGTTTCTGATCAACGCTGTCCTCGTTCTTTTCAGGAGTCATCGGCCTTTTCGACCGGTGGTGGAGGAGGCGGCAGGGGTCGGGGTGGTCAGCAAGGACGCGACCAGCCCCGCCCGAAAGACGGTAAAGGCAAGCAGGACGATTCTACACCGAAGAGACCCCAGTTTCAGAAAAAGAAAGTCGCTGCTTTAACAGCACACAGATATGCCACAGATAGTGAGAACGCAGCTTCAAAATCAGACGTGGGCTCTGACCTTGCTGGACAGCGCGGCGGAGATAACCATAGTGCGAGAGGCCTTGCGTCCACTATTGAAGGTGACAGCGACTGACCGTTATGTTGTTGTGGAGACAGCTGACACTAGAGTAGCTCCCCCTGACAGACTTTATGAAATAGTCCTATTCATTGAAGGTGACATTCAACGTACCATAGAAGGGGTATTTTGGGAGAATCTTACGACTACCTATGACATTTTTTTAACGGAGGCTGACTGGTCCCCACCTTTTGTGCTCGGGCTCCAAGAGGGGAGGAGGTAATCCTCCCTAGTTTCGCGCGCACTGTCTGGAAGGAGCATGCACTGAATTTTGCAGAAGAGTGGGCTAAAGCCCTTGCGCTGGCTCTGTACCATACACACTGTGGATGGGATTTCCCCACACCACAAAATTCCTTTGCGGTCTATGCTTCAGCCTCAACCTCAATATCCCATAAAGCGCGAAGCTAAGGCTTCCGTTGCGGAAATCCTTGAACAATTGGAATATCAAGGAGTGATTGAAACTTGTGTGTCACCAATGAATAACCCTCTTTTTACTGTGTCCAAGCCTGACGGTTCATATCGTTTGGTATTGGATTACTGGCATTTAAACTCGCATTGCCGTACCTGTGCAGTACAGAATACTCATGGCTCTGCTTTAGTAGATAGTCTTGTGCGTAAGCGGTTTAAAACCACGCTTGACATTTCCAACGGATTTTATGCCCACCATTTAGATGGTCTGAGTTCCCAATGGACCTCCTTTACTTGCGGCGGTGTCCAAAAACATTTCAAACGGTTACCAATGGGCTACAAAATAGTCCTGGAGTGTTTGATGCCCGCATAGTCTCTCTCTTAGAGAGAGTTGACCCAGATGCTTGTTCGTATGTGGATGACATTTATCTCACAGATGACGAACTGTGGGAGCATCTGTGTCAAGTTGACCGCTTAATTTGTATCTTTGCAGACTTCGGTTACAAATTCAACCTTGCAAAATCGCATATTGCGAAGTACACTGTGTTGTTCCTGGGCTATGAGCTCAACAATGAAGGTCGAGGATTAGCTCCTCACCTCTTGGAGAAATGTGCACAATTGTGCGCTCCGACAACTCAAAAATTACAGTCTTTGCTGGGATTTTTGAATTTCAGGAGGACATACATGCCTGAATATGCCCATCGTATCAAGCCTTTGTATGCTTTGATACAACCAACTTTTACCAAATCGAACTGGCTGCCGGAGCACTCGGCTATACTGCAATCTTTGCAGGCTGATCTGCTCGCTTCTAAATACTTATTGAATCGTGATAACCACACCAACCTAAAGATAAGTAATATTCCTGGGACGGTGGGTTTCACATACCTTACTTTTAACGAAGGGGACACAGTACCTATTGCTTACAAGTCACACTTGTACACTTCGGCTGAAATGCGATTTTTCACTGTGGAGAAAGTTTTGACGGCTGTACAGATGGCGATTCTGAAGGAACGCGCTCTGTCACAGGGAAAACGCATGTTGGTTGTTACCCCCTGACCTGCTTTGGAAGCAGTTACGAAGGCCAGTGTACCTAATTCTAAAGCTTTGCACCCTCGGTGGATACAATGGGCAACATCATTGGCGTCTCCGGATGTCACGTTTGTTTTTGATGCCTCCTTACGGTCGCAGGAGTTTTTGCAATATGAATTTGTTCATCCTGCACCTTTGGCTATGCGGCCTTTGGAGGATTTCCATTGCATCATATACACTGATGGTTCGGCGCAGGTTGCTCATGGTTCTAAACACGCCTACGTTTCTGCATGCGCCATTGTGCTAGGTGCCATGGTGAACGATGAGTTCAAGTCCAGAGTCTTGCACACACAGACTCTTTGGGACTGCACCGCACAATTAGCAGAGCTTCGTGCTCTGATGCTTGCATTGGAGTACGCAGATCCTAGTGTGACAACATTAATCGTAAGGGATTCTTACTACTGTGTCCAGTCTTACAATGAGAACCTCTCCTTTTGGATACAGAATGATTTTCGTGATTCCAAGGGTAGCACAATAAAACATAAAATTATCTGGGTCCGAGTGGCTGAGCTTAAAGAGCAGTTGCCACTCGTGTTTGTAATTCATAGTCTCGGTCATCAGCGCGTGGGAGTTCACGCTGTTGGCAACTCACATGCTGATGAAGCAGCGAAATAAGCGGTATCGACATATTTAGTTGCAACAGTTACACGGTCCAAAAGTAAGATTGATGATGATATCTTGGCAGCTGTTGCTGCCACTGAGAAGGGAAGTAAATTTCCTACGGGGTTCCCTTCAAAGTACACATACCACTGAAGTCCCGATAAGGTTCCTTATGTGAAAATTCCTGAAGTTGGGGAGAGATTGATTCCCAACTCGGATCGCAGACATACACTGATCACAGCGGCCCATGAAGGTGTTGCGTCTGCGCATGCGGGCGTTTCAGCCACTGTGTCTCAGTTACAACAACGTTTTTGGTGGCGGGGACTGTACAAACAGATGCGTGACTATGTCCTTCAATATGACATTTGCCAGCAGATTAAGCCTTCAACTGCTACGCATCCGCCCCAAACACAGTTGTTCATTTCTAATAAACAATTAGGTTGTGTTTATTTAGATCACTGCAGTCCTTTTTCTTCTGATACTGCGTATAAGTACATCTTAGTTGCAGTTGATTCATGCACACGCTTTGTATGGGTGTGCCCTCATCCCAGCACTGATTCACGGACTGTCATAAGGGATTTGCGTGTGTTTGTAGGGATTTTTGCCTGTGGTACCTTCCATTCAGATCAGGGTCCTGCTTTCGCCTCTAAGGCGTATAGGGATGCCATGGTTTTGATGGGGGTCCAAGTCAAGTTTTCGTCTTCATACCGACCTGAGGGTAATAGTGTTGTGGAACGAATGAACCGTGACTTAAAGCAATCACTGACAGCTAGAGTTATAGGCACTGGCAGAAACTGGCTGCCCCATCTTAATGGCATGCAGCGTGCTCTTAATAATCTCCCTAGAAGGTCTCTGGGTGGGCGGACCCCATACGAAATGCTCTTTGGTATCAAGATGTATGTACCGGACCTTGACGGTCTAGACTCGGTGGCTGTTGCTGCCTCCTTTGACGTAGATGAACATTGCAATGTTTTACAGACTCTACAAAAGACAAGAGACAGTCTTGCAAAGGAACATTTGCCCTCCACTTTGGATGATGCGTTGCAGATCCCGGTAGTTGGCTGGCTACCCCAAGTTGGAGAAGTGGTTCGGGAGAAGATCGATAACTGCTTGGTGTGAAGGGCACAAGAACAGTCATATTACCACCACTTCCAGGTCGTAAGGAAAACAGGTATATCTCCATTGACAATGTCAAGATACACAGAGTGGCCGATTCTTCTTAGCATGACACCAGCAGTCTCATGTACTTTGATGGTGAGAAATTCTATATTGGCCACTGGTTCGGATCATGCGCCGGAGGTGACCCTTGAGATGCCTGCAGTTTTATTGAGTGCATTGCCTGGTACTCAACTTGATGAAACTGACTACACCTACCCAACTGACTTATCGATGCCTGATTTCGAAACTCGTTTAGCAACAGATTCTAGATTTTCATTTGACACTGTTTCTCAGACTTCAGGAAAGCCCACAAGGCTTAGGGCCTATGCAAAATTGTTTAAAAGAATTTTTGGGATTCCCCCTTGGACTTACATTTGGTTGTTTTTTTTTTCACTTTAACTTTTTATGTCAATTGGTTTTGTGTTGTATTCTTTCCGATTCATCAATGGACACTATGTCGAGGAGAGAACATGCATTCGACATCTGAATGGAACATTGGCTCCCCATTCCTCGTCACATTCTGCCCACAGATTGAAGAGAGACTTGACTTTTGTTAACATCACTGCTTGGCCTGTCCTGGATGGGATAGTCTGGGATGCAATTAAGTTTCAAATCCATGGCCCGACTGAAGTTATTAATGTTCCTAATGTGCTTAGAGTTAACAAGGGGGGATGTGGTTAAACAAAACATACGTTCTGATGGTTGGGATGTTCAGGCCGTATAGTCTTTGTTTGCTGATTTAAAATATTATGCTGCCTTTGATGCTGAAGATTTATATTTAGAATCTGCTAATTATGGTGATTTGTTTTGCTTTCAACATTTTGGCAATCACTACCGACATAAAACTAATTCCAGGAGGAGTACTGTAAACTGTTCACAGTGGGAGCAGTGCCCAGCTCCTTTAAGAGGCAACTCCAATACATTTTTGAAAAAGTACACTTATTTTATTGACTTTAACCAGTCCAATCCCGCTTTGTTTTATTTTAGAATGACAGAAAAATCCATGTCCAAAGTTAGACTTACCGATACTAAGTTATTGTACTCAAAGTCCTTTCTAGACCAGCTAGCTGTTGGTAGCTACGAGTTGTGGAAGGAAAGAATTGACCTTAAATCAGTTTGGGGTTCTAAAAGTTGGCAAGTACAAGGCACTGAGGCTTTGCACCGTGCATGTCTCATCCCAAATCATATGTTGTTTTTGAATTCTACCATCTCACAGACAACATGCTTTGGATTGGCTACTTCTAAAAAATTAAGTACTCCTTCCTTCCCTGATTTGGAACAATATTCAGGTTGGGAAAATTCTACCAAATTTTCGATTAGAGCGTTGCAATCTCTGTTGCAAAATTCGACCTTTAACATATCCAGTTTGGATCCCAAGGGTTGGTTGATGTGGCACAGAAGTGCAGATTCATGCCAGCATCGTTTTTTGGGTCTGGCTGATGGCTTTACACAGGTCAGGGTAGATCCCCATTTTGGAGAGTGACCATTCTGTAACCACTTATTCTGTAGGCAAATTGTGTCAGAATTGGCTCAAACACTCTACATTGGCGTCAGTCAAACTACATTTGTCTAAACTGACTGACGAGGTTGATTTGAATGATTTCATAAAATGCCCGGCTAGAGGTAGGTCTAGAAGATGGATATATGCCGTTTATAATGAACTCTGGAACACATCACAGATTGAAGCGGCTACCCGCCTTAGGGCTATTGATCAAGCTAATTTAGAGAAAGTGCTTGCAGTAGTGGATAACAACATTAACACACTTTCTTCCCACATCTACACATTGGATGATATTGTGTCATCCTTTGTTGAAATTGCACAGGATGATGTGTCTGTTTTGTACCATGGTCAAAATCAATTACGTTCTATTATGCAGTTTGCATGGACCGTACAGACGCTGAAGGCCGGAAAAGTGCTTTGGAATTACATGAATCTCTCATCTCGTTTTTCCCCTTTTAATTTGAATGAGAAGCAATGTTTGCTTTCAATGAGAGATGCGTCTTTTTCCATGTTACACATTGAACGATTGGAGTCTTTACCATTTTCAGTGGCAGAGGTCACTACTGCTACATGGCTTATCCACGGGTTAATAACTTTACCATTTGCGCTTTTCCAGTTTACAAATTGCATGAAATATTTTGCCATTGGTAGGTAAGAGCTTCTTGGTAGTTCCTATTTACATGAAGCCTGGTCGCTCCCTTTCACTTACAGATGCCTTAGGGACAGAAAAGAAGTTTATCTGAAAGTGGAGGAGTGCACGGAAACACCAGATCACTCATTGATGTAGACACATACAATTGCATGGCTCTTGTAATCAGGAACGGCCTAATTTAGCGTGTGTTTTAAAAGGTACACCCGTGCCCGCTATTGTCCCTACTTTTACTTTATTAGCAAGCAGTAGTTATTTACTTTTAAATAATGAAGATTACTGTGGGTTATTAAAAGGCATAGCTTATGTAGTTACAGTCAGTGAGCGGGTGGTTTGCTGTAAAAATGTGTTGTATCCACCCACGCATGGGAACTTGGATGTTTCCATCTGGCCGAGGATTTCTACCTTGAAAGCTGACCACAGTGTAGGTGGATGGACCAAAAGATAAAACATTTATGAAATACACTGTGGAAATATGTAGGTTTCATGGACGTTATAGTTCAAACTGTGAGCTCTGCTGCCCGCAGTGTAGTGTTCGTTTGAACTTGCAAGATGTATTTGGTCATTGTAGTAAAGCTATAACTGATATAAAACAATTTCTTGAAGCAAGGATACTAAAAGGATATTGTGTAGATTTGAGGGACGTTATACTTAGTTGGGTTTTTCACCTGAAACTACCTTAAACTTTGTTATTTCTTTTTTTAACTTCACATCACTATTATTTTCCATCTCTTCTTCAACACGTACACTTATCAAACTGTTATTTTCTGTACACTTCTCTTGACTACCAAAGAAACGTAACTCTATATCATCACAAACTTGTTTAATATAATTTATATTAAAACTTTATTTCATGCCACAGCAAGACCTAGACTGATCCAGATGATTGCTCTTGACTTTGAATAATAAACTTGCAAATGTCTATCGATCCGAACATTTATAGGATCTAATTTCTCGATGTGAAAGCATCTTCAAGCTGAAGCTGTACAATTTTTTGCTAAGTGTCTTCTCCTGTGAAATTTCTTCCCACATTTCTTTCAATTCTGTCTTCTCAGACTTGGTAATATATGACGTGACATAGCGAGAAACAGCATTTGAATATCTGCAACATATTGTATGTCCATATTTGCATTCCACATCTTCAAAATCACTGAATTGTAATCATTAATGTACTTCGAATGTTCTGTTCTTTTTATATTATAAGTATTTTTGAGGTATTTTCGAGTGATAGTATGCCTCACTGCTGACATAAAACTGTTCACCCTTCCTTGCGATGATTTATGGTGCGCTAAGTTAGTACCTTTGGCGCTCAGCGTGTACGTACCCTGCGATGAAGCGTGGTCCAGGGGTGCCGCACTTGGACCAATGTTTTTTGTCTATTGAATTCTGCCTTAATAAGGCCACGTAGCGATGAGTTATGGTGCACTGAGTTAGTAGTACATTTGGCACTGAGCGTGTACGTATCCTGTGATGATGTATGGTCCGGAGGGGCTGCACTCTGAGCAATGTCTTTTGTCTATTGAATTCTGCCTTAATAAGGCAACGTGGCGATGACTTATGGTGCACTGAGTTGGTAGTACCTTGCGATGATACATGGTCCAATGGGGCCACACTCAGAGCTATATTTTCTCTATTGAATTCTGCTTCAATACAGCCACATGACGATGACTTATGGTGCAGTGAGTTAGTAATACCTTTGGCGCTCAGCATGTACGTACCCTACGATAGTGCGTGGTCTGGGAGGGCCGCACTCAGACCAATTTTCTTTGTCTATTGAATTCTGCCTCAATACGGCCACGTGGTGATGACTTATTGTACACCGAGTTGAGAGTACCTTTTGCACCGAGCGTGTACGTAACCTGCGATGATGTGTGGTCCGGGGGGGCCGACCTCGGAGCAATGTCTTTTGTCTATTGATTTCTGCCTTAATAAGGCCATGTGGCGATGAGTTATGGTGTACTGAGTTAGTAGTACCTTTGGCGCTCAGTGTGTGTGTATCCTGCGATGATGCATGGTCCAGGGAGGCTCACTCGGACCAATGTCTTTTGAATTCCGCCTTAATAAGGCCATGTGGCGATGACTTGTGGTGCACTGAGTTAGTGGCACCTGAAGTACTCAGCGTATGTGTACACCCTGCGATGATTTGTGTTCCGAGAGAGCAGCACTGGGAGCAATGTATCTTGCGTACTGCACTGTGTCATCTGCAATCGCTACTCCATCTTTATTGTGAGGCCTTCTGTCCGCAGTATAGATTGAAGGCAGTAGTCTGTACAGACATAAGTCTGTGGTACTGTGCGCTGGGTTCGCAGTGGTCTGTGTCGAGGAGACCTGCGGTCATGCGGCAGCCACATTGCAGGGTTTGGCTCGCTGCTCTGGCAGACTTGCTGGCCTCCACAGTTCACAAGTGAACCACGCCAAGATCCCCGGCTTATTTATTTGTACTCCTACGCTGGAGTGGCGTACGTAGGTATAGCCCACTGTGCTTCCGCTTCCAGGGGAGGACAACACAGCTACATCTCCGAGATCTTCCCCACTGCCTGAGGTAACATGGTTGCACCTATTGTGCACAACACTACAAGCAGCAGCAGTTTATATACAGATGGAGAGGTTTATGATCTGTATAGTGAGGTCTGTCCAGCACATCACCGCTACAGTTGGTATTGTGTGCATTATTATTTTTGATGGATGAGTTGCGTCCTTCACACATACTTGCTTGGCATATCCGGCAACATTCAAATATTGTGTGGCTGTGTGACCATGCCGTTTTTGGAAGGTCCGCTGTCCTGTTCTGTGCTGCCTCGGTGGTAGTAGGGAGGGGGTGGTCCGGGGGGACGTTCTGAGGCTGGTGGCAGTGTGTGTTATGGCCTTCTCGGGTGTTTGAGCTGCACGATCAGTAACTCAATGACATATGTCACGCTTAAGATGTGATTCTGAGCTGCGATCCCTTTCACATTGTAGGCAGTCATCCTGGTTTACACCAGTAAAATGTAGATGTTGGATTCCTTCTGCAAATGGCTTATTACCTGTTTTTGATTGCACCCCCGATTTGGGTGCTCGTTGAAAATATCTGGAACTGGTGCTTTTGTGTTAATTTTTGTACAGGGACGTCTACTCTGTATATTATTACCGTTAGTTGTTCTCATTTGTGACAAATACTTTTTTGAGGACGCTATTGCTGGAAAACTGGAGATATTGGCTGTTTTCACCAGGTTGACAATAAAGGGATAATTTAAAATCACTGAAAATAATTAGAAATTAGCATTTAAAAAACCTTTGAAATTCACTGAAAAAACACAGGTTTCAAGGACCAAATAGTTACAAATTAGCATAAAAAACTTTTGAAATTCACAGAAAAAACCATAGGTTTTAGGGATGTTATATTTACAATTTAGCTTTTGAAAAACCTTTGAAATGCACTGAAAAAACCATAAGTTTCAGGGATGTTATAGTTAGTTGGACATTTCACTCATACAAAACCATAGAAATTCTGCAGTTATAGTTAGTTGAGCTAACTATAACTCGCGCCCATTCAATGCAGTGCTGATGACGCTACATATTACATCATTCATGACATGGTCAATAACATCACTGATGACATCCAGAATGGCATCACTGATGACATCATCCAGTGAATGTGTTTTCTTTAAAATTTAAATATGTATTATATAAATAACAAGCTGTATTGAAGAATGAGTGGATGTATAAGTGTCTGAAAGGAGGATTTAGTTGATGTGACTCACTGTTTAAGTGAGTGATTAAATGTGTCTTACTGAATACATGGGTTAGTGACTAAACATATTTGCTTATTGCACCATCAAATTTCTTAGCGGGGAACATACTTTACAACTCAACTATTACAACACAGTACCATTTCAACAAATCCATTGCAACGCAGGTGCCATTACAACGCATGCTATTACAATGCATGATATTACAACGCTGGTGCTAATACAACGCATTTCATTACAACGTAAGTATTATTATTATTTTTTATGTATTTTTATAGTATTTTAATTAAAATATTTAATGTGTTTTTATTTAAAATTAAATAGTTTATACTAATTTAAATATAATTTACATTTTTGAAAAAATAGTTAATTACTTACAAATTATTTTTGGCGGAATTTATGTATTTTTATATTATTTTAATTAAAATATTTAATGTGTTTTTATTTAAAATTAAATAGTTTATACTAATTTAAATATAATTTACATTTTTGAAAAAATAGTTAATTACTTACAAATTATTTTTGGCGGAATTTGTTATATTATTTAATTTAAATATAGTAATAATTAAAAAAAATATTTAAATATTAATACTCTATTTAAATTAATAGTTCAATTTTTAGTTAAAATATAGAAAAAAATAAATACACAATCATTAATATTCTTGTTCTAAATTATTTAAAATGTTTAAAATAAAAAGTAATAAAATAAAATAATAATACTCAAGTATTATTACTCAAGTAAAATAAAAATATTAATGTATCTGTTACTTTTTAAAATATTATTTTTTTGTATTTGTTATAATATTTCATTTAAATATAGAAATCATTTAAATGAATTATTTTATAATTAATACTCAAGTAACATTTTAAATTTCATTTTTATTTAAAATATTTTTTTTTAAATAAAAGAAAATTTAAAAATACAAATAAAATAAATTATTGTTTTTTTAGTTGTAGTTAATGAATATTAGTATTTTTAGTTTTTTTAATTGAAAATAAAATACAAAATATTATTAATCAAGTATTAATACTCAAGTAAAATATAAATATTAATTTAATATATACTTTTTAAAATTATTAGTAATTTAGTTGTAGTTAATAAATATGAGTATTTCTAATTTATTTTAATTAAAATGATAAAAAAAATATTAATAGTCAAGTATTAATACTGAAGTAAAATATACATTTTAATTGATCAGTTATTTATAAAAATTATTAGTAAAATAAAAAATATATTAAAAAAATATATATATATATATATATATATTATGTATTAATGAAATACAAATTTATAAATTTATAAATTATTTAAAAAACAAAGAAATATTAAAAATAGATGAAATATAAAAAATTATTAAAGTAATTTAAAATGATAATTTAAATATATTTAATAAAGAGTATATCTTATATAAAAATTAATTATAGCATTAAATGAATTATAGAATAATTTTTAAATATATTTTAAAGAAAATTTCCCACGCTTTTCTATTGAGTTCAATGTGAAGTTACGCCCTTCATTTATTTCCATAGCAGCATGTATGCTTGCCGCGGTACAGTTTTACAAGTTCATTTGAAGCTAGATGCAGGATAGACCAGATGCAAATGGAACAAGAACAGAAGTAAAAACATTTTTATATTAATATTGAAAGAACTATATATATTATAAACATAGAAATTAGCTTTATTAATATAATAAAACACGGAATGCATAATTGTTTTTTTATATTTTTATTTATAAAAAATATATTTTGATAAAGAATATATTGTTTTATTTATTATATTTTTTTGAAAAATAAAGATATGTGTTTTACATATTTAAATAAAATGTTTTACATAACTTTAATGTATATTAATACATAACAGTAATAAGTTGTCCTTTTTTTTCTCTTTGTTACACCAGATGACGTAGACGCGTAAACGTGAAAGGTCGCAGCCATTTTGAAGAGCGTCGTTTGACAATGCAGCAGCAAGCAGATCTGCGCTCAGGTAGGAAACATTTTAAACTTTATTTAAAAAAAAAAATGTTTACAAGTATATATATTGTAAGGAGAGAATAAGGGGCGGTTGTATATGTTAGGTTTAACATAAGTGTCAACATTTTAGCATGTGGCCGATCCTGTAGCTTGAGTATGCCGTTGTCGGGTCGCCTGTTTAGAGTATTAAATGTGTATTAATTATAATTTATTGAAAAATATGTTTATTGTATTGTTTTTAAAAGTATATATATTGTTTATTTTAAAAATAACATGTGTAAAATAAAAAAAGTCAAGACGAAGATCGAATACGCTGATTTTGGATCTTTATGGAGTAATTATGGAGTAATTTTTCATGGACATGGATTTAGGAATATGGATTGGGAACAGGAATTGAAAGAAGATTTTCTGTATTAGTGTTTTAGCCGAATCGGAATCGGGTTTTTGAAACAGTGGATGGATCGAGGATTTCTTTTTCGGAACGTTGGAGATTGATTTTTTTGGGATTTGGATATTGATTTTGGAAAAAAAAGAGCCAAAAAAGATTTTGGATGTGGATTTCATCATGGAAAAGTGGTATTCGATCTTGGAATGACTGGTTTTTACACATATGGAATGCAGTTTTCATCTATGGAGAATGGATTTTTTATTTTGGATACTATGGGGCTCATTAGGATGACGGGCAGACTTTGTCCACCCGCCATCCTGTCGGAATTCGGGACCGCCCGCCATAAGGCCTTATGGCGGGGGTCCCTTGGGGGGTATTAGGATGTGCCCGCCACAGTGGCGGGCACATCCTGCATTTTTAGCATTGTGGCGGGCCGTGCTTCTCACTGTCCACCACAATGCTAAAAATGCATTGATGCATTTGCATAAACAAAGCGGCAGGCACCGTGCCGCTTTGTTTAAGCAAATAAAGGGGGGGTACCACAGGTACCCTCCGTTTGCACCCCCCACCTCTCCTCCCCCAGAGTGAAGACCGCATGCCTTTCCGTGGCGGCATCGCCACAGCGGAAAGGCACCTACAGACGCCCATCATAATATGGCTGGCGGTGTCTGATAGACACTGCCACCATATTATTCATTTTCCGCCCCAGCCGCAAGGCAACCAGGGCGAAAAAGCAACGGACGGTCTTTCCGTCCGCTGAGGTCCCCCCCGCCATACTAAAATGGCAGGGGGGAAAACAAGTGTGCCTGGCGGGGGCAATCCGCCCAACATCATAATGGTCCCCTTTTTTGGGAATTGATTTTTTGAAAGAAGATTGGCCATTATTTTTGTTTCCTTCGAGTGGATTACACTGAAGAATGGATTTATTTTGGAATTGAAAAAGAAAAAAATGAAGAAAGAAGACATCAAAAGGTAAGGTGACCCGACATATAAATATAAAAAAATGTTTCAATAAAAATGCAAATTGAATAGAATTTTTTTTTATTTAGGGCAAAGCAGGAAAGTAATGTTGTATTTTTACTCAAAAATGTAGTATGTTAGCAACATTATCAAGGTAGTCTAAAGCCGCACACAACAAAAATGTTTGTAAAATAGCCAATAGTCTCTCAGACATTTCTTTTGAATTTTTTAAGATGCGTGGGTTTAGACCACCTGTTAATGTTTGAGCGATTGTCAGTTCTTGGAAACTTTGCTCCTTCCTCAAAGTTTCCAAAAAATGATAAAAGTTGGGTTGATGTTTGCCAATTATTTGGTTGAAGGAGTTATGCCATCCCTCTATGGCATTGTTTGTTTTTGCTTCTCCTTCTAAACAGCTCATGTAGCAGTTCCACCACTCCACATGGAAACGTGGTTTCCTCCTGCGACCCGAAATGCTTAGATGCCCAATCCATGCGTCCTCAAAATAATTTACTAAGGGTGCCAATTTTTTTTTGTTTTCCGTAAAGCATTTTAACCCCTACACTACCCATCACTTACCCTACTGCTACACCTCCTTTGATTTAGAAAAGTAATTTTAACCCCTATACTATCCAACACTTACCCTACTTCAACACCTTCCTTGAGTTAGAATAGTAATTTATACCCCTATACTATCCAACACTTACCCTACTGCAACACCTTCCTGGAGTTAGAATAGTAATTTTAAACCCTAAACTAGCCAACACTTACCCTACCGCTACACCACCCTGTAGTTAGAATAGTAATTTTAACCCCTACACTATCCATCACTTACACTACTGCTACACCTCCTTAGAGTTAGAATACTAATTTTAATCCCTACACCATCCAACAATTACCCTACTGCTACACCTCCCTGGAGTTAGAATAGTAAATTTAACCCTCACTCTATCCTACACTTACCCTACTGCTACACCTCCCTGGAGTTAGAATAGTAAATGTAACACCTACACTATCCAACACTTACCCTACTTCTACACCTTTCAGGCGTTAGAATAGTCATTTGTATCCCTACACTATCCAAAGCTTACCCTATTGCTACACCTTCCTGGAGTTAGAATAGTAATTTTAACCCCTACACTATCCAACACTTACCCTACTGCTACACCTCCCTGGAGTTAGAATAGTAATTTTAACCCCTACACTATCCAACACTTACAATGCTGCTACACCTTTCAGGAGTTAGAATAGTAATTTGTATCCCTACACTATCCAACACTTACCCTACTGCTACACCTACCAAGAGTTAGAATAGTAATTTGTATCCCTACACTATCCAACACTTACCCTACTGCTACACCTTTCAGGAGTTAGAATAGTAATTTTAACCCCTACACTATCCAACACTTACCCTACTGCTACACCTCCCTGGAGTTAGAATAGTAAATATAACCCCTACACTATTCAACACTTACCCTGCTGCTACACCATCCAGGATTTAGAATAGTAATTTGTATCCCTACACTATCCAACACTTACCATACTGCTACACCTTCTTGGAGTTAGAATAGTAATTTTAACCCCTACACTATCCAACACTTACCCTACTGCTACACCTCCCTGGATTAAGAATAGTAATTTTAACCCCTACACTATCCAACACTTACCCTACTGCTACACCTTTCAGGAGTTAGAATCGTAATTTTTGTCCCTACCCTATCCAACACTTACCCTACTGCTACACCTTCCTGGAGTTAGAATAGTAATTTTAACCCCTACACCATCCAACAATTACCCTACTGCTACACCTCCCGGGAGTTAGAATAGTAAATTTAACCCTTACACTATCCAACACTTACCCTACTGCTACACCGCCCTGGAGTTAGAATAGTAAATTTAACCCCTACACTATCCAACACTTACCCTACTGATTCACCTCCCTGGAGTTAGAATAGTAAATTTAACCCCTACACTATCCAACACTTACCCTACTGCTACACCTTTCAGGAGTTAGAATTGTAATTTTAACCCCTACACTATCCAACACTTACCCTACTGCTATACCTACCTGGAGTTAGAATAGTAATTTTAACCCCTACACTATCCAACACTTACCCTACTGCTACACCTTTCAGGAGTTAGAATTGTAATTTTAACCCCTACACTATCCAACACTTGCCCTACTGCTATACCTCCCTGGAGTTAGAATAGTAATTTTAACACGTACACTATCCAACACTTACCCTACTGCTACACCTTTCAGGAGTTAGAATAGTCATTTTTATCCCTACACTATCCAACACTTACCCTACTGCTACACTGCCCTGGAGTTAGAATAGCAAATTTAACCCCTACACTATCCAACACTTACCCTACTGATTCACCTCCCTGGAGTTAGAATAGTAAATTTAACCCCTATACTATCCAACACTTACCCTACTGCTACACCTTTCAGGAGTTAGAATAGTAAATTTAACCCCTACACTATCCAACACTTACCCTACTGATTCACCTCCCTGGAGTTAGAATAGTAAATTTAACCCCTACACTATCCAACACTTACCCTACTGCTACACCTTTCAGGAGTTAGAATTGTAATTTTAACCCCTACACTATCCAACACTTACCCTACTGCTATACCTCCCTGGAGTTAGAATAGTATTTTTAACACCTACACTATCCAACACTTACCCTACTGCTACACCTTTCAGGAGTTAGAATAGTCATTTTTATCCCTACACTATCCAACACTTACCCTACTGCTACACCGCCCTGGAGTTAGAATAGTAAATGTAACCCCTACACTATCCAACACTTACCCTACTGATTCACCTCCCTGGAGTTAGAATAGTAAATTTAACCCCTACACTATCCAACACTTACCCTATTGCTACACCTTTCAGGAGTTAGAATAGTAAATTTAACCCCTACACTATCCAACACTTACCCTACTGATTCACCTCCCTGGAGTTAGAATAGTAAATTTAGCCCCTACACTATCCAACACTTACCCTACTGCTACACCTTTCAGGAGTTAGAATTGTAATTTTAACCCCTACACTATCCAACACTTACCCTACTGCTATACCTCCCTGGAGTTAGAATAGTAATTTTAACACCTACACTATCCAACACTTACCCTACTGCTACACCTTTCAGGAGTTAGAATAGTCATTTTTATCCCTACACTATCCAACACTTACCCTATTGCTACACCATTCTGGAGTTAGAATAGTAATTTTAACCCCTACACTATCCAACACTTACCTTACTGCTACACCTTCCTGGAGTTAGAATAGTAATTTTAACCCCTACACTATCCAACACTTACAATACTGCTACACCTTTCAGGAGTTAGAATAGTAATTTGTATCCCTACACTATCCAACACTTACCCTACTGCTACACCTACCAAGAGTTAGAATAGTAATTTGAATCCCTACACTATCCAACACTTACCCTGCTGCTACACCTCCCTGGAGTTAGAATAGTAAATATAACCCCTACACTATTCAACACTTACCCTACTGCTACACCATCCAGGATTTAGAATATTAATTTGTATCCCAACACTATCCAACACGTATCCTACTGCTACTCCTTCTTGGAGTTAGAATAGTAATTTTACCCCTACACTATCCAACACTTACCCTACTGCTACACCTCACTGGAGTAAGAATAGTAATTTTAACCCCTACACTATCCAACACTTACCCTACTGCTACACCTTTCAGGAGTTAGAATCATAATTTTTATCCCTACCCTATTCAACACTTACCCTACTGCTACACCTTCCTGGAGTTAGAATAGTAATTTTAACCCCTACACTGTCCAACACTTACCCTACTGCTACACCTCCCTGGAGTTAGAATAGTAATTGTAACCCCTACACTATACAACACTTACACTACTGCTACACCTCCCTGGAGTTAGAATAGTAAATGTAATCCCTACACTATCCAACACTTACCCTACTGCTACACCTTCCAAGAGTCAGAATAGTAATTTTAACCCCTACACTATCCAACACTTACCCTACTGCTACACCTCACTGGAGTAAGAATAGTAATTTTAACCCCTACACTATCCAACACTTACCCTACTGCTACACCTTTCAGGAGTTAGAATCGTAATTTTGATCCCTACCCTATCCAACACTTACCCTACTGCTACACCTTCCTGGAGTTAAAATAGTAATTTTAACCCCTACACTGTCCAACACTTACCCTACTGCTACACCTCCCTGGAGTTAGAATAGTAATTGTAACCCCTACACTATACAACACTTACACTACTGCTACACCTCCCTGGAGTTAGAATAGTAAATGTATTCCCTACACTATCCAACACTTACCCTACTGCTACACCTTCCAAGAGTTAGAATAGTAATTTGTATCCCTACACTCTCCAACACTTACCCTACTGCTGCACCTCTCTGGAGTTAGAATAATACTTTTAACCACTACACTATCCAATACTTACCCTACTGCTACATCTCCCTGGAATTAGAATAGTAATTTAAACTCCTACACTTTCCAACACTTTCCCTACTTCTACACCACCCTGGAGTTAGAATAGTATTTTTTACCCGTACACTATCCAACAGTTACACTACTACAACACCTCCCAGGAGTTAGAATAGACATTTTAACTCCTACTCTATCCATCACTTACCCTACTGCTACACTTCCCTGGAGTTAGAATAATAATGTTATCCCATACACTATCCAACACTTATCCTACTGCTACATTTTCCTGGAGTTACAATAGTAGTTTTATCCCCTACACTATCCAACACCAACCCTACTGCTACACCTTCCAAGAGTTAGAATAGTAATTTGTATCCCTACACTCTCCAACACTTACCCTACTGCTGCACCTCTCTGGAGTTAGAATAGTACTTTTAACCACTACACTATCCAATACTTACCCTACTGCTACATCTCCCTGGAATTAGAATAGTAATTTAAACTCCTGCACTTTCCAACACTTTCCCTACTTCTACACCACCCTGGAGTTAGAATAGTATTTTTTACCCATACACTATCCAACAGTTACACTACTCCAACACCTCCCAGGGGTTAGAATAGACATTTTAACTCCTACTCTATCCATCACTTACCCTACTGCTACACCTCCCTGGAGTTAGAATAGTAATTGTAACCCCTACACTATACAACACTTACACTACTGCTACACCTCCCTGGAGTTAGAATAGTAAATGTAATCCCTACACTATCCAACACTTACCCTACTGCTACACCTTCCAAGAGTCAGAATAGTAATTTTAACCCCTACACTATCCAACACTTACCCTACTGCTACACCTCACTGGAGTAAGAATAGTAATTTTAACCCCTACACTATCCAACACTTATCCTACTGCTACACCTTTCAGGAGTTAGAATCGTAATTTTTATCCCTACCCTATCCAACACTTACCCTACTGCTACACCTTCCTGGAGTTAAAATAGTAATTTTAACCCCTACACTGTCCAACACTTACCCTACTGCTACACCTCCCTGGAGTTAGAATAGTAATTGTAACCCCTACACTATACAACACTTACACTACTGCTACACCTCCCTGGAGTTAGAATAGTAAATGTATTCCCTACACTATCCAACACTTACCCTACTGCTACACCTTCCAAGAGTTAGAATAGTAATTTGTATCCCTACACTCTCCAACACTTACCCTACTGCTGCACCTCTCTGGAGTTAGAATAATACTTTTAACCACTACACTATCCAATACTTACCCTACTGCTACATCTCCCTGGAATTAGAATAGTAATTTAAACTCCTACACTTTCCAACACTTTCCCTACTTCTACACCACCCTGGAGTTAGAATAGTATTTTTTACCCGTACACTATCCAACAGTTACACTACTACAACACCTCCCAGGAGTTAGAATAGACATTTTAACTCCTACTCTATCCATCACTTACCCTACTGCTACACTTCCCTGGAGTTAGAATAATAATGTTATCCCATACACTATCCAACACTTATCCTACTGCTACATTTTCCTGGAGTTACAATAGTAGTTTTATCCCCTACACTATCCAACACCAACCCTACTGCTACACCTTCCAAGAGTTAGAATAGTAATTTGTATCCCTACACTCTCCAACACTTACCCTACTACAACACCTTTCTGGAGTTTTAATAGTAATGTTAACCCCTACACTATCCATCACTTTCCCTAATGCTACACCTTCTTCGAGTTAGAATATTAATTTTAACCCCTACACTATCCATCACTTACCCTACTGCTACACCTCCCTGGAGTTAGAATAGTAATTTTATCCTCTACACTATCCTACACTTTACCTACTGCTGCACCTCTCTGGAGTTAGAATAGTACTTTTAACCACTACACTATCCAATACTTACCCTACTGCTACATCTCCCTGGAATTAGAATAGTAATTTAAACTCCTACACTTTCCAACACTTTCCCTACTTCTACACCACCCTGGAGTTAGAATAGTAATTTGTACCCCTACACTATCCAACAGTTACACTACTACAACACCTCCCCGGAGTTAGAATAGACATTTTAACTCCTACTCTATCCATCACTTACCCTACTGCTACACTTCCCTGGAGTTAGAATATTAATGTTATCCCATACACTATCCAACACTTACCCTACTGCTACATTTCCCTGGAGTTAAAATAGTAATTTTATCCCCTACACTATCCAACACTAACCCTACTGCTACACCTCCCTGGAGTTAGAATAGTCATTTTTACCCCTACACCATCCAACAGTTACACTACTGCAACACCACCCTGGAGTTAGAATAGTCATTTTAACTCCTACACTATCCAACAGTTACACTACTGCAACACCACCCTGGAGTTAGAATAGTAATTTTAACCCCTACACTAACCATCACTTACCTTACTGTTACACCTCCCTTGAGTTAGAATACTAATTTAAATAAGTACACTATCCGTTATGTAGTTTTCTGCTAAACTTCAGAGCTTTTTTTAAGCACATTCAAAATAACACTCATTCTTTTTTTAATAGCATTATTTAGTTTTTTCATCAAATGTCCTTTATTTTTGATTTGTTGACACTTTACAAAAAAATGGGTTTCTTGTTGTTCTTGTATGCAGTTGTTTTCACTTTCAAATGTTGGTCTGTATAGAATGTAAAGAAAAACATATTATTAATGTAATGCTGTTTTTTAATATTGTTTTGTTAATGACGATTAAAAAATGCCTTTTTTTACTTCATTGTTCTGCTTATTGTACAACTTACGTTCTGTTAAAATATTGTGCAGTTGCATGTTAAACATTTTAAAAAGCATTTATCATTGTTGAAAATATTTGCATTGTTTTTCTTTGATGTTCCTTTTTCTGGAGATGTCTAAAGATTGTTTTTTAAAAGGTAGTTCTAGTTTATTACCTTTGGTAGTTTAGTTTTGGCTGGTTGATGAATTTTCTTGATTTTCTTCGAGCTTTAAAAAAAATGTTGGGTTTTCAAAATCTGTTAAAAAAAGTTAAAGCAATTTTTAGTATAGTGTGCTTTTTAAAGGTGAGGTAATTGTGAATTAAAATGAGTTTAATCAATAACTGGTTACTGTTGCTTTTAGAAATGTATTTACCTTATTTCAAATAGTCCTTTGGTTGTTCGTTTGTTGATTAATAATAGGGTTGAGTTATGAAGGACGTATTTCTCTGTTTTCGAGGTTGGTAAAACTGTTGTTTTATCTGTTGAGGGTAAAAAATAAAATGTATATGTTAATTTTTTTTTTTAAACCCTATTTTTTCTGGAAAAATTGTTTTCGTTAGTGAATACATTTGGTAATATGTTTGAACAATTTTTTTAAATGTGAAAAACAATTCAAAATATTTCATTTTATGTTTAGCATGGGTATCCACATTTTACGCAAAGAAAAATAGTTATTTCTAAAAGAAATATACCTCTGAAAAAAAAGTTATAATGAATAATACTTTACATTTGTTACCTTGGTTTATGAAGCTGTTATCAGTTGTCTGTGTTTTCCATTCAATCTTTATTTGATGTAATGTTTGGTTGAGTAAAAATTATTCAGTAAGCTGAAAAAATTTGAATGTAATAATGTTTAGCTTACTAAATATTTTTCTTGGTTTACTCTTAACATGATTTTATTACTGACCGATATACAATTCACATTTATTTTTTACAACAGAAAATTTTTAACATTGGGAACATGTCATAGTTTAAAAAATCATTTTTAAAACTTTTATTTATAAAAATCGTACTTACATATTTGGTCAGTGTTTTCAAATGTCGAGAAGAATTTTGAAAGAGAGGGCAAAGTATGCAGAAATCTGGAATATAATAATGTTTTAAATTTAATAATAAGTTACAAATTTATTTTTAAAAAGCTATGTCTTCATGTGTTTAAATTCATACTTACTTGTTTCTACGAAAGGAGTTGTATCTTTTTGGCTAGAGTTGTTCCTTGAGGAAAAACCTTAGAGGGTCAGCATTTACCGTCTGCTCTCTCTGGTAGTTCAATAACTACTGAATTCAAAATGATGTCTTACTCGTATTTATAGGTTTTTGTGAGTGTCACCTCAAATTTTGTGAAAAGCATTGTTAAAATGTGTATTTTTTTCTTATTTGTTTGATGTGAAAACGTATAATTTAAATTTACTATTTAAAAGTGAGTGTTTTATGCTTTAAATTGCGTTTCGTCCTCCATTTTGTTTTCAGTGGCTAGGTGCTTGGTTCATGAAAAGAGTTGTAGGACTCAATTTTGGCTTTGTTTCTAAATGGCGGCTATGTGTTTGTTTTACTGTTTTTTTAAGAATACTTTCGTTTATGCGTTTGACTTATATTGTTTTATTATTAATATGTTTATAAAGTCGTTTCATGTACATTTTTAAAAATTTTTATATTATTTGTTTTATTCGTTTAATACTCGAGTATTTATTTCAAAACACTAGTATTTATTTTAATACTCAAGTATTTTTTTTTAATAATATGCTTTTTTTTTTATAATTAACGTACAGTTTTTTTTAGTACATTTTAATACACTTTCCCACCCAACACCCCTATTTTCCCTGCCTCCTGTCCCAGGAGTTATTTTACAAATAAAAAAAAATTATTATTATTTTTATACGCGTTGTAATGGTATGCGTTATATTTGTTTTCGTTGAAATGGTACTTTTCTATCAAACGCTAGAGACGCCAACCTCTGACCACCATTCTCGCAAAAGTTGAGCAAGAAGCAAGCAGAACGTCTTCCCCTTAGCTCCACTTGAAGAGTCCCGCATCGAGCCAGGGCCAGGGACAGGGGGGAAAAGACCGGGTGTGCAGCAAACTGTTCTAGCGGGAGGACCTCGGCAGCAGCAGCATCTTTACAACTCTCACTGCCGTGACTTTGGCGCCATGATTATTGGTCGAGCTCAAGCGTGAGAGCGAGGAGTACGGAGCACGGAGGTGAGCAGGGGGACTGCGGGGGCAGCGGCAGCAGTTGCTGTCTGTCTGCTGTCGGCGGTCTCTTGGGGTGATTCCTCCTGGGGGGTTCTCTCTGCTCTGCCCTGCTCTCTACAAACCCCCGCAACTCAGACTCAGACTCGGGACTCCGGCTGCTCCGGTAATTCCATCTTGTTCTGCTCTGCCCACCTGCCCGCTTGCTTGGTACAGAGGAGGAGGTGTTGCGGTGGGGGGGAAAGAGCATCTGTGTACTGGGGGCCTTCTTACTTGTCACCCCTGCGCATCACCATCGACCGTCGACCAGCGACCATCAGCAAGGTACAAGGTGTTTTCGGGGGAAGGCGAGTTTACATGCGTGAGCGCGGCTGCCGGTAGAGGCAGCTGCTAAGTAAGAGCCCGGGGGGGGGGCGGTCTGACAGGCAGTCCGACTAGGTCTGACTGACCTTGGGCCTCTTCTGCGTGCTCCGCTCCACTTCATATCCAACCAGCTCATATTCAGCCAGCATACCTAGCCAGCTATTGGTAAAGCCAATCACAACCAGCCCTCACCCTCTCCACTACATTTATATACCATCTATACATCAGTGGCTACACCAGTGGCTATCATACCAGCAACCTTATCTGGTAGGGAGTCTCAGGTGTGGGAGCTCTCTCACGGGTCCTATAGCCTTTGTTGCATGGTGCTAGCGCGCTCAACCTAGAGCTCAACCTAATGGTTGCTAGCCCACGCTTCCAGGAGAGGAGAGAGAGGAGACAGCTCCTCTACAGAAAGAGCGGGCGGGACAGCCCCTTCAACCCTCAGACACAAGATAAGAGAGCCTACTATCATCGCTACTAACGACATGAGGTCAGGAAAGGTCACTGGACCCCTGGAAGCTAAACCAAAGCCCATAGCAAAAATGGACGCAAAACTAGGAAACGGGAAAGGGCAAAAGAAAACTAAAAGGAAAACAAACGCAAAATCGACCACCGGCACGGAGCCGAATCTCTCTACATCAGAGCAGGATCTGGGGCAGAGTTATAATACAACAGAGCAGGGATCTCTAATGGCCCTGATACCATAGACTGTAGTAAGCGCTCAACAAACTGTTAAAAAACTCTATCAGCCTAAAATATACTCAAAGTTTGAATTCCTAAAGGACGCCGGCGCGGCTAAATTTTCGAGCAACGGTCACCTGCCCGGACTGCAAACACCACTGCTTCCCGCTGCCTTGGGACTAGCTTGCTCTTTGCCACCTCTGCATACATCCGCAAGTCCGTCGCGTCTGGGGGGCCTTACGTCGGATTTTGCGCAGAGCTGTATCTCGGGGAATGGGAGCACGAGCATTCCTTTGGAGGCCTTAAGTGCAAAAGGGAAACCTTTTAACACTGTTGCTTTTAACCAGAACCCTCTACCTGCACCTCCACTGGAAGACCTTAAAACCAACGTGAATGAGGAACTCATCTTAGCGCAAAAAACAGCTGATATACCAGATAGCTGCCCAATTGAAAGGGTTTCTGGGGCAGGCCTAGAGACATCAACGCCGGCTTTAATAAAAGAAATAGCACCCAGTCCATCGCCGGACTCGCAACCTATGAGCCACATCTATAGCACACCCAGCAAGTCTCATCTAACGGATGAATGCACTCCACCATCTATAGACCAGGAAACCCTTGACTTACCAAGAAGGCAGGGAGGCAGCAAGTCCCCACGATTCAAGTAGCAGCAAAACCAAAGCAAGGGCATTAATGTCCTATCTTAACACACAAGAATGGGAAGACATGTTAGCCACTTACATACCTGATCAAAAAGAGACCTATGTCCCCGAATTACCTTCGGTAGCTAAAAACATAGACACGCCCACCAACGACTCTAAAGAGAATGAGCGGAGAAAGGAACAAAACATCGGAACGTGGAACTCACTGCTAAACACAATCCAATTAGCAGTAGATACCCTGTAATACCAATCAGAGAAAATGGAGCTTCAACTTAATCTTCTCAATACATTGGCAGTCTTCACAGCTGGCATTGACGACAAGTTAGGCAACCTAAACAACCTGATACTGAGGACACAATCAAACACCTATCTGAGCTGCAACTGCAGCCAGGCTCTTGCCAAAGTAGCCACATTGCCTTCAATGCTAACAGAACTAATAGGAGAAATAAAGACTCTACACAGAGGATACGCAACTCAAGACATGGGCTCTACCAACTCTGAAGAAGCAGACATCAGGAGCGAAGTATCCGGAAATATAGCAGAGCCAACTGGCCATCTTGTATCCACAAATGAAGAGACAAGCCACACGGGACAGGAGTATTCGCAAAAACTTAACACCAAACAACGGCGTCAACAAAAAAGAAAAGGGCGTAAGCAAAAATCTGCAACATCTACGTTTAAATACTTCCCCATCTTCTACGACATAAAGGAGAATTTCTTGGATGACACTAACAATGCTAATCCAACAGACAGTGAAAACCACTGGCCCTTAGGATCAAACCTGCAGCAGCACAAAATAAACAGCAGCCAGCAGAACCAAGAAGCGCAAGGGCCCCAAGGATCACCGGCAACAGACTGAACGGAACAAACAGACGGAGACAGAGAGGCGGCAGCAAAGCTCATACATCTTACACTGCCAAACGGTGCCAAGAACAAGATTGTAAGGGCCTCTGAGGATCAAGCGGGTGACTCAATGCTGCAAAACAAGGAGCCCCCTCTCCTAATGGAAAGGGTAACGTCAGAACCAACTACCAACCAAGATATATCATCAATAGATGCAGGTGACTATCCACCCAGGTCAAACTCTGAGGCAGGGAACAGGACTAGAAAACCTGACTTAATACCAAGCCAAACTCATGAAGCCCATGCTTCTGACATATTGGACTTCACTATCTATCCTGTCTCTAGTCAATCGGAGCACCCCCAAGCTAAACGGCCATTTGAATCACGATCAACATCAAAGCAAACACCCTCTCTTACAGCATCATCACTTATCGCCAATAAGCCAGGTGAAGGCTCTATCCCGGCATCTCATAAAACCCTCACAGGTCATGGCTCACCAGCTCAAGTACATCACCTATCCAAAAAATATAATGAGGCAGGAAGTACTAAACAATCAACAGAGATGCTGGTTTTTCTTCCGGAATACAAGTCACAAGGGCAGCATGACACGCTGAATCGTGGCAATATTTTCAAACTAATGGAACATATTCCCAGCCTGGAGGGGCTAAGCATTAAGGACTTAATCTTGGTTTAATTTTTGCCTGCCACCAACCCAAACAGCCCGGAGGGGACCAAGACCACCTGGTCTTCTAATAATGTTGCAGATACTATTGCAGCAGAAGCTGAGCAATTCATGATCTGGGGCATTAAGCTTGTCCCCATATCAAAACCGGCTTACCCCTCTCCCCTACAGAGGAGGACAATCTCAAAATCAGAGGCCAGACAGGCAAACACCTTCAGCGTTCTCAAAGGTGCCTTGGGAAGTTCGCTCAAAAAGAGAGTGAATATACCCTGGCAACGTCCGGAAGACAGGCTGAGGGCAGTAGCTGGTTTTGAATCAGCACCCACAATAAGTAGGAGAAGCCCAGCGCCAAAGGACCATCAGACCCTCACGCTTACCACTAGCAAGCCCCTGAAAGAAAGCCTGCCAAATAAAATCATACGCAGTCCCCGGGGATGGACAGAAGCGAGTACAAGGGAGCCGCCACATCGAAATCGAGCATCAACAAGAGAAACTCTCTCTCGAACGATTTTCATACGCCCTGAAGAGGACTAATGCCATCAACAAATAAGAGACGATACAAAGGGTAGGGAGCCAACCATAGGCATTTGCTCTTGGAATATAAATGGCCTAACTTCAAAAATGGACGACCTAGACTTTCAGCAGTACATCTCTCAATTTGACATAGTAATGCTGCAGGAAACCTGGCTCACTTCCACACAACATATCACGGGTTTTACCTGCTACTTAACTGCAGCAGTCAGAACCAACAGATTTGGCCACCAGTCAGGAGGCTTAGCTACATACATATCCAATACAACAATATCCTCGGCAGATCTCATGAACTCCTCCACATCCTCAACCTTAACAGTAAAAATAAAACTAAAACTCTGCAACAAAGAAGAAGAGATATGCCTTGTCAACGCATATGTCCATCCTAAACACAGAGGCAACGACTCCAAAATAATTACCAAACAACTTGAGGAGTATATGTCTCAGATGGAAAAGCCACTCTTCCTCCTATCAGGGGATTTCAACCAAAACCTGCTTGGTTCATCACCAGAAGAAGAGGTCCTGGCTCTAAACATAATTTATACGATACCATCGCAAAGCTCCCCGCAACACAGGAGAAAGCATCCATATAATGCCCTACTTAATGACTTAGAACACCTAAATCTTCGGGCATTAAACTGATGATTCCCGACAGATCAACCTCCAGTAGAAACATTCCACTCTCAAACAGCTAGCTTCATCTTGGACTATACATTCGTCAGTCTGGCACTTTTCCCCCACATCCTGGAATTAAGAATGGGGGATAAAGGCGAAAGCGACCACCGCCCCCAAGAATGCTATCTGACAACACAATCGCCCATTGCAATCAGGCCAGACAAAACGTTAGGGGCGATCTATTCCATCAATCAAAAGAGGATCAAATGCACGCCAACCAACCTAACAACTTTGGCTGATATTGCCCTCCAACGATATAACACACAATGAACAAATGCAGCTGGGCATATCCTAAACTGGGAGCAATACACAGGATCTTTGCTAAAAGATCTGGCAACTAAGATCCCCAAAAAAATGAACTTGCATAAAGAAATGAGTGAAACCAATTTAAAAAAAGGACCAAAAGCAGAATTTAGGCAGCTCAAAAGATTAGTAAATTCGAAAGCTACGACAGCTAAGATCAGCCCCCGATAACGTACAGCTTCAGACAGTGCTGAAGAAACAAAAAACTGAGCTGAAATGCATAAAATGGAACATAAAAAAAGATGCTGAAAATGAGGCAAAATTATTACATGACATGAAAAGCAGTAATAGCTCACGCTTCTGGCAATCAGTAAATAGGATTCTACGACCACAGCACAAAGATCTAGGCTCGCATATTGTGGAAGAGTTATGGATTAATTACCTCTTTACCCACTTCAATGACTTATCATAATATGCACAAGCGCAAATAATGAACATCACAGAGCCCAACTCCATAATGCTTACGCAGAAGACCCTGACCAAGAGAGAGCAAGGCCTACCCAAAATCATACCGGATATAACAGCCGGTCAGCAAACAGCATTAATAAAAAAGCAGATTCGTAAGGGCAGGCAGGAAGGTGCTCCGGGACTGAATGGCATTCCGCCAGCCCTATTCAAGGAAAAGATCACAGAATGGGCTATCAACATGCAACCGCTATTTTCGGAAGTCAGACTCTTAAATAAAATCCCAGAATCCTGGAGAGGGTCAACGATTGTCCCTATATTTAAAAAAGGTGACAAAATGGACCCTAACAACTACCGACTAGTAGCACTCCTCGACAATGATGCAAAATACTTTGCGGGAACCCTTTTAGAGGAGATCGTGCTTTGGGCGGATTCAAATCAGATCATACCACTGAACCAGACTGGATTCCGAAAAAATACTGGAACAGCTACCAATATTCTGGCCATCTCTTTAATGATCGATGCAGCAAAAATAAAAAAACTGCTGCTGCACATGTGCTACATCGATTTTAGAGTAGCGTTTGATAACATTGAGAGAGGCAGACTTTGGGGGAAACTGGCTCAATGGGGATTACCGCAGCCGATTCTAAGCATGCTGAAGCTTCTACACTCTGATACCTGGGTGCAGGTGAAGCTAGGAGGCGGCACACATCTGTCATCTAAAGTCCGCACCACCAAAGGCCTCAAGCAAGGGTGCGTGCTTGCCCCGATATTGTTCAATCTGTTTATGGCGGATCTATCAGGTTTACTCAACACATGCAACTCGCATTCCCCGAGGTTGGGAGGGAAAATCTTGAGCAACCTGTTGTATGCGGATGACGTTGTGTTACTCAGCCACACTTACATCGGCCTCCAGCATCTTCTGACCCAAATGAACACTTACGCTATGGAAAATAAACTTAAAATAAATTTGAGCAAGACACGCACCATGTCAATCAACACCAAGAAGAAGATTCAGAAATCATGGGCCCTAAGCGGCCAAAAAATAGAGTCTGTACTCGTTTACAAATACCTGGGAGTCCTCTTTGATAGAGATGGCACTTTTGCACAGCAAAAGCAGGAAGCGAATAGGAGAGGGGCGTGCATTGCCGTCACACTAAAAAACATAGCCAATGAAATGATGGGGCCAATTCCAACCCCCTATCTGAGAGCTATTCAGGCTAAGCTACTCCCTTCTATCTGCTATGGCAGCGAGGCGCTTCATGGGAGAGACTCCAAGAACCTGGACATAATCCAGACAAAAGCTTATAGAATAATGTTATGTTAGCAGTTTTGTAAAGCGCAACAGCTGCCCTGGCAACGGGGCGTCCCGGCGCTAGAACCATCATAACCAGCTGGGAGAAAAGAGAAGGGAGAGAACCTACATGGGGGGGGAAGAGAAGAGTTTTGATAGCTTTGCAGAAAGCCAGTAGGTTGTCAATGCAGCGGATGTGGAGGGGGAGGGAGTTCCATAGTTTGGCCCCTAGCAATCTGAAGGAGCGTCCTCCTATGCGACAGTACTTCGTGTGGGGGACCAGTACTAGGTGTTGTCCTTTGGAGCGGAGGTTGCGTTGGGGATTATAGGGCGTTAGCAACGGGCGAAGGAACTCTGGTCCCTCAGCACTCAGAATTTTATAGGCAAAGATGAGGGCCTTGAATTGGATACGGGCTTCTACCGGTAGCCAGTGTAGTCGTTGGATGGTGGCTCTCGCGGAGCACCTTCTCGGCAGACCTACTATAGCCCTGGCGGCGGAATTCTGAATTCGTTGGAATCTCTTGATCTCCGCTTTGTTAGCTCCTAGTAGCAGGACACTCGCGTAGTTCAGCCTGGACAAGATGGTCGATTGTACGATGAGTTGTCTCGTTTTGGAGTCGAAGAAGCCTAAGATGGGATGAAGGCTTCTCAGTAGTCCAATGCAGGTCGCGGCAACTTTTTTAGTGTGAGCCTGGAAGCTGAGTGTCGAGTCCAGCCAGACTCCCAGGTTTTTTGCCAGATTCTTAGGCGGGGGGGCTGGGCCCAATGAGTGGGGCCACCAAAGGTTGCTCCAGCTGTTGGAATTTTTGCCCATGAGCAACACCTCAGTTTTACCTCCATTAAGTTGAAGGCAATTGGCTGTCATCCAGTTGGCGACGGCGGTCAGTCCATCCCTGAATCTAGTGGCATCGGGAGAGGGAGCCTCATTAAGGCTGATGACCAGCTGAGTGTCGTCGGCGTACGATACCATTATGAGGTCCCATTTTTTAGCAACTTCCGCCAGACGTTGCATGTAAAGATTAAAAAGGGATGGGCTGAGGGCAGAGCCCTGCGGGACTCCTTGGCCTATATCTTGGGGTTGGGAAATGAAGGGGGGGCCGATACCTGGAAGGATCTGTTCGTGAGAAACGAACGGAACCATTCTAGTGCTGAGTCTATGATCCCTGCGTTTTCCAGTCGTTTGAGTAGAATGGCATGGGAGACCGTATCAAAGGCCGCGCTGAGATCTAGCAGTATCAGCGCGGCACTTTTGCCAGTGTCCATGATTTTCCGTAGGTGTTCTGTGGAGGTGAGGAGAGCGGACTCCGTGCTGTGACCCGGTCTGAACCCATGTTGGGAAGGATCCAGGATGTTATTCTTCGCCATATGGTCATTCAGCACTTTGTTCGCGTGGGCCTCCGCTAATTTCGCCACCCAAGGTAACAGTGAGACCGGCCGGTAGTTCTCCGGCTTGGAGGGGTCTAGAGTGGGCTTCTTTATAATGGGTGTAACCCAGGCCTGCTTCCAGCAGATGGGTACCGTTGCCGTTGCGAAGGAGAGATTGAGGAGTGAGGTTAGAGGTGGAAGAAAGAATTCCAGGGCTCCCTGAAAGTAAGCTGGCTTCATGGGATCTGCGGGGGCGCCGGATTTTACCTTTTTGCATATTGTAGTTATTTCCTCACGCGAGATGGCTGGGAGGCAGGAGAGCTTAGAGCCTTCATAGGTGAAGTTAGGAGAGTTCAAGTCCTCTGGCAGGTCGTGAGTGAAGGAATCATAAATCTTCTTCACTTTTTCAGTGAAGAAGGTGGCTAGCTCTTCACATTGCTGAGTGGAAGTGATGTGAGAGGCCGGCTTGTCTCCATGTTGCAGTTTTTGGACGATTTTAAAGATTGTTTTCGTGGGGTTGGGGCTTGTTTTAATCTCGTTGGCGAAAAAGGCTGCGCGAGCCAAGCGAATGGCTTTATGATATGCTTTAAGCAGGACCAGGTATGCGTTTTTTTCCTCCCGCTTGTAGTCCTTCCTCCAGTGACGTTCTGCTTTTTTGCATGCTTTCCTCAATGTTTTCAGGTTCTCATTATACCAAGGGTTGGAGGGGGTGTTACGACCTTTGGTCCACTTGGCCGGTATTGCAGCATCCAGTCCCTTGGTGAGCCAGTCCTGGAAGGCCACACACGACGTTTCAATGTCGTTGATGCCCTCCAGGTTAAGTTCACCTAGGCTGTCAGCAAGGTTAAGATGTTGGAGTTTATGCCAGGGCCGTTTTAGGGACGCGGTGGGTGCCTTTGTTTCGGGAGGGGAAATACTCGGGACAGAGAACGTGACCAGCGAATGGTCGGTCCAGGCCATAGGTTTGGGATCCTCAGCTGTGGCTGTTGGGATATTAGTGAACACAGGGTCGAGAAGATGACCAGCTATATGGGTGGGAGTTAGAACAAGAGGGGTCAGCTGCAAGGCTGCTAAGTCCGCTAAGAAGTTGCGGATATTAGCATCACCGGTGTCGTCAAGGTGGAGATTAAGATCCCCTAGGATAGTAAAATTGGCCGAGCTCGTGATCAGTGCATGGGATGTCTCCAGGAGCTCTTCTATGAATTTCAAAGAAGGTCCCGGGGGTCTATAGATAAACAGGCCTGAAAGGGAGAAATGAGGGCTTGTAGATATTTTAAAGCGTGCGCATTCACTGCCCGTGATGCTTTCTGATTGGAAGGAACAGGTGAAGGAAGATCTATAAATGGCGGCGATACCACCTCCTCTCGAGTCCCTATTGATGGTGGTCATAGAGAACCCGTCCGGTAGTGCTAAATTAGGGATGCTAGTTATGTCGTCTTTTAGCCAGGTTTCACAGAGAAACATAATGTCTGGGTTTTCATCTAATAAGAGCGTTCTTACCTCCGCATGATGTTTGACCAGGGATCTGACGTTGAGCTGAGAGATGGTGAGCAAAGCTTGGCTCCTACTGGTCGTTTTGCGGCTGATTGGCCGTGGCTCGGGTATATTCAGATTGCAGCTTTTACATTGAAGAGCTGTTTGACCCATACATCCTTCTAGATTGTGACATCTGGTGCCGGGATTAAGTGACCAGAGTAGGTTGTTATCGTATACGTATAGAGATTGAGCAGGGGGTCTGGCGAGAGGCGAGGTCTTGGCGCGGACGGGCGAAGACGGGCTTGCCTTAGGCGCGCCTTCGGCGCGCAAACGGCGCGCCCGCTGCGCGCGCCCGCTGCGCCCGTCCGCTGCGCCCGTCCGCTGCGCGTACGATGGATGCACATAATTTCTAGCCAGAATGGGGGCGGGGGGCGTGTCCTCAAAGTGGGCGTGGCCTCTTGCCTCGCCGGCAATGGCGATCAGGGAAAGTTATCGTGCCTGGGCTCCGCTGATAGGGGAGGGGGCGTGGCCTCCAAGGGGGCGTGGCCTATCGGCACGCCGGCAATGGCGCTGAGGTGGATTTGGGCGTCCGGTGGCAGCGCGAGGGCAGCTGTGCAAAGTGCTTTTGGACCAAGTCCAGTGAGTAGTGCTATTAAGATCAGCAGAGTAAAACACACGTAACACAACAATTTTAAAACAATTTAGAGCCTATCTCCCGGCTTCCGCCTCAGGAGTAGTGAAGGTTCTGACAGGCGGCGCTTGCAATCAGCGGTTATGTACCTGTGTTTTCGCTCCCGTCCTATACATCGCCTGCCCAACTCAGGCTGGAATTTGGTTTAGAAAAGCAAGTTGTTGCCAGACAGGGAGCATACATCATCTGCTGCCACAAACGTTGCTCGGCTACCACCAACACTCCAAACTTGCTGCTATGGCAAGATATTCAAAACAGAAACACATCTCAGGCAAGATCCTACCTGCAGGAAGCCCTGGGGGCAACCAATCTAACTGCAATCTGGGACATGCAACTTGGGCATAACCAATTCAAAAAACTAGTCTGGAAAACGGTCAAAACTCTATCCTTACTGGAGGATAAGTCCACATTCGCCAAAAGAAAACACGCTTTCCTTGGATGACATTAAATTCGTATAAATCGTTGTCATCACAACCATACTTCAGTCAGGGTTATCCTAAGACCACAATACTGAAGTTCGTGAAATACAGACTAGGGGTCTTGCCAAGCAGCAAGCATCTACCACCATGGCTCAGGAGCAATGTCCACGAGGTTTGTCCGCTATGTAACATAGACAAGGGCGACATACTCCATCTGACCTGTCTTTGTGAAGAGTTACAGCCAGCCCGTCAACAGCTTTTAAAGGGCCAGTTCAAGCAGCTAGGGATTCGCACGAGAAGGCAAGCAGTGCTAGCCTGCCGAAACCCTTTGAACACGAAACTGAATTGCAGATATGTTACGTTCCTCGCAATGATCGAGCAAAAACTGCAAAAACAAAAACCTTTGATCATTGATATAGGCAACAAGCAGGCGGCCCACAGGATGTAAGGGAACCCGCTGCCCCGCCATTAGATAAATAATTTGCTCAATCAGACCTGGTTTTTTAGTGGAAGCTCATTATTTAAGGGAACATGCTGCCCCGCCATAAGACAAAGACTTTCGGTCATTCAGACTGGGTTTAGTGCAAGCTCATTATTGATGATTACAATGTACAAATTTTATGATATTTTAAAGTCTTTTTCTACTGTATTGTATAATGTTTTTGCACTGGTTTTAATTAACTATGCATAATAATAATAAACTAAAATAAAATAAACTATATATATTACTTTGCGTTGTAATGGTATGTGTTGTAAAATCGTTCGTTGTAATGGTACTTGTGTTGTAATAAATGCGTTGTAATGGTGTGCGTTGTAAAAGCTTGTGTTGTAGTGTCACACATCCATATCCTCTTGATGTTTATCCATGATATTGTTTAATATTTCAATATAGTAGCTGTATTTTCAGGACTATTTATGCTTCCAATATCTTTTTTTATCTCATCTTTTTCTTTCAATAATAGCTCTCTTCTATTATAAGAGAATACAATAAGCATTTCTATTAAGTCTCTGGACATATCGTTTGAGTCTATTTTCCCACCTGTCAGCTTTACTTTTGTCTAGATCTTCTACTGAGGGAAACATATTTACTCACCATCCCCTGGGTATTAGATAGCCATCTACATATTTTCTGAGAGTCAATGAGTCCCACTACTTGGCGAAACATTCAAGTTTGTTAAACATTTCCTTTATACTCTTTGATGATTTGTGAGTACTTGTCACACTTACAGTTACTCCAGAATTATTTTTGTTGGCTAGTGACTCCATTTTGTCATAGTGCTTCAACATTTTGGACCTTTATCACAATTTAGCACCTTGCTCCTTTGACTATAACCAATACAATAACAGTGGGTATCAGGAATAATGTCCAGGGCTTTTCTCTCATTACACTGGTACCAACCAGCGTTGGTAAGTATAATACAAAAACAAACATTGGAAAAGCCAAAAGGACCTGCCTGATGAACTGTTGGGGTTCCCAATGTTTTTGCTGATGCTATGCTTCAATTCTCCTTAGTGGACAAGGCCTGTATTGTCTCTGAGGCCTGTGGATGTTTCTGCTGTGAAAATTACAATTGTATAAATATCCCTGTCTCAGAGTAATATTCCGCACTAACAAAGTCAATTTAATATCCCCTACCCTCCTTTTCACAAGCGCCATATGAAGAGGCAGCCAGACAACAGGAAAGAAAGACAGGCAAAGAAGGAAGTCGGGGCACCGCCAGGAAAATGGATTTCTGGTACTTGCGTCTGGTAAACACGAACATGTTACGCCTACCAAGCGAAGTATAATATACAAACAGGACAGGGGAGCGGGTGAGAGATATGGAGAGGCTGGGGAATGCAGGAAGAGAGAGGAGTGAGACACCACAGGTGGCCGGTGGGCAGATGAGAATATAGGGGCGAGAGAGATGCACAAGAGACGAAGGGAATAGAGCAGAATAAAACATTGGGCTGAGAGAGACGGGTGGGAAAACAGTTAAAATCAAAAAAAGACACAGCAGAAGAATATTAGGATGTATTGAAAAGTTAATGACGTGCCAAAGAACATGGAAGGGGAACACGTAAGGACAGATAGACATTGGGGTAAAAGGAGATCAAGCAAAATGCAGGCAAGTAGGGGAACAAGAACTTCAGATACACTGGAAAACTTGGTCAGTATTTAAGAGAACTGATAGCGCCACAAGGACACACGGAGGTCAAACCCGGTGTGTAAAAAATGAAAACATCATGACCAAAGACAGGAAGACACCAAACAAGACATATTGTACTAATAGAACAAGTAGGGATTCATAGCATGTACCAGGAGATACCCCTAGGATTACACATCATGCTACAATAGACAACTAGAGCAACACAGAGCATGCTTACCACCACAAGGTATGGCTTGTTTTTTAAAATAGTATTTAATTCACAGTGCTGCCATTCGCTAGCACTGCACACCAAAGGATTTGGCATCAACAATTTTAAGAGTACTCATGTAGCCTGGGAGTGAAGTTGGCTTTGCTGGATTACTGGATTGATACTCGTGACGTATAAGGCCCAGCAATGCACAACTATCTTACTGCGCCAACTGGCAGTTCTCTACATTTAGACAGATGTTTGAAACTGCTTACTCCCTTCGAAATTAAATCACTCCAATGTCTTGCCAGCATTAATTAAGCAAGGAAAGAGCTGGAGGTGGAGCTGCCAGTGGGAACAGAAAAGGAACTACAGAGGTGAAGTCATAGCAAATGAGAATATTCTACTTGTAAAAGTGAAAGTAAGGAACAGACTAGTCTTACAACAAAAGCAAAACAACTCAAACCCTTACTTAGGAATGAGATTGAACTAGGAGGAGGACACATACGCTCTCATGGTGTGATCTGCTGCAAGATAGTACACCGCAACACTGTCGATCCATTTATTGCATTGGCAAGCCTCAGCTCATGGGTCACAGAGGCTATTCATGGCATAGGCCTGCAGAGCCGGAACAGCAACCCTCTGACTTCAGCATTGTCCCTAAGCAATGAGAATGAGGAATGTCCACCACGGCAGGGGTTTCCTAGAAAGCTGGCAGGGCAACTGGCAGGAAAACCTTGCCGCCTCCAAGGAGGCATCTAAAGACAAGGGTGCTGGGGGAGGGGCAGGTTAACTCTTCCAATGAGCACAGAAGAAATAACAATCAAACAGTGACATTTCAAGAAGCAAGAGCAGTGCAGAAGGAACCAACAGAGGTGCAAAAAGAGGCAAAAAGTGTGCAGAAAAAGGTAGGAGAGGTGCACAAAGAGACAAGACTAGTACAGAAAACGGCAGGAGGGGTGCAGAAAGAAGGAAGAGAAGTGCAGAAAAAAGCAACAGGTGCTGAAAGAGGCGCAATGGGTCCAGAAAGAGCAAGAGAAGTGCAGAAGAAGCAACAGAGGTACAGAAAGAGGCAAGAGAGGTATAGAAACAGGCAGGAAAAAAGGGAAATGGGGTGCCGAAAGATGCGAGAGAGGTAGAGAAAGAGTAAAAAGGAGTGAAAAAATAGGCAAGAAGGGTGCAGAAAGAAATAAGCGAGGTGCAGAAAGAGGCAACAGAGGCAAGAAAGACACAACAGAGGTACAGAAACAAGCAAGAGAAGTGTAGAAACAGGCAAGAGAATGGCTGAAAGAGGCAACAGAGGTATACAAAGAAGCAAGAGAAGTACAGAAAGAGGCAGTAGGGTACAGAAAGAGGTAAGAGAGGTGCAGAAAATAACAAAAGAACAGCAGAAAGAGGCAAGAAGGATACAAAAAAGGGAATAAGGGTGCAGAAAGAAGCAAGAGAAGTGCAGAAAGAAGAAGCAAGAGAGGCGAAGAAAGAGGGAAGATAGGTACAGAAAGAGACAATAGGGGTGCAGAAAAAGACAACAAGGATGCAGAAAGAAGTAAGAAACACGCAGAAAGAGGCAATAGATGTGTAGAAAGAGGCAAATGAGGTGCAGAAGGAGGCACGAGAACTGCAGAAAGAGGCAAGAGAGTTGCTGAAACAGGCAAAAGGGGTTCAGAAAGAGGGAACAGGTATGCAGAGAGAGACAAGAGTGGTGCAGAAAGAGGGAAGAGGGGTACAGAAAGAAGAGAGTGAGGTTCAGAAAGAGGCAAGACAGGTGCAGAAAGAAGCAATAGAAGTACAGAACGAGGCATGTGAAGTGAGGAAGGAGGCAGAAGAGCTACAGAAAGAGGCAAGCGAGTTGCAGAAACAGGCAAAAGGGGTGCAGAAAGAACCAAAAGAAGTGCAAAAAGAGGCAAGAGGGGTGCAGAAAGGTACAAGAGAAGTGCAGAAAGAGGCAAGTGATGTGCAGAAAGAAGACAGTGAAGTGCAGAAAGAGGAAGAAAGGTGCAGAAAAATGCAAGAGAAGTGAAGAAAGAGGCAAGAGAGGTTCTGAAAGAAGAAAGGTGTGTGCACCATTAGTACCAATTTAACAGCTACATTTACAAATAAGAAAAACGTGACCATTCTAGCTTTGCAAAGGGCCTTCCACCACGCTGTAATGCGTGAAGCTGCATTTCTGGGAACATTTGAGCTGTTTGAGCTAGAAACAAGGCTTTTTTAGTTCAAATCTGCAGATCACGCAGCAGATGATGGAATATTTGGCAAATGCGGAAACTGTTTCATTATGTGACAATTGGTACAGCCGAACAGTCACATAATCCCAGTGCCCTGCTCATACCTCTGACTAGTTCCAGAAGTGCTACTCAGTGTTTCCTTCTTTTTTGTGTCTCATTGAGTTTATAGTTTAGCTTCTATGGAAATGAGGATGACTAAACCTGAGGTTACCACTCCAAAATACAGACTACAATACCACATAATTACTCTCCAAAACACATAATCCCACACCACATAATTCCTATATACTAAATACCACATACTTTCTATTCAAATAATTTCACTGCACAACATACCACAGAATTCCACTGCACACAACGTACATCCACTGAACACGAAAAAACATCAGTAAAAAACCTTTACATTTAGAATGCCAATAGGCCTAACTCCCAAATGCGAAAACTAATACATTGCAAATGCTTCTTAAACTAGTTTTCACATTTGCAGAGTGGTGGAGAAAGGGTGCTGGGCCTCCGACCAGCGCTCAGGAATTGAACTGCGTAGAACTTACAGTAGGTACCAGGAGGACTTCTTGGCCCCCAAAGTCCTGTAGTTTGCCAGGAGGCGGGTTTAAAGAGTGGTGAAGAAAGGGGGCATGGCCTCCAAAGATGTTTTAGCAATCCTACTGTCTGGGACTTACTGGAGGTAACAAGAGGGGTAGTTGGCCCACAAGGACATCCTAGGGGGCCAACTACCACTCCTATTAACACCAGTAAGTACCACACAGCCTGATTGGTAAGTTTCATAACAGGCCACGCCCCCTTTGGCGACCACTCTGCAATCTAGCTCCCAAGCGAGCTCTTGGATGGAGATTGAAGTCCCCTTCGCTGCTGGGGGACCTTAGGGGCCAACTAGCCTAACTCTTACCTCCAGCAAGCCCCACAAAGTGGGATTGCTGGGAGGTAGACACATGCCACACACCCTTTCTCCACCACTCCGCAAATGCACCTCCTGGCACACTGCTGCTCGGGGGATGAAGTCCACTTGTGTCCTGAGGTAATCAGGACACAAGAGGAACGGCTGAGGGCCAAACCTCAGTGTTGGGGACCTTGGGGGGAGCCCCAATGCCCCCATGGTCCCTGCTGGCTACTCGCCTCCTGTGGGAGCCCGCATTGCTTTTGGGCAAGGGGAGCTGCTAACATGCAGCTCCCCTAGCCCAAAAGCAATTCTGCGCCCTGGCTCCCTGCCATAGCAAACGGCAATGTCCTGGGGGTGGGCAACCCGGACATTGCATGAGCCGGCCCTTGGGGGTGGTGGTCCTCAGCGCCAAGGAGGGCTCTAGGAGGGGGGCCACTGGGCCCCCCTCCCAACGTATGCAAAGCCCATGGGAGGTGGTGGTCCCCAAGGGTTTGGTACAAACCCCCACATTTAAATAATTAGTGCCCCTGGGAGGTAGTGGCCCCCAGGGCAGTGTGGGAGGAAGGTGCCCCTCACACTTCATTTTTTTAATGTAAGCCCCGGGGAAGTAGCAGTCCCTGGGGCTTGGGGGGGTACGCGAGGCCCCCATATATAATAAACAATGCCCCTGGGAGGTGGCGGTCCCTGGGGCATTGGGGGGCCGCAGTCTCCCTGCATATAATTAGCATAGCACTGGGGAAATGTCAGTCCCTGGGACTTCAAGTGCCCCCGCAGGTCCTCACTATTTATTTACTCATTGCCCCCGGGACCTGGCCTACCCGGGGGCTTATAGAAAACAAAGCGCGGGCTTAATTTTTTTAATTTTCTCAGACGGATTCGCCCACTGAGCGCGCATTAGGACGATTTATTTAAAAAAATGCTTTTTTGGGCCCTGGGGGTCTTTTTGGGCCCCCCTGAGCAGGCCTAGGGGGTCAGGGTGTGTCTACCCTGCCCCCTTTTCTTGTTTTTCACCTTTTTGTACTGTTTTCTTGTGACTCGGTTACTGAGTCACAGGATGGCTGCCAACACAGTTTGGTTTGCAGATATGGCAGCCAATAGAGGTCAGCTTGTGCTCAGGAGGAGTCGCGACTCCTCCTCGGTGCTCTGATATTGATATTTTTATTTTTTGAATTCTCAGGAACTACTGAACTGATTTACACCATCTAAAAAAAGCACGCTTTTTGGACCAAGACCTTCCTTTTTCCCAAAGTTGGTGTAATTGCGTTCAGCAGTTCAAGCTGTAGCCTGTTTCAAAATTTCTATGGGAATGAACATGGTGAAAACACATTTTGGAACCCCCCTTTTTTCTCAGCCCCTGCTTGACAAATCAACTCAAAATTTTCAAGACAGGTTCTGACATGAGTAAAACTTTTTTTTGTAAACTTTCTTGCAGACTCGTCAAATGGTGCCAAAGATATTGGCAAAAGAAAAAACGCTTGGAATAGCAACAAGGTCCTAACTATAACTACCTACTGGCGACCACCAGTAGGTTTTATATATATATATATATTCACTGAAAAAACCATAAGTTTCACACCAGTTATGGTTAGGAATTAGCATTTAAAAAACTTATTAAATTCACTAAAAAAAACATAGGTTTCACATCAGTTATAGTTAGCTGGAAATTTTACTGACATAAAACCAATGAAATTCCACGTTATAGTTAGTTGGACTCACTATAACTTGCGCGCCTGCAATGCACTGCTGATGACGTCACATATTACATCACTCATGACATGATCAGTGACATCACTCATGACCCGAAAGCACCCAAACAACTATTCTCGTGCAGAGCTCAGGGAACTGGCCAGTAACCTCCCCCAGTCTTCAAGGACCACCTCCCAAAGAAACGAACCCACTTCATCGGGACCAGAAACATCAGAGATGATGCCTTGTATTCAGCCAAGATTTGCTGATTTTAAAATCACTTGTACTGCATGTAGCAAGCTTATCGCCTATGGTGAACAGAGCGTAAAGCTCGTCGTCCTTGCAGGTGACAATCACAAGTGCCCCAAAAAGAACGAATTTTTTTTTTTTGATTTTTTGCTCCAGTTGAGCCAGTTTCAATTCCCTTTTTTCTGTTTCTCCCCCTAAAAAAATACAAAAAAAATATAAAACTGTTTTGAAAAGAGAAAAAGTATAAAATGTTCAAAAAATACAAAAAAGAAGAAAAAAAAAAGTTCTTTTTAGAACTACCTCCAATTTCTAAAAAAAGACTTCCTTTTTTAAAAACTCTGTCATTCTATCTATATCTATAATATATATATATTTTTGTGAGCGGCCACCACAAACGCTAAAATCCGTGGATTTTCCCTACAAGAGTAAGCGGGACAACGTACCTGTGTCGAAAGGCACGGGAGCAATTGTCTGAAGCCGAAGGGAGGAGGATACTGCAGCACAGCGTGATTACGTTGGGTGAAGGGTGTGCCAAACTACGCTACAGATTAGTATAAGGACACTGTTGAACTACACTGATCGACGGTAGCCAGTTTACAGATTTGAATTAAAGGGTTGTGCAATGTCGGAGACAAGTTACGGGACCGCGAGGCTGCCGCTGTAGAAATGTTTGACGACCAAAACTCCCCGCGTATGAACTTCAATGCCCAGAATGCATCTAGTGGGGCAACAAACAAATACGCTCCGTGATAAATTTCGCTCCCTGGAGAAGTTAAATAAAAGCGAGCAAAGCAAGTGGTGGGAGGGCCGGTCCTTACAGCGCTATTTAGATGTGGGGTTGGTTCCCAGGGGACTGCGCATACTTATAGCGCCAAGCTATGAAATCCCTGACCCCCAAATGATGAAGGAATGGGCAGACACATACCTCGACTCACCTAACAGGCTGATGACAATACTTGTCAAGTATGCAGAATTAGACAGGTTGAAATTACAATCACAAATTGAAAAATTAAATAAGGAAATTAAACAAATGGGACAAAATGAGGAGGAGAGCAAACTAAGGAAAGAAATGACCTTACGCTTAAAAAAGGAGGAAAACAAAATAAGAGAACGAAAGACCTTCAAATATCATAGAGATAAAGCCGACTACGAATGCGGGAGAATCTTCACTTTTGCAAAAGAATATGAAAGTTTGAAAATATCAAAGTACAGCGGGACATCCAAAAACATAGTTCAAGGCAGACGAGGGGCAGCACAAGGGGACTCCTCTGCCTCAGACTGGAGTTCAGCGGTGGAAAGCGAAACTGAGGATGTAAGGGAAAGGAGAGTCCCAACATCGATCTCCTTAGTGGAAGAACTGGATTTTTTAGTGGAGGAGTGCAAACAGACACTGCACCCAGAAAAACAACCACCAAAACCTGCGCCCGCAAATATAGAGAAAGGCGAAGGGTAAGCAAAATAGAAGATACCAAATAAGGAGGTGGAACAGGAAATAAGCAGTGAAGACAACTCACAGACTCAGAAGTACAGAACTATTACTGTCGCTAATTTGTCTAATGTAGTTTTAAATCAAGCTGAACTACAATTGTTGTTCTTAGGTCTATTGTATGCACCAGAAAGTTCTTTTGACTATGCATTCTACCAGAATGAAAATTTATAGCGGCATAAGAAAGTTAAAATTAAGAAAACATCACCTCCTAAAAAATACAGCTGATCAATTAAAGAACCAAGAATCAGCAAGCTCGCCATTATTAGAGGATGCAAAAACATATACAGACTTCGCAAGCCAGGATAGGTCATTGCTTATGGATTTGCACTCATTAGCACGCAATGAGCCACCGGAGGCTAATGCTGAGGACTTAACAAACATTAGTGAGGAAATTTCCAGAAAAAGACAGAAGTTTAAACCTTGCTCCACCTTTGTCCCTATCATGCCAAGAGACAACATTGAACCAATAATAAAGAATTGAAACAGCTCAACTATAAAACGAACAAACGAAAAGGCAAAATAAAAAACAAACAGGAACTGAAATACCACCAATTGATGAAAAAGCTTTCAAACAATAAGGAAATCATAATACGCAATGCTGACAAAGGAGGAAACCTTGTGAAAGTAAGTAAAACAGACTACATCGGGGAAGCACAAAAACAATTGTCTGTCAAAGAATGCTACTGCCGATGTGACCAGTCCAAGCTAAAATCAACATATGAAAGTTTCTACAGTAAACTAATGGCTTGGAAAGTGTCAGGAATATTAAGCAAGGATGAATACTTGTTTTTGAAAAACACAAGACCGACAATACCGGTACTCTATTTTATACCAAAACTACACAAGGATCTAATTCATCCTCCTGGGCGTCCCATCATTTCTGCAAAGAATAGTCTAACAGAACATGCATCGCAATATGTTGATCATTATTTACAGGACTTTGTACAAACTTTACCCTCGTACCTTAGAGATACTAGTGACTTTCTATCAAAATTACACACTTGTGATTGGCAGAGTGACTATCTACTACTCACTATGGATATAGCTGCATTATATACTAGTATAAACCATAAAGACAGTATGAGGGCTATTGAACTTTATTTGGGACAAAGATCAAAGGTTTACAAACATCACAGTACAACGATCATGGATATGATGGATTTTTGTTTGAATAATAATATCTTCCTGTTTCAACATGTTTTATACCAGCAATTGCGGAGTGTTGCTAGGGGCGCCAGTTTCTCCCCCAGTACGCCAGTCTTCACATGGGCTGGTGGGAGGAACTGGTCCTCTATAGAGAACATGCCAACACCCTCAATCAACATGTAAAATGCTGGTGGCGTTATATAGACGACCTGTTTTTAATTTGGCATGGTACAAACTCTGAGGCAACTGACTTTATTCATCAGCTTAATCAAAATGACTTAAATTTACAATTTACTTCTGAAATTAGTGCTGAACGGGTCCTCTTCTTAGATGTAGAGGTCTATATCGAAGATGGTAAAATTGAAACAAAGATGCATAGAAAACCCAGCGCAGTTAATGCAGTGTTACATGCGCACCATCCAAAACACTTGGTTCAAAGCATCCCCTATGGGGAGATGCTCAGCATGAAAAGGATCTGCAGCACTAAAAAAGAATTAACAAGAGCACAACAAGAATGTAAAAAAAGAGGTTTTTAGCCCGAGGTTACAGCATCAAAAGTATTAATGCCGCGATTTTGAAAAGTGAACTAACTAACAGAGATGAACTTTTAAAACTAGCAGGACCTGAGATCAAGATTAATGTGAATACTGTAGTACAAACAGAATTAATTGAAAATCAATCTGCAAAAGAATTTAGAATGATTGTTGGATACAGTAATCAACAGAAAGAAGTTAATCACATAATACAAAGAAACTGGCCATTAGTCAAAAGTGATTTTATCTTAGGTCCTACTCTACCTCCCAGACCATCTATTACCAATAAACGGGCTCCTAATATGAGAGATACATTGGTGGTTAATAACCCAATTGAGCAACCAAAAACAAACTGGCTCAGTCAAAGGAAGGGCTTTTTCAGGTGTAAAACCTGCAAAGCGTTCCAGAATTGGTTAACACCACCAGTATTGCAAAACCATTTGGGGCGGGAGACCACATGATCACAAAATCCCTGACTTGCAAAACAGAATATGTTGTATATATCCTCGAGTGCCCCTGTGGGCTTAGGTATGTGGGAAGTACCAAGCTGCAGGGGCACAAAAGAATTTTGCAACATATTAGAGCAATCAAAAATCGTGACCCGGTTTACCCTGTTACTCGCCATTTTAATGAAACCCACCAAGCAGATCCTAAGTTCTTAAAATACTACACCATTGACAGTGTAACCTTTAACAAAAGAGGTGGAGACAGAGAGGGTGCTCTGCGGAATCTGGAAACCAGATATATTTTAGAACTTGATTCGAAACATTCAAATGGCCTCAACATTACGGAGGATTTATATACATGTTTATAAATCGGAAAGATGTTTCAAGAAATAACAACAACCCTTTAAGGTGAGCTAAGGTGGGAGTTTCATAACAAAGAAAAATCTAGCACTAGACAAGGATTAAAGTATTTTCTGTAGGAGCTAAATAAATTTTAAATCTGAATTACTGTATTTGAAGGCGGGGTATTAAGTGCTGTACTTTATTCGAGATTTTATGGGATTATTTTTCACACGTATTAGGAAAAAAAGTTTTTTTCACATTTTGCACCTTATTCAATCAATCAATCAGTGACACTTATAAAGCGCGCTACATACCCGTAGGGTCTCAAGGCGCTGGGGGGGGGGGGGTGCCGCTACTGCTCGAACAGCCAGGTCTTCAGCTTCTTCCTGAAGGAGAGGTGGTCTTGGGTCAGGCGCAGGTCGGACGGGAGGGAGTTCCAGGTCTTGGCGGCCAGGTAGGAGAAGGACCTTCCTCCTGTAGTCGCTCTTCGAATGCGGGGGACGGCGGCGAGGGCGTGGTTGGCTGATCGGAGGTGGCGTTTGGGAGCGTAGAAGTTGACTCGGCTGTTGAGGTAGCTCGGGCCTTGGTCGTGTAGGGCTTTGTGTGCGTGGGTGAGGAGGCGGAAGGTGATTCTCTTGTTGACGGGGAGCCAGTGAAGGTCTCTCAGATGTCCGGAGATGTGGCTGGATCGTGGGATGTCGAGGATGAGTCTGGCTGAGGCGTTTTGGATCCGCTGGAGTCTCTTCTGGAGCTTGGCGGTGGTCCCGGCGTAGAGGGCGTTGCCGTAGTCCAGTCGGCTGGTGACGAGGGCCTGGGTGACGGTCTTCCTGGTCTCTGTGGGGATCCACCAGAAGATCTTCCGTAGCATGCGTAGGATGTTGAAGCACGCCGAGGAGACGCTGTTGACTTGCCTGGTCATGGAGAGGGAGGAGTCCAGGATGAAGCCCAGGTTTCGTGCATGGTCTGTCGGTTTGGGTGCGGTGCCCAGGGCGGGAGGCCACCAGGAGTCGTCCCAGGCGGAGGGTGAGGAGCCCAGGATGAGGACCTCCGTCTTGTCCGAGTTCAGTTTCAGGCGGCTGGTCGTCATCCACTCGGCTACCTCTTTCATCCCTTCGTGCAGGTTGGCTCTGGCGGCGGCGGGGTCGTTGGTCAGGGAGAGGATCAGCTGGGTGTCGTCGGCGTAGGAGATTATGCTGAGGTGGTGTTTGCGTACGATGGCCGCGAGGGGGCTCATGTAGACGTTGAAGAGGGTGGGGCTCAGGGATGATCTTTGGGGGACGCCGCAGATGACTTCGGAGGCCTCTGACTTGTACGGTGGTAGGCGGACTCGCTGTGTTCTTCCGTCGAGGAAGGAGATGATCCATTCCAGCGCCTTGTCCTGGATTCCGATGTTGCTGAGGCGCCGTACTAGGGTGCGGTGGCAGACCGTGTCGAATGCCGCGGAGAGGTCTAGGAGGATGAGGGCCGCTGTTTCTCCATTGTCCATCAGGGCTCGGATGTCATCGGTGGCGGCGATGAGGGCGGTCTCGGTGCTGTGTTTGGCTCGGAAGCCGGACTGTGAGGGGTCGAGGGATCCGTTCGTCTCGAGGAAGGCGGCCATCTGCTTGTTGACGGTCTTCTCGATGACTTTGGCTGGAAACGGGAGAAGCGAGATGGGGCGGTAATTCTTGAGGTCGGTGGGGTCCGCTGTTGGTTTCTTGAGTAGAGCGCTGAGTTCGGCGTGTTTCCAGCTTTCAGGGAAGATGGCGGTGTCGAAGGAGGTGTTGATGATGTCTCGCAGGTGGGGTGCGATGACAGCGTCGGCCTTGTTGAAGACGTGGTGAGGGCAGGGGTCGGTCGGTGATCCGGAGTGGATGGAGTTCATCGTGCGGATGGTGTCTTCGGTGCTGATCGGGGTCCAGGCGTGGAGGGTGGTGGTGGGGGGGGGTGGCTGGTCGGTCGTGGTGTGCGTTGGTTGGTTGTTGAAACTGCTGTGTATGTCCGTGATCTTGTTGTGGAAGTATGAGGCGAGGGAGTTGCAGAGGTCTTGCGATGGGGTGATGTCGTTGTTTCCTGCGCTGGGGTTGGAAAGCTCTTTCACGATGTTGAAGAGTTCCTTGCAGTTGTGTGCGTTGTTGTCCAACCGGTCCTTGAATGCTGTTTTCTTGGCGGAGCGGATCAGCTGGTGGTGTTTCCGGGTGGCAAGTTTGTAGGAGGTCCTGTTGTCCGGTGTCGGTTCCCTTTTCCAGACTTTCTCGAGGGCTCGGCAGTTCTTCTTGGAGCTCTTGAGTTCGTCGGTGAACCATGGGGCCTTCTTGCTGCCGGGTCTGCTAGGCGGGGTCCTCAGCGGGGCGAGTTCGTCCGCGCAGTTGCTGATCCACTTCGTGAGGTTGTCGGCGGCCTGGCTGGGGTTCGCTGAGCTGGCAGGAGGGTGTTGGCTCAGGGAGGTGGCGAGCTGGTCTGCTGTGATCTTGTTCCAGCTTCTGCGGGCGGTCTGTTGCTGGTGTTGGTGGGTCGTCGTTCTCTTGAAGGTGAAGTGGACGCAGCTGTGGTCCGTCCATTGAAGCTCTGTGGCGTGGCTGAAGTCGATGTCTGTGCTGGATGAGAAGACGGCGTCGAGTGTGTGTCCGGCGAGGTGGGTGGGGGTGGACACCAGTTGCTTGAGTCCCAGGTTGGCGAGGTTGTCGAGCAGGGTGCTGGTGTTGTGGTCGTTGTTGTTCTCCAGATGGAAGTTGAGGTCTCCCAGGAGGATGTAGTCAGCGGAGGGGAGGGCATGCGGGCTGATGAAGTCGGCGAGTTCCTCGCTGAATTGCGTGCGTGGTCCAGGGGGTCGGTAGATCAGGGTGCCTCTGAAGGTGGTCAGAGGCTTCTGTTGCTCAAAAAAATGAATCTTATTTGCATGAATGGTGGGCCATGAGCATGGAGTAAAAAGAATACCAAAAAACATATACCTAGGATCTACAAAAGTTGAATGGTGTAAATAGATATATTTTTTTAAATACCAACACATTTTTAGAAATGTATATTTATCTATTTATTAACGTATGTATTCTAATATTCATGTTTTAAGATATTTATTTATTTATATAAATGTATATATCTATTACATGTTGGCATCTCTGTATATGTACTGTAATTACATCGTATCGCACTTAGCACTTTACAAAACAGTTGCGTAAGATTGCAGAAATTAATGTTACAGAAATATGATAACAAAAATCAATACTGGTATTCAGACCACGATCTTCGAAGAAAACTCCAGTGAAATATAAAGCAGAAACAATTGTAAAATCAGATATGTTGTTCATGCAATATCACACAATTATTTACTTGCACTGTCACTTTAAATGGTGTTGAAAGAAAGCACAAAGTGTTAAAAGAGGAAAAAGGGGAAAAAAAAGCCAAAAAGATGTTTGGATATAAAAGCAGTCAGGTGACTAATACACGTGTCATGTGATCAAGGCACTTTGGTGCTGAAACGCTTAATGGCCGACTGAGCGCAACCCAGTAAAGGATTCTGTGAACTAAATGGTGGTCCGTGCTCCTGTTTTTGTGGAACTACAAATGCCTGCTGGCAGAGGAGTTTTTTGAGATATATATATATATATATATTCACTGAAAAAACCATACGTTTCAGGGACGTTATAGTTAGCTGGGCATTTCACTCTTACAAAACCATAGAAATTCCACTGTTATAGTTGGATCAGCTAACTATAACTCTTGCACCCACAATGCACTGTTCATGACGTCACATATTACATCATTCATGACATGGTCAGTGACATCACTGGTGACATCACTGATGACATCTCAAATGACATAACTGATGACATCACTGATGAGATGATCCAGTGACTGTGTGTTTCTGTAGAGTTTAAATATGTTTTATATATATATTCCAAGGTGTATTGAAGAATGAGTGGGTGTATAAGTGTCTGGATAGAGGATTTAGTAGGTGTGTGACTGACTGTACAAGTGAGTGATTAAATGTGTCTTACTGAATGCATGGGTTAGTGACTAAACTGTGTGAATGTCTGTATCAGTCTGTCTGTTGTGCAAGCTGCTGCATGGGTTGGTCAGTAGATACATGAGTGTCTATATAGGTTATTGATTGGTTGTCTGAGTATTTTTTGCGGAGACTGAGTGTGTGTGTGGGTGGGTGGGAGTTGTGTGCATTGCTGTGTGAGTGGTTGATTCACTGGTTGTATGGGTTCAAGAGTACCTGTGAAAACAGCTATTTGTGTGTGTGTGTGTGTGTGTGTGTGTGTGTGTGTGTGTGTGTGTATGGGTGTGTTGGTGAGTGAATGGATGTCTCAGTGGTACATGTCCAAGTAACTACATACGTAAAAGGCAGTGTCTGTGAGAGTTGAAGTATATAAGTGACTCTATATGATAGTCAGTGATTGTGAGACTGGCTGTATTGATGAGTGTGTACTTGTATCGCTGATTATATAAGAGAGTAAGTATGCGTTAGTATCTGTATGAATAAGTGAGGTAGTGTGTGTATAATTGTATAGGTGATTAAATGGAGTGTATTTGATTCTTAGCATGACTGACTAGGTGTGTGAGTAACTGCATGGAGGAGTGGCGGTGTGTGAGTGTCTGTATAGGTGTATGAGTGCATATTATAGTGTTGTATTGATGAGTGACTGCATGCATGAGTGATTGTATGGACGAATCAGTGGATCTGTGTGTAGACCTAGGAATCAGTGAGTGTGTATGTAGTGTCAATGATTTAAAATATGGTAGTCTGTATTTTACAGTGGGTGTATCAAAGGTTGTATTAGAGTGTGAGGAGGTGCATCAGATGTTCACTTGGATGATCAGTGATGTCATTTGAGATGTCATCAGTGATGTCACTGACCATGTCATGAATGATGTAATATGTGCCATCATGATCAGTGCATTGCGGGTGCGTGAGTTATAGTAAGCTGAACTACCTGTAACAGTTGAATTTCAATGGTTTTGTAAGAGTGAAATGTCCAGATAACTATAACGTCCCTGAAACCTATGATTTTTTCAGTGAAGTTCAATGATTTTTTAAATGCTAACTTCTAACTATGACATCTTTATTAAGTCCCATTGAATCCTGAAGGTCACTTGTGGCCAAGTAGCTCACCAGGTACATCCAGTAAGCACCACAAACCTGTGTTTCAGAGAGGTGTTCTGAGGTCATGCCCCTTTTTACACCAGGCTGCAAACATGGCTTCTGGCGTACTGCTGGTCGGCGGATGAAGTCCACTTGTGTCTTGAGGTCCTCAGGACACAAGAAGATCTCATCGCCCTGCCAGCAGTGTACCAGAGGCCTTGTTTGCAGAGTGGTGTAAAAAGGGGCGTGGCCTCGGAGCACCTCTCTGCAAAACAGCCCTGTGGGGTTTACAAGAGGTACTTGGTGGACTAGTTGGCCCTCCAACTTAAAATGTGCCACATGGTGCATTTGCACTGTGGTGCAGGGAGGGGGTAGGGCCTGATGTGACAAGTGTGCAAACGCACTCTATGGCACGTTTTAAGTTGGAGGATTAAGTCCCCTTCATTCCTAAGGGTCCTTTGGGGCCAACTAGCCCACCAGCTACCTCCAGTAAGCACCACAGGGCTGTGATGCAGAGTGGTATAAAAAGGGGGCATTGCCTTGGACCACCACTCTGCAATGCAGCTCCTTGGCACTCACTGGAGGTAGCTGGTGGACTGGTTGGCCCCCAAGGACCTTTAGGATTGAAGGGGACTTAATCCTCCAACTTAAAACTTGCCACAGGGCACATTTCCACACTTGTCAAATCAGGCCCGCCCCCTCCCTGCACCACTGTGCAAACGTGCCCCCTGGTGCATTGTAAATTGGTGGATTAAATCCCCTTGAGCCTTGAGTGTCCCTGGGGTTCAACTAGCCCACCATCTACCTTCAGTAAGCACCATAGAGCTGCGTTGCAGAGAGGTGTAAAAGGGACGTTGCCTTGGACCAGCTTTCTGCAAGGCAGCCCTGTGGTGCATACTGGAGGTACCTGGTGGGCTAGTTGGCCCCAGGGACCCCCAGTATTGAAGGGGAATTAATTCCCCAAATAAAAACGTGCATGTCTCAGGCACAATGCTGGCTTTTAAAAAAAATAATTAAGATGGGTGCTGTGTGGCCCCCCTTCTTTTTCTGTTTTTGGGCCCTGGGGGCCCCATCCCCAAGGGCCTGACCCCTTTAAAAAAAATGCAAATGGAAGGAGGCAATGTGGGCCCCCCTCCCATGGCCAATTCCGGCCCTGGGGACCCCATCCCCCGATGCATGGCCACATGTATTTTTTTTAAGGAGGGGACTGCGTGACCCCCCTCCTGAGGCCTCTATGTGCCCCGGGGACCCCATCCCCCGCGGCCGGCCTTTATTTTCTTATATATTTAATTTAATTTAGGGAGGGTCCACGTGGCCCCCCTCCCGTGCCACTTCTAGCCCCAGGAACCCCATCCCCGGGGCAGGGCTTATCTGTTGGGGATTGTGGGGGGATCCCCAATGCCTGTCTATGGGATGGAGATACACTCTAAGGTTCAATTTTACTCTACATTAATACTTTTTAAACCAAGGGTGCTACACTACTTTTGTGTTTCGACATCACACACTTAGTGAACTAGAAAAGTTACAGTCTAAACCCTGATTGTAGTTTGCACTGTTCCTACTGAACAATTGTTCTATAATAGTAAACTCACTTTTTATCACTTAGTGTAAAGACATACTAAATCAGTGTTTTTTTTTCAAGAAATCATTATGGAACAATAAATGATAAAGCATGATACATTCATCAGCGTATTATTACGCAACCATAGGACATCAATAGAAGTTGCCTTAACAAAACAAATTCTTGAATCGAAAAAAAGCTTAGTGTTGTACAATACAGTTTTTCTATACAATATATCATTGCGTTACAATTCCCATATTGATCTGTACATAGCAGTCACAGAGCCCAATGCATTTCGGGACTCACAGGTCCCTTCCTCAGGGGAAGTGTCCTGTGAACAAAGGAATTGACAACATGTAATTACTTTGACAGAAAGGTTAAAGTATGCGGAGAGTCCTTTGTCCAGTGGAAAAAAGAAGAAAAAAGAGGAAAAAGAAAAAGTTGGGATCCACTTTAGTCTTAGTAAACAAATGTGCGTGAGAATCACCTGTCCATGCTGTGTCACTAAACACTAAACACCACGCACTGCAGAATTTAGCAATAATAGTATCCCGTTTATTTGCTCAGAACGTAAAGAGGAGCAGTATCTGATGACACGCCTTTCCATTTGCGCTGCTGCGGGGCATTAACTACGAGCTGAGTCGCACACCCCATAGTAAGTTTAAACTTCAGTGATATTTAATTCTTCTGTTACACTATAAAGGCAAATTAGATTAATGGAGATAATACATTTAGTTGCAGGGAAGGTAGACATCTGGTCTTGAACATTCTTCGAGGCAACAGTTATAAGGAAGAATTTTCGCTTTATAATATTGAGGTAAGCTCTACCACCAGACAACAGATATCTGTACAGGAAAACTAATAGGTGGAATAGGTATTTTCTTCACCCCATTGAGTAAAAGAAGCACCTCTATTTAATATGTTATGGGGGTAAAATAAATTGGGTAGATAGATATACGCGGTACACGAAAAGTTACGCAAAAGGGTCAATTACTTTGAATTCATGTAACACAAGTATGAGTCTAGAGACACCCCCTGTTTGTTTAACAACTATAAGACAGGTACTGGCAGTACAATGTGTTTTCACTCAATGCGATTTCATTTATTAAGTTGGTTGCTTATGATGTTACACCCTTACTTGCGCCCTTCATGATATAACCTGAAAGCTAACAGGTGATTAGAACCTCTGTTCCGAAATGCATTGGGCCAGAAACTAATCATGGTTCAGTAGCAAAATTATGATTATAGAAAAATTCATTGAGTGAATCTGTATGAGCAAAAATAATATGGACAATCACTGCAAACAATGAAAACAGCATTTGAATGTTAAATGATTAAGAATTTGTATGTGTAAAAGTCATATGATTATGTTTTGAAACAAAAAGTAAATAATAGTACAAAACAAACTGATGCTGTGGTATAATTATAATGAGTATGATTTGAAATTGATTAATGTTTGAAATTTGTGAACATTCTGTTCATTAGGAACAGTGCACACTAGAGCAGGTTAATGCTGTTCCGGGTCAGATTTGGTTTATACATCTGGAGCCAACACATGTTTTTAGTGTAGCACCCTTGTCAAAATAGGTTGAACATATAGTAAGTAGTAAGTTTAAACTAAGAGTGCGCCTCTAACCCCTCTGTGGGTACACTTGTTACATTAAGGCATTGGCACCAGAGGTTGCACCGGTAAAATTGTTCGTCACAATGGCTATGTTTGATTCCATCACTAACATCACAGATAATAGGGCAGAAACGCATGTATATACAGACGCCCAAGATACAGACATCTATGCATTAATAGATGAAGTTAAATTAGTTGATTCACATGGACGGTCTACCATGCAACAATTAAAACAGCTAGAATATCTCACCAGACGGCAAGTAAATAAAAGGCTGCACGCCTCAACGCTGGTACAATACCACAAAGCACAACGCATACCTCGAGGTCTAAGATTGGCAATTCGTCCAATGTTGTTTAGATTCCATTTAAATGCGAAATTCATGAGCAAATGGTTTGCCATTTTAAACAAATGTTCTTTAGATTTGTTTTTATTGATAGTTGATTAACTATCAAAAACTATACGTGAACTGGAGGTAGAAATCTTTAATATAAAGAAAGATTTAGAACGCCAATTAGAAACCTCCACATGGAGTGCAACACTAGAAGAAATGAATGCTAGATTGGATAAATACAGTAAAGAGTTATAAGAAGGGAAAATCAGGAAGTATCGGAGAGATACAGTGGACTATAAGCTCAATGAAGTGTACACTTGGGCTGAGATCTATGCCAGGAAAAGATTCACTCAGAATAAGAAAACCACATCGTCATCAGAGGAAAGTGTAGCCACGGATTTAGATACATCAATGAGCAGGCCACCAGCCACTAAAACCTCAGGGCAATCCACCAAATCGACAGCAGACAAAGAAGGAACAAATACTAATGAAATGACAGCCACGACTTTGTCATCTACCTCTTCTTTTTTGTTACAGGCAACGGATCGACAACAAATCCCTTTGAGTCCCCCACGAGTTCAAACGAGCCCACCAAGAACAACAGGGCCAGTAACTTCAAAACCAGGAGAGGACAAGGCAGGAAAACAATTAAGAAGCGGGAAGAATCTAGTTCAATCATAAACATTTCATCGCACCCGTTAACCTCTCAAGAGTTGGGGATTCTTAATAAAGGGAGAACATTTGTGCCAACTGCCACTACCACAAAACTTGATACAGATACCGCAATGTTTAAATTCATGCAGAAATTAAGACTCAAACACTATTTCACTAATATAGTTCAAGATACCTGCTCATTGATGTATCTAAATCCTTGGCTACACTTTCCTTTGATGACAATGTGGTTTTCTTATTCTGAGTGAATCTTTTCCTGTCATAGATCTCAGCCCAAGTGTACACTTCATTGAGCCTTGGAGGCCCCCGAAACATTAGAAAAGAAGCTCCAGGGGGTGGCGGTCCCCGGGCCGTGGGAGGGCCGAGTGCCCTCCCGCACAAAATTTTAAACAAACTCTGGAGTGGCAGTCCCCGGGGCTGCGGAAGGACCACGTGCCCTCCCGCATATTTTAACATAGCCCCAGGGAGGTGGCAGTCCCCAGGACTGCAGGGGCTCCTGCGTGCCCCGCATATATTTGTTGTCAATGTCCCCGGAACCTTGTGTACCTATGGGCCTCAATTAAAAGAAGTGTAGGAGCCTGCGCTTCATTTAAAAAAAATGTTTGGGCGGGATTCACAACCCAACCACGAATTCCACCAAAGTCTAAGAAAAAAAGGCTTTTTTTTGGGTTTTTTGGCCCTGGGGGTCCTTGTGGGACCCCCTGAGCAGACCTAGGGGGTCAGGGTGTTTCTATTCTGCCCCCCTTTTTTCACCTTTGTTTTACTGTTTTCTTGTGACTCGGTTCTACTGAGTGTTGACAGCCAATTAGAATAAAGCTCTTTGTCGGGAGGGTTTGCGGAACCTCCTCGACCATAGATATCGAAACTTTAATTTTTTGCTTTTCTCAGCAACTACTGAACAGATTTACACCATTTTTAAAAAAGGTTGCTTTCTAAACCAAGCACTACTTTTTTGCCAAATTTGAGGTAATTCCGTTCAGCAGTTCGGGCTGTAGCCTTACCTAAAGCTTCCTATAGGAAATACATTTTTCGTCTCTTATTTTTTAAATTTCTCAGCAACTACTGAACGGATTGAAACCATTTAAGAAAGAGGTCACTTTCTGAACCAAGCACAACCTTTTTGCCAAATTTGGGGTAATTCTGTTCAGCAGTTCGGGCTGTAGCCTGTCTCAAAATGTCCTATGAAAATCAACACAAGAAAAACGTGTTTTGGGACCCACCTTTTTTCTCAGACCCCACTTGACGAATCACCCCTGCTCGTATGTAGTTTTTTTAATGAACTTTTATTAAAATCCTACATAACTAGGAGCCCACTCATGTCAAGGGCCATTTATTGGACACAGTGTTTTCCAACATTCCCCTTCTCTCCACGTCGCCGCCCCTGCCTCTCCCGTGGACCGACCATTTCCTGATCCCTTTTCAAGTGGGTTTTGCCTCAGCTCCCCCACCCCCTTCGGCAGCCACAGCACGAGTACCAGTTAGGGTATGGTCGAAACTCCCTATCAATGATCTAACCTGCAAGTTGACACAGACCATCCCGGTACTTAGTAGGGACCGTTAGAAGCCGACGATGCCTTTTGCGATTGGCTCGGTACGGCTTTAGATGCTGTACTTCCCCTGAAAATAGCTAATAGGAAGACTGGGGGCCCTAAATCCTCATGGTTCACCCCCGAGTTAGGTCTCCTGAGGAAAATATGTAAAAAGAAAGAACGGGACTGGCAAAAAAACTGGGCAGTAAATACCAAAGAAGAGTACAGGGCAGCCATGAGAACTTATAAAGCGGCACGCAATTCCACCAAAGCGGCCTACCTTGAAGACAGGATAAAATCGTCAGCCAATTCCTCGAGTGAAACTTATAAAATTCTCAAAGAGCTGCTCAAAGTTCCAGTGCCCTCAGGATTCCCAGAGGGGAGCTCGGATCGCTGCAATCTTCTGGCCCAGTTTTTCGACCAAAAAATCCAAAACATCATAGCCGGCCTCTCCAAGCCCCGACAGAGACTGGTCTCAGGGGAGATCTGCTTGGCCGCCGACAGAGCTGTGCTGGACAACTTTGTCCCGATTACCAGGGAAGCGTTTTGTAAAGAGCTGGCCGTGCAAAAAAGTGGCTCACCGATGGACCCCATGCCTATGCACATCCTAAAGCATTTTACGGATGTCATAGCGGGACCGGCAGCAGATTTACTTAATGCTTCCTTCGCCTCTGGCCAGGTCCCCCCCCAGTTGGAAGCAGGCCATAGTAAAAGCCCTGTTGAAAAAAGCTGGGCTTGACCCCCCCGATTTTTCCAACTTTCGGCCAATTTCCTTACTGCCAGGGATGGGAAAAATCGCAGAGAAATGGGTCAACCGGCAGCTCTCGTCCTTCTTGGAAACCAACGAGCTGCTGCGGCACTCCCAAACTGGCTTTCGGCCCGGTCAGGGCACTGACTCGGCGCTGATTGCTATGGTAGAAGAGGGCAGGTGCATCTTAGATTCAGGAGGATCAAGAGCTCTGGTCCTCCTGGATCTGAGTGCACGACACGGTGGATCACAAGATCTTGATCCACCGGCTGGAGGAGCTGGGAGTAAGAGAGTTGGCGCTCACCTGGCTGACGTCTTTCTTGAGTGAGCGAACGTATCAAGTGTGCGAGGGCAATAGAAGATCAGTGCCCACCCCCCTTCAGTGTGGTGTCCCGCAGGGCTCATCACTGAGCCCTACGCTTTTTAACGTCTATATGGCCCCACTGGAGGGGGAGGTTGCACCCTTTGGAGTGAAACTCGCAACGTATGCGGATGACACCCAATTGATTGTTTCGCTATCGCTCGCAGAGAGCCACGGAGAAAAGTTTGCTGCCTGCCTTACCAACATCATGGCATGGATGGCAAACTCGAGACTCAAGCTTAATGGCTCTAAAACAGAGGTGATGCTTCTGGGAAATCTCTGTACCTCCCTCCCCAAATGTATGTGGCCTTCTTGTCTAGGGGAGCCCCCAACCCCGAAAGAATCCATAAAAAGTCTTGGCGTCTGGTTAGAACCGGAACTGTCGATGCACACTCAGGCGAAAAAAACTGCAGGGAGCTGTTACGGTCTGCTCCGTTTAATACGGAAAGCCATGCCCCTTCTTCCCCCAGAATCCAGAAAATTACTAGTACAGGGCCTTATTCTGTCAAGACTGGATTACAACAACGCCCTCTTCCTAGCAGCGCCAGAGTACACCCTGAACGTGCTCCAGAGGGCACAGAATGCAGCTGCCTGACTGCTGACTAATACACCCAGAAGAGCATCAGCTAAACCGGCCTTGAAAGGGCTCCATTGGCTGCCCATAAGAGCGAGAGTGAAATTCAAAGCGATCTGTACCATGTTCAGAGTTCTCCAAGGGACAGGTCCTCCGATCCTAAAAGACCTGATCCGCCCCTACAAATCATCAAGAACGCTCCGCTCTGGCGAAGAGAACCTGGTGGTAATCCCGAGAGCAAAAAGAGCAAGGACTGGGGGACGTCGTTTCTCAATAAATGCTGGCCAGCTGTGGAACTCCCTCCAAACATCAATGAGGAAAGAACCCAGCCTGGCCAGATTTCGAAAAACTCTTAAAACTGTTCTTTTCCCCCATAATGACTAACATCTCAGGGTGTTGATCAGAGGAGTTCCGTCTGAGTGTACATTTAGCGCTGGGACGCTCAAGGGCAGCCATGCGCTTTAGAAATCTATTTTCATTTCATTTCATTTCATTTCATTTCATTAAAAAAATAACTGTAAATGAAACTTAATGATAACTATATTATAAACAACTAGAAAAATAACTTTAAAAAAAAACAATATTATAAACAAATTGTGAAGTGGTCTCCAAAAGAAGTACGATTGGTAATCTGCAAAACTAAAACAAAAATTAGAGTTTAGAATTATGTAGATGTGAGTAAATGAGCTGAAGCATTACAAGTCAAGGTAACACTACAATTTTACGTGTGCAGTGTGCCTGGTACTTTTCACTTCTGTTATAGTGCCGCGTTCAAGTGGTCTCTATATGGAAGTGCCTACTGCATTACTCATACAAAAGTGCCACAACGGGATTGTAAATATGCCGATTTATTTCTAATGCATTGCAATGAAGGCATTGTATATCTAGGCCTCTGTGCTTACCGTTGCATAAACACTGCGTCCAAACACTGCGGCCAGTGGAATTCCAACTTCACTTTAGCTGTTGTTCTATATGCGAAAGCAGACAGCAGTGCTTATAAGTTTAAAAGAGAAAGAGAGGGGGGCGTGGCCAAGATGGCGGGCTGAGTGGTCGCACTCGCTGTGAGCTCCGTCGGCCCTGAGCCCTTAACCTACTAATCTAGCGCTAATCTCCCCCCCGGGACGCTGCACTTGGAGAGATATAAGCGCCGGACATCTTCAATGGCGGCTGTGAGGGCTGAAACTGCCAGGTTCGGAGGTTGATCGGTCCCAGAGTCCCCGCCGGGAACGAGGAGGGCCCTAGGCCCGGAGCGGAGGTGGAGCTGGAGCTCGGTTTTGACGGCCGTCTACCTTGGTGACTGCAGAGGGACCGCTGTTTTTTCTCACCTGGCCCGACCATCACCACAGCAGACCGCCCTGGGGCGAACCCCGAGGAGCTGCGCAGGTTGGCGCCCGGAGGCAGGGCGTCAGAGGAGGAGGCCGCGAGGCCGGGCACTACGCGAGGCCGTGGCTTTGGCCTATACCCCCAGATGGAGGAAGCACTAGAGGTCACGAGGCGTGGCGCTTGCCCAACAACCCATCGGAAGGACCCCCTGGGTGCAGGATTACATTCCCGGATTCGCAGGTGCCGAGAAGGGGATCGAGAGACTTGGTGTTGCTGCCCAGAAAGATCCCACACGTGGCATCGAGACTGCGGCCTATCCTCCGGGAGCTCCGAAGGTGCAGTGGTGGGTGTTCTAGCGGGGCTCGGGTGCCTGTATCCCCCCGGGGTCTGGCCCTCACCCGACGTCGACTCATCACCTTTGAGAGGCTAGAAGGGAGGCGTTTTGTGTGATATGACCTGCACAGACTTGGCGGTGAAGCGGTAGCACATTGAAAGTTGGCGCGATCCCCCCGGCTGACGTGCCTGAGAAGGAGAAGGATATACCGGACCGGTTCTAGGGGGGCCATCAGAGGAGCAAGAGAGTCAAGAATCGCGCCTGTGGTGTCGGCCGTGGTGGCCGAGGGAACAGGAGTAGGCCGGTCGGGCCTGGAGAACCGGGTGGGACGCCAGTCCCCGGGTTGGACGGATCGCCATTGCTCATCGGAGGAGACCTGCTGGCAGTACGGACAGCCCCTCGTTTGTTGGTGGTGGGGTACAGAGCAGTAGCGGCCTGGCCTGAGTATCGACCAGTGGCTTTGACGAGGCCCCACCGAACGTTCCGGAAGGTGCCCTAGCAGACTCGATGGCGAACAACAAAGGATCCAAGAAGGGGGATCGCACCCTGCCGGACATGTTAGGCAGGACCGCCGTGAGACAGGATAAGGGACAGCCATCTCCAAGTCTCCCGGGTAGCTCCCAGGGAGCGAGCGGAGGGGAGCCCCCGGTCATGAGATCCTTCCTTGAGTCCCTCTTCGGCGCATTGCGGGATGATTTCCAAACTCTCAAGCAGGAGGTGGCGGGTGAGGTCCGGGAGATACGACGGGAGGTGGATGGCCTGGGCGAGAGAGTGGCAACGGTGGAAAGCGCTGGCCATACTAGGGACGAAGAGATCGCGCAGTTGCAGCAGGAGGTTATAAGGCTCCGGGACCAGCATCTTGATCTTCAGTCATATGCCGAGGACCTTGAAAACCGTTCCCGGAGGAACAACATCCGAGTCCGGGGAGTTTCTTCCCGAGAAGAGGGGGAGGACGTGGCTGCATACCTACGGGACCTATTCAGAGAGGTGCTGTGTGAATCGGCTGACTTCCCCATTCGGATCGATAGGGCGCACAGAGTGGGCTTACAGCGCCGGGCCTCAGCACCCCCCCCCTGACATTTTGGCCTTCCTGCCGGATTATCTCCTGAAAGAACGAATACTTCGCGAGGCACGGAAGAGATTGTCCTTGGAATTTAGGGGTCACCGGGTGGCACTCTACCAGGATCTCGCAGCATCCACCCTGCAGAAACGCAAGGCCTTTAAAATTGCGACTGATTTTCTTCGGGGGCATGGCACTCAATATTCCTGGGGGCACTCTTTCCGCCTTATTTTCCGGTGAAATGGGACTCTACATCAGCTGCGTTCCCTTCAGGATACATGTGGGGTGCTGGGTATCACTGCTACAGACGACGGAACATTCACACCTCGCCAGCGCTCTATCACCAGGGATGGCTGGCAGACTATCCCTGGCCGGCGGTCCTCGGCCTCCTCAACGAAACCGGGTTCGCCTGCTGCAGCTGCGGACCTGGACGATGCAGCGCGAGATGTAGCCTCCGTCACGGAGACAAGTGAAGTCGCATTGACAGCCTGAATGAACTCCGGGGGGAGATCGACATCGCCATGACTGTAATGCAGGTTTGGGGGCTCGGGGGGGCGGGGGCGGGGAAGTGCGTAGTGGCTGGACGTCCACTTTTTTGACTCTCCACAGGCTTGTCCGTTATGGACTGGACTTGGACAATGGTTTTTGGTGGGTTGTTGGGGAATCGGGGGGGTGGGGTCGGGGTTGTTGTGACAGTCCCAGTTGCGGGTGGGGACTGGGGTCAGTTGGGCAGTTGGAAGGGGGGAAAACAGTTCCTGGGGGATTTGGAAGGGGGTGGGACAGGCAAGGGGGGGGATCCGGGTGTTGGCGGGGAAGGGGGAGGGTCGTCCGGGGCACAATGGGGTTCCTTGTTATCCAGGCAATGTATGTGCTTCTTGGTTTGCTCAGAATTGACTGCTGCAATTACAGCTTTGATTTTCTTCTTGATTGGCTGGAGAGTGGGGGAGGGACAGGGTGGACTGTTCAGTACTTGTTGTGGTCTATGGCTGCCCGGACAATGATTAGGCCTCTGGCTTGGATCGATCATTTTTGCCCCACACATGATAGCGCTTTGTTCACTATTGTGTCACCTCTGCTACACGGCAGCATTTGTGCCCTTGTTGCCCTGTTGCTATGGGGCCCCATTGCTTTCTGCTGTGCCCTTTCGCATGCCTCCTGACACTTGCAAGGTGGTGACCCTGAATGTCCGGGGGCTGAATAATCCAGTCAAGAGAAGGGCTGTGCTCTCACTTCTGGAGAATACCCAGGCAGACATTTGTCTTCTCCAGGTGACGCACCTACTATCACAAGACACACACAGACTCCGTTCTCATAAGTTCCCGTCACAGTTCTTTTCCTCTTGTACTACTAAAACAGCTGGGGTGGCGATACTGGTAGCCCGACACTTTAGGGGAGAGGTCCTCCACAAGTTCGCCGAACAAAAGGGCAGGCTACTCGCATATCGGTTTAAGATAGGGGGCCTTCTATTTACGATTGGGTCCCTCTATAGTCCTAATGAAAGGCAGGATCGTTTCCTGCAGACCGCGATCGAGGACATTACTTCTTCCCAGGACCGACATATCATACTCGGTGGTGATTTCAACATGGTCTTTAACTCTGCGCTGGATAGATCGGTGCAACGCTCCCCGCAAGTCGGGGAATTCTCCGCGGACCGTAGGGCTCAGTTGGAGGTGGTTGACCTCCTTGATCTGTGGCGACACATGCACCCCGCGGACAGGGACTACTCGTACTACTCCCATGCGCACAAGACGTATGTGAGGTTGGACCACCTATTAGTTACCTCCCAGTACGGGCGATGACCTCTGGGTCAGAGATCGGTGTGATTTCCCTTTCGGACCATGCCCCAGTTGAGGCTACGTTGTGTTTGCCACCGGCCGTTTCTCGGCCCAGGACGTGGCGTCTACGTGACACGCTGTTACATAGGAAGGAGGTGGTGGTCCACATTGAGGAAGCGATCCGGGACTATCAATCCCATGATGACAACGCTGACACTAGCCGGGCCACGCAATGGGCGGCGCTAAAGGCGGTGATTCGAGGGGAATTTTTGGCGATTTCCTCGGCTGACAACAAAGAACGTCAGGCCAAGAGAGATGAACTTACGGGTCGGGTTAGAGAACTTGAGCAGATACATCGCAGGGATCATTGACATAATATAGAACTTACCAAAATATAGTCACCAAAATATAGAATGCCAAAATATCGAATTCCTATCTACAAACAGGTAAGTACAAAAATATCGAATCCAAAATAGTCTGTAAAAAATATAGTCAGTCAAAATATCGAATTTTTTTAAATGTCTTAAAAATAATTTAAAATTAATGAACTAATAAATATAATTAACTAAAACATACTTGAAAATACTCAAATAACCTTAAAATTAAGCCATAATTAATTTAAGTTAATAAAAAAAATGTACAATATTTTACCGTAGGATAGCAGGAGGGTAACATTTAATATTACCACTCCAGTGAGTGCAACAGTAGGGAAAGCGTTGGATAGCGTAGGGGTAAAAAATACTATTCCCACTCCAGTGAGTGCAACAGTAGGGAAAGCGTTGGATAGCGTAGGGTTAAAAAATACTATTCCCACTCCAGCGACTGCAACAGTAGGGAAAGCGTTGGATAGCGTAAGGGTAAAAATTACTATTCCCACTCAAGAGAGTGCAACAGTAGGGAAAGCGTTGGATAGCGTAGGGGTAAAAAATACTATTCCCACTCCAGAGAGTGCAACAGTAGGGAAAGCGTCGGATAGCGGGAGGGTAAAAATTACTATTCCCACTCCAGTGAGTTTAACAGTAGGGAAAGTAATGATTTAATATATTATTAAAAATAAATTAAATATCAATCCCAATAAAACATGAATTGAAATTAATAACCAATTTAATATTATGTAATAATTAATTAGAAATACAACTACATATTAGTTATTAAAAATTAATAACCTATTCATAATTATTTAAAAACTAATTAATTTTCAATAACAAAAACTAATTAATAATACAAATTAATAACAATTAAAAACTAACAGTAAATTAATTATCAATACACAAAAAGTATTTTTAACATGTAATTAATTACAATTACATTACTTCCCACCCTATTCCCCTATAAACCCACATCCCACTACAGAAAATACATTAATACAATTATCATAATTATCAAATATTTAATTAATACAAAATAATTACCAATTAATAAAATTAATTGCCAATTAATAGAAATTAATTACCAATTAAAAATTAATTAACAATAAATTTAAAATCAATACCAATGAATGAAAAGAATTATTTACTTAATTACAATTAAATTACTTCCCACCCTATTCCCCTATAAACCCACAACCCGCTACAGAAAATAAATTTCGAAAATTAACATAATTAACAATTAATCAATTAATACAAATTAATAGGCAATTATTAAAAATTAAGTACCAATTAAAAAATAACAATAAATTCAAAATGAATACCAATAAATAAATAAAAATATTTAATTAATTACAAATAAATTACTTCCCACCCTATTCCCCTATAAACCCACAACCCGCTACAGAACTAAAAAGCAAAATGTAATTAAAAATTAATAATAATTGCTAAAAATTAATATTTAATTTAATATAATTAAATTACTTCCCACCCTATTCCCCTATAAACCCACAACCCGCTAAAGGATTAAATTACGCAAAAATTAAATAACATAAAATTCATTACTTAAAATACATTAAACATACATTACAAAATTTAATATACACTTTTCACACATATACTAACATACAAAACACTTTAAAAAAATGTTTGTTATTAAAAAATCGATATATGTAATGCCTATATTGTATACTTCGATATTTTGACTTCTATATTTTGAAAATCGATATTACTTACCTAAATTCGATATTTTTAACCACTATATTGTGTCCATTCGATATTTTGTCCATTCTATATTTTTTCTTCGATATTATGCCCATTCTATATTTTGGAATTGATATTATGACTGTTTACCACATCGCAGGACTGGGGCTCCCAGGATCTGGAGGCAGCTCAAGGAAGCGAGAAAGCTCCTGGCTGCCCTGGATCCTGACCGGGCGGAGTATGCGGCACTCCGGCTGCGCCACACTTTTTATACTGGAGGGGACCGCTGTGGTAAACTGCTGGCCCACAAACTCCGGGTGACACGTCAGAATCAACTAGTTAAGGAAATTTCCGATCAGGCAGGGAACGTAGAGACGGAGGACGCTCGGATTGCGGCCGTGTTCCGCGACTTTTACAAGGACCTCTACACGGAGAGCCCCCGGACGAGATGGCTATGGCTGCTTACTTGGATTCGGTTACGTTGCTGTCCCTGGATCCCTTGCAGGCGGAATATTTGGATAGAGGCATCCGGCTAGAGAAAGTGCTATTGCCAGACTTAAACATGGCAAGGCGCCTGGACCGGATGGATTCACGGCCCTCTATTATAACACTTTCTGCACATCTTTGGCCCCCGTGCTTACGCACCTCTTCAATTCCTTTGCTGATCCTGGAGCTATCTCTCCTGATCTTCTCCGGGCCTCTGTTACGGTTATCCCTAAGCCTGGTAAGGATCCGAAGCGCTGTGGGTCTTATCGACTGATCTCTCTTTTAAATATTGATTTGAAGCTGTATACAGGAATTTTAGCCGCGCACCTAGCTCTTCACTTGCCCGGTCTCATTGACCCTGACCAAGCAGGTTTTGTTCCAGGGAGACAGACAGTGGACAATACGAAACGGATTGTCCACCTTTTGGAAAAGGCTTACCGGATTCCGGGAGAACGAATGATGCTGGAGGTAGACGCCGAGAAGGCCTTTGACCGAGTCCACTGGCCTTATCTGGAGCGGGATCTAGTGAAAGCGGGGATGGGGGACAAGTTCCGATCCATGATTCTTAACTGTTACAAACACCCATCAGCAGTGATCCGGATTTCAGGAATCACTCACTGTAGCCATTGACAAAATTGCCCCTCTGAAAGCATTTAGGCAATTCCCTGTGGCCAAACAGGAAAAATGGTACACCGAGGCTCTCAGAAAAGAGAAGCAAGAATGTAGGAGGATAGAGAAGAGATGGAGAAAATCCCACTCAGACGATAACAAGAAGGCACATCGTGCAGCCCAAACAAACTACTACAAACATATTAAAGCTGCCCGTAAAAACAACATTGCCCAACAGCTCATGGAAGCTGATAATTCTCCTAAAGAACTTTATAGGATTCTTGAGACATTTGTCAAGCCCATGGCTTGTGTAAGTCCAGATGACTTCTCACAAAGTCTATGCGAAGAAGTCTCCCTATACTTTGAAAATAAAATAGAATCCATTTACGACAAAATCTTAGCATCTCAAACAGACAATGACTCTCTGATTGCCCCCCTCCCCACTGAAAACACCAACTTTGTGCTGACTACATTCCCTCCTATCAACAATAGAGAGCTTCTCACATTAATGACCCATGTAAAATCCGGGTCCCCGGATGACCTTATCCCTGCTAAAACCTTAACTTCCCTTAGTACTTTGTTAGGCCCCCACATTCAAGATGCAATTAACCAGTCTTTGAAGAAGGGATATGTACCAACTGAATGGAAAAGAGCGGTGGTGAACCCCATCCGTAAGACTTTCTGCACATCTTTGGCCCCCGTGCTTATGCACCTCTTCAATTCCTTTGCTGATCCTGGAGCTATCTCTCCTGATCTTCTCCGGGCCTCTGTTACGGTTATCCCTAAGCCTGGTAAGGATCCGAAGCGCTGTGGGTCTTATCGACCGATCTCTCTTTTAAATATTGATTTGAAGCTGTATACAGGAATTTTAGCCGCGCACCTAGCTCTTCACTTGCCCGGTCTCATTGACCCTGACCAAGCAGGTTTTGTTCCAGGGAGACAGACAGTGGACAATACGAAACGGATTGTCCACCTTTTGGAAAAGGCTTACCGGATTCCGGGAGAACGAATGATGCTGGAGGTAGACGCCGAGAAGGCCTTTGACCGAGTCCACTGGCCTTATCTGGAGTTGGTTCTAGTGAAAGCGGGGATAGGGGACAAGTTCAGATCCATGATTCTTAACTGTTACAAACACCCATCAGCAGTGATCCGGATTTCAGGAATCACTCACTGTAGCCATTGACAAAATTGCCCCTCTGAAAGCATTTAGGCAATTCCCTGTGGCCAAACAGGAAAAATGGTACACCGAGGCTCTCAGAAAAGAGAAGCAAGAATGTAGGAGGATAGAGAAGAGATGGAGAAAATCCCACTCAGAGGATAACAAGAAGGCACATCGTGCAGCCCAAACAAACTACTACAAACATATTAAAGCTGCCCGTAAAAACAACATTGCCCAACAGCTCATGGAAGCTGGTAATTCTCCTAAAGAACTTTATAGGATTCTTGAGACATTTGTCAAGCCCATGGCTTGTGTAAGTCCAGATGACTTCTCACAAAGTCTATGCGAAGAAGTCTCCCTATACTTTGAAAATAAAATAGAATCCATTTACGACAAAATCTTAGCATCTCAAACAGACAATGACTCTCTGATTGCCCCCCTCCCCACTGAAAACACCAACTTCGTGCTGACTACATTCCCTCCTATCAACAATAGAGAGTTTCTCACATTAATGACCCATGTAAAATACGGGTCCCCGGATGACCTTATCCCTGCTAAAACCTTAACTTCCCTTAGTACTTTGTTAGGCCCCCACATTCAAGATGTCATTAACCAGTCTTTGAAGAAGGGATATGTACCAACTGAATGGAAAAGAGCGGTGGTGAACCCCATCTGTAAGAATGCGGCTCTCCCCTGGACGGAGCTCTCCAACCTCCGACCCATCTCCCTCCTACCATATTTCAGCAAGCTGGCCGAGAAACATGTCAACGCGCACCTGTCTAATTACATCGAGGCAGCGGGCGGCCTAGACCACTCTCAATCTGGTTTTAGGCCCAACCATAGCACCGAATCAGCCCTCCTGTCAGTAACAGATAACATCAGAATGTCACTTGACAGGGGGAGCTCAGTGATTCTGGTGCTATTGGATTTGTCCGCTGCCTTCGACACGGTGTCGCACAAAATTCTTCTCGGCCGCTTGAGGGGAGTGGGAGTAAAAGGGACCGCCCTTGCGTGGCTTGAAAGCTTTCTTGCAGATAGGCAACAAGGTGTCAAATTAGGCTCCCATAAATCTATCTGTAGGAAGCTCACCAAGGGTGTGCCACAGGGCTCATGCCTGAGCCCCACGTTATTTAACGTATATGTGGCCCCCTTGGCGGACATTATAAGATCTTACGGGCTCTCCCCAATCTCCTACGCTGATGACACCAGGCTGCTGTTTCCCTTCCAAACTATCACACCTGCAGTCATGCAATCCTTTCAAAATGGTATGAGAGCTGTGGCAGGTTGGATGGCCCAGAACTTCCTCCAATGCAATGTGACTAAAACTGAAGTCATGTTGTTTGGAGGGGCCACCCTGCTCTGGTCCCCGGACTGGTGGCCACTTGAGCTAGGACCTGTCCCTGCGCCCAAACAGACCATCAAAAATTTGGGAGTGCGCCTAGACCAAACACTGATTTTAAAAGATCATGTCAGTCAAGTCACGGGAACGTGTTTCCGAGTAATTGGACTCCTACGGCGCATCTTCCCCTTCCTGCCAGACATCCACAGGAAAACGCTGGTACAAGCACTAGTTCTCGGACGGGTAGACTATTGCAATGGTCTACTCATCTCTGCCAATCAAGAACAATTGTGCAGACTGCAGGTGGCGCAGAATACTGCAGCAAGACTCATCTTGAATGCCCCCCCCCGAACCCCGTCACGCCCTCTCCTTTCTCACCTTCATTGGCTTCCAGTGCGACAACGCGTCAACTTCAAACTTTGTTGCATAATGCATAAGTGCAGTTACGGGTCCGGTCCCAAATACTTAAAAGACATTTTTGTCCCCTACTCTCCTGGACGTGCCTTGCGCTCCAGTAACACCATGTTGATGCAGGTACCCAGAGTTACCAGAGCAAGACAGGGAGGCCGGGCACCCTCACTCAAAGGCCCCTTGCTATGGAACTCCCTCCCCTCACAGCTGAGACAAATTTCTAATCTCTTTTCTTTTAGGAAAAAATTAAAAACATACCTATTTACCCTAGATTAATTTACTTCTGCTTCCTACACTGTCATCCCCTATTATGTCTCTCAACCCTTACAGAAGCTACGCGCGGAGATACCCCTTCGGGGCTGATTCAGGCGCGTTATAAGATTATAAATAAATAAATAAATAAACAGGTTTACATCTGCGACCTTTGACATTGAATGTGGCACCCGGCAGGGCTGCCCGCTCTCACCCTTACTCTTTGCTCTTTATATGGAGCCGTTCGCTCAACGGGTGCGTTATAATCCTGCGGTGACTGGAATCCGGATGGGGGGTTTCACGCACGCTATCAGCCTCTATGCGGACGATGTCATTCTGTCCATTGCCGGACCCCGAACGGCCCTCCCGGCGTGTATAGAGGAATTGGACTCCTTCGGCATGGTAGCGGGGTTCAAAATGAATATGGGGAAGTCGGTGGCTTTAGACGTCTCCCTCAAGCCGGCTACTAGAGCCTACTTGCAGCACAGGTTTCCCATGCCTTGGTCCTCGGGTGCAGTACCTTACCTAGGGATCCAGATTGCTCCCACTTTGACAGCCATGGTGTTGGCCAACTATCAAGCCCTAGAAGCAAAGATTAGGGAGGAGCTGGGGTGATGGAATCGCGGAACTCTTTCTTGGCTGGGCAGGATAGCTGCGGTCAAAATGATGGTCTTGCCCCAAGTACTTTATCTTTTTCGGGCCTTGCCGCTCCAACCACCTGTCGGGTGGATACCGCAACTACAAGCGGATGTTTTACGCTTTGTCTGGCAGGGTAAGAAGCCTAGAATGCGCAGAGCCCTCTTGCTCCTGAAACGGGCGGTTTGGGGATACCAGATTTCTGCAAATACTTCCAAGCGGCGCAGCTCCGTTATCTCGTGGAATGGAGTAGATGGAAGTCCGATAAACATTGGCTCTTCCAAGACCAGGCGGTGGCGGGGAGACCTTTGCAGGAGATTCCTTTCCTGCGTCGTCCACATAGGCCCAAAAACCTCTACGCCTCCTTTGTTACGAGAGTCCCCCTGCCGGTGTGGGATGCTACTAACCTCCCACACGGGCTCACCATGTTTCCGTCCCCGCTCACACCGATGGTGGACAACCCGGACTTCACCCCGGGTCTGGAGAGAGGAGCGTTCACACATTGGAGGCAGGCGGGGTGCCGAGCCCTGTGCCATTTGTATGGCCCTGAGGGGGTTATCCCCTCCTCCCAATTCCGTCAGGAGTTTTCGCTCCCGGAGAGCGACCAACACCGCTATATGCAGGCTCGCCACTGGGCCCTCCAGCCGCAAGTGAGAGAGTCGGCAGACAGGCTTTTTCTTCCTTACGAAAAATGGCTTTTATCGCGCACATCGGATGCCAAACTGATTACAGATCTCTACAAGCTGCTGCAACCACCTGCAACACACAGTTATCATCCCGGGAGGGAGCGCTGGGAAAGGGAACTGGGGAGGACACTGAGCCCTAAGGAATGGGAGCACATATCTTATAGGGCGAGGCATTCGGCCTATCACATGGGGCTCACGGATACTCTGACAAAAATCTCCACATACTGATACTACACCCCTGAACGAGTCCACAAATTTGATCATAGCAAGGAGGACACATGTTGGCTGGGGTGCGGGCACCGGGGTACACTCACGCACATTCTATGGGACTGCCCATTACTGGAGCCTTACTGGAAGGAAGTGTTGGATGATATTGACGCACACTTCAACATTGAATTGCCACGCTTCCCTGCCTATACCTTGTTGGGGCTCCCGAACGGATTGATGTACCCCCTTAGATCCCGTAGGGGCAGACAGATAGCGATAGCTCTAGGCTCTGCAGTCCAAAACATTTTAATACACTGGCACAGTGCTACGATACCCTCCACCACAGGTTGGCTCCATAGGCTGTGGCATGTGTTGGGTATGGAGAGAATGTCCCTCACAGTGGCGGGAGATGTGGAACAATTCAGGGAGCTCTGGCAACCGTTTAATTCCCTATTGCTCACGGAATTTAGGGAACTCACCTGCCCTAGGTACCTCCGCCTTCTGCGGCTTCCAAGCCCGGTAGAGCCTGCCCAATGATTTGTTACTGGACCTCTTCTCCCGGAAGGACGTGGCATTGAGGTATTTTCTTTTTGGTTGGGGACTGTGCACTGGATGGGGGGTGGGGAAGGAGGGGAAGGGGGGTTGGGGGAAGGGAGTTGGGTAGTTGGGGTTTGGGGTAGGGTTGCACGGGGGAAGTCATTTCATGCTGTGACAGAACATATCATGGATTTCTGTGGGGGCGTAACCCGTCATGATAATCTTTGCTGATGGGGCAACTGAGATTTGGGGGTTATTTTTGCCCTGTTGTATCGCTTTTTGAAGATGTGTGTTTGTCCTAATATGTTATGCCTAATATAATACTTTAAACCTAAAAGATAAAGAGAAATGATGTCACAGAGAGTGAGAGAGAGAAAGAAAGAGAGAGAAAATAACATTAAAACTGTCTCGCAGAGTCTGGAGTTGAGATTTGTTCTTGAAAAGTCAGACGTAGATTTACAAGCTCCTTGCGCCACTTTTCCCATGTTGAAAGTGACACAAAAGTGGCGATATAAGCTTGTAGATCTGTTTTTCAGACTGTTGTAACCTATCTGTTGTCACTGCTCGGAGGTAATTATACATTTTACACAGTGAAGCTGCTGCACACTACCCACTCTCTCCTTTCACAAATAAAGGTAATACTACAGTTTTACGTGTGCAGTGTGCCTAGTACATTTTAGTTCTGTTATAGTCCCGCGTTCAAGTGGTGTGCATATGGAAGTGCCTACTGCGTTACTGATGCAAAAGTTGCACAACGGGATTGTAAATATGCCGACTTATTTCTAATGCATTGTAATGAAGGCATTGTATATCTCGTCCTCTGTGCTTACCATTCTTTAAGCACTGCAGCCAGTGGAATTCACAACTTGAGTTCAACTGTTGTTCTACACATCAAAGCTGACAGCAGTGTCTATAACTTTAAAAGAGAAAGTGAAATGATGTCACAGAGAGCGAGAGAGAGAAAGAGAGAGAAAAGAACATTAAATGTGTCTCGCAGAGTCTGGAGTTGAGATTTTTTCTTGAAAAGTGTGACGCAGATTTACCAGCTGCTTGCGCCACTTTGCCCATGTTGAAAGTGACACAAAAGTGGTGCATTAAGCTTGTAGATCTGTTTATCAGACTGTTATAACCTATCTGTTGTCACTGCTCAGAGGTAGTTATACATTTCTGCAGTCAAGCTGCTGCACACTACCCACTTTCTTCTTTCACAGATAATTTGTTGTTGTTGCAGAAACAAAATTCTTTGTCACCTAGTGCCATTGGCGTGATTGAAAGATGGTGCTCTACGTGTGGAAGAAGCTTTCACTGTAATCAAGAGAGTTAATCGTTTCAATTCAGATAAGGTTGTATACAGCAAAGTGGAGATAGCAGCGTCCAAAACTTTAAAAAAGAAAGAGAAACAATGTGAGAGAGTAAGAAAGAGAAAGAAAAAAAAGGACATTAAAAAGTGGGAGAGACACACACGACTTGGGAGGGGGTACCTGAAGCAAGAGGCACAACCACAGTCAAAAATATCGGGAGGGGGGCTAGTAAAAATTTGGGGGGGCTTAAGTTCAAGCAAAAAGAAGAGTGGAAATGCAGGGGCTGTAAGCGGGTGGGGATGTCAAAGCTTCATTAACAAGCAAAATGTCTTTAAAAGACCTGTGGCGTACTTGGGTGCGACTCTGTGTTGGCCCAGGAAGCTATCTCATCCTAGCTGAAGCCCTGTTAGGCCAATGTGTGTTTTGCGCGCCTGCTGCATACTACAGATTCTCTCCTTTCACAGATAACTTGTCGTTGTTTCAGAAACAAGCTTCTTTGCTCACCTTGTGTTATTGCCGTCGTCCTTGTTACATAATCCATTGTGAAGCTGTACATGTAAAAGATATTAAAAGAAAGATCTCATGATTGGTAATTATTGCTATATTAATTTGGAGTTAGATAATATCGCACTTTTATAGACGTTCATTGTCACATTTCTACGAACTGTTTGTATTGTGAATATATTCCAGACATTTCAGTGATTATAAAAACGTTACTGCTATTGGGAAAAAAAATTAAACATGTAAAACAATACATTATGTAGGAGTGTGTTCGTCTAAAATACTAAGTCGCATTTTTGTATGTAGTCAGCTACAACCCTTTGACTACTTCCAATGCATACTTAAGTCTCACTGCTCACCTTTTCATGGAAAAGACACCTTCTTCATGATGTAGTCTCGATCTCCAACAAAGAAGTCTCATATATGGTGCTGAGTCTTGATATCTCTATGATACTTGTGCTCCCATCATCATCATCATTGCAGGTTCTTCACCCGCTCAGTGCTTCGGGCACCACTAACTCAGTGACCAAAGAGGCCATGCATGTAGTAGTTGGCCTCTTGTTCGGTGCTTTGGGAACAACTCTAAAATGGCGTACAACACGTGCGCTTTGTCTTTTTTATACATAAGGTCACGTGTGTAGTGACGGATACTGTGAATGGGTGTGGTGTGGGTGTATACCAGCCATGAGGGAGTGTGTGTGTCGATCTGACAACTAGACTTGCAACTTAGAAATCAATACAATGGAAATTTGGGCCTTGTACTGTTGTTGTGTTTTCCTGGTAGCGTAAGAGTGGCTTTCTTTTTTCTATGTGACGTTACAATACAGTCACCATGTATGTAGCCTATTTTGTGCCGCATTTTATTGTATAATGCGTTTCAAAAACTAGTTGTGGTAGGGTGTTTTTAAATTAAACTGTGTACTCTGCTTACGAGTTTGTTGAATGTAGAAGTATTTTTTATTTATTTTCTATTCTATTGTAATTGTGCTGACTTTCTCCTTTAGCGTGCAGTACTATATTATTTTATGAAATGTATAACTGTTGAAATCATCTTTGAAAGTAGAATGGAAGCATGTAAGCTGCTCTCTGTGACAAAAAGCAATACCGGCTCCCGCAGGAAGTGGGGAGCCGGCTGCGCCCGTGGAGGCCTTGGGTTCTTCCCACGGTCTGCAACGTTACATTTGAGCCCCGGGGGATAGGCTCCTCTGGGATTATAAAAAATTAGTGATAAAGGCTATTTTTTTATGGTAGATTCATCGTACGCGTACCAAGCACGTATGGATGACATACGGTGCGAAGATTGGAAGTTGTCCCATAAGCGTACTGAAGGAAGAAAAAGAAGAATATTTTTCAGATATTTATGAAGTGTATGTTTTTAGATGTTGGGTGGCTCTAAAAAGAGCCCTTGTGTTTATTGGGAGATTTTAGTACCTACAAGTAAGTACCAATGCAGAGTCTAAAGTTCAAGAGGAAGACTTTGTTTCCCTCATCTGTAAAATGTACACCGTCTCTCCTATAGATGTCATGAATATTGAAACGCAGATTGTTGGGGTAGATAGACCACATTCTATAGTCTCGGACAAAGGCAGAAATAGATTTATTCACATGTTTCCTAGCTTTTTCAATCTGTGGACAATAGTGGTTGGACCACTTCCATTTCTGCCTTTTGCCACAATTATGAGGTCAGGGTGTTGGAGATGTAAAAAGGATTTCACCAATGGCATCAATTGGTGCCACTTTAATCCTCTCTGTCCAATCCATTTAATGTCTACATTTGGTAAATGTAGGTCTTTGTGAATTCTTTTCTGTTGTGCTTACCAATACCTTTGGCTCCAGAAAATATAGCTGTGTTCCACAATCCACACTGTAAACATCTTGAAGAGAGGTCTGAATGCACTCTGAAGGTCTCTGTAAATGAAATGGCAGCTTGAAAAGTAAGATTTTTCTAAAATGGTGGAGAACATGCAGTGTTGAAAAAAGAAAAGAAATGATTGGTTGTTCGACAACATTCTACACTAAGCTAGGATGGATGTTTCTGTTTTTTCAAAGCCTGATTTTTATTGGTTATGAAAAACTGATAGAAAAGAACGTTACATAAGATAAGCTGTTATATTCTCAAGTTTGTTTGATACATCGACGACATCTTCATTTTCTCGAAAAATACAAAGGAATCACTTATTGAAGCACTGACCGATTTGACCAAGGAGAGGCATCCAGGATTTATCCACTGATCCAAGAGGACTTGGACCAAACGTCCTCCAACAGGTCCAAGGCACAGAATATCAAACAACTATTATACATCTCCAAGAGACATGTCAATCAGAAGCTGCATGCCAGCACTCTTATAAGATATCACAAGATACAACGCATACCACGGGGATTGCGCATAGCTCTGAAACCCTCGCTATGTAAAAACTAAAAAAAAAATCAGGAAAAATGGTATGCTATACTCAAGAGATGTTCACTTGGTCTAATACTGCTAATAATTGAGGAACTTTCTGGAATCTTGTCTGAGTTAAACAAAGAAATCGAAGAGATAACTGAAGAATTATCCACGATGTTGACAGCAGAGGAACTAACAACAGTTCTTGTAGATATCAAGGATCAAATCAACAAACACACACAGGAAGTGAATGAGAGGAAGATCAGAAAATTTAAACGTGATACGTTAGACTATAAACTTGGGGAGGTAAACACATGGGCAGATGTGTATGCCCAGAGAAGACGCAACCGGCCCTACACACCCTATACCAACACTTCCTCTTCAGGGAGTGACATGTCTAACAAGCCTACATCTTCGAAAGCACAGCCCCCAAAGAGAGGGTCAGACACCTCTCGTGAAACAACGAGTAGAGGAGACATATCTACTACAACGACACATAGAGGAGAAACATTGACTTTATCAACAGAGACCCCCACCTCGGAAGTTCCTTTTTTAGAACAAGGCTTAGCACAACCCGAAGACCCAGGAGGGGAAAAAGATCCCCCAAACACAAGAAGCACTACACTAAAAAACAAGGAGAAGAAAAAAACGGTAACAAAGAACACCTAGTCATCAACATTTCGGATTACACTTTATCAACACAAGAACTCGCAGTACTGGAGAAAGGGACCTCTTTCGTCCCCACAACTCAAACAAATTCATTGGAGCTGGAAATCCGTTTTTTTAAACTGATGCGGAAACAGAGGCTACGACATTTTTGTGATAATACTGTACCAACGTCCACATCCCAAGACAGTGATCAACTCAAGGGGCTACGACCCAAAAGCACTTTCATGGCTCCAATGAGTCATAAAACACTTGATTTGTTTGAAACACTAGTAAAACAAGATCTTTGCAAAATCCAACATTGTGATCTGAGACATAAACATCTGACAAATAAAGATATCAGCTTTTACTGAAGAAATTGGCCAACAATGATAAAATCACATGCACAAAAGCGGACAAAGGCGGAGGCCTAGTTGTGATGAACACTACTATGTATCAAGAAAAAATTCATGACAATTTATCTGATACGAATATCTATGCACCATTGGATCAGAATCCAACCCAGGAATATTCGAATAAGCTCAAATAAATCATCACAAAGGCTAGAAACAATGAGACAATCAATGAAAAAACCAAGAACTTTTTAATCAAATCTAACCCCAGAAGTCCCACCTTTTATATGATGCCCAAAGTGCATAAAAACTTAACAGATCCTCCGCTGCGACCTATTGTTTCAACCTTGGGACGTATACATGAGCCCATTGTCTAGTTTATCGACAGGTATATGCAACCAACAGTTCAAAAAATGTTGTCTTATATTAAGGACACTACTGACTTCCTTAACAGACTAAATGCGTTGAATATTGACACCAATGAACGGCTGATTCTTTGTACTGCAGATGTTAAATCCCTCTACACATCGATTCCACATGACGGTGGAATTGAGGCAATGGAGGAGGCAATCCTCACTACCGAATACGACCTACCTACACAAACTTTCCTCATGGAACTAATAATTTTTGCATAGTACCACAGTTACTTTGTGCACAACAACACCTGGTACCAGCAATTGGTCGGAACTTCCATGGGCAATTGTGCCGCCCCTGTATATGCGAATATCTACATGAAGTCTTATGAAATGCAGCATATCTTGGAAAATCCCCTTTGGAAAATCAACCTTAAAATGTTTGTTTGATACATCGACGACATCTTCATTCTCTGGAAAAATACAAAGGAATCACGTATTGAAGCACTGACCGATTTGAACTCGAAAAATGAGAGAATCCAACTGACATGGGAAATTTCAGACTCCTCAATTACCTTCTTAGATGTACGGATCAATCTACATGAGGAGGGTATCGAAACAGAAATGTACCGCAAGGCTACTGATAGAAAGAAACACTTTGCATTTTCAAAGCTTCCACCAGCAGTCACTCAAGCAACACTTGCCTCTATCACAAATGATGAGGGCCAAAAGAATAATGTCTGATCCCAACAAACTACAACCCAAACTCAATGAAATGGGAAGCAGATTTTGCGACAGAGGATATCCAATTAATCTAATTGATCAAACCAAAGAAAATGACAAAAAAATGCAGAGAGGAGAACTGTTAAAAACAAAACAGAAAGACAAAGAGAACAGAATCACCATAGTGTCTAAATACTCTACTGCTAGTTATAATTTTTAAAAAATCATCCGAAACCATTGGCATATCTTGAAAGCTGAAACGGATTTCAATCATGTTTTTGATCATCAACCAATCTTCGCATTCACAAGGGGTAAAAATCTAGGTGAACTCTTAAATACCAAAACTGACCCTTTGACTATTTTCCGTGGAACTAGACCCTGCTTACAATGCGGAAATTGCAACAACATTATTAGAGGCAACTGCCTAACTCACCCTCTAAAAGGGCACAAAATCAAACTACAAGTGAATGCTACCTGTGACACAGCTAATGTGGTTTATATGCTGAAGTGTCCCTGCGGAAAAGTATATGTGGGCAAGACCACGCGCAAGATAAAAATCAGACTGAACGAACACAAGTCTAACATTAGGACTCACAACAAAAATCCACTGTGGCAGTTCATTTTTCTGAAACATCTCACAACATTTCACAACTTCAATTCCTGATTCTGGAGGTTATTTCCAAAATAGAAGGTCGGGATAACAATCGTTATCTCTTACAAAGAGAAAACAGTTGGATTTACCTGCTTAATTCTCATAAGCCGTTTGGTCTGAATGACCGTATAGAATTTATGTGTTACTTATGAATCATACATTAGACTTTTTCAATAGACTTCTTCATGTGTGCCTTGTCCCACTGCAGGACCACTGGTCCTAAACATATTCTGTTCATCACTAGCATCCTAGTTATTGTTATTGTCATGTTGTTGTTTTTCCTTCGTTTTTTTTGGTATCGCTACAATTGCAACTTTATAGAGATTCGATGTCACCTTACAGTTTACTTGCGCATTGGCCCATTTTCCAATAACATGAACGGACGCTGGACCAATCACAACTCACATTACCCAGCACATTGTTATGTTTCATCTTATCTGATAGCGCATTGGTTGTTTCACTCCATCGCTTTTCATGTTCCAGGAGAATTGTTGATCGTGTGGGAGACGCTGCGGCGTCCTAAAAGTAAGTTCTGTGTCACTCGTTTTTGTACTTATAGGTGGAATTTTAAGAATGGACTTAGCGTATTCTAACGGCGAATTTTTCCCTCACAGTCCATGCAAATCTTTGTAAACATTACCGCGTAAACAACTATACGTGAGTGCCGACCGGCATGATTATTTATCTCTATGCACCTCATCACGGTCACTTGGGCTTTTTTTACGTTTCACCATACAGTTGCATTTCACTATGTCGTTCTGTTTTGAGTTGTATGCTTATGATGACACTATGAATTCAGTGAACTGATTACGTTCTTTTTGTACCTTGTTTTCAGCCTTTGGTCCCCGATGAAGGGCATTAAGGCCCGAAATGCATTGGACTAACTAAATGTCGGTTTATATGAAGAGCAATAGAATATAAGCCTTGAAAAGAAACAAATTAGAATAATGATGAATAAAAGAAATCTGTGAAACCAGATAATTGTGAAAAATACGGAATTCTGGAATGCCAGAAGATGAATGAGTGGAGCGCCAGGGGATGCTTCTAATGTTCACTGGGAGCACAACTTTTATATTCTCAAGTCAAGCACACTTGCTGTTTTAATTTGCAACAATGTATGATGAACCTTTCACCTGTGTGCTGAGTTAGGTGTTCCCTGAAGTGTTTCTATGGTAACTGGCAGATAGTGGAATGGGGGAAAGGTTGAAGGTTTTGTCAGTTGGAAAGGGTGCAAAAGTTCAAGCAATATAAAAGTGTGGGAATAAATGTGATTTTTTATTTATTTGTAAATGTGTGTAGATTGAGTGTGTAGATTGACAGGAAAATGTTGCTATTTGCTATAGTACTTCATGTCCATCTAGGGCTGCTTAGGAGGGGTTATAATGATCCCCAAGGTCAAAATCTTTGATGGCCTTTGTTGAGACTTTGATTGCCCTGGGGACCACCACCTCCCAGGGCCTGCGCCTGTAGTGTTACGGGGAGCCGATCCCTGGGACACTTCTGTTTGCTATGGTAGGGCGAGAGTTCTCTTTCAAGTAGGAAAGCAGATTGCTTTTCATCTGAGAGAGCAGCATGTAAGCTGGTCTGTCTGACAAAAAGCAATGCAGGCTCCCGAAGGACGCAGGGAGCCGGATGGTACCGCGGGGGGTTTGGTGCACCCCCCACGGTCCTGAACCTTATATTTGAGCCCTGGGAGATGGGGTCCCCGGGGATTGTAAAAAATGTGTGATAGATGCTACTTTATTTTTTACGATATATTTAGTGTACGCGTACTGTGCGATTTCTGAAAGTCGTTTCATAAGCGTACGTAAGCAAGAAAAAATCAATTAAACATATATATTTTACAGATATCTATCAAGTTTATGTGTTTATATGTTGGTTGCTTGTAATGAGACCTTTTCTCTTTATTGGTATTTATAAGTAAGTGCTTATGCATAGTCTAAATTTGTTGAGGAGCAGTGTTTTATACAGTGCTGAACTTTTGACCTCTGTTGACAGTTGACTTTTGCATGATCTGTTGGGGGTAGGGTGGAAAGTTATGTCAGTTGGAAAGGTTTGAATTGTTAAAGCAATAGAAATGTGTGTTTCATCTTGAATTAATGTGTGAAGGATTTTAATTGGTTGTTTATATGTATGTATGCGTAAAATGAGAGGGAAAATGTTCCATTTCGTGGTTCTGCTGCAAACACTGAACTAGAGAGATTCTGTATAAGAATATCTACTGTTGGAGTGGCATTCTTCTTAATCTACAAATCAATTTGAAAGGTGAGTTGATAAGTTGTACGGGAATGTATGTGGTGCATCTTTGTACATTAAGGAATTATGGGGCATATTATCAAGACAGGCGATAAAATTATCGCCGCTTTATTGGCAGAAAACTGCTGATAAAGAGGCGATAATGGGATTGATAATATGCTCTATGGAATTCCAATCGAAGCCCATGTTAGATGTGAAGGACATCTAACATGGGCTTCGACTGGAATTCCATAGAGCATATTATCAAGCCCATTATCGCCGCTTTATCAGCAGTTTTCTGCTGATAAAGTGGCGATCATTTTATCGCCTGTCTTGATAATATGCCCCTATATTCGTCCCTTGTTAAATGTTTTACAGTATTAAATGTGTTTTGCTATAATGCATGCTGTTATGTTTTTTTGTTTAATATCACATTGTGCATCTGTGTACATTAAAGAATTATGGGCCATATTATCAAGAAAGGGCGATACATTATCGCTGCTTTCATCAGCAGGAAACTGCCGCTAAAGCAGCGATAATGGGCTTGATAATATGTACTTGTGAATGCCCATAGAAGCTCAGGTTATGGTGTTAACCTGGGCTTCTATGGGAATTCACAAGGCCATATTATCAAGCCCATTATTGCCGCTTTAGCGGCAGTTTCCTGCCAATAAAAGCGGCAATAATGTGTCGTCCTTTCTTGATAATATGGCCCTATATTTGTCCCTTTTTCCATAATTTCTAGCCTCTCTTTTTATACTTCCCTCTCTCTCCTCTTACTCCTTTCTCTCTCTCGGTACTACTGTCTTTTTCTTATATTGTCCTCTGTGGTCATATTGCCCTTCTTTGTCTTTATATTTTCCTGTTTCTCCTCTTATTCCTTCTGTCTCCTAATTTTCTTCCCTTTCTCTTCATATTTCATTTTTTTCTTGATACTCCCTGTTCTGTCCTCTTTCTCGTTTCTCTCCCTCCGTATATAGTCTGGGTCGATTTACAAGCCCCTTTTCTGTCTTTGTTGTTTTATTGTGTTAGTTGTTTTGATGCAATAGTGGCAGAAATAATGTAGTAAATTGCATGTGTATTTGGAAAATGAGTCAGTGTTGTTCACTGAAATGTAGTAATTATATACATGGAATATGTATAGTCACTTAAACGTTTTTCAGTAGTAATTGGTAAAATGCATAGTTTCATTTTTTTTGTCTAATATCACACTGTGCATGTGTGTACATTAAGGAATTATATTCGCCCCTATTTAAACGTTTTCCAGTAGTAAATGTGTTTTGGTAAAATGCATGGTCTTATTATTTTTTGGGTAATATCACACTGTGCAACTGTGTACATCAAGGAATTATATTGGCCAATTTTTGCATATTTTCTACACTCTCTTGTCATACTCCCTCCTCTCTCGTCTTACTCCTTCCTCTCTCATTATACTATCTTCTTTTTCTTATACTCTGCTCTCTTTTTATACTTTTTTTTCATACTGGCTTCTCTTTTTGCATACTTGTCCTACTCTTTATATTCTCTCTTGTCTTTATATTCACCACTTGTCATAGTTCTTACTGTCTTCTCATAGTACTCCCTTTCTACTTATACGGTCAGTCTTCCTTTATATTTGTCTTTTCTCCACATTTTTGTCATTTTTTACATTCCTTCCTCTTTCTTCATATATACTCTTCTGTTCTTTTATTCTCTGTTTCTTCTTATTCTCGCTGTTCTTTGCAGGTACTCCCTATTGTTTTCTCATACTTTTCTTTTTCTTCTAATACTCTTCTCTTTGACTCACATTTCTCCTCTCTTTTCTTATACTTTGCACTCTCTACTAATATTGCCGTCTTTTCTTATTGTCATATTCCTTTCCTCATATTCCCCCCTGTTCTTATACTCCCCCCTGTTTTCAAATTCTCCTCTATCTTCTCTTTCTTCTCCATATCTCCTCATACCACTGAGTTTTTCTTATATTTCCTTTTGTCCTATACTCCTTCTCTCTGTGTTAATATTTTCCTCTTATTCTTCATATTTCTTTTCTATTTTTATTTTCTGTCCTCTGTCTTTATACTTCTTAAGACTAACCGCCTGATTCATGAAGCTAAATTGCGCCCGCAATCGCTGCGAAAATGCAATTGCGGGCGCAATATCCGTAATCGGGATTCAACAAGAAAATAGTGACTTCGCAAACCCATAATTGCGAATTCGCAATTAAATTCGCAGAATCCCGGTAGGAGAGCATTAGCGGATCAGAAAATGCGACAATCCACGGATTCTGCTAAATAAATTGCGAATTCGCAATACTATCGCTATTGGCATTCAAGAAAAATCGCAAATAGCGAAAAACCTAAAAATCGCAGTTTGTGCGGCGCAAATTAAGGACAACTCAAAGCAGGTGGTAACCATAAAAGCCATCAAAAATTTCCATTTAAAAAACCGTTGGCCAATCAGTAAGAGGTACAGGCCTGACCAATCACACATAAGGACAATCAGCAGCAGCATTAGGAGTTCCACAATGCCAGGAATGTACATGGTGTTCAGGCGTCGAAGGCTACAGCGAGCAGCACGGAGGAGACGCAGGATCCAGGACAGGATTTTCCGCCAGCGGGTCACCTTGCTGGGCCAAACCAGGGAGCAGATATATGCAAAATACAGGCTGAATGGGGAAATGATAATGCAGCTAATACAGGACCTTGACCCCCTGATGCAGCACCCAACAAGGCATACCAATGCGGTGCCTACACATGTGCAGGTATTGTGTAGCCTGCACCTCCTGGCCTCCGGGAGCTTCCAGGGGATAGTAGCGGCTGCTGGGGGAATATTTCAGCCCACCATGTCACGCTGCCTCCAGACTTTTGTTGACGCCATGCTCACCCAGCTACACCGTCACATCACATTTCCCACCAGCCAACAGGATTTGGACTTGACCAAGCTACAATTCTACAATGTAGCCCATTTTCCACATGTACTCGGATGCATAGACTGTACCAACATCGCCATCTGCCCACCAGCTGCCACGGAGTATATGTTCCGCAATCGCAAGTCCTACCACTCCCTCAACATACAGATGGTCTGCAATGCTAAGACATACATCACTGACATTGTGGCCCAGTACCCAGGGAGTAGCCATGACTCCTTCATATTCCGGCACAGCGGCCTCCACACACGACTGGCCAGGGGAGACTTCGGGGAAGGACACCTACTTGGTAAGTATACTTTGTCGACAATGTCACATTGCAATTAGGTAGCAGCGCAGCACAGGCAATCATCCTCTGCTCCTCTCATTCAGGTGACAGTGGCTACGCCCTCCGTGAATACCTCCTCACCCCATACCTCAACCCTGCTACACCCCAGCAACGGCGGTACAATAATGCACACATACGGACAAGGAATTGCATAGAAAGGACATTTGGCCTGCTCAAGAGCAGGTTCCGCATACTGCACAAGACAGGTGGGGCCATGTATTACAGTCCTGCAGTGTGCTGCCGCATTGTGGCTGTCTGCGCAATACTACATAACATTGCAACCAAGCGCCGGATACCTGTCGACATCTCTGGCAGTGAATCTGAAGGGGACAATTGGCCACCTGCACATGCGCGCCATGCACGCGGGGAGAACCCAGCTGAAGGCCACAGACGTCGCAACCACATCACAGTGAACAGTTTCTAGTGCACCCTCTTCCCTCACCCCACAAATCACTAATGCATGCAAAATGTAATAATGACACAACGCTAATGTGTGCTGCAAAAATAAATATATTTGTTTCAATCACAAAAATTGTACCAGTTCAACTATATTCTACTAACAGTATTACTGCATACTGCTGTGTCAAAGGACAGGGCAGGCTTATAGTCAGCCTGTGCCTGTAATTGTCATATGTAGTCAATTGTGCCTCCTGCATGTTCCACCCAAGCGCCTCTGAGGCTCATCCTCTTCCGGGGCACCTGTACCTGCCGTGGGCCTGGTGCTGCGCCTGAGTGGCGGGACTTGTGAGGCAGAGTGGCTGCTGATGCTGGATGCCCCCTCACTGACATCATCACCCCCAACAGTGGCAGGTAGAGCAGGAGGGTGTTGTAACCGCCGTGGTCAGGTGCTCCAGGACCCTGGTCATATCCTCACAGCACTGGATGAGTTGGTGCTGCTGTGCTGGGGACCGCCGCAACAACTGTGAAGTTGCATTGGCTGCAACATAATTGGACCTGCTGTAGGCGGCCAGCCGGCTCATGAGCTGATGGTGGCGCCGGCGTGCTGCACTGCGCTGAGTAGTCATCGCTGCAGTGTTGGCCTCCATGGCTGCAGTCATGCGGGCCATTCCCTCTCCCACACCTGCCATGGCTGCAGTCATGTTGTCCATGCGGTCCCCCACACCTGCCATGGCCGCCGTCATGCGGTCCATGCGGTCACCCACTCCGGCCACATTGCGCCCAATCTTGTAGAGCTGGAGCTGTATGGCACCTTGCTGCCGTGCCTGGCGCTGATGGATACGCAACATGGATCTTTCGACGCTCATACGCGCCAGCCCCTGTCCATTGCCCCTCCTGCTGATTGCTGCAGTGGTGTGCTGGCGAGACCTGCCACGCCTGCTCTGCTGGCCTGACACTGTGGCTGGCCGCTGTGTTGCCGCTGTCGCGGGCCCAGATGTTGTAGCACCAGCTGCTGGTGGTGTCACAGCAGGCGTTGCTGGTGCGGCAGGGACTGGAGGCACACTAGTCGCGGGCCTGGCTGCGGCTGTAGTTGGTGCGCCAGACGCAGGGGGCACAATAGTCACGGGCCTGGCTGTGGCTGTAGGTGGTGCACCAGACGCAGGGGGCACACTGCTGGTGGACCTGGCTGCTGGTGTTGTTGCAGTGGCAGGGGCTGGTGTCTGTGTTTGTGGTGGCACCTCCTCCTCCTGGGCCTCCTCATCAATTAGCATCCTTTCACTGTCGCTGCTTTCAGCGCCACCTGTGAGGGTAAGTGGACGATCATTAGTTGCATGTATCTGTCAGACGTGCAGTTGCTACATGCATGCTGGGTGACATTCCCTGAATGGCTGTGGCTTTGCGTACTTTGGAACCTGTCTGGCTGCATTGTGGTACTACTACATTGTGGCCACACTACATCTCCCACAATGCTTCAGGGCATTCCCTGATGTGCAACAATGGCATGACTATGGGACATTATGGGAGCCTATATGGTCATGGACATTCATAGGGGACAGGGTCGCAGTTGCATGCCACTTACCTTGGGTGTCTTGGGTGGGGTGGGATGAGTTCAGACGTGTGAAGCCAATGCACGCCTCCCTCTCAAGGGTGTCTTCCACCTGGTCCTCCAAGGCTGTGTTAGGAGGGACTGTAGGTCCGCCACCTCCAGTGCCCGATGCCTCTCCAAGGCGCTCCGCCACCTTCTCTTTGGCACGACCTCGGAGGTCGTACCATCTTTTTTTAAGTTCGTCTAGTGACCTATCGGCCACACCCACGGAGTTGACGGTGGAGGCTATTTCCTGCCAGATCCTCCTTTTTTCCTGCTCCGGGACCCTCCTGGAGTCTTTGCCAAACAGTTTGGCGTGGTTGGCCACCATCCCTTCAATCAAATGTTCGAGCTCCTGCTCTGAAAGTTTGAGCTTCCTCTTCCGCCCTGTGGTGTTGCTGGGGCCAGGAACAGGTTCCTCTGACATGGCAGCAATGTTTTTGCAGAGTACAAATCACCAGTAGAATAGCAGCAGCTCTCCCACTTGCTCCCTCGAGGTCTGCCTCACTGTGGTGAATGGGGGTGGGAACTGGCTGCTTCCTGGTTGTGATGTCATCACTGTGCTCGAAATGCGACTTCCCGTTTTCCCGATCTCGCGATTTTGCGATCTCACAATTAGCGATATCGCAAATAGCAATATCGCTATTTGCGAGATCGCAATCCCGACGTGGGTAGCCGGAAATAGCGATTTTTCTGCGATTATCATTAATCGCGAACGGAATTTGCGCCCGCGTGCGAATCACATTTTTTTATCGCTAATCTTCATGAATTCAGATTTGCGATTTCTCAATAGCGATTCGCAATTTTTCGCTATTTGAGAATCACAAATCCTGTTTTTCATGAATCAGGCTGTAAGAGTAGTGTGCACGAAGTGAGAAATGGTATTAGTGTATCTGCGACGAAAAAGAAAAAGAGGAATAAAGAGAACAATCATGGAAAGTCGACTGCAAAAAAAAATAGTGTATAGTAAAAGGAGGAAAAAACAATTTATGGAAATTAGGAAAAAATTGTTTTATAATAGAGTTGTGTTAAATTTAATTAAAGAAGTTAAGGGATGTAAAAAAAAAACAGCATTTTAAAAGAAGAAGAAAGGTATACAAAATGTAGTTGAGAAAGCTTTCGAATTGAAAACAAAATTGTTTATTTTAGTAATCAATAGAATTTAATCACTAGATAAGCCAATCCATTTAATGAAGGCCGAAAAGTAAGTGGAGAAGAGTAATTAACAGAAGTAATTGTTGTGAGGTTTTTTTGGGTGAATGGAAACATAGTTAAAGTTCTGAGTCTTTTTTTAATGAATAAAGTTATCTTCAGAGTAATGATTTGTTGCATGCAGTTGACACTAGTGGTCAAGCTTATGAGGTTAGAAATGGTTGCCCTATTGAGAAAGAGAAACTTGTTCCTAGAAATGCAGAAGAGGTGTTAGCTGATGAAGTTTTAGGGAGACGTCCTAAAGCTCCAGTGTACACTTGGAATTGTAGTAGTATTTGTAGTGTACGGCAAGAATCTATTGATTTTTTACGTAACTATACTAAGAAAAGTGTTAAACAAAAGATTAAGATGTTGCAAGGACTAGACCCTTGCAGAGTGAGAGTAAATACTGGTTTGCAAGGTAATTCTCTGGCTTGTGTTTCTAAAAAAGTATGTCGAAGTGTTTTTCACCATTTCAGGATGTTAGCAGTACATCATTCTGAAATGAGGAAATTAGTCAGAAGATTGTATTGTAATATGCAAAAAGTCCAGCTCTACTGTTAAAAAAGTTGAACAGTGCTCCTTTGCATGGATCCGTGTCAAATGTAAAGAACGTTTGTGATGAAATTGAGGTTAGTTATTTTGGTCCTGAGGAAATGTAGAAGAGAATGTACAACATTGTAGCACAGAACATTTTGAGCAAGAAATTACAAAGTTTAAGGTGATTTCAGGTGAAAGGCCAAATTATTGTTGTGTCTGTTGTCAACAAACTCATTATAAAAATCAGACCAGGACTCTTGATAATGAGTGGAAGGATTTTGCAACTTATTTGTTGGTAGAGAATAGTTTTAATTTGGGTTCTGATCAGCGTATTTGTAAATATTGTTATAACAAATTAGACGAGAACAAAATGCCTGCTAGAGCTGTGCATAATAATCTTGAGTTGTTAAATATTCCTTCTGAACTGATAGATTCTATTCAATGTGTGCATCCATTTCAGGCTATTGTTTGTATTGAGCCTAAGACAGGAAAATTGCCTCCTTCTGATTTACAGAAAGGATTAAAGGGAAGAGTTGTATATTTGCCTCTAGATTTAAAGAAAAATATTGAAACAATTTGTGTAGAAAATATAGAGGATGAACCTTTAGGTATTATTGTTAATGGCGTTCCTACTAAGAGTAAGAAAATCTGGCAAGAATTAGTGGATGTTAGGAAAGTGAAAAAAAGGCAACGTTGTATCTGGCACAACATAATCAATATTACAGAAATGTGTATGTAAGAGAAGAAGAAATAACTGTAGAAGAAGATAGTGACTTGCCATATGGACAAATTGAAAAAGTGGATGTGTCCAGTACTGAAGAAATCTACGAACATTACAGTGTTCATCCACTGCATTCTAAAGAAGTGATGGGGAATACTATAGAGTTATTCCAAATGAAAGAAGCAAAAGGAAGTCCCATTAGTGTATGCTCCCAAATTTGGAACAGACTCCGATGATACTGTGTTGTCTTTTATTGCAGAATATGCTACATGTGATTTACCCAAAAGTAGACAAGATAAGGACTTAAGACAACAAATCGTAAGATTCCAAAGCCATCGTTGTGGGAAATACTGTCGTCGAAAGTACAAATCTAAGGACAAATTCTACACCAAATGCCGTTTTGGATTTCCATGTCCAGTAATATCGAAAGGAAGAGTGAACAGTTTTATGTCATCTTTGCGACATACTGTCACAAGAAAGTCTCAAAAAAATACCTACCATTTAAGAAGAAATGAAGAGTCAAAATACATAAATGACTATAACCCAGTCATTTTGTCCATGTGGAATGCAAATATGGATATTCAATATGTTGCAGACTATTCCATTGCTGTTGCTCAATATGTAACATCTTACATAACAAAATCAGAAACGACGGAATTGAAGGAAATGTGGGAAGAGATTTCCCACGAGAAGAGTCTAAGTAAGAAATTATATACTTACAGTTTGAAGATGTTATCTCATCAAGAAATTGGAGCGTATGAATGTTTGGATCGCTTATCATCTGAAAATATATACTCCAAATCTAGAAGAATCATTTGGGTGAGTCTAGGTCTTGCTGCAACACGAAACTGAGTTCCTAAATCTCTACAAGAAATTGAATATTTAGCTGAAAAAGAGCCAGAAAGTACAGATATTGTGAAAACAAATATGTTGGATACATATTATCCAAATAGAAGTCATCATCTTGGGAACATTTGCCTCTATGAAGTGCTGCAAAACTATATTTTTGAACGGAATATTACAGAAAAAATCAATAATGGTATATATGCTGTGATTGGTTCTGAAGGATGTCTGGTGAAACAAAGCAAAGGACATTTGATTAATCACGGTAAACTGGGTTGAGAAACACCTGACAAAAGGGAATTTTACTTTTTAGCTCTTTTGCAACTTTTCAAGCCATGGCTTTCAGAATTGGAATTACTTGGAGATTTTGAGAGCTATGAAGATTCCGTCAATGCAACTAAAGATACTATAGAATGTCCTGTTTTTGCTAATAATGTGAAAATGTTGAATGACGAAATTGAGCAAGAATATACAATTGCAGCTAAGATGGCTAGAGACAGTTCGCACTTCTGCTCCGTTGACTCAGGACCCACTAGGAGAACCAATTGTTCAAAATGAAGCAGCAACTGCTATTGAAGAGGTGGAAACAGCAATGTATCAAGCTCAAGAAGATGTAACAAACTTAGGAAACTTGGAAGAACAACTAAATCTTGAGCAGAAAGAAATATATGAGCAAGTGAGAGAACAGATTTACCATGGATTACTTCTTGAGAAGAAAGAGTGCTCTTGCTCATCATTTGAACCTATCCGAATGTATGTGAGTGGACAAGCTGGAACAGTCAAAAGCTTTAAAATTAAAGTAATCACTACTTTTCTACAGAAAACAACTGAGTCGCATTTGTCTTGTATTGCCACTGCTCCAACTGGATTAGCAGCCCACAATATTAAAGGAATTACTTTACATCATTTATTATTGCTACCAGTAGAGCATGAAAACAAATTAGAATACCACAAGCTATCTGGAGAAGCTTGTTGTGAAGTTTCAAGAGTCTTCAGGAAAATGAAAATTATTGATGTGGTAAGCATGGTATCAAACTTAATTCTTGCTTTTGTGCATTTAAGAATGCAGCAAATTCTTAAAACAGAGTATGACGTATTATTTGGAGGAAAACACGCCATCGTTTTTGGAGATCTTCTACAACTTACTCCTGTAAAACGACAACCAGTGTTAAAAACACTGGCGTATGAAAATATCAGAAAGTCTTTGGGGAGCATTGGAAATGTAAACATTTGGTCATATTGTAAGTATAAGGAACTTATTACAAATATGCAACAAGCAAATTATGCTGATTATGGAACTATTCTTCAAGATATAAGAATTGGAAAAATGACTGAACATGGCAAACAAGCTTTACAGAGACGAATACTTTCCAATTTGTTTTCAAATTAAAATATTGTCCCATAGAAAATATACATGAGAATTGCAGAAAACAAATCTGCAATCTGCTTAATGCCAACACTACGTGAATGTTCTATATTCAATGAAGAAATGTTAAAGTTGGAAAATAAAGAAATTATAAAATTGGAAGCTATTAATAAAATAGAACATGAATGAATCACTAATATTTTGACTGAAAAGTTGAAGAGGAAATTGGATTCTTTAGAGAAATCGATAAGTAAAACTGCTGGTTTAGAAAAGTATTTGTAAGCATGTGTAAACTGTAGGGTAATTGTACGACGTAATTTGAATGTGGAATAAGGTTTAGTGAATGGAGCAATGGGTAAAATTGTTGATTTTGTTAATTATGTAAATAGAGATGGGATTGAATTTTTGAAAATCAAATTTGATGAAATTGCTGAAGTACAACAATTTAGTCGTTGTTCATCTCGGTTTTTGCTTGTAAAAGAGTTCTATGTACGCAGAAAACAGTTTCCTATTTGTTTGGCATATGCAGTGATCATTCATAAATCTCAGGGTTTAAGTGTAGATAGTGCTTTAGTGAATATTGGAAGGACCGTGTTTAAAGAGGGTATGCCATATGTTGCTTTGTCTCGAGTCAGAACTTTATCTGGATTGTACTTGATTGATTTTGATGAGACAAAGGTTAGTGCAGATGCAAATTGTGTGAAAGCGTATAATAGGTTAAGAAGAGAATATGCACCCAATTTAGGTCAATATCCAGTATTTGAAATTGTGTGGTAGGTAGAAAAAGATTTGAGAATGTCTGTAGTGAAACTATAGAGAAAGAGAAAAAACAAGATGAAGTTGCACCGGCAAGCAAAAAGAAAAAGGACAGTGTTGAAGAGAATGTTGCTTATCGGTTTGAAAATAGTTGTGGTGTCAACTGCTATGCTAATGTAGTTGGTAATGTTGGTTTTGTTCTTGAAAGTTTGGAACAGCAAATTGTTGAAAATCGGGATGAATGATACTGTTCATTGTTGTATTCTGTTTATGAGAAATGTACAAATGTACTAGTGATAAAAGTAAAATACAAAGTGTTTCTGATATTCGAAATGTTTTGGACATATGTTCTGGTTCTAGTCAATTTACGCAGAATATTCAGCAGGATTGGTTGGAATTTTTAATGGTTATGCTTGGAGTACTGGAAGATGAAGGTATAGATATTGAAAACCTTTTTTGCCTTTCTTATAAATGGCAACATGTCTGTCTTTAAGGTAAGGTAAGTTTATTATGCATAGTTAATTAAAACCAGTGCAAAAAACATTATACAAAACAGTAGAAAAAGACTTTAAAATATCATAAGATTTGTACATTGTAATCATCAATAATGAGCTTGCACTAAAGAACCCAGTCTGATTGACCGAAAATATTTATCTTATGGCGGGGCAGCATGCTCCCTTAAATCCTGTAGGCCGCCTACTTGTTGCCTATGTCAATGATCGAAAGTTTTTGTTTTAACAGTTTTTGCTCGATCATTACAAGGAAGTTAACATATCTACAGTTCAGTTTCGTGTTCAAAGGGTTCAGGCCTGCGAACACCGCTTGCCTTCTCGTGCAAGTCCCTAGCTGCTTGAAATGGTCCTTTAAAAGCTGTTGGCGGGCTGGCTGTAGCTCTTCACAAAGACAGGTCAGATGGAGTATGTCGCCCTTGTCTATGTTGCAAAGCAGACAAACCTCGTGGCCATTGCTCCTGAGCCATGGTGATAGATGCTCGCTGCCTGACAAGACCCCTAGTCTGCATTTCAAGAACTTTATTTTTGTGGTCTTAGGATAACCCTGACTGAAGTATGGTTGTGGTGTCAACGATTTATACAAATTTATTGTCATCCAAGCATGTTTTCTTTTGGCGAATGTGGCCTTATCCTTTAGTAAGGATAGAGTTTTGACAGTTTTCCAGACTAGTTTTTTGAATTGTTTGTGCCCAAGTTGCATGTCCCAAATCGCAGTTAGATTGGTTGCCCCCAGGGCTTCCTGCAGGTAGGATCTTGTCTGAGATGTGTCCCTGTTTTGAATATCTTGCCATAGCAGCGAGTTTAGAGTGTTGGTGGTAGCCGAATGAAGTTTGTGGCAGCAGATGATGTATGCTCCCTGTCTGGCAACAACTTGCTTTTGCAAACCAAATTCCAGCCTGAGTTGGGCAGGTGATGTTTAGGACTGGAGCGAAAACATTATTCTATAGGCTTTTGTCTGGATTGTGTTCACGTTCTTGGAGTCTCTCCCACGAAGCGCCTCACTGCCGTATCAGATAGAAGGGAGTACCTTAGCCTGAATAGCTCTCAGATAGGGGGTTAGAATTGGCCCCATCAATTGATTGGCTATGTTTTTTAGTGTGACGGCAATGCACGCCGCTCTCCTTTTTGCTTCCTGCTTTTGCTGTGCAAAGAGCCATCTCTATCAAAGAGGACTCCCAGGTATTTGTAGTCGAGTGCAGACTCTATTTTTTGGCCGCCTAGGGCCCATGATTTCTGAAGCTTCTTCTTGGTGTTAATCGACATGGTGCGTGGCTTGCTCAGATTTATTTTAAGTTTGTTTTCCATAGCGTAGCTGTTCATTTGGGTCAGAAGATGCTGGAGACCGATGTAAGTGTGGCTGAGTAACACGACGTCATCCACATACAACAGGTTACTCAAGATTTTCCCTCCCAACCTCGGGGAATGCGAATTGCATGTGTTGAGTAAACCTGATAGATCCACCATAAACAGAATAAACAGTATCGGGGCAAGCACGCACCCTTGCTTGAGGCCTTTGGTGGTGCGAACTTTAGATGACAGATGTGTGCCGCCTCCTAGCTTCACCTGCACCCAGGTATCAGAGTGTAGAAGCTTCCGCATGCTTAGAATCGGCTGCGGTAATCCCCGTTGAGCCAGTTTCCCCCAAAGTCTGCCTCTCTCAATGTTGTCAAACGCTGCACTAAAATCGATGTAGCACATGTGCAGCGGCAGTTTTTTTATTTATGCTGCATCGATCATTAGAGAGATGACCAGAATGTTAGTAGCTGTTCCGGTATTTTTCCGGAAACCGGTCTGGTTCAATGGTATGATCTGATTTGAATCCGCCCAAAGCACGATCTCCTCTAAGAGGGTTCCTGCAAAGTATTTTGCATCATTATCGAGGAGGGCTACTAGTCGGTAGTTGTTAGGGTCCATTTTGTCACCTTTTTTAAATATAGGGACAATCGTTGACCCTCTCCAAGATTCTGGGATTTTATTTAAGAGTCTGACTTTGAAAATAGCGGTTGCATTTTGATAGCCCATTCTGTGATCTTTTCCTTGAATAGGGCTGGCGGAATGCCATTTGGTCCCGGAGCACCTTCCTTCCTGCCCTTATAAATCTGCTTTTTTATTAATGCTATTTTCTGGCCGGCTGTTGTATCCGGTATGTTTTTGGGTAGGCCTTGCTCTCTCTTGGTCAGGGTCTTCAGCGTGAGCATTATGGAGTTGGGCTCTGTGATGTTCATTTTTTGCGCTCCTGCGTATTCTGGTAAGTCATTGAAGTGGCTAGAGTATTCTGGTAATTCATTGAAGTGTCTGTCAAAATTGTTTGTTTACATGTAGCACTAACATAGACACTGAAAGATTCATATATTTGACTTTACCTGATTGTGAATCAGTGTCTTTTAACAATCTAATTAGAGGAGCAAGTCAAAACATGGAGTGTAGCCAATGTAAATCAGAAATGTCATCAACATTATTTATACAAAGATATGGACAGTATGTAATTTTAATGCTGCAACGTTGTAGAGCTGATGGAAGAAAATTGCAAACTTTAATTAAAAATGTTGTAGCTGGTCAAGTTTCAATATCAGGAAGAACTTTTGTAACTGTTGCAATTATTTTTCATGATGGACCTTCTACAACATGTGGACATTACACTGTTTATTTAAAATGTCTGAAAGGCTGGATACATAGTAATGATAGCCAATTAGTTTTTAAGCAATGCTTGCCTAAAGAGTTACCAAATTCTTACCTAATATTTTTAAAGCCAAGATTTTAAGATCAAAATGTGGCCTTTCAGGATTACTGCTGTTAAGGTAGATTAGTCTGGTGTTGTAGAGTATTTTGTAAGTGAGGGTGAGGAGCTTGAAGATGATCCTCTTGTTGATATTGAGGCAGTGTATGTGTATCAGATGGTGGGTGATGTGGCTGCAGCAGGGGACATTGATGATCACTCAGGTGGAGGTCTTTTGGATTTGTTGAAGTTGTTGTAGGTGTTAGGCTGGAATTCCTGTATAGAGTGTTTTGCCACGGTGTAGTCTGCTGCTGATGAAGAGCCTGTGTCACTGTTCTTCTTCTTTTGGTTAGGATCCACTTGTAAATGTTGCGGAGCATGTGGAGGGTGTCATAGCAGTACAAAGAGACGGTGTAGACTTGCTTACACATGGAGAGGGAGGGGTTGAGGATGAATCCTAGGTTGTGGACATGGTTGGTAGGTGTTGGTACTGTCCACAGTGTAGTCAGCTAGCAAGTGTAGTCAGAGGCTGAGGGGGTGGGTCTGAGGATGAGTACTTTCATTTTGTGCGAGTTCATGTTTAGATCACTGCTCTTTATGTAGTTGGTGACGTCCTTCATTGTGTCGTGGAGGTTGCTTTTGGTGGTATGTGGCTTCTTAGTGAGGAAGAGGATGAGCTGGGTGTTGTTGACGTAGGAGATGTTGTTGAGGTTGTGTTGGTGGGCTACTTGTGTGAGAGTGGCCATGTAGATGCTGAATAGCGTCGAGTTGAGTGATGAGCACTGGCGACCGGAGCAAATGATGTCGGTGGTTTTGGATCAGAAGGCTGGGAGGCAGATGCTCAGGATTACTATTGAACAATTTCCAAAGTAAGAATTTGATGCATGCTATTTGGCCGTGCGGAAAAGTATGTGAAACCAATAACGAGTTTTTGTTGTATAATTTGTCAGCATATATTTGTAAGTAACATTATTTTCAGTGTATGAAAATTAATCATAATGTTTTGTTATTTTATGATTGTTTGAGATGTATCATATTTACGTAACAAATTGCTCTTAGAAAAAAACATTTATGATATGTTTTATTTCTATTTTTTAGATTGTTATTGAGAATGTTGAATGGGGTTTTTTAAGATAATCTTATTGATTGTCTTTTTTTTGCCCGCTGTTATGTGATGAGTACTATTGAACTCACTGTTTCCAGTGAAATTCAATATATTCTGAGAACAGCAAAAAAGGCAAATGTAATACTTTACAAATTATTTTGTGTTGTAAAAGATATATTGTAACTGTATTTTTTTGTGTCTTCCACAGATGGTAATTTTATAATATATAATTTTTTTATTATTGTTAGACCTGACATCATTGGCTTGAGTCTCTCCTCCATTTTTTCTGTTTGCCTCCACTGTTTTACGATGTTTTGCTGGATAATGCTTTGGGCGCTGTGCCACTGCTGATCAGTGCCACAGTGCAAGTGCTTCCTATGTTAAATTGATGTATCGATTGAATTCCATGTTTGGCTTATTTGGTTTACTGTCAGTCCCTAGTCTAGCGCACCAGGAGTGCCAGGGCTTGTAAATACAAATGCTGCTCATGAGCTTGCAGCACATGTTGTGCCACCCACAAGAGCGACCTCATAAAAGAATGTCTACGGGTCGGTCATTGCGAGACCTACGTGCAGTCTGATAATGTCACGCTGACTGCGCAAGTACAACTATTTGCCAGTCCTTCAAACCTTCCCTTAACTTCATGTTAGTCACCCCTATGGTAGGCCCACGGGCAGGGTGCATTGTACGTATAAGGTAGGACAAGCCTGACTAAGTTGGCATGTCCTTATAGTGAATTACAGCCATATTCGTTTTCACTATTGCGAGGTAACCTGCTCTCCATTAGTTAGAATGGGCTGCCGGAATTATTAATGCTATAATCCTAGCTGGCTCAGGGAGCATGGTGCAATGTCGAGTTTGGTATCCCTGAACTCGGGGTTTAATTACGCATCCGGTTGTGTGGATGGTTTTTGGACTCTGGGTTTGAAAATAGCACTTTTAGAAAGTGTCTATTTTCTTGTCTAACCATTTCTGGTTTCTGCTGGTTTTGCGTGTGTGTGGCAGGAGCTGGGTGGCTCCAGAGATCTGAGCGAGTCAGTGTGGGATGAGTGGGACATTTGCGTTGAGAGTAGGGGGAGAGTAGTTGCTGATAGCCTGCCCTGCCTGATACAATGCTGGCTCCACCTCCTGCCAAGCGGCTGATGGCTCTGTGCCTGCCATGGACGATCCTAGCCCCACCTCCTACCAGGAGGCCGATAGCTCTGCTCCTGCCAGTGACAATGCTGGCTCCACCTCATGCTGGGCGTCTGAGGACCCAGCCCTGCTCAGTGAATAGGCCAGGTGCTTCTGCCTGGCTCCACCCACAACAGACCCGGGATGTTGGGAAATTCCCCTGCATGGACAAAGGGATCAAAGCCAAAAAGGGGTATAAGGGAAGGACCCCTGAACCAAGAATTTAGATAACTTCTGACAAGGAACCCTGAAATCAAGGACAAGAAACCTGCTGATTTAAGGACTTGCCTACCCCTTCTGCCAGTGTGCTGTTTGCTGGGGGGAATCCTGCAGTGCTTCTTTATTTTTGCCAAGGAACCAGGAGAGAGGAACTGTGTGTGTACTCTCACGCTTGCTAAGAAAATCTCCAAGGACTGGAAGAGCGCCAGTCTCCTGCTGAAGTCACAGGGCTAAAGGACTTCATCTGCTATTTGCTGGAACCTGTGAATCCAGCGCCTCTGAAAGACACCAGCAATCTTGACGCCGACGGACGTCGCCGAATCCAGCTCGACACCGTGAGTGACGGCTCAAGTGTCCCGCTTCCTCGACGCCGGCCGCCGGGCCTGATCGACGCCAGCAGCAACGCCAGTGAGTAGTGAGTTTGGCTCCAGCTCCAAGGGACCTCGTGTCTGCACCGCTGCTGATCGCATCGACCTCGTGCCCTCTCGACGCCGTGAGCGCTGCTCACACTGTGCAACTGCATCATCGACAACGACGCCTGCTGAGGCCTGATCAACACCGAAGACGCGACGCCAGATTGCTCGACGCTGCTGATCATCGTGTGCTTCATTTTCCTAAGGTACTGTGTTGTTAGGGGTCCGTGTGACTCCGGGCTCGACGTAGCGCTCCTGGCAGTCGACGCCGAACCTTTGGATTACCTTTGCCTCGACGTCGTGTAACTCCCGTGTGGGTTACATTGTTGCTAAGAACTGTGTTGCCAGGAAGAAGAGTTGCTTTGATACGAAAAGACTTTGTGCTAAAGAAGAAACTACATTTGAACTATTATTTTCCCTTCCAAGAGCATTTATTAAGATTGTGTATATTTTTGTCGTTATTTGGTCTTGTGCTAAGCCTTATATAAAAATCCTTATTTTTATAATACTACTGTGTCGTGTCCATTTGTAGTGTATTCACTTTATTACTGTATGTGGTCATAAATGCTTAGCACACTGCCTCTGAGATAAGCCTGTCTGCTCTGCCAAGCTACCAAGGGGGTGAGCAGGGGTTATCAAAGGGTGTGATCCCCTTGCCCTGACTAGAAAAGGTGTTTCCCTATTTTTCAGAAGTGCATACCTCTGCCAACTAGAGACAGCCGGTTCTAACAATTATTTATTATGCTTAAGGTTAAGAAAAATGGTCGATGGAATGTACTTCAACCGAGCTCAAGTAACAAAACATGGATAGAGAACATAAGTGTGTAAAGATGGTTTGTACCTTTTAAAGACATTTCAAATAATTATATACTGAGTGTACCTGTCAGAACCCACAATCAATCAGTGGATACGATAATGACTTATCGAAACCCTAGCTGGCGCAGGAGAGATGAAGAATCCGCAAGGAAACAGACTTGGAGTGCTTTAGTGCAACAGAGGAATTCTAAGATGGCCGCCTTGAGGAAAGACGCGGTGGCGGTCTAGTCATTTACCACACACCTGTGGGGAATCCTTGATGACGCGCGCGCTCCCTAACGAGTCCGCACTTCACCTAAGACGTTCCTGAGTTCAGACCAGTTTTCAAATGCTCCATAGATATTCTTGAAGAGAAAGCACAAATATTTCTGAGAGAGTTAAAGAAGGTTCCGGGTTAAACTTACCTTAATTATCGTGCCCGCAACTAGAATTCAGCTTCCGAGTTGGAAGAAGCCCGAACATTGCACAGTGGTTGATTTTCCCATCGCGGTTCCTTCCGGGCAGACGGACTCAGTCGTGTTCGGCACCTGAAGAGCAGAGAGAACAAGAAACCATATAAGAAAGATAAGTGATACGTTATAGTTGACAAAAGTATATTCTTGGACAATAATCGTATGACAAGTTACTGAGTGACTAAACTTACCTGACATTATAGACAATATTGAATGTACTCAGTCGATGTATTTTCTTTAACCTAAAACAAGAAACGATAACAGTTGTGTTAAGCAAGGTCTTAAGGGAAAAGAACACATTGAGTAAGGAATACCAGAAAGACTCTTCAATTAAGAAGGAACATTAGTGAAAAACACAAGATATTCAAGGATTGACAGAATAGATAACAAGCAACTGCATAAAGAAAGGTTAGTAGAAGAACACAAGGAAATTAATAATATACAAATTAGACAATAAACTGAGAGGCCTAGGTTAATGAATGTTATGTAATTATAGGTTACCAGCAGTGAAATAAAATAAAGAAACGCAAGCTACAAGGTTGCAGATAAGCACTAGAGGAGAGGCTAGTTCGAAAGACCAAGGGGTAGGTCATTAGTAGCATTAGACTAAATTATAGATAAGGAATAGAGATAGAGTAGGGTGGGTTATTAAATAATTGTTCTTTGTTACTTTCAGTTGTGTATCCATGTTAAGGGATTGTCTGTGAATAAAACAAGACATCCAGAGAGAAGGTGCCAAGGAGGAAATCCAGAGGTCGCAAGCCAGTCTCTTCTTCTTTATTATTTTTTCCCATTCCCCTTCTCCCGTGTTTTTCTTTAGAGATTAGATTAAAAAGTTTGGTCTCTGGAGGATTCTGGAGGGGGAGTTGGGAACTAGTGTCATCTGTTCCTGTGCAAGTATCCGGTAAGAGTTTTTGGGCTTACTGTACCTGACAGTACCAGTATTCTATACCTGTTGTTGTGAGTATTTTCAACTTATATAAGGAATTACTACTTCTTAATTATGTTAAAAGGTGAGTACTGGATAGGTCTTTAAGAGTTTATTTGTGTGAAAACACATGAAGTATTCAAAAAGTAGTGTGATAATGATATCTAAATATACACAAATACACGGTGTTATTCTGGACAATCAATAGTATATCTTGCATTTTACTAAAACACATTTACTATTTTGGAATCGGTAACGTGAATAGACATATTCTACATTTTTTAGTACTGTATTTTACTACAACAGGAGTCTTTTCCTATTGTCATAAGGAGTGACTGGTTTCAAAATGTAAGAAAACCTAAGAACAGGATATCCTTATAAGTAATTATATTTATATAACTTTGTAAAGGAGTAAAAGTCTCCTAATGGAATGTTATTAGACAATGGTATTTATATATTATATTTTGTAGGCCAAAATAGGTGAAAACGCTAGTTTTGTATTATATATTACGAAAACTGATAAAATGAACTGTTTATCTTTTTATACAAGAAGCAACAACATAAAGGAAAAATTATGGAAAGAGAACAGCCTCATACTGAGGAGATTTTGGATATTACCTTGAGTGTAATTGAAAAACTAATCGTATCTGTCACAGGCAATGAGAGTGAAGAAGGGAAAATTAGTGCTGTAGACATGAGCTATGATTTCTAAGACGCAAGCTGTGATGCAGATTTTCTGGAAGCATTAAATTATGTTGAAATTTTAGAACAAATGAATTCCGAAACTGCTAACGAGGGAATTGATGTGTATGAAATACCCGATGAACTTGTTTTAGAAGGTCTGTTAAATTATGAGATGTTAGAAGAATACATTTATTGTTTAAGAATAATAAAGGTTTGATCACTATCTACTAATGTATTCATTGTACTAAAAGTGAAGCACTTATAGATTCAGTTATACATTCTTTACATTTGTGGATTGATTTAAAATACGCAAAGTCTGTCTGAGGGTATGGATTGCTTAAAATCCCTATGGAGAACGCGAGAACACCAGAACGCCAGAATCACACCACGAGTAAGCAGCTGCAGCAAGACGGGCTGCTGGTTGCCGGTTGTCTCATTGCTTACAGAAAACCGCTGAAACTGCAGAAACCGTAACCACCGATGCTGTCTGAAGCTTGATGCTGCCGGATGCTGCCGGAAGCCCTCTGAAGCTAGTGAGGCAGCCCAGCCGAAGTCCAGTTAAGCCGAGGCCGAAGCCGAAAGCTCGCACCGCCTGCCTGACCGTTTTTACCTGGGCTGCACCTGGGTTGCATCCGATTCCGCGCCCAACCAATCCGGTGGGTCCGGGCTGGGGGCTTGTTCCACGGAGTACCCGGCGGGCTCTGACGGTGCGGCAGTGCGGCAGTGGAGGTAGGCACGGCAGGAGGAGAACAGGCGTAGCGTGAGCATCAGTAAGCATCAGCAAGCATCAACCCGCATCCACCCGCCCTCCCTCGTCCCCCCAGCGGGTCCCGCCTGGCCCCTCGGCCCCCCTCAGCAAAGCGGGCACACCTGGTGGCAGAGGCAGCCCCGCAGCAGAGTGAACCCGCGGCTTGGGGGCAGACTGCTTTCGCTGCCGGGAAGTGGCCCTGGACGCTGCGGGGAACCACCTGAACCCAGCTGCACCCAGCTGAAGCGGAGTGAGTAGTGGAAGAAGTCGCAGTAGGAGCACATAGACTAAAGACTAAAGAGTGCAAAAACCGAACTCACGAGGGAGAGGCCTCCATCCCCCATCTGTGCCAGGTGCGGTTAGGAGCGGCCAGGAGCAGCCAGTGGTTCCCCTACTCCCCCTGCGCTCGGGTGGCAGATCCAACCCAAGATAAAGGCGCCCAACGAATCGATGTCAGGGAGCTGCTGACTGCAATCACCGGGACCACTACTTTTCACCTCCTCCCAGAGAGAACAGCAGCAGCAAAAGCAGCGAGAGCAGGGACAGCCTCACCAGCCACGTCGAGGCTGCCGGCCACCCCCCCGCAGGAGAACCCGCAGGTCCCGCCCCCCCATTCAAGCTGTGGGCGCTCTTCCTGGTTGAACCGAGTAAGTCAACTAAACTGGGCAACAATGAGGACCTGAAACTCGACCCCAATACAACCACAGGAGAGGCCCCGCCCCCACAGATCAGCCAGGAGATGGAAGGCTAAGCTATTCTACCCCCCAGAAGTAGGGGGCTCCCACCCAGGGTCAGGGTACTAGCACGGGGAATATTTAGGATCAGCCGGAGCTACCAGAGCAACGCCTACGATACCGGTGCCACCCGCTGAATTTCCAGCTCCGACTTCAGCATTTTCACCAGGGAAGACCCATAGTCCGCTTAAGCCATCTGCCCACAAGTCTTGGCTCAGCGCGAAAGAAATCCCTAACGGGACTACAGGAAATAGAGACATAAGAAGCTTTCTTTGCCCCAAAGCAACCACCCCAGTTGAACCCCTCAAGACTTCAAACAGCTCACCTACTAATATGGCAATGGAGGACGGGCAGATCTTAAGCCCTACAGCCCCCAGGGCATTTGGCATACCTCTTTCACCAATAATAATTACCACCGGGGTGGAATATTCCCCAAACCTGTGAACCCAGAAATGGCTGTATCCAGGCCCACCAATACAAGCACCACAGTCCTGACCTACCAACAATTAGAGGACTCTCAGCTGAGTCCTACTCCAAACCGAATACCCACGCTCGACGTACCTAACAGCATACATGCTGACAATGAAGAAAGAACCTTGGCAAACGGAGCGTTCATGCCCGACGAGCCTAATAGCATCTATGTAGTCAACGAAGGAGGAACCCTAAAACCACCTGGCATCCCCAAAAACCAGCTATTGAACCTGTCGAGATGGAGCACCCCGGAAAACGACAAAACGGCCCAGTCACCAACGTCTGTGAGCAGCTGCGCGGACAAGGGGGAGAAGCCCCCAGTGATCACAAATCAACTATCACTGATAAATGAGGCACTCATGTCAATGACAGGCGCAGCAATAATGCACGCAGACAAGCTCGACACCCAAATTAACATATTACAGATTTCTGGGATAGACTCCAAATTGGACAACCTGAACTCTCTGATTCGTAGAGCACAGGACAGCACACACTTAAAGCCAGAGCCATGTAGCTGTAGCCCAATTCTGCACAGCCTAGAAAAATTACAAAACATCATGACCACATTCATAGAGGATCTTAAGATCGGAGCAAGCAAGAATCAGAACTCCGCACAGGACTCTGCCCAGGCACCCCCTAAAACACAAGGCCTAACAAACTTTCAAAGTTGCAGCACAGAAACTCATGAAGGAAAAAAGACCGCCTGTGCGGCGCTTCCAGCCCCGACGAATGTGAGCAGAACAACGCCCTCCTGACTCAGGCCAAAAATCAAGACCCTCAACACACCCTCAAACTGACCAGCCCAGAATTCCGAAATCAATCTAGGAAAAAGAAGAAAAAACTAAGAAAACTCAACAAGGAGAATAAAAACAAATCATATATTCGGCAATGGTTATGGCCTGATAACCAGATGCCCGGTCATACCGAGACTCAGAAAATGACCCAACCGGCAGTCACCACTAAAACGGCAGAGAAAAACGAGTCAAACGCGGAAGTCTTACATACAATCAATCCAGCAATAGATCCGAGGATGCTGGTCCTTTCTGCAGCCCCTCAGCCTGCTCCAGCATTGACAACACAAAACAAAGGAAATGACTTGCAAGGACAAAGTAACAGGGAAGTAAACCAAGCCCCTCTAAGCGATCATGATCTTTGTCCAACAAGTTCTCGGCCCTCCGCTCAAATAAAGATCACAATGAGCAGAGCGATCCAAGTGCCACCAGACGTAAACAAACTAACAGTGACCAACGCAATGACGGAAAACTCTCTGCGCGCTCTTCAAGGCACTTCTGCCCCAAACTCGAGTACCCCGAGAACAGGCCATTTAACAACAGCCCGCCTAGCTCACCTCTCATGGTGGCTCTCCAGCAGACAACAGGGCCAAAAAACATGCAAACGTCCATCCGCCCAGCGCGGCACAGCCACTACTAATTGGCATTCAGGCAAAAAAGTGGAAGGACGCGGACTCTGCCAGCCATCTAAATCAAACAAAATCCCAGGACCGGAAAATAATGCTGTACCACGAATATGTTTCACAGAGAAAGTGGGACATCCTCAACCGCAGCAACCTCCTAACACTCTGCGCAAATATCCCAGGACTAGAAGGGACAAAAACCACAGATATTGAGACTATTTCTTTCCTGCCGCCGGACCCGGAGGAGAAAAATGAAACTACGGAGGTAACCTTCACCAGCTCAAATATGGTTGAGGTACTGAAGAGCCAACAACCGCTACTGGAAAGCTGGGGCATAAAAATAAAGCCTAAGCCCAAACAAAATAACCCCCTAATCTTAAAAACGTATTTCCCACACTCCAGCCTGCTGGGGGGCACCCATGTCCGAATGCCCCCTCTATCCATGCGCCAAATGTGGCGTCCATTCTTCAGGGGTCCAAAGGCAGCACAAACACAGGCTTAATCAATGAACCCCAATCAAGATAACAACCAACGCGAGTCAAGGTAAACGCTTGTGCGTAACAAGGGGGTGCGCGAGCAAAGACTGGTCCTGGTTGCCGCTAGCCTTAAACCCCAGCTCCTAACAGGCACTGTCCTGAAGACACAGGTCAATTCTATCAATGCACGACCAACGAGCAAGCGAAACCCTTAATTAATATCCGGACCACCAAGAGCTTGAAAATTATGATTTGGAACGTTGCAGGGCTCAAAAAGCTGTTACAAAATCAAGCCGCTGTGAAATTCCTGGAGGTGGCGGACATAATCTGTATACAAGAATCTTGGTTGATCAATCCACTCTCACTAAGAGGATACGCAGAATACGGTAAACCAGCAAAAAAGACCAACATATTTGGAAGACCATCAGGGGGGACATGTGTCTACATAAAGCACTCGTTGAAACTAGAATTTATGGAAATAAACAATCTACCAGACACCTTCCAGGCGGGCATCCTGAAAGGCCCCCACTCGATCAACGGAATTTTTTCAATTTTAGTAATCAACATTTACCATAACCCGCATGGGCCTACAGCCAACTCGCCCACGCTAACAAACCACCTAGAGACCCTATTACTTCGATTTCTGTCACTAGATTGCATCATCCTCGGTGACCTTAATATTCACAACATAGGGGTCTCAACTACACAAAGCCACCAGCCTGGGGCTACTAATGCATTGAACGATCTATTAAAATCCTATAAACTGGCGACAGCACACTCAATCAAACGACGATCGACTATATCATCTTAAGCGACAATCTGCAACCCCTAATGTCAGACTACACAGTTCATCCGCGTAGTGACAGTGATCAACCGCCTTAACAATCACACTGAACCTATCAGTTAAAATACGCCACAGGCTAGAATGCATTGGGGCAGCTGACGGTGAAGAATTGATAAAGCTACCCAGAAGAACAGGCCTTAGCCCATAGACTGTTTCAAACCCCTATAGACTGTGCATGCACTGTTCTATGCACCAGCAAACCTATCTTTTATACCTTCAATTCCTCAATGTGTATCCTTACACTACCTAAGTACTCTTGGTGCAAAGTGGGCCTTAGGGCATGGACTGCTTGAATCTTCTATAGACTATGCATGCACTGTTCTATGCACCTGCAAATTTACCTTATATATGTTCAATTCCTTAGACTTTATCCTTACACTTGCACAAAACACTCTGTCATTCCTGTTATAGTTTTGTAGTGACTCATTAATCAGTGTGTAGTAATCAATTCACTACATTCAAACAGTAATCAGCAGATGTACAATAAGTGGTACATCCCCAGAGATATTCCAGTTATTGTGCACTGTGACATCACCACCATGGATGCACTGTATTTACAATGTGGTGTATTATGGGGCAAAAACGGTACAGATATGTGATGTATTTGTGTTGTGAAGGTGGCACATTGCTTGACTTGCATTAGAAACATAACACAGCTCCAGCAATGCTCTTGGGGCCCTATGCTTACAATGCTGTGTCAATCCTTACACCTGTTTCAAGCAGATGCAGGGTTTCGATGCAGCATAAGCATAAAAGTGAATGAAGGAAATCTTATAGATTTCACTTAGTCACTTTTAGGAGGCGTTCCTGCACCAGAACACCTCCAACCCCCCCCCACGTCCCCCCTCTGCGCAGGAAAGCCTCCTTCTGGCGCAGGGCTTTACAATGTGATGCACCTTCCATATGCATGTCATTGTGAATACCACACACTATGGCACATCTTTTGCACCACCACTGCATCACTAAAGTGACGCAACAGATGTGTAAAAGAGGCACAAGGGCGTTGTAAATCTGTTCCTAATTCATACAAATTCACCCAAGTAGTTTCACTAGCAGTGCAAATTGAAGCATAGACTTGTAACATATTTATATGGATATGTTACATTCAAGGGCTTCGAAAGTACTACACTATACTATAAGTACATTATAGATTTATGCTGTAGCACTTCCTTATAGTTCTGCAGTTTCACATTCACCATACAGTAGTAATGTATTCATTCATTCATTTATGAACTACACATTCATTCTGACAAACTTTCACAGACTAACATTGAAATGTAGTTCTTTCTTTGAGCAGTGTAGGTAGTTCTAAAAATAACAGTTTTTTTGTGTTTTTAGTTTTCTATTTTTTTAACAAGTTTTTTTTTAAACTAAAGAAATAGAACAGGAACCCAAAAAGTGTCCAACAGGAACAAAATGGAATGTGAAAAAAAAGTAATGACGATGACAGCGATTCTCACGCTTCCCGCGTTTTATGAGGCCGATGGACTATTATCCATAACATAACATTTTGTCACAATAAATGCAGAGGATTTTAACTTCACTAAAATCATGTTCGATCTGTGGTTGTGGACTGCTTTCCACAGGTGGTGCACTTAATGTACTTGCTACAGCAGCAGGTGGGTCCTCTTGCGACCTCCGTGTTGCAGCTCTTGCAAAATTGTTGAGGTGCAAGGTCTTCACGTGCCGCACCATACTTGCAGTGCCAAATGAAATGAATATTTTTTTGCAGGATTGCCCCTGGAAAGTGTAGTTTGGCAAATTTTACAGGTCACAAGAGGTGCATTGACCTTTTTTTCCCCTTCAGTAAATTCTCCATCAGAGGAGTGGCTGAAAGATGAGTCCATAGGTGTTGTCATCGTTCTAATTTGACAGGCTTCAGAGAAGAGATACTTCTTCTTAGAAAGTCAAAGTAGAATGATTTATATAGGAGGGGTCTTTCAAGAGTTGGAATAGGAAGTGTTATGAAGCAATCTAATCTCTTCTTTTTAGGTCAGATGGCTTTGCGTACGCTTATGGTGCATTTACGGTGCTCTTACAATGGGAGTGTGAATGACGTACTACTGCGGTTTGCGTAATTGTTTTTAAAAGTAATATACACTTATTAAAGTAAAAAAAAACTAGTTTCATGATTATCCCAGATAATGTCTTCCCTTAATATGTACATTAAATACATAAATATGTGTTTTTGAACAATTAGAAACTTTCGCGCCGTACGAGTAAGGGACACCATACATGATGTCACATGGAAGCGTAGATGCGGAGCGTAACATCAAAGCGCATTTGTGACGTGTATGCGCGGAGTATAAATTACTGACAAAGTATAGTGTGATCACCGTACGCGTATGGTAAGATTATCCCAAAAAGAAAAAAACAATGAAAAAGGAATTATATAAAATTTATTTGTAATATTTTTGAAAGAAAAATGTAATTAATAAACAAATAAAATTGAATTTAGTTTTATTATTTCACATTAAGAATATGAAATATAACTTAATAAACATAAATATTTATACTAAAAATGTAGGAAATTAGTATAAAAAGAAAGAAATATAATAATTAATACATTTAAAAATTATCATTTACAAAACCTTTGAAATTCACTGAAAAAAGCGGTGGTTCCACACACGTTATAGTTAGGAATTAGCATTTTAAAAACCTTGGAAATTCACTGTAAAAACCATACGTTTGTTATAGTTAGCTGGACATTTTACTCATACAAAACCATTGAAATTCTCCCGTTATAGTTAGTGATGCATTTTAAGTTGGGTGATTAAGTCCCCTTGAATCCTGAGGGTCCCTAGGGTCCAACTAGCCCACCAGGTACTTCCAGTAAGCACTACAGGACTGCAACGCAGATCTGTGGCGCTAACTGGAGGTACCTGGTGAGCTACTTAGACCCAAGGGACCCTCAGGTTTCAAGGGGACTTAATCCCCCAACTTAAAATGTGACACAGGACGTGTTTGCACAGTGGTGAATGGAGGGGGGGGGGGTTGATGTGACAAATGTGCAAACAATTCCTGTGGCATGTTTTAAGTTGGGGGATTAAGTCCTCTTGAATCCTGAGGGTCCCTGTGGGCCAACTAGCCTTACCTGTGAGAAGTCTGAGCATGGCAGGGCGAGGAACTGACACATTTTCCACAATTACTGAGTGAACATTTATAAAATGATTGCAACTGCACGCTCGTCTCTACTAAAAGGACAGACTTTACTATAATGTCTTTACAAGGGTGCATTCACCCTCACTGAGAAAATGGAGTATGGTGACATACCAAGATGGCAGTCATTATTACGAGAGAGTAAAAGAAGAAATAGGTAATTTTCTAGTCACCTGAAAGTAAATTGACCAATGGAAAGCTGGACATGAGTGTTTAAATTGTGGTCTATGCAAAAGAAAAAATGGCAGTGAAAAGGGCTATTTTGCTAAAATGAGTCTGCCGCAATGAAAAGAACTGTCCGATACCATGGGTGCTCCTATGATGTGTTCTTGTGTTTTACATTGTGGTCACTATCATAAATTAATGCAACCACCCGCAAGTTGTTCGGCAGGATGAAGTGCCATTTTGTGAGAAAATATATATATATATATTACCTACTGGGGGTTGCCAGTAGGTAGTTATAGTTAAGACCTATTTTCCATAGGAAATCCGTAACAATCTATTTGGAATAACTTTGGCGCTGGTTGATGAATCTTCGCAAAATTTTCAAAACTGGTGGGGCCCTCTGGTCCGCTCCTATCCTGAAAGTCTTGGGGTGATTCGTGAAGTGGGGGCTGAGAAAAAAGGGGGTCCCAAAACGTGTTTTCCCCATGCAATTTTCCATAGGAATCCTTCATCGCGGCTACAGCCCGAACGGCTGAACGGACTGACACGAAATTTGGCAAAGTGGTAGTCCTTGGTTCAGACTCGTGCCTTTTGCTTATATGGTGTAAATCCGTTCAGTAGTACCTGAGAAAATTACAATTAAAGGCACATATAAATCTGTAGCCTCGATGGATCCGCGCATCTTGCGCGCACTATTAGCGCACCGTCCCGATCACGCACTGAATACTAATTGGCTGTCAAGTGGTTGTCTACATTCAAAACTAGGAAGGGTTGACAGCCATTTTGTGCCTCGGTGATAGCGACGATCTACAAATTAGTGGAACAAGTGTTCAAAACGTATAAAGGGGGCAGGTAAGAAATATTTTGACCCTCTAGACCTGCTTAGGGGGTCCCACAAGGACCCCTAGGGCCCCTGAAAATATATATACATATTTTTTTTAAACTTAGAAATGTGTGCTGGGTGCATGCATCCTCCGTAAAAAACATAAAAATGAAACGCGGGCTCATGTGCTTGTTTAAATATTAGCTACTTGGGAAGGACAAATCCCGGGGTCTAAAATATTGCATTTGAAGCGGGGGCTGAGAAAAAAGAGGGTCCCAAAACGTGTTTTCCCCATGCAATTTTCCATAGGAACCGTTCATTGCGGCTACAGCCCGAAAAGCTGAACGGAATTATACCAAATTTGGCAAAGAGGTAGTCCTCGGTTCAGACTCGTACCTTTTGCTTAAATGGTGTAAATCTGTTCAGTAGTTTCTGAGAAAATTAAAAGTACATATATATCTATGGCCTTGGTGGATCTGCGCATCTTGCGCACACTCTAAACGCACTGTCCCGCTCACGCGCTAATTGACTGTCAAGTGATTGTCAACATTCGAAACCAGAAAGTGTTGGCAGCCATTTTGTGCCTCGGTAGAAGCGAGGATCTAGAATTTAGTGGGACAAGTGTTTAAAACGTATAAAGGGGGCAGGTAAGAAATATTTTGACCCTCTAGACAATCCCACAAGGACCCCTAGGGCCCCCTCAAAAAATGTTTTGTTTTTAAAAAAACTGAGAAATGTGCGCTGGTTGCATGGATCCGCCGTAATAAAAATCAAAACGAAAACGAAGCGCGGGCTCCTGTGCTTGTTTAAAAATTAACTACCTGGGGGGGCCAAATCACGGGGTCTAAAATAATACATTTTATGGGGGTTCCGAGGGGCCCTGTAGCCCGAGGATCGCCATTCCTCGGTGCTACAAAATAAATGGTCAAGGGAGCTTAAAGGTGCTTCTAAGCCTCAGGGATTACCTCCATCCAGGGCTTTTTATATTTTGGGAGGGTGGGCGCTTAGTCTCCATTCTGGAGCAGTCGATAGCCATGGGGAAACCCATCCCCAAGGAGCGGCTCCTGCTGTGTCTCGGGGTATCTACCCCCGGGACACTGCTGTTTGCTATGGCAGGGCGGGAGTCGAGGTTCCCGCTAAGCATGGGTGTAAAATCCGTTTCACGGGCGAATTTGTGGATATTTGGCAATTTAGCGATCCGCGAATCGTGCGAATTTGCCCAAAAATACGCAAATTTGCAAGCTGCGAATTATTTTGCTTGGTCGCGCTTGAAAAATACAGTATCGCGCGCGCGGCGTAGACTTACCGTGATTCTGAGTCCGCCGAGTTGTTTTTCTCCCAGTTTGCGTGTGCTGCTCCATTTTCGATCTTGCTGCGTGATCGCGCGAGAGTTTTTCGAACGTAATTATGTCATTGCGGCTCGCCATCTTGCACAGCGAGAGTTTGACAACGCGAGTATGTCATAAAGGACCGCAATCACGTATTGCGGGAGTAAACAATGCCGAACACGTAGATGCGGCGCACAGCTGACTTCCGGCGGGAGATTTGAACAGCTCGCATTCCAGAAATTGCAAAAATTGCAATTCTGCAAAAGAAATCCACGGCAGGAAGCATAAACCTTGTGAAAATGATGATTTTGATCAGAATAACTCCTCAGATTGACATTTGGCTGCACTTTATGGTGCAAGGAGTCCATTTTTTGGGGGGGGTGGGAGGAAGGAAGTACCCCAGAGTCTCCAACTTCCTGTTCCTGTCCAGCAGGCTCCTCCCAGTGCTTTGTCCATGTCCTGGTCACTTTTGATTTGGATCTGGAGCTGGAAGGATTACTTTTTGTGGCTGCTGCTGGATATTTGTATTTGAGGACTTTTTGGACTTTGGATCACTTTTGGACTTGAGATTTTACAAGTAAGTTTGTTTTGTTTGTTTGGGGCATTGCAGTTGAGGCAACTACAGTTTTAAAACTTTTTTCACAACTTTAAAAAAATATATATTGCGGGTAGCCACAGTATCCAGTAGGCCCAAGGTTAGTCATGGGTGCATGCTACAACTGTTTCTGTGATTTTTTTTAACTTAATTCTCATTTATGTCATGGAATTTTAGCTCACTCTTATATGTTGATTTTTTTTAAAAAAAATTGGGGTGCCTGTAAAACCTCACTAGCCAGTAGGCCCAGGTGTAGTGAGTGGTGCATGGACCTAGTCTTTCTGTGGGGTGTCTTGAATTTAAACATCCTTGAGGGCATGGATGGCATTGGATTGTGGTGATTTTTTTGTGTTTTTTTTTCGACTTTTCGGGGTGTTGTTGGGGCCTGGCCATGTGGGTGGGGGCCATTTTTGAGGCCTGGTACAGGCAGGGCCTGGCCATGTGGTTGGGGGCAAGGGGCCATTTTGAAGCCAGGCAGTGTGCTCAGGCCTGCACCCATTTTGCCTTGGTTTCAACCATTATGCCCAGGTGTAATGAGTGGTGCATGGGCCTAGTCTTTCTGTGGGGTGTCTTGAATTTAAATATCATTGAGGGCATGGATGGCATTGGATTGTGGTGATCTTTGTGTGTTTTTTGACTTTTTGGGGTGTTGATGGGGCATGGCCATGTGGGTGGGGGCCCGGTAGCTTGTTTCCTTCCCAGTGTAAGAATTGGCTTTTGTAGTTTGGTTTGCCCTGTTCCCATCATGCACTGGGACAGGAACAGACTAAGTTGCATACAGCCAGGTTCTGAAACTGGGATGGTGCAGTGAGCTAAAAAACGGTGTTGGATCTAGCCCTGATCTCTTGACTGGGTGAGAGTATTCTGTTTAATTCAGAGACTCTGTCCCTCACCACCCCTTGTTGTAAATATTTTTGTCCACCCTAAGCGTGGAAGGGTATGCTCAGATGTGAGTCCCTTGCTCATTGCACCATCAGGATTCAAGCAAGCCGGGCCGAAGAGGCTGAAATGCCAGAAACCGGTCCCCGGTAGCTTGTTTCCTTCCCAGTGTAAGAATTGGCTTTTGTAGTTTGGTTTGCCCTGTTCCCATCATGCACTGGGACAGGAACAGACTAATTTGCATACAGCCAGGTTCTGAAACTGGGATGGTGCAGTGAGCTAAAAAACGGTGTTGGATCTAGCCCTGATCTCTTGACTGGGTGAGAGTATTCTGTTTAATTCAGAGACTCTGTCCCTCACCACCCCTTGTTGTAAATATTTTTGTCCACCCTAAGCGTGGAAGGGTATGCTCAGATGTGAGTCCCTTGCTCATTGCACCATCAGGATTCAAGCAAGCCGGGCCGAAGAGGCTGAAATGCCAGAAACCGGTCCCCGGTAGCTTGTTTCCTTCCCAGTGTAAGAATTGGCTTTTGTAGTTTGGTTTGCCCTGTTCCCATCATGCACTGGGACAGGAACAGACTAATTTGCATACAGCCAGGTTCTGAAACTGGGATGGTGCAGTGAGCTAAAAAACGGTGTTGGATCTAGCCCTGATCTCTTGACTGGGTGAGAGTATTCTGTTTAATTCAGAGACTCTGTCCCTCACCACCCCTTGTTGTAAATATTTTTGTCCACCCTAAGCGTGGAAGGGTATGCTCAGATGTGAGTCCCTTGCTCATTGCACCATCAGGATTCAAGCAAGCCGGGCCGAAGAGGCTGAAATGCCAGAAACCGGTCCCCGGTAGCTTGTTTCCTTCCCAGTGTAAGAATTGGCTTTTGTAGTTTGGTTTGCCCTGTTCCCATCATGCACTGGGACAGGAACAGACTAATTTGCATACAGCCAGGTTCTGAAACTGGGATGGTGCAGTGAGCTAAAAAACGGTGTTGGATCTAGCCCTGATCTCTTGACTGGGTGAGAGTATTCTGTTTAATTCAGAGACTCTGTCCCTCACCACCCCTTGTTGTAAATATGAACACGTAGATGCGGCGCACAGCTGACTTCCGGCGGGAGATTTGAACAGCTCGCATTCCAGAAATTGCAAAAATTGCAATTCTGCAAAAGAAATCCACGGCAGGAAGCATAAACCTTGTGAAAATGATGATTTTGATCAGAATAACTCCTCAGATTGACATTTGGCTGCACTTTATGGTGCAAGGAGTCCATTTTTTGGGGGGGGGTGGGAGGAAGGAAGTACCCCAGAGTCTCCAACTTCCTGTTCCTGTCCAGCAGGCTCCTCCCAGTGCTTTGTCCATGTCCTGGTCACTTTTGATTTGGATCTGGAGCTGGAAGGATTACTTTTTGTGGCTGCTGCTGGATATTTGTATTTGAGGACTTTTTGGACTTTGGACTTTGGATCACTTTTGGACTTGAGATTTTACAAGTAAGTTTGTTTTGTTTGTTTGGGGCATTGCAGTTGAGGCAACTACAGTTTTAAAACTTTTTTCACAACTTTAAAAAAATATATATTGCGGGTAGCCACAGTATCCAGTAGGCCCAAGGTTAGTCATGGGTGCATGCTACAACTGTTTCTGTGATTTTTTTTAACTTAATTCTCATTTATGTCATGGAATTTTAGCTCACTGTTATATGTTGATTTTTTTAAAAAAAAATTGGGGTGCCTGTAAAACCTCACTAGCCAGTAGGCCCAGGTGTAGTGAGTGGTGCATGGACCTAGTCTTTCTGTGGGGTGTCTTGAATGTAAACATCCTTGAGGGCATGGATGGCATTGGATTGTGGTGATTTTTTTGTGTTTTTTTTTCGACTTTTCGGGGTGTTGTTGGGGCCTGGCCATGTGGGTGGGGGCCATTTTTGAGGCCTGGTACAGGCAGGGCCTGGCCATGTGGTTGGGGGCAAGGGGCCATTTTGAAGCCAGGCAGTGTGCTCAGGCCTGCACCCATTTTGCCTTGGTTTCAACCATTATGCCCAGGTGTAATGAGTGGTGCATGGGCCTAGTCTTTCTGTGGGGTGTCTTGAATTTAAATATCATTGAGGGCATGGATGGCATTGGATTGTGGTGATCTTTGTGTGTTTTTTGACTTTTTGGGGTGTTGATGGGGCATGGCCATGTGGGTGGGGGCCATTTTGAGGCCTGGTACAGGCAGGGCCTGGCCATGTGGTGGGTCAAGGGGCCATTTTGAAGCCAGGCAGTGTGCTCAGGCCTGCACCCAGTTTGCCTTGCTTTCAACCATTATGCCCAGGGGTACTCAGTGGTGCATGGACCTAGTCTTTCTGTTGGGTGTCTTGAATTTAAACATCCTTGAGGGCATGGATGGCATTGGATTGTGGTGATTTTTGTGTGTTTTTCAACTTTTTGGGGGGTTTAACTGATGTTCCTCTGGCTTCCATTGCTTTTAGGTGCACAAGAGAACCACCAGTGCCAGGAAGAAGTCCTGCAGCCGTGTGTGCAGCACAACGTCATGTGACGTCACGTGTGGCCACAGACAAGACACCTCTGCAACTTGTGCAACTGCGGCCTGCTGTTCTGACATCTGAAGACGATGGCCCCAAAGAAAGGTGGCCGTAGCGCCTCAGCGAAAAAAGTTGCCAGCGCCACTGCCAGTAAGAAGGAGCAGAAGAAGCAAGTGGCACCACCTACCAAGGAGACTGGTTTTGGGGGAAAAAAAACTACGCCTGCAGCAGCAGCGGTGTCCGCCGGGGACCAAGCTGGAAGCAGCACCTCCGCTTCATTGGGCTCAGTGCCACCACGCCAAGTTAGATCCAAGACCATGAGTGCTGCTGCGGCAGCCACTTTGATTGTTCAATCACCATCGACCAGTGATCTTGGCTCATCAACGCCGGGTGTAACTCAGCTGACTAGAGCACCAACTGAAGGCGGTGTCTTCAACGTTCAGAGATGCTGCTGAAAAGCAAGACACATATCAGTTGGTGGAGAGGTTATTAAGCCGCCTAGTTGACAATGAAAGGCTTAAAAACATACATACAGAACAACATTACATTTGTGCCACTATTCTGGATCCACGGTACAAAAAGGCAGTGGCCAGCAAAGCATTCATTCCTTTTGATGAAGCAGATGTTTCAAAGTACAAACATTGGCTAGCTGTGTCAGCCACTCACAGCAGCACTGCCTTAATCTTATTTTCCTTATTGATTTGAAGGTGCCGCAGTCTGCATTCCTGAGGTTCACAAGTTCACAACTCAATCATGCTCCTCTAGACTCCTCCTCCAGACTCCCCCTATCCATTTCCCTCAAGGCAGATGGATGGTTTACGACGAGTCCCCTCAAGTGGGACTGAAATTACTGACTGACTACATGCTTGCTGATTGCTGACAGAGTTACTTCTGATATTGACAGGAGAGGCTGCCCTGTGGGCCCTCACTTTCCAAAGATGAGGCGGACAAAAAGTAGAACAGGTAATGAATAATTGAGAAGATGGCATGCAGTGGACAGCAACGGCTGTCTGGCTCTGATGAAACCAATTGCTGTTTGTTTTTTGTGCATGAAATGATGAATCATATGTCTTGTCTTAATTATTATTTAATCTTTTACACAGTAATTGTAAATCATGTCAACTACTCTGTTTTTTTTACCTTGTTTAATTCAAATTTTACTTCAAATTCAGGGGCCGCTATGTTGCATTTCACAATATGCAAAATGTCCTTGGAGCGGACTCACTCTTCAATATACCATGATGATTGATTAACTAATATCTCTTTTTTCTTTACAGTCACTCACTGGGATGGATGGATCATCAGCGTCGGTTTACGGAAGAACTATGGCCAATTTGTGAGTGGCAAACAGGTAAACCAGCCTACAACAACTACTACAGCAGAACTACATGTCTGTCTATTCGTGGTATGTAGTGGTCGAGGGCAAGGCAGTGTAATGTTGTTGTTATGCCAGGCAGAGTCCACTCCTGACAGCAGTTCATGTAAAATTGGGGCTATGTGGCTTGCTGCATACAATTCGATATGCTTTGTCTGTCTGACAAAGAGACTAGGTATGCAACATCAGGTTGCTTCACTCAGTGGTGCCTGCCTTGACCGTCTGCATGGCACTGCCTCAAGCTTGGGCCAAACATCCGTTATGTTTGCAAAATTTGCTGTTTTATGGTATTTCGCATATCTCGCAAAATTACCGAAAAATGACAAATTCTTGAGCGGAACGGATTTATGGCCCCTGCTTGCGGCAGGGACATGCAGACAGTCAAGGCAGGAACCACTGAGTGAAGAATCCTCCTGATGTAGCATACGTAGGCTCTTTGACACAGACAGACAAAGCATATCTAGGGTTTAGGGTTCAGTGCGATTTACTAGGGTTTTTGGGTTTAAGTTGGTATGGTTCACGCTGAGTCTAGGGCTCGGGGCTCGTTCATAATGATGTTGGCAAGGTTTTAGGGGGGTTTGGTGTTCTTTGGTCCAGAATTGGCAGGATTTTGGCCTTTATGGGTGTTTTGCGGGCGCTTGTGTTTGGGTGAAAACTAAGTGAAAACTAGTCATAGTCCTTCTTCTTCTTCTTCAAAGAGCGCAGTGGTTCGATTTTGTTATGCCTTGCTGACATTCTTGGGAATCGCTGGAACAAGTGACAGTCCAGGTAAGTTTCAAGAGGATCGAAGTAGTGGAAGTGCTGAAAACAGCAATGTTTTGTGAACAGCGCGATTTGCCATGTTTTGAATATACCAGTATTGCGTGTTTTTGGGGGTCTGTTTGGGGGTGTTCTAGATATGTGCGGGAGGGTATGGGGGTCTGGGAGCACTGCTGGAATAGCATAATTTTGATTGCAAGTGATTTGAAGAAAATCCATGGTGGGAAAGAGGAGTTAGGGCCTAGCTGCAGAGCGCGTTTGGACCGATGTAGACTGGTTGGCTGAACATTTTCTAAGTATGAGTTTTTGTATTTTTGCTTTTTGCCTGTTTGGGGGTGTTCTGCTTTTTTGCGGGTGGCTGCAGGGGTCTGGGGGCATAGCTGGGAAAGTCTAATATCGGAATCAAGTGGTTTGGACAAAATCCATGGTAAAAAAGTTTTTCAGTTTTTGCTCACTTCCTTGTTTTCGGGGGGCGCTTTGGGGGGCTTCTAGGTTATTGGTGGTGGGTTTTGGGTCTGGGAGCACTGCTGGCACAGTCTAATTTTGATTGCATTTGTTTTTCAGAAAATCCATGGTGGAAAAGGGAAGTTATGGCCTTGCTGCAGAGCGCGTTAGGACTGAATCGAAGGAAGGCCGAAAATATTCTAAGTGTGAGATTTAGCATTTTTGCTTTTTGCCTGTTTCGAGGAGTTCTACTTTTTTGCGGATGGGTTGGGGGGTCTGGGGGCATTGCTGGGAAGGTCTAATATCGGGCGCAAGTGGTTTGAACAATATCCATGGTGAAAAAGGGGGGTTAGGGCCTAGGGTTAGAGTTAGGGTTAGGGTTAGGGTTAGGGTTAGGATTTAAAAATCGCTGTTTACATTTTACACATAGCTTGATGGGAAAGACCCGCAAATTTCGCCCACACTTATTTATCCTTGAAAAGGAGACTCAGAGTACGCACTTTCGAAATGATGCTTGTATGTTTTGAAATACTGTCGACTCTGAAACGACAAGTGTTATTTTTGCACTACACACGTACCATATATTTTTTTCTCTGCGGTGTGTTAATATCACTCCCTGTTTTTCCATCAACAATTACAGGCCGGCTTTTACCCTGTGCAATGGCAAAAAGGATGACCTCAGGCTTAGCGACCCGCAATTCAGTATCCGCCAGGCAGGTAGTGGACAAGGTGTCTTCTGGTTCCCAACATTGATTGGAGTAGCGTCAGATGGAATGGAGGAGTACAGCGAAAAAGAGGAATGGCTGGATGCACGCAACTTCCCAACTTCAACAGGACAACTACAACAACATACAGTTACAGTATCTATCTTCATTTCTACTTATCTTATAAGTAATGTTATTGCTGTGAACTTCTATGAGTGTGACTCTGTGCATTTGTTTGCTCTCTGCTTCAATTCATCCCTCCAGCCATTGTATTTTCTTTGCTATTTTTTAAACTAATTTAATGTACTAAGTGGTTCTTCTCTCTGAGGGCAGATAGGCAAGTGAAAATGCGTAATTACTGCAGCCCTGTACTGTCACATTGTTTCTTCATAGCTGGGACATTGTATGATTGTAGAAAGTACTACTTACTTTTCAGAAACTTATCCATTTAGCAAACAACTTCATTCATGCAGTAGTGCATGCACTTCCTTTATGTCCCTTAAAAGAATTATGGATAGCTTTGTATCAAAAGATTTGTTTATCTTCATTTGTTGTTTGTCCATGCTGTGTTATTTTTTTTCCTCTCTCCACAAAACTTTCCCCACAAATCCCCTTCCCATCCAAGTTTCAAACCCTAACCCTCTTCCCCCAGCCAGTGTGGTTTTCATTGAGGTGTTTGTAAATTACAACAATAATTTCACACATTTGTGGGGGAGAATAAGGTGCAAGCAACCTTCTCAAGGCAATTTTAAGGCAGCTAGATGAATCCTAGGATATAGTAATTCTGGTTAAAAAAACAACAATGAGTATTTTAAAATAAATTCTGAATTTTATGCCCACCATAGATTGGATCCATTATCAACATCATCCTCCTACATGTCAAGAAAACTTGTTGTGTTACGCTGCTGTGTCACTGTTCTTGTTGTAGCCATAATCATCCATGCAATTCTTTTTCCCCCATACTTATCTTCAGCATTGCTTAGGCTACTGTTCCTTCTAATACTCCGCTCAGGCCACTCAATGTCTAATTTTTTTACTTTTACTTTGTTTTTCATATGCTGCTACTGCTAGTGTGGTACCACTCCTACTAACACCACAACAACGGAATTTCCATCCGGGATGGTGTAAACGCCATTTGCCATGCAGCCAGCACTGTGCCTAGCTCTAGTCTCAAACATGAATCACAGGTAAGATAAGCATTTTGGGGAGGTAGAAAGATGGGCTAGGATGTGGAGGAGAGCCTGATAGTAGTACAAGTAAAGTACTAGTAGGCCATTTGAATTCACTAACTCTGTTAGTGGCACTTTTGAACATTTTTGGACGTTTTAGATAATTCATTCTGTTAAGTTTGAGGAAAACAAAACGTGCCGTAACTCCCGCCCACCACCCCACAAAATAATATCAAAGCGTATACTATGTTGAAGTATGTAAAATAAATCATGATGTATTTCCCCTAACAAAAATAAACTAGTGCCACCCCTCCCTAACACAAACAATTGTCCATTTCAAGTAGTACAAAAATAAATAATCCCCAACTCCCGATTCCCACCCACCCAACAGTCTTTAAAAAAGGGGCAAGGGACACAGTCACTTCCGGCTGTGTTCGGGCAGGCGGTCCTTGTGGCGGTCCCGGAGCTTTTTTTCTAGGTCATCCACCTTGAGCTCCAGGAAGTCCACTCGTAACGTTAGGCGGCGCACACGTTCCCTTTCCAGGCTCTGAGGGGGCCAGCTGCTGATGGTCTTGTTGCAGCTGAGCGGCAGCGGGGGGCTGTCCCAGCACTGCGCTGGGATGGAGGCTGCTGGCTGATGGACATGGGGGCAGTGCTGGAGGAGGTTGTTGATGTTCCCTCCTCGTTTTCCCAAGCCCACAGCCGGCATATTCAACACGAATGGCCTCCATCTTCTGGGCCCTGGCCCGGACAGCCATCTCCCCTCTGGTGAGCTTTTTGGGAGCATCTATATGAAGAAAGAAAGAAAAATAATGTAACCAATACTCTTTAACAATAACACAAAATAATTCAACAGAAAGTTGTCTCACAGTAACACTAGCAATTTGCAAGTACAGTATAACATTATGGCATGTATCTTTCCGCCGTCTTTGTAGGCCTGTTACAGTGGGAGTTTCAGGAATTCTACTACCAGGCAGCACTATGGACTCAATACATAGTCAGAGAGTCAGAGAGTACACCAGTATTCGTCTTTTTTTCTCTACTTTTACGAAAGAAATTACTTGTACGTGAACTTGTGGTAGCCGGCATAATGCCAGCTCAGTCAGCTTGCACCCAAGAAAAAAAGACACAAGCCATGATGACGCAGACTTGCATGCATTACTTTAAGCAGTATGTGCAGGTGGGATAGGGAAGCTTTTACTTTTGTATAGGGGTGGCACTGGCCATACTCGGTTACATCAAGGGTTACTGCTCAATGTAGTTTATATTTCGCACTGCCTCCCCCACCTGGGCCTTCAGTACTACAAAAGGAAAATGAAGATTATTAATTTCTGATCATGTCTCCAGCCTATCACATGATCTCTTTGCTTATGTGATGCATGACTTTAGGTGCTTTATTCTGATAGATTGAGTGAACAACAGCGATAGTCCACCCATGATTAACACAGCAGAAAGAAAATTATGAACATAGGGAGTGAGTGTGGTAACCATAATTGCCGGAGGAAGGAACTTGACTTGATATAATTGTCAACTATACAATACATACACAATATATGCTGTGCTTGCAAAGTAAACTACTGTACTGTTACTTTAGGCAAGGGAGAGTTTCAGAACAATCACAACTTGTAGTATTTGCATTTCCTCTGCTTTGCTACTCTGGCACGGACATGCCGTTCGAACAAAGTAACACTCTTCATGCAATGAGCGTCTGCTCTACATACACCTCTGCTATGTATGAGGAAGAAGATGCCATCCAGGCTACCAAAGTAAACGTCTATCATTCTTCTTAATGTCTCAACTGTAACAACTTTACTTTTTCCTCAACAACCAAATAACACCCTTTTCATTTTATTTGGTAAACCACCGTCTTGACTTGCATTTGAGTTTCACCCAAATGATATATTGCAATGCACACCACACATGAATTTTCTGATTGACCCACACAGGCAGTCATTTGTTCTTCCTCCTCCAACCATCCTTGCTTCAAGCAGCCATGCATCTGATTCCTTCCTATCAGCCACCTCTGCCTGCATTCAAAAACACGTATCATTCTTTAGTCATAAATGTTACGACTCGCTCGTCCTTCCATTGACCCTAACTTCTTTCCCTTTTCGTTCATCACATCCCTCAAGTTCATCTGATATGACTCGGTGTAATGATGAGAAGTTCCCAAGTGAAGTATTATTTAAGTGATGCTTTACTCCAAGATGTACAGAGAGACCCACCAGGAGCATCCAACATGGTGCTCAGCCCAACCAACTGTAATCTGTCAGGCAGATCACCAACATTCTGATAGATGCATCACATGAACATTCCAATAGAGGTAGAGGGGGATAGCATAGAGAATGCCAAGATACTACATTATCCTCTCTCCTTAAACAGAAAACAAAAAGCTAAAAAACAGCAACGGAGAACAGGAGAAAATTAAAGTAAGTACATTGAGCAAAAGCGGAAAAAAGAACAGTAAAGAGGAAACACCCTTAAAAAGAGAACAAGGGAGAAGAATGGAACAAAATGTACACGATGATCAGACATATGCTACGAAAGCATCCAAATAACTATGCTAGGGCAGAGGTCAGGGAACTGGCCAGAAACCCTGTCAAATCTTCTGCCAGCACCTCCCAAACTAATGTTTCCACCCCATCGGGACCGGAAGTTAGGGAGATGTGCTCCACTATACAAACAAACTTTTCCAATTTTAAAATGGTTTGTATTTTTTGTGGACAAACAATATGCTATGGAGAGCAATGCATCATACTTATTAACCGTGCTTGGGATAACCACAAGTGCCCAAGGAAACATTAATTTTTTCTGCTTTTTATTTGCTCCTTTTGAGCCCTTTAGAATTCCCTGTTTTTTGTTTCTCCCCTTAAAAAATACCTAAAAAATTAAAAATGTTCAGAAAAGTCAAAAAAAGTAAAAAAAAGTAAAAAAAAACAATAAAAAAAATATAAAGCAACAAAAAGAAAAAAAACAGTGCTTTTTAGAACTACCTCCAATTTATAAAAAAAATGCTACATTTTTTGAAAACTCTATCATTCTTTTTTCCTCATGGTACGCTCCCCGGTCCGCTCCCCAGTGCGCGTACCGGGCGCTCCCCCCGCGCAAATAAAAAAAAAAACAATTCCCACACTTATGGCGGCCAAAAGCGGTACAGAAGGGGGTGGTGATGGACGGAGCATCTGAATCAATCAAACACTCACACCCAGTCAAAATATCTGGGTTTAATCCATCACCGTTCTTTAGCCCACTCTGCCACCCCAGTTCGGACATGGCTATATGCAAATCAGTCTGACCCTGTGCCTCATGGGAACAGTCCAGCCCGAACTGCCAAGCCATGTTTTCCCTGGACCGGAAACAAGCTTCCGAGGACCGGTTTCTGGCATTCCAGCCGTCTTCAGCCTGGATTGCTTGAATCCAGTGGCAAAGTGAGCAAGGGACTCACGTCTGAGCATACCCTGCCACACTTATGGCGGCCAAAAGCGGTACAAAAGGGGGTGGTGATGGACGTGGCGGGTCGTGGCCTAATTCGACTCCTCGGAACTCTGTCCGCGGCCACTTGCGGGAGGGTCTCTGGTGCGCGTCAATTCTAAATATAGGTTCATTAACAGAATATCGATACCTAAAATATCCCCATACCACATATTGAGTTATAAATATTGATGTAAAAAATATCGACATCCTATATTTATAATGGTCAGTTAAAAAAATATCAGAAATATCAGAAAGAAACATCCATGTAAAAAATATAGTTGTACAAGTGTGGGGACTTTAATATACATCTTGAGCCTCAGGGCTTGCAGGTATATATAAAAAGTTATAAAGGCAGGAAATCTAAAGTCTTCAAGGCCCTTCAGCACTTAGTCTTGGATCATGAGTTGGTCGATGTCTGGGCCGTTTTACGCAGTTCTAACCCAGGGTTTACATTTTATTCACACCCACATCAGAAGTTAGTAAGATTAGATTATTTTTTTTGTGTCAACTGCGTTACTGGCTGATGCAGATATGCACATATTTCCCAATATCAAGGCTGATCACGGACCTTTGGTACTAGAAATTCAGGCACTCAATGCAGGTATTAGGTCCAGATCATTTTTTTTAAAGGAAACTTTTGTTGGATGAAACATTTGTTGTGCACATGAATGAATGGATTAGGCATTTCCTAACTATGAATCGTAGTTCTACCACAGCTGGTTTTGTCTGGGATGCTCTAAATGCTGGGTTTAGGGGGAAGACCCTTAGTTTTGGGTTACATAAGCAGAAGCAGCTGAAACTGGTAACTCAGGAATTGTATGTGAAGCTCATAACAGCCTAAGAAAATCTTATATTGGGGAAATATGTAAAGGGCAATATTGCACCACTGCAAACAGAGGTTGCACGCTGCAAGGCCAAAAACAACCTTCATTGGATTAAAGAAATAGCCATTAAGCAAGTGGTAAAGCGGCTAGACCAGACAAACTGCTTCTAGAAGTATATAAAACCTTTTTGGAAAAGTTGAAAGGGGATATGTTGTCTACTTTTCAACAGGCACAGATAGGGGCAGCTCCTCCATCATGGGATGGAGCAAGTATAATTGTTTTTAAAAAGAAGATAAGCCACCTGATCTTCCGGGCTCTTACCGACCCATATCGTTTTAAAATTGCGATGGCAAACTGTATGCAAAAATCTTGGCGACCCGATTGTAACCCCTCTAGTATTGATTCAGCAACACGGGTTCATACCCGAGCAGGGCACAGTTACCCATATCAACAGGGTAATAACTCTACTACATGTAGCCAACACTTAGGGTAGGAAATTTGGTCTGATCCTATTAGATGCTGAAAAAGCATTCAATCGGGATGCATGGGACTTTTTGTGGGCATTCTTATGATGGTTAGGCTTTCGACAAAGCTTTGTTATAGCTATGTTTTATATCATAGGCCAACTGCCAGAATTTGTATGATGGGCTTAGAATCGGCTCCTGTACATATCACTAGAGGTACAAGATAGGGATGCCCGGGTTCCACGCTGCTGTTTTAACTGTCTATTATTCTCTTTTTAGTCATGCTAGAGCAGATCCCTAGGATCAAATCAGTAATTTGCATGCAAGAGCAATATCGGGTGCTTAAGTATGCGGACAACATAGTGGTTTTTACACCTAATCCTGTTGCTGCTATGCTTGAGATAGAACAGCTAGTGCTGGAATTTGGAGCAGCCTCCGACTACAAACTCAATCTGTCCAAAACACAAATTTTGTGTGTGAATCAAGATTGCAATACCAACCTAAGGGTCATGAGCAAGGTATCATACTTAGGTGTTAAATTAAGGACTTGCTTAAAAGCCCTAGTGGAGGTTGATTGGGGATCCATTGTAAGGGCAGTGAGACAACAATTAGATCATTGTGAATGTCTGCATTTTTCATTGGCGTGGCGCTGCAATGTTCTTCTAAATGCTGATTTTACTTAGAGCTTTATACTTTTTTAGATCAGTCCCGCTAGAAATCACATGTGTCTAATTGCATTTACTCCAATCAATTTGTGCCAGGTTTTTGTGGGCTCTGGGGAAGTCCCGTAGAGCAATGCGCTTCATGACTTTAACTCATGAGAAGGGTGGTGGGCAGTTCCTGATTTTACGATATATCATTATGCCTGTATTTTGCAAAAAAATCACATTTTATTAACTGGAGAAGAGGTTTCTAATATAGTAGAATCTCCATTTATCTACCAGATGCTACTAGGTGCTGATGCCAAGAGCTGTTTATTTGTGATGCTGGAGCTCAGCTATTACAAAAAAACAGGTTCAAGGTGTTAAACACTACTTATAAGGTCTGGAAGGCTGTACGGAAATGGTATCATTTTGAAGGGGTTTTCTGTTATACTCCATTATCTGCTTCTGGGTTGATACCATCTGTATTTTGGGATAGGAATATAGACAGATGGAGGATTAAAATGATTTTATATATTGGAGACCTATATATTAATGGGAGCATGGAATCTTATGCTATGCTAACTGACAAATATCAGTTACCTAGGTGTAAAGTTTTTTAAGTTTTTTTAAATCCGCGACTGTTTGTGTGAAAGCTGAAGGAGCATAGAGCTGAATCCCTTTGGTGAAGCTATTAGGAAGAATGCTGGTATTGGCACTCTGTGTAACATGCTTTTGGATACTCAGATGGATGATTTGAATGTCCAAAATCTTAAATGGGATAATAGGTTAGGGTGCCAGGGCACTCAAGTGGAACATTCTATTGACATGGCAGTGAGGTTATTTATGTCTGCTAATCTACGATCTCAGCACTAGAAAACAGTATTTAATCTCTATCATACCCCTGCCAAAATGTTAAAATGGGGAGGGGTAAATGAGGGGAAATCTTTTTAATGTGGTACAGAGGATGCAGACAGGGGGCCTCATTTATGAGCCCTTGCGTCACTTTTACGCCGCCGGTGCGTCACTTTTTGTGACGCACCAGTGGAGTAAAAAATGCGCCTTGTTGCATCATATTTACAAAGTGACGCATCTAGGGAGATGCGTCACTTTGTAAACCCCTGCGCCACGTTATACCTGCGCCAGGTATAATGTATGCAAGGGGGGCGTATTGGCGCAAGGAAGGGTCATAGAAGTGACGCAGTGAAATCTATGAGATTTCACTGCGTCACTTTTAGGACACCGTTGCGTCAAAATCCTGCGCCTGCCTCACAGCAGGCGTAAGACTGATGCAGGCCCTTTCACATGGAGTTTTCCCCATGTGAAAGGACGCATTGCTGGAGTTGCGTCACTTTTGTGACACACTCCAGCAATGCGTCACTTTTGCGCTTACAGATACGTCAGAAATACTGACGTATCTGTAACTCCTTGCGACATGATGCGTCATACATTAAATATGACGCATCAGGAATGTCGCAAGGAGTGCGCACTGAGAAGTGACGCATCGCTGCTTTCACGCAGCGATGCATCATTTCTCATAAATGAGGGCCTAGGTTCATATTTTTTACTCATGTGGACACAAGCAAATATTTGGAGCATCTCGAGAAATGTCTCTCCAAAATAATGGGGGTGACTGTAAAAATATCTGCTTCCCATTTGACCCTGGGGATAGATAAAAAATCAAGGGGCAAGCAGTTAGTACACACATTTTGTTATTTAATTTTCCTAACCACTGCCATAGCTAGATGATGTATTCCTTCCATGTGGCTGCAGAAAGATGCTCCGACTTTTGAGCTATGGAGAGCTAGATTTTTTACTATTTTTAATTTAGAATACAGCTTATATGTTCTTAAAGGTTCACGGAGACGGAAATTGGGTAGGGAAATATGGGGTCCTGTGATTGAATATATGAAGGACTGAATATCCACTTTCTATGTACTCTTAATCACTTTTAAGAACTATTTATGATGTACTACTGTATGGATATCTATTATATTCCCGTCCATCTTTTTGTATTTGTATGTGTTGGATAAAGTAATGTTTTATCCTCTATCCTATCCTTTTTAAGACTGTTCTAAAAATAAATTGTGATTTATATGTGTATTGGTATTATCATGGATTTTAATAAAGAAATTTTAAAAAATTAATATTAATTAACAACTGATTATTAATTAATTGATTAAACATAAATTACTTCCTACCCTTAACCCCTATAAACCGCACATCCCACACCTAAAATTAATTACACAATTTCCATGATTAATTAATATCAAGTAACAACTAATTAATTAATTGAAAATAAATTACTTCCCACTCTTTACCCTTATAAGCCCAACAACCCACACCGAACTATTTTTCACAATTATTATAATTAATTACCAATTAATTAATTAATATTAACAATCAATTATTAATTCATTAATAACTACAATCAACACCATAAAATCTCAATTAAATAAATATTAATAAATGAAAAATAATCATTACATTTTTATAATTAGATTACTTTCCATCCTAATCCCCTAATAAACCCATAAACCAATACAGAACTAAATAACGCAAAATGTAATTAAAATACATTTGATAACTACTAAAAATGTATCACATGTATTGAAAAACATAAGCAAGACTTATACAAAAAATACATCACAAACATTTAAAGTATATAAAAAAGATATAACACTAATTTAAAAATCGATATTTTAAACAACTACGGGTACCATTATGATGGCAGGTGGACAAAGTCCACCTGCTACCGTAATTGTATGCAGGACCGTGTGCCAGGGGTGTGGAGGTCCTGCACCTACAATTATGATGCCACTGTGGCATCCCCCGTTTCCAGCATTGTGGCGGGCGGTGCTCCTAGCACCGCATGCCACAATGCTGGGTATGCTCGTTGTGCATAGGCATACACAAGGTGACAGGCACCGTGAGGTGCCTGTCATCTTGTCCAAGCCAATATAGGGGGGTACCGCAGGTGCCCCCCAAATGCACCACCCACCTCCCAACACATTGGGGGCCCACAACAGGCCCCCAATAGTAGAAATGGCATGCCTTTTCATGGTGGCAACGCCGCCATGGAAAGGTTGCTTCCAGCCATGACCATAATAAGCCACCATATTTAACACGTTTTCCGCCCGGTCGACGAGTCGACTGGTGGAAAAGCGGCAGACGATCTTTTCGTCCGCCTCGGACGTCCCAGCCATCCTAATGTGGCGGGGAGTCATTCATGGCAGGATGGAGGGCGAATCAACCCGCCGGGCCGGCAGTGGCTGCTGCCGGCCTAGCGGGGGCAATCCGCCTGCCATCCTAATGGGCCCCTATATTTTTGCAAATTATATTAATGACTTCTATACTTTCTTAAATTATGTTTCTTACCCTAAAATTGATATTCTCGACCATGATATTCTTGCTGTCGATATTTCTGTGTTACGATATTTAGAACTCAATATTTGTGTAAGTCGACATTTCTAACTTTGTGACATATTTGATCATGAGTCCAATCAATGCAACCTATAACATGAGAAAATTGAGCTATCTGATGAAAATGTAATTTTGTTAGCTTAAATTACTGTTCTGTAGTGGGAAATTGAATGCAATAATTGATTTTACTCAGCATTGCACCCAGAAATGCTCTGAAAAAGCATAAAAGTGCATTTCAGGAAACCTCCCCTGCTGCACCTATCAAACCCTGGTAGCTCCCAGACTCTAACAGGTGCAGCAAAGATAATACATGCAAACTGTTAGTGTTTCACTCTAGCTGAGGTTTAATTTCCTCTATTAATTCTAGTATGAGAGCACTACTTAATCTCTGCTTGTCAAATATTTCCTACTTTTGCTGGTCAAAATTAGCAATGCACACTCTAAATATGTACTCCTGTCTCCTCCTCTAGTTAGTATCCTCACTATGACTTATGGAGCAGCAATTACGGCACCTGTCTACAACCTGTTTTGAGTTTGTGGTAAATTGCTCATACTAAACTAGGATTCTGTAACTAGTCACAATTTGCTCATGCTTAGCATACGGAAATAGCCATGGGGTAATAGGAAGTCACAAAATACGATTACCAATTTGGAGTCCCAATTTTATGAATTCCATTAAAACTGTGTACTGAATGCCTTTAGTACATACCAGGAGGCCTTTTTGTATTCACAACGGGCCAATTTAACAAATTGGTCATTTCTGACCTCAAAATTACTTCAAACATCTGGCCCTAAATGCCTTTCAGGGTCAGACGCATATAGCAAACCGTCACACCCTTTGGAATTATGTCATGAATTATGTCACTAAGCATGTCATGAGTGACGTTTTATATGAGATCCGAAGCAGTGCATGGTGGGGGTGCAAGTTATAGTTAACTATTGTTTTTTCTGTGAATTTTTCAGTATATTTTTAAACACATTGTAATATAGTATTACCTGACCTATCTATACCGTCACTTTAACCTTTGGTTTTATCAATGATATTTTTTGTTTTTTAACATAAATTAAGTCTTATTGCACTACCATGCCATAACATCACTTTCATGTTTTTTTGTTTTAGTGATTTAATATAAAATATGATCTTACTACCATACATAACTATAATGTCACTAGCCTGTGGAGGACAAGCCCTGCCCCCAACCTCACTGGGGAAGGCCAACCCCTTTTTGCACAGTCAGCCAATGAGAGCGTTCATCACAAACTAAAGAGTTGTCATTTTAAATAATAGAGATCTACTGGCTGCCTCATGGGGTTACCTTATCAATATATGATTATATTTATCAAGAGGTGACCACATCAGTATACAAGGCAAGCCTATTGGCTTTGTCAAGGGGGTGACCACATCATTATATGAAGGAATACCTATTGACTTTGTCACAGGGTGAGAACATCAATATTCAACGCAAGCCTATTGTCTTTTCCAAGGGGTCACCACATACTTCTAAGAAGAGAACCCTATTGGCTTTGTCAAGGGGTGACCACATCGATATACAAGGCAAGCCTACTGCTATATCAAAGGGTGACCATATCAATGTAAAAGGCAAGCGTATTGACTTTGTCTAGAGGTCACCACATCATTATATGAAAGGCATGTTAAGAGCACACATGGCACCATGAAGATATCCACTACCACAGTTTCTACTAATACATCATGAAAATGGTGTGCAGACAAAATATAGATTTGGTAATGTTGAACTGCAGAAATGTCCTAAATATCGTGAGTCAGAAATATCTACAGCAAGAATATTGATTTTAAGGTAAGAAATATAGTTTAAAAAAATATAGAAGTCATTAATATTGTTTACAAAATTTTGTAGTAGTTAAAAGATCGATTTTTTAGTGTTATATATTTTAGTATATATTTTAAATATATGTTAAGTATTGTTTATGTTTTTTTTTTATTTTGTGTTAAATTTTTAGTAGCTATGCATTTTATTTTAATTACATTTTTCATTTTTTAGTTCCATAGCGGGTTGTGAGTTTATAGTGGAATAGGGTCGGAAGTAATTTAATTATCAAAATTAATGATATTTTTTATTTATTAATATTTGTTTAATTAAGATTTATTTTCTCACGTTAATTGTGCGAAGTAATTTATTTTTAATTATTTTTTCATTTGTTGTTCATTCATATTAATTAATTGGTAATTGTGTAATAAATTTTAGGTGTGGGTTGCGAGGTTTAAAGGGGAAAAGCATGGAAAGTAATTTATTTTTAATTAATTATTAATAAGTTGTTAATATTAATTCATTAAAAATTAAATATGGGAATTGTGTAATTATTTTAGGTGATTGTTATGGGGTTTATAGGGCTAAGGGTGGGAAGTATTTTTTTGTTAATTTATAAATAATTAGTTTGTAATTAATAATATCTAATTATTTGAAAATTAAATATGGACATTTTGTAATTAATATTAGGTAAGGGTTGTGGGGTTTACAGGGGTAAAGGCAGGGATTTTAGTTAATTTTTTTGTGTTTTAATTTGTTTCTCACTTAATAATATTTATTTAATTGATAAATAATTATGTAAATTGTGGAAGTACATTTTATTATTGATTTAGATGTGGGTTGTGATATGTGTAGTGTTATGTTATAGTTTAGGATGTAAATAAAATAAATGTATGTAATAATGTTTTTGTTTCTAAATAATTTCTAACTAAAAATATTTGTTTGTTTGAAAAATATTTTTATATTTTATTTAATATAATATTTGTCGGCATTTGTGATAGTATGTATTTAACATTATAATATGTTTTTATTTTTTTAAGTTTTTAATTTTAAATATATTTGTATTTTAATTTTTAACATATTTATATATGTTTTAATTTATTTTGTTTTGCAAATATTTTTTATTGCTGATAGTTTGTTTGCTTTTAATTTTGAATTGATTGGAGTGGGAATAGGAATGTTTATCCCTCTGTAATCCAACACTTTCCTTACTGTTACACTGACTGGAGTGTGAATAGTAATTTTTAACCCTCTCTTATCCAACACTTTCCCTAATGTTCTACTCACTGGAATGGGAATAGGGATTTTTAACCCCTCTGCTATCCAACACTTTCCCTACTGTTGCACTTCTTGGAGTGGGAATAGTCATTGTTGCCCCTCTACTATCCAACACTTTCCCTACTGTTACACTGACTGGAGTGGGAATAGTACATTGTATCCCTCCGCTATCCAAACTTTCCCTATTGTTGCACTCACTGGAGTGGGAATAGCAATTTTTCCCCCTCTGCTATCCAACACTTTCCCTACTGTTGCACTGACTGGAGTGGGAATAGTAATTTTTATCCCTCCGCTATTCAACACTTTCACTTCTGGCGCACTCATTGGATTAGGAATAATCATTTTTACCCCTCCACTATCCAACACATTCCCTACAGTTGCACTCACTGGAGTGGGAATAATAATTTTTACCCCTCCACTATTCAACACATTCCCTATTGTTGCATGCATTAGAGTGGGAATAGTAATGTGTACCCCTCCCCTATCCAACACTTTTACTACTGTCGCACTCATTGGAGTGGGAATAGTAACTTTTACCCCGCCGCTATCCAACACTTTCCCTACTGTTGCACTGACTGGAGTGGGAATAGTAAATTTTTTCTCCTCCGCTATCCAACACTTTCCCTACTGTTGCTCTGACTGGAGTTGAAATAGTACATTTTATCCCTCCACTATCGAACACTATCCCTACTGTTGCACTCACTGGAGTGGGAATAGTAATTTTTACCCCTCTGATCTCCAATACTTTCCCTACTGTTGCATTGACTGGAGTTTAAATATTTTTAAATAGTTTAATGTTTTTATAATAATATAATATTTTTTTAACATACATTTTATGTTATTGGTATGTATATATATTTATTTGTTAAATGTTTCCATATTTTAAAAATTATTTATTCATTGTTTTATAGTGATTATATATAGTAATTATTATAGATGTGTGTTTAACTTTTTAAGTTAAGTTTATTTGTTATGTTTGTTAAAATGTATATTAAATCTATTTATTTATTTTAATTAATGTTAATTTGTAATATATGTATTATTTTATTTTATATTTATATAAAAAACTATATTTTATACATCTATATGTATGTCATCGCTATTTCGTTTTCAACATTTTCGTACTTACCTTTATAAATATAGAATGACAATATTTTTACCCTGATATTTAATATTCAATATTGTTGTATGGGGATGTTTTGGGTGTTGATGTTTTGTCACTGAACCCATGAAAATACCGAAAGAAAGCAAGTAACAGTAAAATGCACTGAAGGGGAAGTTCCACACTTCCTGATTAAGCTGCTCATCGAAGCCTAGCAACAAAATGAGGACAGACGAACTTTGGACCCCACCCAGTCAAATGCCTGAAGTACAAGATGTTTACCCTTTAGCCATTATTCCACACTATGTCCAGTGCTACCTGATGTCCTAACTTCCTCTGTCATCTACTCCTGCTATGGCTACCTCTCACATCATTCCCAAATAGGTGGCCAATTCCGATGTCGGAAGGACCGGAGTCTGTCTGACATAGGTCAGGAACTGGAACCGAACGGCATCTTGTTGTCGGTTCTAGACCGGCAAGTAGGATGCGACCGAACCGGGTTCAGTCGCAATCCTATACTTGGCAATGGGAGCATGCATTACGAACAGAATGCATGCTCGCATTGTTAAGTTGACTGGGTGCAGTTCATCCCTGCACCCCGTGGCAGGCATCCCAAGGAGCCCGCCACCGGGTGCAGGTATCAACCACCATTTAATGGCCTCGGACCCATGGGGGCCCTGCTGGGGTCCCCAAACACAGTTTTTCATGGCTTTCTGTGTTGGAAAGGCTGACACTGAAAGGCAGTGGGAAACTGCCATCGTACTCCCTTGGCTGGAAAGAGCCTGCCGCGGGAGTACTGAAGGGTTTCCTGATGTCAGATGGGCAAGCCCGTCGGAATCGATCCGGAAAACCGAGCCGGGTTCCTTTCTGACCAAGCCCATCGGAATGGCTTAGTCAGAAAGGAAATCGAACGGGCTTATCCGATGCAGTTAGGATGACTCCGACCAAGGGTCTGAGCCATTCCTAACCGCATCAGAATCGGACCCTAAATGTCTAACCTTCTCTCATCCTACTTTTTGCCGGTATCTCTTTCAGATACGTGGAAAAGAGTAAATACCCCCCACCCGCCCATTCTAATCCCTCTTGGCGATAGAGAGCAAGGCCAAGACAGGAGCATTACTGACAGAAGCAGAATTTTTCCAGATTTCCTTAGGTCTGAGGCAACCATGAAAAGGTGGTGGAAAGCAGCTGTTTGGTCTTTAACAGGTGTAGAGTCACATCAAGTACAACAGCTGTTAGAAAGCTCTATATGCAAAATATTTCTATGAAAGCTAGATAACACTGGTATACTTTTTCTTAGACGATAGGTTCCTGCTATTCCATAACTGGTCTTCTAAATATCATTGCTTTATTTTAAATTGTAGCATTTGTATAGCACTTTCTAACTCCATGTGTGTCACTCAAGCGCTTACGCACATGGACAGCACCGTAGCTGTAAGGTGTGTGTTTGAGAGGAGAACTATTTAGTTTTGAGTCTATATGGGAAGTGTTTTCACGTCATGCGTGGTGATCGCCAAGGTGCGGTTATCGTGCTATGGGACGCAGAGCTTGGCAGTGTGAGGACATGTGCAAGTTAGTCATGCAAAGTAAAATAATGAATAACCAAATTAATGACATTGGAACCGCATTTATGCATGTCATTAATTTGAATTAATCCAGTTCTGGTAATACCTCCTCAGAAGGTCTCTGTGGTTCACCCTACAGTCACAGGCTCATATCTGGGTGGGTCCACTCAACTTTTCATCTACCCAAAATTGATCAAATAAGTACCACTGTGCTGGGTAACAAGAAAACATATTTAATCTGTCAGCAGCACAAACATCCCTCATGGGGTGAAGGTACGCGCTTCATTATGTCTAAGTTGTACACTAATGTATGTAAATTGTGCAGAGCTAAATTATGTGTGCTGCATTTATATATAGCCTACGTCATTCATTCTTGTCCCTGGCTTTTGTAACAAGCCCCTCCCCTAAAATAATTAATTTCGTGGTATTTGCAGGGCGAATTATTGTCACTACCTACGGAAATCTTCTTTGGACCCATGTCTCAGTCAGGGGAACCTGTCTGTAGGTACCTGTGAACTCAAACTACAAGTTTCACATTCTGAAGGACTGCTCGAGCCAGTGATAAGCACTGCGCCATCCTTCTTGAAACCACCTCTATGGGGAAGGCACGTTTCCGAAGGGCATATTACGTTTTATTGAATTGTTGAAGTAGCAGGCGCTTCTAAAAGAGCGCCGCTCCCTTGTGAGCATCTTTCCCGTTTAGCCAATCTTGAAATTTCTGTGAAAACGAAACTATTACATTACAATAGCTAAAGTGATTTTAATTAACCGAATGGCACAGATGCGTCTTATCTCAAATGTAGTGTCAGTTCAATGGAATTAAATTTACCCTTGAATTCCAATTGATTTTCTTTTCTGGCCTCTTTTGGCGAATGACAATAAGATGCCAGCAGAAGGCAAATACGTCGAAATTGTAGATGAAAGACTTGAGAGATTTCCAATTCAAACCCTTTTCACCTCCAGTGCAAGTCATAATTGTGCCACAATCGCAAATCTCTTTACAGCCTTAAAGTATGCCAGGGAAATAACTTATTAATTTTATGCAACTTCTAGTGTAGAAAGGCTGCAGCACACTCTAGGAAGGTTCAATTTGTTAAACCGAGGATTAATTGGCTGACAGATTCATACGATAGCACGTATGCATTTCATTCTCAGTAAATGTGTGTGATGCCAAGGAATCTAAATGAACCTCGATTCAGAGAAATAAAGCCTTCGCAGAAAAGGAGTTTTCAGGTTTAACACAAGGGGGAAGAGTGGACTCAGGCGGAGACGAAATGGAAACGTGATGTAAAATGTGTGTGTGGAGCTTTAAATTCACATATCTCAAAAGTTTCTATCTCAGCTTCGTTGCATTTGTCAAGAAATTGACAGGGTCGAAATCACCTATTCTGCCTCTCTTATTCCTCCCCTGCACTGTTGAATAACTCATGGCCCGATTCACAGAACTAACTTACGACAAAGTCCTAAACTTACTACCATTTTGATATTCACCGAAGGCCCTTACTCATGTTGGTATTCACAGAAGGCACTTACTCCTTTTGGTATTCACAGAAGGCACTTACTCATCAATGAGTAAGTGCCTTCCGTGAATACCAAAATCAGTAAGTGCCTTCTGTGAATACCGAAATGAGTAGCAGCCTGATTCATGAAGTAAAATTGCGCCCGCAATCGCTGCGAAAATGCAAATGCGGGCGCAATTTCCGTAATCGGCATTCAACATCAAAATAGCGAATTCGCAAACACAGATTTGCGAATTCGCTAATATATTTGCAGAATCCCGGCAGGTGAGCATTAGCGAATCGGAAATTGCGACACACCACGGATTCTGCGAAAATAATAGCGAATTCGCTATATAATCGCAATCGGTATTCAAGAAAAATCGCTATTAGCGAAAAACCCAAAAATCGCTATTTGCACCGCGCAAAATAAGGACAACTCAAAGCAGGTGGTAACCATAAAAGCCATGCAAAAAAACTTTCAAAAAACCGTTGTCCTATCACCAACAGGTACTGGCCTGACCAATCACACATAAGGACCATCATCATCAGCAGCATTAGGAGTCCCACAATGCCAGGAATGTACATGGTGGTGAGGCGTCGAAGGCTAGAGCGATTAGCACAGAGGAGACGCAGGATCCAGGACAGGATATTCCGCCAGCGGGTCACCTTGCTGGGCCAAACCAGAGAGCAGATATATGCTAAATACAGGCTGAATGGGGAAATGATAATGCAGCTAATACAGGACCTTGACCCCCTGATGCAGCACCCAACAAGCCGTACCAATGCTGTGCCTACACATGTGCAGGTATTGTGTAGCCTGCACCTCCTGGCCTCCGGGTGTTTCCAGGGGATAGTAGCGGCTGCTGGGGGGATATCCCAGCCCACCATGTCACGCTGCCTCCACACTTTTGTTGACACCATGCTCACCCAGCTACACCGTCACATCAAATTCCCCGCCAGCCAACAGGAATTGGACATGACCAAGCTACAATTCTACAATGTAGCCCATTTTCCACATGTGCTCGGATGCATAGACTGTACCCACGTCGCCATCTGCCCACCAGCTGGCATGGAGTATATGTTCCGCAATAGAAAGTCCTACCACTCCCTCAACATCCAGATGGTCTGCAATGCTAAGACATACATCACTGACATTGTCGCACAGTACCCAGGGAGTACCCATGACTCCTTCATTTTCCGGCACAGCGGCCTCCACACACGACTGATCAGGGGAGAGTTTGGGGAAGGACACCTACTTGGTAAGTACACTTTGTTGAAAATGTCACATTGCTAAGATGTAACAGCGCAGCACAGGCAATCACCATCTGCTCCTCTCATTCAGGTGACAGTGGCTACGCCCTCCGTGAATACCTCCTGACCCCATACCTCATCCCTGCTACACCCCAGCAACGGCGCTACAATATTGCACACATACGGACAAGGAATTGCATAGAAAGGACATTTGGCCTGCTCAAGAGCAGGTTCCGCATACTGCACAAGACAGGTGGGGCCATGTATTACAGTCCTGAAAAGTGCTGCCGCATTGTGGCTGTCTGCGCAATACTACATAACATTGCAACCAAGCGACGGATACCTGTTGACATCTCTGGCAGTGAATCTGAGGGGGACAACCGGCCACCTGCACATGCGCGCCATGCACATGGGGAGAACCCAGCAGAAGGGCACAGACGTTGCAACCACATCACAGTGAACAGTTTCTAGTACAACCTCTTCCATCACCCCACAAATCAACAATGCATGCAAAATGATGACACAACGCTAATGTGTGTAGCAAAATAAATGTATTTGTTCAATTCACAAAAATAAAAATAAGGTTCCAGTCCAAATAACTACAACAAACAGTATTACAGCATACTGCTGTGTATCACTACATGGCAGGCTTAACGTCAGCCTGTGCCAATAGTCTGAAGTTCTCAGGAGCGCCTACTGCGCGTTGCGCCCAAGCGCCTCTGAGGGGCATCCTCCTCCGGGGCTTCAGTCCCTGGCGTGGGCCTGGTGCTGCGGCTGTGTGGTGGGACCTGTGAGGCAGAGTGAGAGCTGACGCTGGACGCCCCCTCACTAGCATCATCACCCCCAACAGTGGATGGAATTGCTGGAGGGTGAAGTGCAATGACGGCCGTGGTGAGGTGCTCCAGCACCCTAGTCATGTCCTCGCTGCACTGTACTAGTTGGTGCTGCTGGGTCAGGGAGCTCCGCGCCAACAGAGAAGTAGCATTTGCTGCTACATAACTTGCCCTGCTGTAAGAGGCCAGCCGGCTCATAAGTTGGCGGTGGCGCCGGCGTGCTCCACTGCGCTGTCTCGACATGGCAGCGGTGTTGGCCTCCATGGCTGCAGCCATGCGGACCATTCCCTCACCCACACCTGCCATGGCTGCAGTCATGTTGTCTAATCGTTCTCCCACACCTGCCATGGCTGCCCTCATGCCGTCCATGTGGCCTGCAACAGTGGCCACATTGCGCCCTATCATATGGAGCTGCAGCTGAATAGCTCCTTGCTGTTGTGCCTGGCGCTGGTGAATCCGAAGCATGCGTCTCTCAACGCTGATCCGCGACAGTCCCTGTTCATTGTCCCGCCTGCTTGCTGGAGTGGAGTGCTGGCGTGACCTGCCACGCCTGCCCTGCTGGCCTGAGTGTGTGGCTGGCCGCTGTGTGGAAACTGGCCCAGCCCCGGATGTTGAGGCGACAGCTGCTGGGGGTATGACCGCAGGTGTTGCAGGTGCGCCAGATGCAGGGGGTGTGACTGCTGGTGTGGCTGGTGTACAAGATGCAGGGGGCACAGTGGTGACTGCCCTGGCTGCGGCTCTAGGTGGAGCAGTGGTAGCAGGAGGCACAATGGTGGCTGGCCTGGCAGCGGCTGTGGGTGCTGCACCAGTCGCAGGGGGGACACTGCAGGTGGTTCTTGCTGCTGGTGTTGATGCAGCGGCAGGGGCTGGTGCCTGGGTTGGTGGTGGCACCTCCTCCTCCTGGACCCCCTCATCGATTTGCAGCCTTTCGCTGTCGCTGGTTTTACCACCTGTGGGGGTAAGTGGTGGATCATTAGTTGCATGTATCTGGCAGACGTGCAGTTGCTACATGCATGCTGGGTGACATTCCCTGAATGGCAGTGGCTTTGTGTGCTTTGGGACCTGTCTGGCTGCATTGTGGTACTACAACATTGTGGCCAGACTACATCTCCCACAATGCTTCAGGACATTCCTTGATGTGCAACTATGGCATGCCTATGGGACATTAGGGGAGCCTATTTGGTCATGAACATCCATAGGGGGCAGGGTCGCAGTCGCATGCCACTTACCTTGGGTGTCTTGGGTGGTGCGGGATGAGTCTAGTTGTGTAAATCCTACACAGGCCTCCTTCTCCAGGGTGTCCTCCACCTGGTCCTCCATGGCAGTATTGGGTGGGACAGTTGGTCCTCCTCCTCTAGTGCCCGAGGACTCCCCAAGGCGTGCCGCCACCTTCTCCTTGGCACAGCCTCGGAGGTCGTACCAGCGCTTCTTTAACTCCTCGAGGGACCTGTCCGCCACTCCCACGGAGTTCACAGTCGAGGCAATCCCCTGCCATATCCTGCGCTTCTCCTGTTCAGGGACCCTCCTTGAATCTTTGCCAAACAGTCTCTCATGGTTTGCCACCACCCCCTCTATCAGGTGTTCTAGCTCCTGCTCCGAAAATTTTAATTTCCTTTTGCGCCCAGACGAGCTGCTGGTGCCAGGTGCAGGTTCCTCAGCCATTGTAGCAGGGTTGTGGTTCCGTGGTTCTCTCCTGAATAGCTGCAGCTCTCCAAATTGCTCCCTCTCTGTCAGCCTCACTGTGGAGAATGGTGGTGGGAACCGGCAGCTTCCTGGTTGTGATGTCATCACTGGGCTCGAAATGCGACTTCCCGTTTTCCCGATCTCGTGAGTTTGCGATCTCGCAAATAGCGATATCGCAAATAGCGTGATCGCAAATAGCGATAACGCTATTTGCGAGTTCGCAATCCCGGCGCGGGTAGCCGAAAATATCGATTTTCCTGCGATTATCGGTCATCGCTAACGGAATTTGCGATCGCGTGCGAATCGCTTTTTTTATCGCAATTCTTCATGAATTCGGATTTGCGATTTCTGAATAGCGATTCGCTTTTTTTCGCTATTACAGAATCGCAAATGCCGATTTTCATGAATATGGCGGTAAGTGCCTTCTGTTAATACCAAAATAGTAGTAAATTTAGGATTTTGTCTTAAGTTAGTTCTGTGAATCGGCCCAGAGTTTCGGGCCCAAAATGGAGACTAACATGCTGGGCCCAGAAGTTCCAGACCCTTTACTACAAGTGTAGTTGCTGATTGGGGCTGGATTCCACCCAGCAATTCCTGTTTCAGCTTCAGAAATTCCTGTGTGGAAACATAGGGGGAGATACATGGTGCAAATACAGTTCCTGTTGAGTTCGGAGTCAGGCTTAGATGACACCTCATAATCGGGTCCTAGTATGAAAAGTAGTTATTACAGCCTGACTTTATTTGTCAATTAAAAGATCTCAATGAGTGAGCAGGATAATTGAGCTGCAAAATTCATCTGGGGGCAAAATGTTTAATTCTGTCATGTATGATTTGAAATAAATGTAACTGTGATCTTCTAGTGACTGTCAGTGTTTGAAGGAGAAGACTTGTGAACATGGTGAAGTGACTGAAGTACAAATAGGATGATACAATCCACATTTATTAAAAGTAGAATAGCTTTTCCAACGTACATCCTACCCCTACAGCAAGCATTAATCTTACGCCACTCTAGAGCCCCTGCATGGCAGTCCGCTCCAAGTAAGCATTGTCCAAGTTATACCCTGAAAAATCTAACCTCAAAGAATAACACGCATTGGCAATGCAATAGGTCTCGCATTTGAAAGAGTTTAAGCTGTTGGCATTGTAAATGACAATGCCTATTATTTATATGCTTTAAAAACAGCATATAAATAAAAGGCAATGTCATTGAAAATGTCAATAGCTCAAACTCTCATAAATGCGTGACCTATTGCATTGCTAATACTTGTCTAGTTTTTCTGCAGAGTGGATGCAGAAGGATTTTTTTAAATCTATTTCAATGTGCTGTTCAACAACAAAAATAAAATCATGTTTCATATGGTTCGCTATTTGGCAAATCATTCAGTTTAACTCTCGCAAAAAAGCAACTTTTACAACAAATGATGCACACTCAACTACATACCACGCAGTATACATACAGACACCTCACGCACAGAAACATAACCACATACCACACAGTATGCACTCACACACACATAATCACAATTTACACAGTCAACACACTGCACATGTCTAGAGCTTACACATAATCACACATATAAAGCACAAACACTCACAGAGCTCACGCTATTGGTATCCATACCACAAATTTAAATACTCAAAAACGGAATCAGCAAAATAAAGCAAATACAAAGGCACACACACAGCCACGGAGATAAAGCCTGCAACATTTTTGCAGCATTTTTTAAGTCAGTTTCAGTGGAGGCAGTGTTAACACATGCCAATCTGTATAATTCATGAAACCTGAGAAGACAAATGGGATGCAAAGATAACCAGCAGACGAAAAACACTGATTTCTGCAAAACTCAAATGTGCAACTGTTCCCACAGAATGGGCTGGCACCACATGCGTTACATACTCATCCATAGGGCCCCTTCATGAGGGTACAGCACTTCAGGGGAGTTCCCTTCCAGGGCGGCAGGAGACATTAAATAACACAAGTCATAAAACATTTAGGCGTCTGAGAATAAACCTGGACCCCCTGCGTTTTATGATCTTTAATATATTTTGGATATAATGTGTCTGCACTCACCATCAGCAGGGTCTCGGCTGCTGTGTCAGAAGGGGGGGTCACAATTAATGCAGACAACTTATTACTACGCCCTCCAGGCCGATTATCAAGGGAAAGAGAAGCGAGGACTTTGAACAAGTAACATGTGGGAGCAGAATACAGGCAACAGGTGGACCGGACGACAGGCAATTCATAGGACAGGAAGGAAAGTAATGCTGAAGACCCGCAATGATGAGGTGGTGGCACCAAGGTTCAGAAGACAGGCATTGAGGGGGACTGGAAGACAAGCACTGGGTAGGTCTGGAAAACAGGCAACTTATAGGACCAAAGACAGACAATTCGCAGACCGAAAAACAGGCAAGTCTTAGGACCGGAAGCCAGGCATTGTGTGGGACCGGAAGACAGGCACAGGTAATAAACCAGTTGTTAGGGTATATATTCACCAGCTGGTGTCAAGCGCCCACCCCTTCCAGAGCTCTGCAGACACAGCCTTAGATATGGGTGCGAGGCACGGCTAGGTTTCCAAAGTTTTTGTTCCTCATTACATTAACTCGTAATGTTAGACTGATGTAAATATAGAATAAACTAAGGCAAAAGATAAGATGCAGCCTTGACATAATTCATCTACTGATCTCGCGTCGAATCTCGTTCTTCACAATTCCATCCTAGCATTGAGAAGAGCTAAAATACAGTTAGAATGGGTTAGTCATTATAAGCTACCTGTGAAGATCCGCCACTCGTTTGCCTCTGTTTTCCAAATATTTGTCAAATGATGTCGATACAGACAGGAATAGTGCGAACATGGGGAATAACGGCAGTCCGTAGACATACAGCTCCATCCTTCCAGCTCATGACATGCGAAGAGCACAGAACATATCCAATACCGCCATGAACAGCTGCCATGAAACAGGAAGTACCAGATGGCACAGAAAGCTGCTCATGCGCTTAACTTCCAGCGCTTGTAAGATCACAAAGCTAAGATGCACATTGGCTGTAAAACAAACATTAAACAAGCCTAATCCTCCTTAACACAAAGCCCAAAACCAAACATCATACCAACAAAAAGGCCAAATGACGCTCAACATGGAAAATTGCTAAAAGCTTAAAAATATAACAAATGAAGCGGGAGGCAAGACGTTCCCCCAATACAACTGTTGAATTAAGAGGAGGGGGAAGGGAGGAAAACTATATTTAAATGTAATGAACATGACATGGCCATCCTACATTGCATCCAAATAGGCGTACAGAGGCTACCTCCCTTGCCCACCACTGTCCAGAAAATGCCATCAACCTAAACAAGACCAAAAAGGGTTCACACATAGAGAAAGTGGAAAGATTTAAATAGTTAGGTGAACACTTGGACGACAGGGGCAGCAAAAGGGTACAATAGGAAGCTATAAAGGAATTGGCTAAGCATTTAATGTTTACAAGAGGGCATTTATAAAGAATCTGACTTGCCTACATTTGAGAGCACTGTTAACAGTCGTGGGATGTAAAGTGATGCATGCTCTCTCATACAGAACCATAATGTTCAAAGACCAATTATGTGAATTTCTGGACAAACAGCAATGTGCGCAATATAGACGGCTATTTGCTCTCCCAGTCTGCACCAGCCAAGCACAAATTAGGCTGGAATTTAGTCTCCCCAAATAGGACATGGTGTTGCATGCTAAATGTATATTGCAGTGCCCAAAACTAAAAACAGCAAAAGCCAGTACATTAAAACAACTTCTACGTAAGAAAATACAGGAGTCTAACTGTGAAAGGGGATCATTATAATGAAATCCATCAAATCTTGATTGTGGAAATTCTTATCAACACAAATCTCTCAAATAATGCTATACAAAAATTGTTAATGAAAAAGCAAAAGCACTCTTAGTGGAGGAACAAAGCGTGCAGTAGTTTAGCAACTGATCTACTTACTCCAAGCAACCTGCCAGCTTATTTGAGTTTGCCACTTTCCAACAAGGCAAAAAAAAACTTATGAGGCTACCTTGAGGTCTGATACCACTAATATGTTACTGGTATGGACACTGAAATGGAGATACAAGGTATTAGAAATTGGTTTTCTGATTGACAGTGGTATGTGTACCCGGTCCAAGTAGGAACCACAATCCTAGTCAGGAGAAGAGGCAGGCAAACCCTAAATTAACCTGTGCTCACCCTATGGTAGCTTGGCACAGAGCAGTCAGAGTAAAGTTTAGAAGCAATGTGTAAAGTATTTGTGCAACACTTCAAACAGTAAAACAGAGAAAACACCCCCAAAAAGATTCCACACCAGGTTAGAAAAAAGCTTTTAACTTCATAAATACAACAAGACCAACACAACAAACATCCGATACGTAGAACTTGAGATATACAGGATAAACTGTAAAATAGCATTCAGAAGCAGTAAATGTCTAAATGCATAGCTGGTCGCGCCCCGGACCGGGACAAAGTCAAGGGTTCAGGCCAACCGCGATGGAGCAGAGGCCGGATACGGAGACCCATTAAGAACCGGTGCACAGAAGTGCCTTAGTCCAACTTGCTTTGAGGAAGATGTGGGTGCTGAGTGAAGCGTTGGTGTTCCCCAGGCAGATGGGGAGATACAAAGATTTTCCACATTCAGCAGCAACGATGTTTTGGTTCTGAAGGCATGCGTCCGATCCAAGATGTGGCGGTTCCAAAGGCGATGTGCCATGTTTCTCCACACATTAGAGATGATATGTTGATCTTCTCCACGCAGTGGCAGCAATGCTGTCGTTCCGATGCAGTGGTTCCGAAAGCGATGTGCTGTTTCTGAATGCAATGCACTGATCCTGTTCTCACAACAGAGGTGATGCATTGATTCTATTCTTGATGTGTTGGTTCCACTAGAGCAAACACCTTAGGCCCACTTCCAAGGGTCCAGGACTGTGGTGGCCCAACTTTATATGGGCAGACTCACAATTTGTTGAGTCCACATGTTGGAACAAGCTGGTTGAAAGTCGTATATGCCCCTCAGACTTAGATCAGGAGGCAAGTCAGCTAGCAGATCACTGACATAATATCGATGACACAAATATAGACTTACCAATATATCGAGGAAAAAATATAGACTGCAAAAATATCGAATCCCTATCTCCAAACAGGTAAGTACAAAAATATTGAATCAAAAATATCCTTGTAAAAAATATAGTTAGTCAAAATATAGATTTTTTTTAATGTCTTAAAGTAATTGAAAATTAATGAAATAATAAATATAATTAACTTAAACATACTTAAAAATACTTAAATAACCTTAAAATTAATAAATAATTAATGTGAGTTAAAAAAACAAACATACAATTAAATCTTTTAATATATATATATATATATATATATATATATATATATATATATATATATATATATATATATATATATATATATATATATATATATATATATATATATATATATATATATATATATATATATATATATATATATATATATATATATAAACATACTATTAATAAAAAATATACAATATTTTTACCGTAGGATAGCGGGAGGGTAAAATTTACTATCACCACTCGAGTGAGTGCAACAGTAGAGAAAGCGTTGGATAGCGTAGGGGTAAAAATTACTATTCCCACTCCAGTGAGTGCAACTGTAGGGAAAGCATTGGATAGCGGAAGGGTAAAAATTACTATTCCCACTCCAGAGTGTGCAACAGTAGGGAAAGCGTTGGATAACGTAGGGGTAAAAATTACTATTCCCACTCCAGTGAGTGCAACAGTAGGGAAAGCGTTGGATAGCTGGAGGGTAAAAATTGCTATCCCCACTCCAGAGAGTGCAATAGTAGGGGAAGCGTTGGATAGCGTAGGCATACAAATTATAATTCCCACTCCAGTGAGTGCAACAGTAGGGAAAGCGTTGGATAGCGTAGGGGTAAAAATTACTATTCCCACTCCAGTGAGTGCAACAGTAGGGAAAGCGTTGGATAGCGTAGGGGTAAAAATTACTATTCCCACTCCAGGGAGTGCAACAGTAGGGAAAGCATTGGATAGCGTGGGGGTAGAAATTACTATTCCCACTCCAGTGAGTGCAACAGTAGGGAAAGCGTTGGATAGCGGGAGGGTAAAAATGACTATTCCCACTCCAGAGAGTGGAACAGTAGGGAAAGCGATGGATAGCGTAGGAGTACAAATTACTATTCCCACTCCAGAGAGTGCAACAGGAGGGAAAGTGTTGGATGGCGTAGGAGTAAAAATTACTATTCCCACTCCAGTGAGTGCAACAGTAGGGAAAGCGTTGGATAGCATAGGGGTAAAAATGACTATTCCCACTCCAGAGAGTGCAACAGTAGGGAAAGTGTTGGATAGCATAGGGGTAAAATTACTATTCCCACTCCAGTGAGTGCAACAGTAGGGAAAGTGTTGGATAGTGTAGGGGTAAAAATTACTATTCCCACTCCAGTGAGTGCAACAGTAAGGAAAGCGTTGGATAGCATAGGGATAAAAATTACTATTCCCACTCCAGAGAGTGCAACAGTAGGGAAAGCCTTGGATAGCGTAGGGGTAAAAATTACTATTCCTACTCCAGAGAGTGCAACAGTAGGGAAAGCGTTGGATAGCTAGAGGGTAAAAATTACTATTCCCACTCCAGTGAGTGTAACAGTAGGGAAAGTGTTGGATAGCGTAGGGGTAAAAATTACTATTTCCACTCCAGTGAGTGCAACAGTAGGGAAAGCGTTGGATAGCGTAGGGGTAAAAATTACTATTCCCACTCCCGTGAGTGCAACAGTAGGGAAAGCATTGGATAGCGGGAGGGTAAACATTACTATTCCCACTCCAGAGAGTGCAACAGGTGGGAAAGCGTTGGATAGCATAGGAGTAAAAATTACTATTCCCACTTCAGAGAGTGCAACAGTAGGGAAAGTGTTGGATATAGTTGGAGTAAAAATTACTATCCCCACTCCAGTGAGTGCAACAGTAGGGAAAGCGTTGCATAGCGTAGGGGTAAATATTACTATCCCCACTCCAGAGTGCAACAGTAGGGAAAGCGTTGAATAGCGTAGGGGTAAAATTACTATTCCCACTCCAGTGGGTGCAACAGTACTTTATGGTGTGGTTAACTAGAGACTACATTCTATGATTTATCAATCAGATTAGTTGGATGGACTGTGTGCAATAATGGGAATTGTGCAATTATAACCAAAGGTTAATGAGGGATTATAGATTATATTCTGATCTGCCCAGTACTTTATCAGAGAATTCTACTAGGGTGAGGTGTGTGCTATAATGGGGAATTGTACAATTATAACTCAAGGTTAACTGGGGCTGATAGATTATGGTAGTGACAAACACTTTATTAGGATGGGTTGTCTGTGATAACGGGAAGAGTGCAAATTCGACTGAAGGTCTCAAATTGAGGTTTTGTAGGGGGTCGTACCAGTTAAAGTACAAGAACCAGGAACTTGTTTTTGACAATTTGAATCAATGCGAGTTGTCCCACTGGGTCTGGAAGATAGGCATAAGAGAAATATTATGATAGGACATTCATCAAGGTGCCTTAAGGACTTTCATATGGGGTAAAGTAGGAGCCCAACTCTTGAAGGGTGTATGCTCTTTCTTAGGGTGGGCTATGAGCAGTAAGAAACTGTGCAGTTTTAACCTTAAGTTTTAGTAGTTGGCATATATTTGAAATTGGGCTTGCAAACTAGGTTTTGAGTATTCTAAAAAGAGGCAGTGGGGCATTTTTGCCATTATTTGAATCATCTGAACTGATGTTATGGAGGAAATGCGCAAACAAGCATTTACAGACTGTTCAAGGAGGGTTTTATGGCTTCTGGGTGGTGGGGCTGGGGGGGAGGGGGGTTCAGGGTTACTTACCTGCTTTGCTGTAAGGATGTTAACTAGCCAAAGAGTTTAATTAAAAATAATGTAAATTTTGTCACAACTGTGACAGCTGCTCCTTCCAATGGTTCAGAAATTACCACCAGCTTAGTTGTCATTTCTAAATATGGCAGGCGGGCATTTACTCCTTGGCCCTTAAAGAGTTAACCCCCTCTGCCAATAAATACATTAGGCTATAGTATGTTAAGTTACTGCAATGCTAAGTGCAAGTTAAATAGTGTATAGTATACATTAAGACGAAAGTGGATTAGTTGTTACAAAGTAATGGTCAGTTACAGGAGAATTACTCAGTTTCGAGGATTACAATAAATCAGATAGTGGGACTCAGACAGCCGTAATCAGCAGTGCGTTGTGTTTCTGACTTTAAGTAAGGTTTTGTTGTCAATGAGGAGAAGGGGAATTGTATCTGGTGGAAGTGAGTTCCAGATTCTGGGCGCGTTTCCAGTGAAGGAGCATGGTTATGACCTTTGTTTCTTGACACATCTGGCACCTCACTTTATGATACGTGTAATTTATGTTTTATCTCACTGTTTCCTAACTTAAAGGTCAGCTATGGCACTTAGGCTGCTCAGTTATTCACCAAGTTTAATTAAGAGCCTCTGTGCATTCACGGGGACCTGCTAGGCATCTTTTCCGTGTCCAAATATGTCAACAGAATCAATCGCATAAATGCCGTACATATGGCGAGAACATGGAAAAAGGTGAATTTCTTTACATGGATTTTTCAACAGATTGGCATGAGGTCGGTGTTCAACATTTATCCATGCTTCCAAACATTCAGAAAATTATATCAATAGATATTATCACGCGCACAAAATTAAAATAGATAGTAAAAACATGTTTGAGAGAACTTAGGTTACACTTTTCTTTGTGGCATGCACAGCACATGAGACATATTTGGCTGTGGGAAGTATGTCGTATTATGGATCTTCAGAGTCCCAACACATACAAAACTAGGGAGGGGTGCCCTGGTAGTATTAGTAATAGTAAAAATAATTTCCAGTAAAAACAACAATAATAACATTTTTGCTGACTTAGGATACAAAAATAAGCAAAATGTTGATCACAACTAAGAAACAATTTATCAAAAAGAATATATTTTAAAATGATTGAGAGCTGCATAGAATTCTAGCCGTGCTGTTGTTATAGAAGTAGTGTGTTTAATATTATTGTCAATTTCAACTAGTCCTAATTTTATAAAGCGAGCTAAGCAGACGATCGTTTTGTTGGAAATACTGCTAAAACTAAGTGTTGCATCATCTCTAATAGTTCTGCTAGCAAACTCTGAAAAGTGGGCACAGGAGCTTTGTCCCTAGATCAGACAGTAGAGGGCATAAGAAAAGAAAGTGCTTTTAATGATGCCACGGCTCCAAAACATAGAAAGCAAAATATATCATTGCTAGCCGTTTCAGATGAATAACCTATAATATCAAGCTCAATATTCGAGTCCAAGCAAGGCCGTCTTCTAATTGAATACATAATATAGACGTATTTTTGAAAAACAGGTAGGGTAAAATCATTTTGCTAAAAGCTTCTTTTAAAAATGCTTTAAGTGGTCGCTTAAGATGAACAAGGCACATTTTGGAAAACGTTTCCAAGTTTGGTAATGTTTAATCCAAAGAATTATGTACCTGTGATTTGTCAAAGATATTAATGTTGCAGAGTTCCCATCAAGAGCTTCGAAAAAATCAGGTGGCAGATTTACAAGCTCTTTGGGTAGTTTTTCACCGCAGCTTCGTCACTTTTTGTGACAGATTTACAAGCTCTTTGAGTAGTTTTTCACCGCATCTGCGTCACTTTTTGTGACGCAGCAGCAGCGTAACATTCCGGCCCATTTACAACGTGACGCATCTAGGGAGATGCATCAAGTTGTAAAGCCCTGAGTTACATTATACCTGCATCAGGTATAATGTATGCAGGGTGGGCGTTCCAACGCAAAAAAGCCTCGTAGAAGGGATGCAGTGAAGGACGCCACTGCGTCGAATTCTTGTGCCTGCTTGAAACAGGTGTAAGGAGTGACGCAGCACGATGAGGATAGGCCTCCCCTTTATTGCTGGAGTTGCGTCGTAATTGCAACACGACTCCAGCAATGTGTGACTATTGCGTCAACAGATGCGTCAGAATTTCTGATGCAATCGTTTCGCCATGGTGCACCATATTGTAAATACAGCGCATCCATAGTGGCGCAAGGGTTTCTCAAAGTGGCGCAGGGAAAATGACGCATCTTCTTTTATATCTGCCCCATAGTATTCAAATAATTATCATTATCACCGACAAAACTGCAGGAAAACTTAATAAAAGTAATAATTCTAATGAAACCAATGAGTGGGGTCCCAGTTTGAGACATAGGGGCAATGAGAAGTTGCTGTCATAAAATAAAATAAAAATTGTGACCTATATATATATTTAGTGTCAAGTTTAAGAATTGTTTTTGTTGCAAAATAATAAATATAAATGAAAAGCAATATGGGACTAATTTACATGTGACAGCAGTAATAGCCCAACCTTACACACACACAAACACACACGCACACACACGCACACACACACACACACACACCCACACACACACACACACATATTTAATTGAGCAGCATTTTACTGCATTGACAATGTTGCTGGCCCTAGAAGCAAGTTTAATCGATGATATGTTATGTTGGAGAGGAGTGTATCGACTACTTGCAGGCTAGTTTCGAGCATTTCATGGACATTACCTCTGTTTTAGAAGTATTTATTGTTAAACTGTACGTCTACCTGAATCTTTGATATGATAACAAGGCTATCAGCATAAGCAACACAGAAGTAACTCCCAAATGTGGTAGCTGGCTCATCTCACTGTCCCAGAAAGTTGGGCAAATCAGTCACATATAGAGAAAATAACATGGACATCAGAATGGACCACTATTTCTGGCTTCTGGGTGCCCACTTTTTTCAAGCAATCCCATTGGATAGCTTGACATAAGTATGTGTATGTAGTTCAATCAAGAAATGCAATACGAGAGAGATCGCGACGCGGCAAACAAAATGGCCGCTCCGTGATGTTTGGCGACGCTTCATGAAGAGGGATTCGTTCCTTGCCAGAGTTTCATTTCTAAATCGGCGGGTTCTGCTATCGGAAATGCCACTCCCCAACATGGTATGCTTTCTGGGACTTCTAATGCATTTTTTCACTTAAAAAATGGTAGAAATGCTCCTCACTCAACAGCGGCCGCCATTTTGTTTTTTTTTCACTCGTTTTTTTTTCAAAATGATTTTTTCTTACTCCAGTCCTTCCAGCTCCTTTATTGCTCATCTAATGCTGCATTCATCTGCTAATTCTTCCAAATGACTGATTTCATGTTGTTTCTTGGATCTACTATCGCCTCAGCACTACTCCTTTAAATGTGCATCACTGGCATCTGTGGTATATCCTCCGGTCCATGCACCAGCATTACATTTTTTTGGGAATTTGCCGTATTTTTTGTAGCCTAATTTCCTTTGTATGCTTTTCATTTGACTGTTGTTCTCTGGGCAGCTTATCACCTATGTGCACTGGTGGTCTATTTTCTCTCCACACTTATAATTGGTACTCTCAGATTTTGATATAATGGAGCACCCACACAACTCCAAAACTTCTAATACTGCTTCTTCTACACGCAAGGACCTTACTTCCTCTGGTAAACGCCTCAAAAAGGATCCTCCCTTACCTTCTAAGTCTCCACTTTCTGTCACCTTAGAATATATCATGGAGGAGCTACACCTCATACGCCCTTTCATTGCTGATACCACCACTACCCTACAGAGACTGGATGAAAAGTGGTCCAACCTGGATAAGAGGGTATCTGATGTTGAACAGCAGATCAGTGATGCCCAGGATGTTGTTGCTAAGGTGGCTAGCCTTACAAAAGAGGTTGATATGCTCAAGAAAACCTCTGAGGATTTGGAAAATCGCAATCGGCGCAACAATCTGCAAATTTATGGTATTCAGGAGAATTCGGAGGGTTCTGACATCATCCAATTTTTAAAGACTCAAGTCTTACCTATTACTGGCCTACCTAAGCATCCGGATGTGAATATTCAAAAGGCGCATCATCTTGGACCAAAAACTCTTCTATATCTTCTAAACCTAGAGGCATCATCGCTTATTTTCTTCTCTACTCTGACCTTATGACTATTCTTCACTCTGTCAAGCAGCACAAGCAGTTACTATGGTCTGGTCACAAAATCTTTCTCACTCAGGATGTTTCTAAATTGACCGCTGCGCGACGCAAGGAGTTTCTGGACTTACGACCTACACTACGATCCATGAATGCCAGATATGGCCTCATTCACCCTTGCTTTTTCAAAGTGACCTATATAGAAAGGACTTTCAGCTTTGACGATCCTGCTGACCTTCGGAAGTTTATCCACACTCATAAAGAGGATTCCATTGAACACAGCAGTTCTTAATGTTTCTGTGCTTTTGCTTGTTGTTTTTTAACTTATCGTTATTTTTTTTATTTTTTTCCTCATGGTAATGTGTTCTTGTTCTCCTCACATTGTTTTTTAGGTCTCCTCTCCAAAGTCTTGGTTTTATCTTCTCTTCGTTGTGCTGTTCCGTTGTCTTTTCTATGCATCCTAGCTCGCTGCCTTCCCTTCTCAATTGTTTGGTAAGTCTCCTTCATTTGTTTTATATTGTCGTGTTTGGTCCCCTCACCCAATTGTATTTTTTCTTCCCTTCTTGTACCCAATGTCTTTTGAGGCCATTCATTTGACGTTCTATTTTGCTGTGCGATTGTTTGTCCCTTGCTGCTCCCGCTCTCACCTTATTGTCCTTCGTGCTTTTGACCTGCATGGCTAAAGCCATTTGGCTTTTCGCCATTTTCTTTTCTCTATTTTCTCTCAGGGGAGTTTTGATCTCCGATTCCTCTCTTTCTCCTTCTACCTATTTTCTCCCTCTCTTTCTTTCCTCATGGCATTCCTCATTTATTTCTGCTCTCCTATTTCTATTTCCCTTCGTCATCCATACCCAGATTCTCCTTATTCTTTTCATTTTTTTTTCACAATTTACTTATTCTTTTGTTTCTTTACTGTGGTAGTGGTGTATTATATTTTCCAGCTCATCTCTCTCATTTCTACAGTCTTTCCTTCCTTTCCCACGATGTATAGCTTTTGCTTATTTCTATTCAGCTCTCTTCACTTTTTCATCTTTAAGCATATCTTTCTATATTCTTCTTAAATTAATGGTCTTCGTATAATATCTTGGAATGTTGAAGGTCTTCGTAACCCGGTTAAAAAAACAACGGGTTTTATCTCATCTAGCAAGACTGAAATGCCATGTTGCTTTGTTACAAGAAACTCGCCTTTCCCAAAAAGACCTTTCCTCTTTACCCAAACAATGGGTGGGCGATGTATTTTGCTCGCCATCAGTTAACAATAAGAATGGTGTTATCATTTTGTTTCACAAAGCACTGTTAATTCAGTTAAAAAATGAGATTTCAGATTCGAATGGCAGGAGGTTGTATTTAGATGTTACAGTCAATAATTCAGATTTATCCTTTTGCAATGTTTATGGTCCCAATGGAATCGATCTCACTTTTTGGAATGATTTCTCCAAGTTTCTCTCCTCTCACACTAGTGTTGATTTAATTGTTGGAGGTGACTGTAATCAGTTACTGGACCCTTTCCTGGATCGTAAATCTCAGACCAGATATATTCCTAATAAAATGCAAAAGTCCTTTTACAAAGCAATCTCTTCCAGAGGTTTAATTGACTCCTGGAGATTGTCTCACACTGATACCCTGGAATTTTCTTTTTTCTCCCCTGTCCATGCATCACATTCCCGGATTGATTATATTTTTCTCACTCAACACACCTTCCAATTTATGACAAATGTTGAAATTGGTTCCATTCTCATTTCAGATCGTGCCCCTGTTATTCTAGACATTGATTTACCTTCACCTACTCCCAGCTCTCTCCGTTGGTGTTTCAATAACTCTCTCCTTCTGGACCCTCAATTTGTTGATCAATTTACTCTTTTTATGGAAGAATTCTTTCATACTAATCTTAACTCTACTTCCCAATTCCATTTTGTATGGGATGCTTTTAAAGCTTCTGCCAGAGGCTTTATCATCAACTTAGTTTCTCGTAAAAAGAAGCAGGCCCTTTCCAAATCCTCTCCTATTCTTAAACAGATTAAAGAACTAGAACATATTTTTTATACATCCAACTCTCCCTAAGCTCTTTCTTCCCTCATTAAAGCTAAACTTCAATTTAATAAATTCTCTTGTGATTCGGCCTGCAATCATCTTTCAAAATGTAATTCAAAGATGTATGGAGGGTGTAAAAAAGCTGACAGATCTCTTGCAAATTACCCTAAAATTAAGAAATAAAAATCCAAAATAGCTGTTATAACTGATGCCCTTGGGAATCGTCATAGCATTGATGATTAGATTCTTGACTGTTTCGTTCAGTATTACTCCTCTTTATATACACCTGAATCGACTCCATCCCCTTCTCAAATAGAATCCTTCTTCCTAAACATACCTAAATCCTCACCCCTTGATCTTGATTTCTCCTCTCTTGATGCCCCCATCTCGGAAAAGGAGATTCTACAAGCAATCACTCTTTTACCCAAAGCTAGGTCTCCGAGCCCTGACGGTTTTACTGTCCGCTTTTATTTTCATTTTAAAAATGATCTAATACCACACTTATCCTCATTGATATCTTATTTTCTCTCCACGGGCGAATCTCAAGGTTCTTTTAACCAAGCCATGTTATGCTTACTTCCTTAAAAAGTCAAGGATCCCTCCCTTTGCAAAAATTATCGGCCTATTTCTTTAATCAATACAGACTGCAAAATATATGCTAAAATTTTAGCCTCCCGATTGAATACTGTAGTTCCGGATCTCATCAACATCTATCAGTCCGGCTTTGTTAAAGCCAGGTCTATTACGGATAATTCTAGAACCCTCCTCAACATTATTCATCTCGCCTCCAAAATGAATGCCCCTCTCGCTGCCATCACCCTTGATGCTGAGAAAGCATTTGATAGGGTAAATTGGGACTTCATGTTTGGGGCTCTTCGTTGGCATGGCTTCAGTCCCCATATTATTAAACGTATCCAATTATTGTATTCAGCCCCCTCTACTTCTATTTGGGTTAATGGTGGTCAGTCAGCTTACTTTCCTTTACATAGGGGCACCAGACAAGGTTGTCCTTTGTCTCCCCTTCTTTTTATTTTAGCATTAGAACCTTTCCTTTAAAACATTTGGTGTTCTACATCTTATTCCGGTTTTGTTTATAAAATGCTAGATATCAAATTCACAGCATATGCTGATGATATTTTACTTTATATCTCTAAACCTAATACTTCTCTACCTGCTCTTTTTTCCTTACTTACTGAATATTCCTCAGTCTCTGGATATAAGTTGAATATTGATAAGTCTGTAGTATTACCTCTTAACAAACACTGTCTTTCACATATGTTTCATGGTTCCGGTTTTAAATGGAATCCTACGAGCATCAAATGTTTGGGTGTCCTATATGCCACCTCTATCAAAGATACCATCAGAATCAATCATAAAGATATTCTTTCCAAGCTCTCTGCTCTTATAGAACTTTGGTCCCCCCTATTTTTATCCTGGTGGGGAAGATTGGCAACTATTAAAATTATGCTTCACCCCATTATTAATTTTTATCTTTCTATGCTGCCCATTTCCCTCCCTGCTTAGTTTTTCACTCTTATCAATCGCATCCTTGTTCGTTTTCTCTGGAACAATCGTAAATCCAGGATATCCCTTTTTCGCCTTCAGCAACCAAAATATTTGGGAGGTGTAAATTTCCCAAACCGCGTTCGTTTTCATTCTTCCTTCACTTTAAAACAAATTTGGCCAATTCTTGCAGACTCATCCTCCCCCCCTATCACTGCATGGAGTGCCCTAGAGCTTGCTCAGCTTTCGCCTTTCCCTTTCCTTGCTGCTACTCACTTATCTCAGCCCCCTAAACGATTTCTTTCACCCACTTTTAAACTCTCCAGGGCGCTTTCTCTCTCATTTTTTCGCTCCTCTTTTTCTCTAGCGCATTTACACTCCCTTATCCCATTATGGTATAATCATTCCCTGAAGATCAATAACAAATCCCTCTTCTGGAAGGAATGGATTGACAAAGGTATTATGTATGTAGATAAGCTCTTTGTTAATGGTTCCTTATTGGATTTTTCGGATATCTCCACATCATTTCAAATATCTAATACATATTCTCCCCAGTTCCCTGCTTTTAAACTAGCCTTATCTACCCTCACGTCATACCACAATTCATTATCCGATACTGCTCCGTCAGACTCTACTCGTTTAGATTGTACCACCCCACAAAAAGCTGCTACTATTTATAAGATCCTCTTCTGCTCTACTCCCGACCGCCCTAAATCCAAACCCGAACTTGCATGGGAAAAAGATCTAGCACAGGATTTTTCCTTTCCTATTTGGGAATCCATCTGGACTAAAATTCACACCGTATCTCGTTCAGCTAGCACCACTCAGACTCTTTATTTTTTTTACAATCGACTTTTCCTTACCCCTTCCGACCTTTTCAAGTTCAAAACCCTTGATTCCTGTCAATGTTGGTCATGTCCTCACCCTGATGGTAATCTATTTCATATGTTTTTTCATTGCCCCTTGGTTAAATCCCTTTGGCAACAGATATGGTACAAGCTGAATGATATTTTAAGCTCCAATCACACTTTTGACATTGTTCATATTTTTCTAGGTAGTTTTTCTCCTATTTGGAATGTTTCATATACTGTTCGTAAATTTATAGACTTGTTCATAGCTATTTCTTTGCAGATTATTACTACGAATTGGAAAGATCTCTTATATCGCATGGTGGAATTTGATTTGTCATCATCACAGACTTGATCACTCCCATGCTACGACTACCTCTCTTTTGATTAAAAGAGATTTGTTATGGTTACCTTTAACTGATTTCCTTTCCAGACGTGTATCCTAATATGCCTTATTTGCTTCTTTTAATTTATTTATATTCTCCTATTTTCTGTTTTCATCTCCTTCACCCTCCTTTTCACTCTTTCTTCCTTTTCCTTTCCTCTTTTTCTCTCTTTCTCTCTTTCCAAAAATTTATAAAAAGCATTTTCCCTTAGTATATGCATTATGTTTCCCTTTTTGGGATTTCTTGTTTTAAAATTCACAATTATATTGTATCTTTCCATTTTTCAATTTTTCTTATTGAGTGTGATTCTGTACTAATGTTTTACTTGGCATATTTGATTCAATAATGCCCTTCTAAACTCAAAAAAGAAATGCAATACAGTATGATCAGTTCCTCATGAGCACAGCGAGGAAGAGAGAGGTTTTCTAGTTTTGAAACAGATTTTCCAAAGGTGGTGAAATAATCAACATATCTGACAAACAACTTACTTTAATTTTTACAACAGCATTTACTGAAAAGAAGTTGATCGTTATGATGTTTTCTAATGTAAAACAGTAATATTGGAAGCCAATCGGTGACAATTTGAGCAGTCTTTTTTCAAGGATCAATTGGAAAAGTTTGGCACAAAGTAATTTGTCTCCACCTTTACCTACAGAATCTTGCCACGCGGTTAGATGCTATTTTTCCAGGGCTGGAACTGAGACACATTTGTGATGGGGTTGTAAAATAGAACAGTTTAAAAGCTGAAATGATCCCAAAGTTGTTAAAATTGATAAGGAAAAGACCAAAAAAACATTATGGTTGTGGAGCGAGAAACCATCCTCTCTGGAGTCCTCAACGGCACGTGAGAACTTTTGAGCTGGGTGAGCCTTAAATTCAAAGCAGCAACAAGATGGCCGGCAACCTTGCAAGATTTGGACCTCTCACGAGAATGGCAATCCATCCAGTACCCAAATTAAATGCCTGTTGCTGATTACATGCGTGTTCCGAGTTCATCATGCAAGGCGCTCTGTAAGAAAGGGTTTCAGAAGGCTTATCCAGAGAATAGGGACTTGCACAACTTTTGTGTTGTGGCAGTTTCAGAATATTTCCAAAAGTTCGCCCTCTATTACCACAAAGTAGCAGTTTGGCTCTTTAGAAGGGGTCACATATAGCTATTACAAGCAGCCTTAGATTGTAAGACAAATATTTCCCACATTTCAGCTGTTCTGTAGTAATGAATGTTGTGACACCAGTTCATGCTATGTCCGACCGCGAGCCAAAATCTACAAGGGTCCTTATTTTAATGGATTTAGGTTGCTCACCCCATAACTTTTCGTATTTATCAATTTAATTTTAATGGCAGAGATTTGGTACTGGCACACATTCATTTACAAATTAAACACTATCCTTAACCATTGGTGAATGATGGAGTTTACCCCCATAAAAGAATTGTCATTAAAATCATGATTCAAGCAAAGGCTTTGTGATACTTATTGGGATACTTACTATTTGAAGCTGGTGAGAAGTTGTTTTGTTATTTAAAGTATTAAAAGCAGAGGTAGAAGATACATGGAACTCAGCATAAGACTTTTCACTATAAAACTTAGGACCTGATTTAGCACTTGGTGGACAAGGTACTGTGTCACAAAAGTGACAGAGTACCCTGTCTGCCAAATTCACAGACTGTACCCCCTGTTCTGAGTCGGGTGGACAATCACTATCCAGACGGTGGTACCCCTACTGGCTCCACTGTCAGAAATCTTATTCCAACAGCACAATAGAGTCAGGGTATAGACATCAGTCTACCTGTCCTCTTTAAACCGTGCCATCTGGTGTTTTTTATCTGTCTGTCACCACCAGAAAAAACCTGTCATAGGCAGAAAAAAAATAATGACCCCTCCCACCTTGCAAGTTTTTGGTTTTTCACAAAAAACATCTAATTTTGGAGTTTGCTATAAAAAATAAAAAAAGTTTGGTCAATGCCCTGAAAGCCACTATATCATGGTGCCACCACAGCTGCTGCACTAATGGTGGCTAAGCCCCTGCCAAACTTGTGCCTTCAGAACAATATAGCTGTGACAGCACTGAGATCACCACAGGGCAGTCAGTGATATCTAAATTCTGCATGCGGTATTCCATCACTATGGCCAACATAATGCCCTCCGCCACCCAAATGGATTTAAAGCTGCCAGTCAAACCATAAATTAAGCCCTTAATTTGATGCAAAGTAAGTAATCCTTCACTTTGTTTCTCCACAGGATCTCCTAAAGCAAATGTTTCATATGAGCTGATGCCTTTTAATTTAAAGTTAGTTTCCATATTTGCTGTCAATTTGCAAGAATAAAGGTATTTGAAAAAAAATTAAGCTGTCACCTCCTAATTTGCGTCTTTTATCAGTACTAGATATTCTCCAAGAGCATCCTGGGATGTTAGAATTGCAAAGTAGAGATGTATTTAGCAACTGTAGCAAGGGCTGTTGCTTCGCTGCAGAATAGACAATAACAATCCTACTAACAATGTCACCAACGATTGGGCAATAATTATTGCTCAATCGTTGGTGACATTGTTAGTAGGATTGTATCTATTGTCAGCCACATTCCTTTTACCATCTGCGGGATAGAGGATTATTATTGTTTTAAGTGGATAGTAGTTCACCACAAGTAATAATCTAACTATTCGTTTTTGGTCCAGCATAGGTTTCAGTAATTTAAACTTGAGCTCAATACCTGGCAGCTATGACATTGAGCATGAATGTGTGTGATACACTTGGAAGTACCAAACAGTTAAACTAAAAAACACAACAGTAAAAATCCCACTCCACTTTAAAAAAATATGGTATAATTTAATGAAAAAAATACACTAAAACAACAAAAATCTAATGAGTGGAAATGGTGATCTGAATTTTTCAAGTTTTATGTGAAAATAGCAGCAAAAATTGTTAGGCACCAACTGTTATCGCCTGGTTGTATTTGACCGGCACCAAGGCATGGTTTAAGACTCCTGACATACGGCATCTCAGCAGATGGGTTAATCCGTCACAACGGTGATGGATATCCCGTCCGCCTAAATATAAATCTCATTAAATCTCATTTGATTTATATTTAGAAGAAGGGATATACGTCACCATTGTGACATAGTAGCCTGTCCGCTGAGATCTAAATCAGGACCTAAGTCTCTGAATGGAAGTCAAAAATTCTCAACGGGGTAAAGCAGCAGTCTGTGGCCAAATAGGGCTCTACGGGGACAGATAGCCATTAGATGAAGTCCTGATGAATTCATTGACTTTTGGCAGCCTCTGAGCAGGAGAAATTAAAAATGTATGCCCAATGAAAGTCGCTTTCCAGCTGAATATTTTTGGTGCTTTCGTTCCAGTTAAGATTCCTACCTTTGGAATTTGTCACTTTTTTGAAGCTTGGATTCCTCTGCCTAAACAAATCTGAAACCTACAACTGAACAGGCCTGCATTTAAATAGTTTGCAGAGACTCAGACTATTTCATCAGATTTTTGCTTCTTCTAATAAGACAAACATATACGAGTTTCATGTGCTCCCTGTTTATGTACAGTAAGGGGGGACTGGCAGCATTTATCATAGTGCTTTGAAGTCCTTCACACTAGTACCTTGTGGTTAGTGATTTCTACAGATGGTGCCTTATTATTCACATTGCGGTTATCTTTCTGCTCTGATAGCAGTTTATTTGCTTTCTGGAAGGCATATTTTTAGCACTTTGTTTGTATCTACCCTGGGCCCTTGCATTACTTTAATATTTTATGTTATGAAGCCTGGGTCTCATTATTATTCGTTTTACTACCAATTTTATTCATCAATATCCAGAGGGTCTGACCTAGACACTTACAATAGGATTTTAGTTTATTTTAAATAAATGCTAACTTACTTAAAACCATTGCAATAAAAGTTATATATGATATAAATGAACAAGTTACTTACCTTCGGTAACAATGAATCTGTGAGGTTAGTAATAGGTTCCTTACCTTAGAACTACCCCCGGGCGTCAGACTGGATCAGAATTTATTCTTAGCAGTGCCCCTGCGTGCCGGAGTCGGCCGGGGCGTCATCACCAGGACCGGCATTGGGGAAGGTCGAGTAAGGTCGACGATCGTCGATCCGGATCAGCTGACATCGAAGGTCCAGGACCCCCAACTGACTCAGTTGGACCTGAAGGTGCACCGGTGGAGTTGGGCTGCCCAAAGATGTTATGGAGGGATCCGGAAAAATGTATATAGTTGGGCAGGGGACGCTCCAGCTCCCGGAAACATGGGGAGGCGTGGAGTCATCCCAGAAGGAGACACCAAATACAGAGCCTTAGAGAGACCAGGCTCCAAGTCCCGCGTCATGGCAGCTGACTTACGGGGAGAAGGTGAAGAGCGGCAGTGCGTCTTCGCCTTCTTCTTGTGCTTTGACTTACCCAAGGACTTGGAAGACTTGGAGTGGGACAAGGTGTGAGGGCTCCACGAGCTGTCTCCAGACCTTGCTCTCAAGCGAGACCGAGAACGAAGCGGAGCCGACTGCCAGGCTTACAAGAGCTATGGGGACCGCTCCCGCAAAGACTTACGATTCATGGCTTGGCAGTCGGAGCACAAATTTGGCTTGTGGATGTGCTCCAGGCACCAAAGGCAAAGAAGGTGCGGGTCCATCACAGACATAAGTTTGTGACAGCCCTCGCAGGGCTTGAAGCCGGTCCGGTGATGGGACATCCCTCGCACACCATTAGTCGAAGACTCAAAAAAGAAGTTGACCAAGACGAAAAAAGCTTAGTCAAAAAGTAACTAAACAGGTAGCTCTCTCCGGATCTGTGCTAGGCTGGTGCAGAAAAAGAAAGAACTGACATCAGCGAGCAGAGGCGGCATCTAAGTAGGCACCGCATTGTCATCCTGCCAACCACGATGCCGACGACAGACACAGAATCAACTGACGCCACCTACCGACGCACAGGGGTACTGCTAAGAAACAAATTCTCTAGAAACAGTCTGACGCCTGGGGCTAATTCTAAGGTAAGACATCTAAAACTAATTGTCTCTTTCAGATACACAAGCTGAGGGTCCCCTGGATCAAAACAGGCTAGAATAGCCTGCCTTCTTGTACAAATTCCCTTTCGGTTAAATGACCTGATTAATAGTTGTTTCCTTTCTGTCTGTACAGTGTTGCAGGAACAGAGTAAGTGCAACAGGTCTTCCTTATTGGTCTCACAGAGTCGGCAGGAAGCAGGGGGATTTTCACATAGCCAGGATGCCATATGCTTTTTTCCTGGAAATAACACCAGTTGGTATTTTAGAAACTGCCACTTGATAAAAGCTGGGTAACGAGTGGCAAAGTAATCTTGAAGGGCAAAAGATTTATCATTATTTATTGTCATCCACCCATGTGCCCTTTGCGCTAGTGTAGCTTTATCCTCTATGACAGATTGAATTTTAAGTGACTTCTTGAGCAGGCGCTTAAAAGTCTGAAAATTGGTTGGAGTTTCCCACTCTTGTGAGAGGCCTGTAAGGATGAAAGACTCTTACAGAGAAACTCTTTCCGGTGATGTATTGAGGTGCTATAGCTCATCCCATAACATATGATTCAGTGATTTGGGTTTGGCTTTCCCAATTTTGTTGCAGCATATTATGTGTGCACCGTGTCTAGATAATGACTGCTTTAGCAACACAAATTCTTATCTGTGCAGGTGAGGTATAACTGGGAAAGGAACATATAATTCTGTAAGCATGAGTGATTGCGGTATCTGGGGTGCTGGCATCCTGCCCTCATAATGCTTCAATTCCATATGAGATTGTTGGAAGAAGCTTTTCTCTTATGACTTCCAGGAGTGGCTGTAGAAAGGGACCATCTAGCAATTTCTTCAAATTTTTTAATTGCTATGGCCAGGACGAGGCCTTTCTACTGTATCACCGCCTTCTATGTTAAAATACACTCTTTGTTATGAATGAATGAATGACTGACAGCTTATAAAGTGCTCAGCTACCTCGGGAGAAGTGCCAGTGCTAGCAGGCTACCCATACTCGTAAACCAGTTGCTACGGTCCCAGCCTAAATATCAATAGTCACCCCAAGATACTTGTATTTAGCCACACTTTCTTGCTGCGTTACGCCCCAAAACCAAGTCTGTTCTGGAGCTCTTGATATTATAAATCATGGTTTTTGTTTTGCCCAAGTTGATTGACAGGTCATTCGCTTGTGAGTAAATCATTGTTGTATCAAGCAGTCGTTGAAGTCCCACCCGAGTGCGGCTAAGCAGCACAACATCATCAGCGTATAAGAAACTTCATATTATTTTCCTGCCTAGTTTAGGAGTATGAGGATTACATGATTGTAGTTGTTCCTTCAAATTCGCCAGAATGAGTTTGAATAAAGTTGGTGCCAGGATGCATCCTTGTTTTAACCCTGAAGGGCTTTGGATCTTTTGAGAGAGATTCATGCCTGTTCCTATCTTGAGTTAAACCCATGTTTCATTATGCAACATTATCAAAAAATGTAAAGGGTATTGCGGTATATTCCAGTTTGCTAACTTACGCCATAACTTCCCTCAGTCCACGCAATCGAAAGCTGCTTTAAAATCAATATACCAGAAGTGTAGTGGTGTTTGGAAGCACAGGCAGTGTTCCTAAGTAAAACGATTACTAAGATGTTCGTAACCGTGCCTGATGACTTTAAAAATCCAGTCTGATTATATGGTATGATGGCATTACCAGAGAACCATGATATTAGATCATCAAGTACAATTCCTGCAAAGTATTCAGCTTCCACATCCATTAGAGTTATAAAACTATAATTTGCAGTAAGAGATCTGTCCCCACCTTAAAAGATGGGAGATATAATCAACCCTTTCCAAGACGCGGGGATAATTTGTGTGCGCTAAGATTCCTACCCAGAGATCTGGGTTATGTTTAAATACCACTGGAGGTATGCCCGGCTTCTTCCTTTCCGGTTTCAATATTTGTTTTTAATGCTGTCTGTGTTCACCTAGGGCAGTCCCTCATGTTGCATATTTGTTAGACTATCCCAAAATCCCATCTGGAGGGTTTCTGTAGATTCATCATTGAAGTTATTTTTCAGGTAGAAACCTCAGTGATATATGAGTTTACACCTATATTGTCTGGTTTAAGATTTTGATTCACTGCAGTCTAGTGTTGTTATATTTCTAATCAGTATGTGTTTAGCCCATAATTTGTTGTCCTTTTCTCTTTGTATTCTCCATATTAACTTCTTTATTAGTTTTTTATTTTACTTTCATGCTGTGAAAGCTGTTACTTTTCTTGGCTTTTTCCATGGAATTCTAAGGGCTTTATTTAATCTGGTTTTAAACTACGGGGCCTCATTTATGAGAAATGGCGCATCGCTGCGTCAAAGCAGCGATGCGTTACTTCTCAGTGCGCACTTCTTGCGACATTCCTGATGCCTCATATTTAATGTATGACGCATCATGTCGCAAGGAGTTACAGATACGTCAGTATTTCTGAAGTATCTGTAAGCGCAAAAGTAACCCATTGCTGGAGTGTGTCACAAAAGTGACGCAACTCCAGCAATGCGTCCTTTCACATGGGGCAAGCCCCATGTGAGAGGGCCTGCGTCAGTCTTACGCCTGCTGTGAGGCAGGCGCAAGATTTTGACGCAACGGCGTCCTAAAAGTGACGCAGTGAAATCTCATAGATTTCACTGCGTCACTTCTACGACCCTTCCTAACGTCAATATGCCCCCCTTGCATACATTATACCTGGCGCAGGTATAATGTGGCGCAGGGGTTTACAAAGTGATGCATCTACCTAGATGTGTCACTTTGTTAATATAGCGCAACAAGGCTCATTTTTTAGGCCACTGGTGCGTCACAAAAAGTGACGCACCGGCGGCGTAAAATTGACGCAATGCCTCATAAATGAGGCCCTGAATCTAGCAGTGTGTGTTGCATTAGTGACCTCTTTATGTACTTTATTATCACAATTGGGGTTGTTTGCTTTGGAGTGTTTTGACCATAACGTTCCAGTGAGAATTTCCCACGAATTTACCGCAGTAGTTACGTTGCCTAAAATATCTTAAAGTGTGTCCCATACGGTTAACATGTAGTTGAGAAAGCCCAAATGGAGTGCTTTTAATACGTCTGCAATTTGTGAGGTAGATTGTGTCTGTTGTCTCACATTACATGGTTTGGAATAGTGATATATGGTGAAAATCTGACTTCTTGCAGAAGATGGTCGCTACCGGATCTGTCTGTAACTTGGAAGGAACAAACGTATTGAAATATGGACAGGGATACAAAGGTGTAGTCCAAACAAGTAATGGTTTTATTTGAATGAAATGCGGCAGGCAGCTGATTATCTGTTTGATACCTGCCGTTCAGGGCCCTAAGGCCTAAGTGTTCGAGGTCATCCAGTAGTCGACACCCAATTTTTGTCTGGGGCCTGGATGTATTACTGTCCTGGTTGGGTATTTCCAACAGTGCTGTTTGGGATATTGTTAAGTCATTTGTCGAAGTGCCCATTAGATACAGATTAAAGTCCCCAGATATACCAAAGTGGGTCAGATTTTCTTTCCCCAGCAATCTCAGTAGTTCTAGTACATACCTTTTTACTGTCCTTGAGTTTGTTTTCAGGATGAATATAGATATTAATGAAAATTACATTAGTAGCTACATCTTTAATGTTAATGGTGCATTTTGTTGCATTAATTCCTGTGTCCTTAGAATCTAGGGCTGTAGCCAATGCTACGCTGGCTATTGAGATGTAATTTGCCAGCCCTCCTGAGGGATAACTGTGTTTTTCCTGTTTTGCAGCTGGAATAAAAAAGCTAATATAGTCTTTGGTATAGACAGGCTTCACCTGCCAGGTTTCCTGGAGAAAAATAGTATCAAAGGAGATAAGGTAATTATAAAGCTCTGGATTGGTTAGTTTTGTATTCAGGCCATTTATATTTCAAGAATACACGTGCTCTGAACTTTCAAATTGTATTGCATTAAGTTCTTTTGATGTTACATCGCTTAGTCTTGGCGTGGCTGCCAGTAGTCTAAGTATGTTTCCCCGGTTTAAGACTGTGAGTCTATCTCTGGAGACATACTCTGGGATCGGGATTAGAACCAAGGTATGGACAAGGTCATCCTCTATGACAGTCTGAAATTCATCCAGTTAAGGTCTTGCTGTGTCATGAACTAGGGAACTTTGGGTGCATTCTTGCGGGGTCATAGTGGACATGGGAGTATTCTCAGGGCCGCCAGGAAGTACATTTGGTTGGATGCTGATAGAAGATGTCAACACAGCCCACAGTTACATTTGTAAATAATAGTTTATCGATTTGAGTTGTATTTTTTGTCTGTGTTGAAGCGTTATTTCCAGTTCTAGTAGTAGGTAACCGCTCTCCTTTGCTGTTTCTGTGATTTGTGACCCCAGCTGTCGAGGATGATGCTATGAGTTAGTCAGAGACCACCGTTTGGGTTATTGTAGACTTCTTAGAGATGATATTTGATGCCTGTGATATTTCTCGCGATTCCCCGTGTATGCTTGTTGTAGTTGTAGTTTGACTCAGCGGACTGTTTGCAGAGCCCTGTGTGATGATTCAGGTCTAGATGGGGCTGTGCTACCTTTTGCTCAACCCCCTGTATGGTCACAGTTGCAATTTGCATTGATCTTGAGTATGAGTCAAAGAGAGGACAGATTTGCATTTGGCCGCCAGTTTTTATATTCCATCCCTTTCCTTTTTGTGCCTGTCTGTATTTAGCATTTTTCTTTATATTTTGTAGCCCACCTTCCCCGGCATTAGGATTTCAGACACTGGCTGCTGTGCTATTATGTGAATTTCCTTTGATGCACTTATGCTGGGCTTTAGCTTAGTGCCTGGTTGATACAGTTGGTTGCTAGGACTGCTGGTGTCACCTACAAGTAAAGTAGGGCTTGACCTTTGAACTGGGATCCCTGGTTGGGTTTTGTTTAAGGGCTGTATACCTTGTTTCAGACTAATTAATAGATTGCTTAATATTATGGGGACTGTTGCCAGCTTGTCAACAATTTTTGTACAGGGAATCTTTCTTTGGGAGAAGGAGGTGTTGGGCTGCACCCTTTTATTACAGAGTTCAGCTCTCCGCGTTTGCCATCGGTTCATGCTATGTAAATTGCCATAGTGTTCAATAGTGAGAGTTGGATGTCCAACTAGTTTGACTGTAGCTGGAGTGCTTATGTTGATAGCTGGACCATATTCAAGAGGAAAGCCCAAGCGATAAATGAGGGAGTATTTTGTTCTACACTTTGATATGTGTTTCTCTCGTCAGGATTGTGTTCGCAGCTGAGTGTCTTGTGCAGAGCCTGCATGGAGGCTGCAAGGTTTTCATTCCATACTGGTGTTTTTAAATACGAGAGTTGCACACTGTCTTTTTCTTTTTGATTCTCAAAGGATGCTGTCGGTGTTGTACTTTCCTGTCGGGGACAAGGTTTCGGGGTGCTGTGTAAATTCCCTGCACTGACAGTAGTTGTTGGCCCACCCTTGAACACCTTGTTTGGACGAGGGGCCCTGCATTCTGCAGCTTGCTTGCAAGCAGGGAATGCTCCCATTTAGGTCTCCTTGGCTGTTTTGCAAGAGGTCCAGCTCAGGCTCTTCCATCCTTAGAAGTATTGATACATTTATCAAATTACCGCTTTCCCCATTTTCACTTTGTTCGGGGTTTATAAAGCAGCTTGGCAGTTGAACCAGTGTAGAGATTTGCTGGAGATTTCAATGTGGAGATAAAGGTGGCAATACCAGCTTGGTTGGAGACAAAGAAAGTAATGGAGTTTGTAGACCAGTAAGTTTTTCGTTGTTTAAAAATAGCACTGCACAAGCGTTTTTTAGGAAGGTACATTTTTTTTTAATTTGGACAGGCTGCATGTTTGGTGTCCCAGCGATTCCCATTTATTCCTTGTCGTTAAATAGTTTCTGCTTGATTTGAAAGATCTATTAAGGGGCATTCACTAGTTTGGAGGTTTGACTTATCATTTTGTTCTTTTACTTTCTTTGCCTTGGCCAGTGTACCATTTTCTCTTGATTCTTTCCCTGACTTCTTCCTTTTTCCCTTCAACGCTGGTTCCCCGCTGGTATTTCCTGATCTCATGCTTAGGCTTCGAGAAGTCCTATCTAGAACTCCTATCTACTTATATTCGAAGGTACGGATACTCTGGACTTTTTGTCTGGCAGACAATAATTGGAAGGTAGTTTTTGTTTTTGTCAAGTGTATACAAGCCTCCTAATTTGCCTCCTGTTATGGCCTCTGAGGTCCTAGGATCTTCTGTTGTCACGAGGGGAGAATAGTAAGTAAGTAAATATTTATTGTACAAGTTCATAAAGATAGTGCACTACAATTTCATCATTTATGCAAACATTAAAAAAGGAAAGAGCTATGGGAGGATTTGACCTGGCCCAGTTTTTCCTTTTCAGATTGGTTGAGCCTTCCTCCGACAGGATGTCTATATCAACAAGTGAGCTTTAGTCAATCCTTAGTCCGAAGGTTGTGATATAAAAGCATAAATTAAAAGAACTTAAGAATTGCATTTATATTTAAAAGTCACAAAGTTAATAGTTGCATTTATCAGGTTTGTTTCAATTTGTATGACATAGATACTACTGGTCCTTCTGGTCCTTGGCATTTCCAAAGCCCAATAGTTTTCAAGGCGATGAAGAAAAGCTTTATTGTGTCAGGTGTTTCCCCAGTGTAAAAAAAAAGATGCCAATCTCGGGACCAGGCAAGGTAAGTCTTTGATTTAGAGCTGTTTTATGGTGCGCCAGATCTCTTTTTTTTCTCCTCTGCCACCACCATAAATTGTACAAACCGGCATGCCAGCTCTATGTCGCCTTCACTGCTTGCCTGCAGGTTCTTATCCTCTTGTTGTTAAACATAGATTTCAGAAACAAGCGTTTTTCTAGGTCCAGACCGTTGCAAATGCATAGTAGATGCATGATACTCTCTTCTGCTTCCCTGCAGAGACGACACTGAGTTGTTTCTGCGGTTCAATTCCATGGTGTTAGATGCGAGAGGACAGGTAGAATTCCCAATCAAAACCGGAGGTATTTTTCTTTTAGCCTCCTGCTGAAGCCAGCATGCAGGTAATCTTGCGGGCCAGGTGTTGTATAGCTCTGCAGCACGCACCAACCGTAGGACCTTCTCCTGAGCGTTTCTTTGTCCGAGTACTGAGAGCTTTTTTACTGTCTTATTCACCAAAGACTTAAAGCTGTTCTGCGTTCCCATAGTTGCCCAGAGTTCCTTCAGGCCTTGTTTATGGATGTGGTCAGGTAATCCTTTGGGGTGCCAGCTCTGCTTGAGTTTATCTCTTTCCATAGGTGGAAATTCAGAGAGCACTTATCGGAGCTTCTGATCCAAAACCAGCATTTCACATAAGCAGCGTTGCAAGATATTTTTTGTGACTGTAGGCCAAGCTCCAGCCTGATTTGCACGGGAGAGACAAAATTTGAAAGGCTACAGATGTTTCTTGCTGCTCTTAGCATAGTTTCAGAAAAGGGGGTGGTGATGAACAGAGTGTCTGAATTAAGCAGACCACTCTTACCCAGTCCAAAGATCAGGGCTTGATCCATCACCGTTATTTATCTCACTGCACCATCCCAGCTCAGAACCTAGCTATATGCAAATCAGTCTGTCCCTGGCCCAGTGCATCATGGGAACAGGGCAGACTAAACTACCAAGCCAATTCTTCACCAGAAAGGAGACAAGCTACCGGGGACCGGTGTCTGGCATTTCAGCTGTCTTCGGCCCGGCTTGCTTGAATCCTGATGGTGCAGTGAGAAAGGGACTCATGTCTGAGTACACCCTGCCACACCTATAGTGGCCAAAAACGATTCAGAAAAGGGGGTGGTGATGAACAGAGTGTCTGAATTAAGCAGACCACTCTTACCCAGTCCAAAGATCAGGGCTTGATCCATCACCATTATTTATCTCACTGCACCATCCCAGCTCAGAACCTGGCTATATGCAAATCAGTCTGTCCCTGGCCCAGTGCATCATGGGAACAGGGCAGACTAAACTACCAAGCCAATTCTTCACCAGAAAGGAGACAAGCTACCGGGGACCGGTTTCTGGCATTTCAGCCGTCTTCGGCCCGGCTTGCTTGAATCCTGATGGTGCAATGAGAAAGGGACTCATGTCTGAGTATACCCTGCCACACCTATAGTGGCCAAAAACGATGCAGAAAAGGGGGTGGTGATGAACAGAGTGTCTGAATTAAGCAGACCACTCTTACCCAGTCCAAAGATCAGGGCTTGATCCATCACCGTTATTTATCTCACTGCACCATCCCAGCTCAGAACCTGGCTATATGCAAATCAGTCTGTCCCTGGCCCAGTGCATCATGGGAACAGGGCAGACTAAACTACCAAGCCAATTCTTCACCAGAAAGGAGACAAGCTACCGGGGACCGGTTTCTGGCATTTCAGCCGTCTTCGGCCCAGCTTGCTTGAATCCTGATGGTGCAGTGAGAAAGGGACTCATGTCTGAGTATACCCTGCCACACCTATAGTGGCCAAAAACGATTCAGAAAAGGGGGTGGTGATGAACAGAGGGCCCGATTCACAGAATGAACTTAAGACTCAATCCTAAATTTACTACTATTTTGGTATTCACAGAATGCACTTACTACTTTTGGCATTCACAGAATGAACTTACTACTTTTGGTATTCACAAAAGTTAGGATTTTGTCTTAAGTTTGTCTTAAGACAGACTTAAGACAGACTTAAGACAAACTTAAGACAGACTTAAGACAGACTTAAGACAAAATCCTAACTTCTGTGAATACCAAAAGTAGTAAGTTCATTCTGTGAATACCAAAAGTAGTAAGTGCATTCTGTGAATGCCAAAAGTAGTAAGTGAATTCTGTGAATACCAAAATAGTAGTAAGTTTAGGATTGAGTCTTAAGTTCATTCTGTGAATCGGGCCCAGAGTGTCTGAATTAAGCAGACCACTCTTACCCAGTCCAAAGATCAGGGCTTGATCCATCACCGTTATTTATCTCACTGCACCATCCCAGCTCAGAACCTGGCTATATGCAAATCAGTCTGTCCCTGGCCCAGTGCATCATGGGAACAGGGCAGACTAAACTACCAAGCCAATTCTTCACCAGAAAGGAGACAAGTTACCGGAGACCGGTTTCTGGCATTTCAGCCGTCTTCGGCCCGGCTTGCTTGAATCCTGATGGTGCAGTGAGAAAGGGACTCATGTCTGAGTATACCCTGCCACAGCTATAGTGGCCAAAAACGATTCATAAAAGGGGGTGGTGATGAACAGAGTGTCTGAATTAAGCAGACCACTCTTACCCAGTCCAAAGATCAGGGCTTGATCCATCACCGTTATTTATCTCACTGCACCATCCCAGCTCAGAACCTGGCTATATGCAAATCAGTCTGTCCCTGGCCCAGGGCAGACTAAACTACCAAGCCAATTCTTCACCAGAAAGAAGACAAGCTACCGGGGACCGGTTTCTGGCATTTCAGCCGTCTTCGGCCCGGCTTGCTTGAATCCTGATGGTGCAATGAGAAAGGGACTCATGTCTGAGTATACCCTGCCACACCTATAGTGGCCAAAAACGATTCAGAAAAGGGGGTGGTGATGAACAGAGTGTCTGAATTAAGCAGACCACTCTTACCCAGTCCAAAGATCAGGGCTTGATCCATCACCGTTATTTATCTCACTGCACCATCCCAGCTCAGAACCTGGCTATATGCAAATCAGTCTGTCCCTGGCCCAGTGCATCATGGGAACAGGGCAGACTAAACTACTAAGCCAATTCTTCACCAGAAAGGAGACAAGCTACCGGAGACCGGTGTCTGGCATTTCAGCCGTCTTCGGCCCGGCTTGCTTGAATCCTGATGGTGCAGTGAGAAAGGGACTCATGTCTGAGTATACCCTGCCACACCTATAGTGGCCAAAAACGATTCAGAAAAGGGGGTGGTGATGAACAGAGTGTCTGAATTAAGCAGACCACTCTTACCCAGTCCAAAGATCAGGGCTTGATCCATCACCGTTATTTATCTCACTGCACCATCCCAGCTCAGAACCTGGCTATATGCAAATCAGTCTGTCCCTGGCCCAGTGCATCATGGGAACAGGGCAGACTAAACTACCAAGCCAATTCTTCACCAGAAAGGAGACAAGCTACCGGGGACCGGTTTCTGGCATTTCAGCCGTCTTCGGCCCGGCTTGCTTGAATCCTGATGGTGCAGTGAGAAAGGGACTCATGTCTGAGTATACCCTGCCACACCAATAGTGGCCAAAAACGATTCAGTAAAGGGGGTGGTGATGAACAGAGTGTCTGAATTAAGCAGCCCACTCTTACCCAGTCCAAAGATCAGGGCTTGATCCATCACCGTTATTTATCTCACTGCACCATCCCAGCTCAGAACCTGGCTATATGCAAATCAGTCTGTCCCTGGCCCAGTGCATCATGGGAACAGGGCAGACTAAACTACCAAGCCAATTCTTCACCAGAAAGGAGACAAGTTACCGGAGACCGGTTTCTGGCATTTCAGCCGTCTTCGGCCCGGCTTGCTTGAACCCTGATGGTGCAGTAAGAAAGGGACTCATGTCTGAGTATACCCTGCCACAGCTATAGTGGCCAAAAACGATTCAGAAAAGGGGGTGGTGATGAACAGAGTGTCTGAATTAAGCAGACCACTCTTACCCAGTCCAAAGATCAGGGCTTGATCCATCACCGTTATTTATCTCACTGCACCATCCCAGCTCAGAACCTGGCTATATGCAAATCAGTCTGTCCCTAGCCCAGGGCAGACTAAACTACCAAGCCAATTCTTCACCAGAAAGTAGACAAGCTACCGGGGACCGGTTTCTGGCATTTCAGCCGTCTTCGGCCCGGCTTGCTTGAATCCTGATGGTGCAGTGAGAAAGGGACTCATGTCTGAGTATACCCTGCCGCACCTATAGTGGCCAAAAACGATTCAGAAAAGGGGGTGGTGATGAACAGAGTGTCTGAATTAAGCATACCACTCTTACCCAGTCCAAAGATCAGGGCTTGATCCATCACAGTTATTTATCTCACTGCACCATCCCAGCTCAGAACCTGGCTATATGCAAATCAGTCTGTCCCTGGCCCAGTGCATCATGGGAACAGGGCAGACTAAACTACCAAGCCAATTCTTCACCAGAAAGGAGACAAGCTACCGGGGACCGGTTTCTGGCATTTCAGCCGTCTTCGGCCTGGCTTGCTTGAATCCTGATGGTGCAGTGAGAAAGGGACTCATGTCTGAGTATACCCTGCCACACCTATAGTCGCCAAAAACGCACTGGGACAGGAACAGACTAATTTGCATATAGCCAGGTTCTGAGCTGGGATGGTGCAGTGAGCTAAAAAACGGTGTTGGATCTAGCCCTGATCTCTTGACTGGGTGAGAGTATTCTGCTTAATTCAGAAACTCTGTCCATCACCACCCCTTGTTGTTAAATATTTTGTCCACCATAAGCGTGGAAGGGTATACTCAGATGTGAGTCCCTTGCTCATTGCACCATCAGGATTCAAGCAAGCCGGGCCGAAGACGGCTGTAATGCCAGAAACCGGTCCCCGCAAGCTTGTTTCCTTCCCAGTGTAAGAATTGGCTTGGTAGTTTGGTTTGCCCTGTTCCCACCATGCACTGGGACAGGAACAGACTAATTTGCATATAGCCAGGTTCTGAGCTGGGATGGTGCAGTGAGCTAAAAAACGGTGTTGGATCTAGCCCTGATCTCTTGACTGGGTGAGAGTATTCTGCTTAATTCAGAAACTCTGTCCATCACCACCCCTTGTTGTTAAATACTTAGCATAGTTTGTTCCAAAGTGTCTTCATCTTTTCCCCTGAGGCATTCACTTCCGTATGTGATAGCTGGAATTAACTTTGCTTGTAGAACTTGTAGTAAGGGGTAAAAGCTTGGCCTGACAGTTTTAAGTTTCAGAGATTTTAGAGCTACCGCTATGGAATTACCTCTTCGTTTTATGGCTTTTTTTTGTGGCTTGAAAGTACCTTCCTCATTAAGTATCACCCCTAGGTACTTGTATTTTGACAGGACTTCCAAGGGTGCACCTGCCAGGTTCCAGTGAAACCTGGTTGTGTTCTTTTTTGGGTTGAACCACATGATTTTTGACTTATCTAGGTTAATGGTTAAACCGTTAGATGCAGCGGCACTTATAAACGCCCGGTCCATGGTCAAACATGCTGCCGATATTTTCGAGCTTCTGTCGGATGGCCGACTTGATATTCTATTCATCACTGAGACATGGTTGAATAACCGGTGGTGGAGCGTGCCATTCCTAGAGGCTTTAAAATTTTTCGGGGTGATCGCCTAACTTGAGAGGAGGGGGATCAGCAGTGGTGTTCAGGGACAACTGGTCCTTCTCCAGTGAGGTGTCGGAAGAACTGGGTGAGGGTGAGGTTTTACATTTCTCTCTCATTGTCTCCCCCCACTTTACGCTGGGAGGCACGCTGGTATATCGTCCCCCAGGTCAACCGGGGTCCTTCCTCAATGTTTTGGAGGATGTTGTTATTTTTTTTTTTTTTTTAACTTCATTTTTATTGCATCACCAATATAATTGTACAGACAAGACAATCAAAACTATAATTATTCTGTGTACAAGAAATAACATTGTTCACTGTGTTCTTGTCCGGGAGGTCCACCCCTTCCACGGGTACGGTTAACCTCCTTCCATGGGTATTTCTCGTATCACCTTACATTGTCCGACACAAGTGGTACTTAGGAATTGCTGGGTTGCTTTTTTGGTTTTCACCCCTCCCCCGCCCCATAATTTCGTTCCCCCAACAGCCCGCCAATTCCAGCTTCCTTCCCTCCCTCCCCCGTGGTCGCGCTGCGCTGATTCATCGTTGTAAGAACATCTGTTGTGATACAGGGAGTACCTACATTCGCTAAGGTGTGCCCCCCGGTACGATGACAGGGTCTGCTACATCCATCTCTTCCTCGCCCTCCTGTTCCTCATCACCTATGTCACGGAGCGCCTGCACCATCATTTCCCACGCAGTTGCCCTCTCCAGAGCCTTCTCGTCATTCGTCCTCCAGGCCATCTGGTACCTCAAGGTGCTTTCACACGCCGCCCACCTCAGACATTCCCCATACCATCTCTTATACGCGGGCCCCACTCTCGATTTCCAGTTCCTCGTTATCTCCCGCTTAGCTAGAATGAGCCCCAAGTCTATAAATTTGCTGGTAGTCTTGTTTCTAGGCGTGTGCGGGAACCAATGGAGGATGCCTACCGCTTTCGTGTATTGAAGGTCCCTGTCTGTTGCACTGTTGAGGGCTCGCCCCACTTCCTGCCAGTAGTCTCCCAGAGAGGGGCAATCCCATAACATGTGACCTAGGTCCGCCCCAACCGTATTGCATCTGGGGCAAGCAGCGTTTTCTATCCCAAAGTATTGTTGTATTTTCCCCGGCGTAAGGTATGCCCTGTGAATGATGTAGAAGTGGATTAACTGAAACCTGGCATTTCTCGAGCTCTTCCGTGCCCGCCTCAGTAGCTGGCCCCAGGTCGTGTCAGGGATCTCTAATTGGAGGTCCAGCTCCCACTTGGCCTTCAGAGCCGTCAGAGGCTGTAAGGCCTCCCTCTGTATCCTGGAGTACAAGCAGGTGACAGCCTTAAAGGTCCCCGCGGCCATCATAGTATATTGACATGCCATGGAGGTGCCCGGCTCCTGCAATCCTTCCCCCCAATGAGCCTGCATAGCGCCCGTGACCGCTGCGTGCAACAAGTAGTCGCCCCTCGGTAGGTCGAACCGCTCCTGTAATTCCTGAAACGGCAGTAGTACTCCATCCTCATACAGATCACCCAACATTTGTATCCCCGCCTCCTCCCAACCCAACAAACGCGACCAGTCTCCTCCATGTGGGAGGGCCGTAACCATACCCAACGGGATTTCAGGGGCATACATAAGGCGGACTCCTGCCCGCTTACGGGCCCGGTTCCAGCAGAGCCGGAACGTCTGCTCCTCGACCGTCAAATCTCCCAGCCGGAGTTTCTGGTGTAGCGTGATGTACGCCAGCACATGTCGCGGGGTGCCTTCCACTCTCGCGTCCTCAGGGCCTCTATATACTTTCGCGACCTCCTGAGTAAAAATCTGCAGCTGCGCGGCCAGATAATATCCCTCAAAATCAGGTACCGCCAGCCCTCCTTCATCCTTGGGGCGCAGCAGAGTGTCGAGCGCTATGCGCCTCCGTCCCGTGCCCCATAGGAACGCTATGACCAGAGACCTCAGGCGCTTGAAAATAGAACTCGGGACCCACACCGGGAGCGTCCTAAAGTAATACAATAGTCTGGGCAGGGCCACCATCTTGAGCAGGGAGATCCTACCAGCCAGAGATAGCGGCAGGGTAGACCAGAAATCCATGTTCCCTCGCAGGGCAGTAATACAGCGGGTGATGTTACCTTCCAGCAAATCAGCCGGGGTATGATAGACATAGACTCCCAGATAATGCAGACAGCGCGGTTCCCACCGGAGTTCTTGCGCGGTGAGTGGACACGGTTCCCCTGACCTCAGGGGGAATAAGCAGGATTTAGGCCAGTTGACCCTCAGGCCTGATAGCCGGCCGAACCGCCCCAGTAACCGCCGTGCCCCCTCTAGCTCGGGGCCCGCGTCAGCCAAAAACATCAGCAGATCATCTGCGTATAAAGAAATGCAATGCGGCCTGCCCCTGAACGATAGACCGGTGTAGTGGCGTCCCAGCCTGGCCTCCACAGCGAAGGGTTCCATCGCCAGGGCAAACAGGAGCGGAGATAGGGAACACCCCTGTCTGGTGCCGCGCCTGACCGGGTATTGCCTCGAGATCAGAGCGCCCACTCGGACTCTCGCTACTGCATCAGTATACAGGACCTTGGTCCAGTTTATGTATCCGTCCCCCAGCCCAAAGCGTCGAATCACCTCAAACAAGTACTCCCATTCAAGGCTGTCGAAGGCCTTCTCTATGTCAATAGAAAGGACAAATGGAGAGACGGCATCCGGCCAGTCCGCCCCCATCAGTCTCGTAAGTCTGCGAATATTGTGGGTAGTGTTTCGAGTCGGGATAAAACCGCATTGGTCCTTATGAACAAGGCTAGTCATGTGCCCCAGCAGTCTGTTGGCCAGAATCTTACTCAGGATCTTGTAGTCCGTCGTCAACATGGACAACGGACGGTACGAGGATAAAGCCGCTCCTTCCCTGCCCGGTTTTAACAGCGGGATCATGAGGGCTTCACACATGGAGCCCGGGAGCCGGCCCCTCGATTGCGCTTCATTATAGACCTCTCACAGCCGGGGAGCAAGGCACTCCAGGTATTTACTATAAAACTCGATCGGGAGTCCGTCGAGTCCCGGGGTTTTATTTCTAGCCATTTGTTTCACTGCGCACCCTATCTCTCCGAGCGTAATGGGCCGACCCAGCTCCTCTGCCTCCGATTCTTCCACCCTCGGCAGTCGTAAGCCGTCCAGGAAGTCTCCTAGCTCATCTGGTCCCCCTGTCCCACCACTCTCATAGAGACCCTCATAGTAAGTCCGAAACTTATTCAGGATCCCAGGTTGGGTGTGGCAGGGTTCCTCCCCTGTCTCTTGGATCATCATGATCGGCATACCCCTCCTGACTGGGTTAGCGAGCCACGCCAACATAGACCCCGCCTTATCGCCTTCCGCGTGCGCCTTCGTCACGTACGCCTTGTGATCAAAGCTGCGCAGCCATTCCAGTTCCACAGCCAGCCCCTCCCTGGCCCCACTAAGCCCCTCCTGTAACTCAGGGTGATTCGGGCGACCCTTCTCCAGTTCTCTCAACCGCGTCTCAGCCTTATCCAAGTCATCCAACAAAGTCTTGCGAGCCCCAGCCGTGTGACCAATACAGTGTCCCCGCACCACCACCTTAAACGCATCCCACTCTACCGCCCTCGTGGAGGCCGAACCGTTATTCTCCTCAAAGTAACACTCAATGCGTTCTCCCAGGGCCTCCCTGAACAACAAGTCATCCAGGGTGTCGGGTTGCAGGCGCCATGTTGGCACGCAGTTAGCAGTCATCATCCAGTTCAGGGATAGCAACAAAGGGTTGTGGTCCGATATCGTTCGGGCCAAATATTCCGCCCCTCCCACCGCAGAAAGTACGCATGATGAACACAGAAACGCGTCCAGCCTAACGTGTAGATCATGCAGTTGCGAGTGAAATGAGTAGTCCCTAGTAGTGGGGTGTAACGCCCTCCATGCATCCGTGAGGGCCCAGCTTTCCTGCCACTCCAACCTACGCTTGGCTACTCTATGCACTGGGGACGCGCGCAGTGGGGGATGGGACCTATCCAATACCACATCCTCGACCGAGTTGAAATCCCCCCCCAGGAGTACCGGCCCCGCCAAATAACCCGCCAGTTTACCCGAGAGTGTAGACAAAAATGCGGGCAGATCCACATTGGGAGCATACACACTGCAGAGAGACACCACCCTGCCTCTCAGCCTCCCCTCCACTGCCACATACCTGCCCTCAGGGTCCACCACTGTTTTTGTAACCTGGAAGGGAACCCCCGCCCTTATCCAAATCAGTGCCCCCCTCGCAAAAGCTGAGAACGTCGTGTTAAACAGCTGCCCCCTCCAACGCCTCTGCAGTGCAATCCCTTCTTGCTTATTAAGATGTGTTTCTTGCAGGAACGCTATATGAACCCCCCTACGCTTGAGATATGCCTGAACTTTGTGCCTGCGTGTCATGGACTGCATACCCCGCACATTCCAGGACACACATTTCAACGCCCCGTTATTAGCCATTCCCCTTCACACAAACAGATCGAACAATATAGCTCATTGACCTCGCTCTCTCCGGGACCACGGACCAACCCTCCCTCCCTCTCCAAACAGGAAGCCAAACCCCCCCAACAGCAACTACCCCCCGAGCAACCCCAACTGCTCTCAACTCCCACCCCCCCAGGACAGGCCCCCCGCAACTGGAAGTACCCCCATCCAAACCAACACTCCCAACCACCCCTCAAAGAAAGGCAGTAATGGTCGCAGTCTCCACTGCGATGACCTTAAGGGCCAATAGGGCGTGGTACGATGCGAAAGGTTCGTGAAAGCAAATCAACCCCGCGCACTCCACCCCACAATCCCCATATCATAGCGCCCCGAAACCTCAAGTAACAGTGTTCCACTGCCACGGGCCCAGCGCCCCGGTGTCCAACCAGCGAGTCCACTCCACTAGTCCAAATCAACACGTCTCAAGTATCTCCTCCGAAGTCTGCGGCGTCACTATAGGGCCCCTGGCTCCACCATATTCCGAGAGTCCCGTCTCCGAGCCCGTGCCCGGGCCCTCCGAGTCCGTGCCCTTCCCGGACTGACTTCTGGTAGTCTTGGATAAGTCCGCCACTGCCTGTAGGGCCGCCTGTCTCTCCGTCTCCGTCTGTGACACCGAAGGTCTGCCGGTCCTCCTGCGGTTCTTCCTGATCCGTTGAGATTTCCTGATCGGCTGTGCCACCTTAGCCTCCTCCTCCCTGGCCTTGGCACCATCCGTTCCCGCTTTATAAGTGTCCCACCAGGCCCAAGCGTCCGCCGAGGACGTGAAGAAGAGTGTCTGTTCATCTATCACCACCCTCAGCTTCGCCGGGAACAACAGGGAGTACTTGATACCTTCATCACGGAGCTCCCGCTTAAGGGATAGGAAGTTCGCCCTGAGCCTCTGCGTCTCAAACGTATAATCCGGAAACATAGTGACCCTGTTTTTGTCCACTTGAAAGGGCCCTGCCTCTCTCGCCCTTTGCAAAAGCCAGTCTCTGTCCTGGTAATGGAGCAACTTGAATACCACTGGGCGAGGCGGGAGGCCCGGGGCCGGCGGGCGCGCCGGAACCCTATGCGCTCGCTCAAGGGAGAAGAAGGGGGACAGTCCCTCCGGTGCCACCTCCGTTCGCAACCAATTATCAAGATAGCCCACCATATCGTCGCCTTCGATTTTTTCCGGCAGGCCTACTAGGCGTACGTTGTTGCGCCTATTCCGGTTTTCCGCGTCCTCGGCCCTCCGTTCCAGCACCTTCAGACGATCCATCACCTCCGTCATCTGCGCCTTCACCGCTGCATGGCTCGGGGCCAATTCCTGGACCGTGATCTCCACGGATTTCACTCTATCCTTGAGCTTATCGTGGTCCGCTTTTAGGAGGCCCAGGCCCGTCGCCACCTGGGCTATATCCTGCTGCAAAGCGTCCCTTGTGGTGGCGATGGCCTCCAGGATACGGTCCTGCATCCTTTGTAGCGCCGACTGGTCTCGGTCCGCTCCTTCCGCGGCTTCTGTATCGGTCGCACCATCTCCCTTCCCTTTCGGCTTCCCCATCTGGGCTGGCACGAGCGGTGGCCTCCAAAGCTGTCTCTGCCCCCGCTCCGCCCGTCGCCGGGCGTCGCCCTCAGGAAGGTCCCCTTGCAGCAGTAGTGGAAAAGGCCCACCGCGTTCCGCGCCTGGGGCACTGCTCTAGTCTCCGGATTCAAGGCCGCCTCTGGGGAGCAGGGTGCTCGATCGATAGCTAATCCAGCTGGCGCCAGTCGTGCTCAGTGGCCTGGGGCCATCGTCACTGGGTCGTCGCCGTGTCGTCGCCGCCACTATCAAGGGTTCGGATCCCAACCACCGCCGGTGGCGCACTAGAGGTCCACTCCAACACCCCGAGAGGGGCGCGATGCAGCCGTCAACACCTCCTATCTGTGGAAGTAGCAGCCCTTAATGTGACTCCAGGCCAGCTCCTACGTCGTCTCCGTGTCTCATGCCACCGCCGCCATTTTAGGTCGAGGGCTTCGCGCCTGGGTGCAGCTTTCAAAGTCAGATATCGGGCTTGGAATGGCCCCGAGTCGTCTGCCGTTGGCGCCGGACCCTTCGTGGTACCGTCCAGTGTCAGATTATACCGATTTCATCAAGGTATGATCAAAAATTCAGGATATTTACCGGGATCGGGCGCGGAGCTCCGAGCTCACGCTGCCTATCTCCTCGGCATCCAAGCCACGCCCCCCCTTGGAGGATGTTGTTATGCCATGTGCCCTGCGCTTTCCTAAGTTTTTACTACTGGGGGACTTTAATGTTCATCTGGATGCTTATGAAGCTCCTGATTCAAGAAGTCTGCTTGACTCTTTTAATTTAGCTCAGCTAACTCAGTGGGTTAAGGTGCCTACACACTCAGGGGGCCACCTACTGTATTTAGTCTGCTCCAATTATGACTTATCCTTATCGGATCCAGAATATGTTACCTTATCCGATCACCTTCTGATTAGGTTTTCCTGGTCTTTAGAGAAGCCCTCTTGCTCCTTTGCTCCTTCCCTTGGCGTCCGTCCCCAGACGATCAGTCTCCCAGCTCTCTCTGACACTACTTCAGGGCCGTCCAACACTGGGCCCGGATCTGACTGAGGCAGTGCAGCGCTTTAACTCTTGGATTGGCCGTGGGGTTAGCTCTTCCGTGAAGCCTTTTGCTAGTACCAAAAAGCTCTCCTCTCCCTCAAAGCCCTGGTTTTCGCATGCTCTGAAAGAACTGAAACTGGGTTGTAAAAAACTGGAGCTCTACTGGAGGTGCGTATTTTGCCCCCTGGCCAAGGTGGCTTTTCGCGCTGCCCAGAGGGAATATTATGCTGCCATCAAGATGGCTAAAAGTAGCCATTATGCTGGTAGGATAACTAAGGCCAATAACAACAGCAAGCACATTTTTGCCATTGTTAAGAGCTTTCTCTCCCCCTGCGCCGAGCAATTGACGTTGCCTTCCTCGGAGCAGTGGTGTGAGGACCTGTCTTCCTTTTTTGTTGACAAAATAGCTGGGATTCAGGATAGTCTGTGCACTGCTTTTTCCAATCAGAGGAATGCTTCCTTGGCATCTCCACTGCCCCTCAGCCCCCCTGCCTTGTTTAAGGAATTTTCACCGCCAGCTGAGGCTGACATCTAAAACAGTGGTCCAAAACCTATTTCTTTTTAAAACTGATCCAAACAGTCAATATTCATATAGTTATTAGTTCATGGGCGTTCACTAAAAGTCCGCACCTATGCAAAAATGCACTCAGTTTTTCAAGCTCAAAAATTATATATATCACTACATCAACCATAAAGCAAATCAGAGTACAAAAATTAAATGTATTGTCTCTAGATCATATAATTGATAGTTCATAAATTTTAGCATAGAGATTTGCCCAAGAACAAGTGCACAAGAAGAGTGATCAAAAGAGTGTGTAGTGGATAAGAAGAAGAAAAGACATAGTATACAAGAACAGAATATTCACATTTCTATACAATTACGGTTTCACAGTTTTCCGTATTCAAACTACCTGGCACCATAAGATAATCAAAACAACAAATGTCCAAATTAAGCAGACATCAATGTCAATTGTGTGCACTTTTGTATCACAAATATAGGTCCAAGGTAGTACTAATATCGTCGACGTTTCGACTCTACTTATAGTTGTCCGGTAATTTGAACCTGAACCGTGCGAGTCTTCATCAGGACAGAATTTTAAATGGGCAACAAGGGGTAACCGATGACCCTACAGAAATAAAAGGGGAGGGATGATTACCCTATTGTAGCGATATATTGATACAAACCAATTAAAAACCCATCAAGGGCAAAGCGCTTACCCTCTGGATCAGGGCCAACAAGGTGTGCCTCCTTACTGGACCGAGTAAAAGTCACTTCTGCAAGACATAATTAAGCAGAATATAGGCAACGCATACAATTAGACCATGCGTGCATTATAGTCACTTTGGTCTATGCATGATATTTTTACCTTATTGATGATATTGTTGGCCCTGATCCCGAGGGTAAGCGCTTTGCCCTTGATGGGTTTTTAATTGGTTTGTATCAATATATCGCTACAATAGGGTAATCATCCCTCCCCTTTTATTTCTGTAGGGTCATCGGTTACCCCTTGTTGCCCATTTAAAATTCTGTCCTGATGAAGACTTGCACGGTTCAGGTTCAAATTACCGGACAACTATACGTCGAGTCGAAACGTCGACGATATTAGTACTACCTTGGACCTATATTTGTGATACAAAAGTGCACACAATTGACATTGATGTCCGCTTAATTTGGACATTTGTTGTTTTGATTATCTTATGGTGCCAGGTAGTTTGAATACGGAAAACTGTGAAACCGTAATTGTATAGAAATGTGAATATTCTGTTCTTGTATACTATGTCTTTTCTTCTTCTTATCCACTACACACTCTTTTGATCACTCTTCTTGTGCACTTGTTCCTGGGCAACTCTCTATGCTGAAATTTATGAACTATCAATTATATGATCTAGAGACAATCAATTTCATTTTTGTACTCTGATTTGCTTTATGGTTGATGTAGTGATATATATAATTTTTGAGCTTGAAAAACTGAGTGCATTTTTGCATAGTTGCGGACTTTTAGTGAACGCCCATGAACTAATAACTATATGAATATTGACTGTTTGGATCAGTTTTAAAAAGAAATAGGTGTGGACCACTGTTTTACTATTACCATATTTACCCGGGTCCGTACCTTTTGGGTTACCCCATTTATTTAATGGTTAGGCTGACATCTAAGCGGTTCTGAAATCCCTGAAGTCCGGGTCTCCCACAGACCCCTGTCCAGCTCGTGTTTTAGGAGGGGTGGCAGAGGTGGTCAGCCCTGAGGTTACTGAGATCATCAATCTCTCCCTTCAGACTGCTACCGTGCCTACGTGCTGGAAGCAGGCCAAACTTTTACCACTTCTCAAAAAATCGGCGCTAGATCCATTGGTCCCATCTTATTACCGACCCATTTCTCATTTGCCAGTGTTGGCAAAAGTTTGTGAGAAGGTGGCATTTTGCCAGTTGGAGGCCTTTGTGGAGGCATCCAATTCTTTGCACCCTGCTCAATCTGAGTTTTGTGCTGCTTACAGCACTGAAGCAGCTCTGGTTGAAATGTCCGAGGCCATTAGGGAGTGCCTAGACGGAGGCGGCAGAGAGGCCCTAATTTTGTTGGACCTCTCTGTCACCTTTGACACGGTGCCCCATCAGCTCCTTCTTACCCGGGAGTCATCCATCGGGATCATCGGCCCTGCTTTGGAGTGGTTCACATTGTTCCTGGACTGCTGGACTCAGCAAGTGTGGATGCCTCCCTATTCGTCTTCGGCCAGGTTACTCTCCACTAGGTTGCCTCAGGGGTCCACTTTAAGCCCCCTGCTGTTTAACATTTACCTGACCCCCCTGATCTTCTTGGCTGAGGAATTGGGTGCAAAAATTATACCCTACGCGGATGACACCCAGCTACTATTTACTTGGCCGGGATCGGATCTGGATACTACAACTGTTCAGACCTGTCTTTCATCGGTCTTCCACTGGCTTGCACTTGCCCAACTTAAGTGCAATGAAGAAAAATAAGAAATTCTCCTCTACGGACAGTTCCCTGTCAACTTTAGGGAATCGCTGTGGCCTCCCAATATGCCTCGCCCTAACTCTGTGGGAAATCCGGCAAGAAATTTGGGTGTGTGGTTTGGGGAAAATTTAAAGTTTGACGAACACATTAAGAAATTAACTGGTGTATGCTTTGGCACTCTCAAAGCTCTCTGAAATTCTTTGCCCTGCTTCCGAGGGAGGCCAAAGAAATGGTGACGCTTGCCCTCATCCTCTCTCGCCTTGATTACGCCAATGCTCTGTTCATTGGCATTCAGGCCTATCTGGTCAAGCACCTCCAGATTATACAGAATGCTTTGGCTAGACTTCTATTTAACATCTCGCGGAGGTCTAGTGTCCAGCAACATCTGTGTAGTCTGCACTGGCTCCAAGTGGCCCAACGGGTACTGTTTAAGACCCTCATTTTCTCTTACAGAGCCATCCATGGGCAAGGGCCACTGTACTTGAGGAGACGTTTCACCCTGTATACGCCAAACTGCCCCCTCCGCTCTGCTATTCAATGCCGGCTGGCCATCCCACGGTTTTGAAGGATGCACTTAGGCGGACAATCAATCTCTGTGAAAGTTGGGGCCTGGAACACCCTCAACGTGAAGCTTCGGGTCATTCAGGACTTTAAGCTTTTAAAAAAATCACTTAAAACACACCTTTTTAAAATGATTGAGTAGCTCTCTTCTCCCTCTGCCTACTGTTCCATTGCAAGTGCATGCGACAGGACACTCTTGAGTATTTGAGCACGCTACAAAACCATCCATAACATAGCATGATTGGCAGTTGTATTTAGCAAGTGCTGAAGCCCAATTGGAGTTCGGCTTATTAGGACGACGTCGTCAGCATACAGTAAGTTAGAGAGTGACAGCCCGCCTAACCTCGGTGCATGAGAGGTGCTAATATTTAATTCTGTAGAAAGGTATGCCATAAACAGGTTAAAAAGTGTGGGGGTCAGCATCCATCCCTGCTTCAATCCACTTGCTGTTGGTATTCTCCTTGACAGATATTCTCCGGTTCCTAATTTTACTTGAACCCAAGTGTTAGTGTGTAGGTGAATTATCTGTTTTAATAGCGCTGCTGCTATTTCCATCTTTGCTAGTTTAGCCCACAGTTTGTGCCTGTTTATACTGTTGAAAGCAGCCGAATAATTGATGAAGCAGAAAAATAGGGGGAGATTTGCTGCTTTGGCGCCGTCCATCAGTAGCCTCAGGGCAAGTACATTTGTAATGGTCCCTGTGCCTTTGGAAAAGCCTGTCTGATTGATGGGGATGAGGGATTTTTCATTTGCCCATGCTGTTAGTTTGTCCATAAGGAGACTGGCATAGTATTTCGCCTCAACATCAATTAGGGCTACAAGTCTGTAGCTAGTAGGTTTATTCTTATCTCCCTTCTTGTAGATTGGAGATATTATGGAGCCTTTACAGGAGTCTGGGATACCAGCCCCTTTTCTATAGAGTTGAACACTGATAATAATGCAGCCGTCCTGTAATTCGGATCAGTTTTAAACATTTTTTAGGGGATACCGTTGGGGCCAGGTGGCCCCTCTGGCCTACCTTTGGCTACTCGGTTTTTAATCTGCAAAATCATTAAGTGCAGTTCTCTTGTTGACCTCCTGCTGATGTTTCCATGGGTGCTCAGCTTGTCAGGCTGTCCTGACCCTGGTTGTGCTGTAACGGAGCTTTCCCCTCTTGTGTTAAAGTGTTCGTGGAGGTGGCCTGACCAAATTTCCTCTGTTAGGTGGGAACTGATACCCTGTACGTGGGTATTACCTAAGTTATTTATTGTTCGCCAGAATTTTGCACTTTGATTTGTCTTTGTGTCAAACAGGAACTTAGCCCACAAAGTATCTTCTGCTTCCCCTTTTGCTTGACAGATCATTTTCTTCTTTGTTGCTTTTAATTGCGCATGGGTTTTTTGTAGAGTAGATTTGTTTCCCCTTTGTCTTAGCTTTCGTAAAGTTTTGTTTATATCTTTATTGAGGGCCCTCAGATTTGGTATACTCAAGATTGGTAAGTGGTTGCGTTGGTTTCCAGATTGAGATCTTACAATCTTGTATTGGGCAATTGTCTGTCTGGCACATAGCCCTCTGATCTTTTGGCAAATTGTTCCCCTAGTTGTTTTGTCACTGTTTCCCAACGGGTTTTCGCGTTACTATGTGCCTCTGCTTGCTTTTCCCAGATTGACTTGGCTATGGTTTGGAGTTTGTCAGGTTGGCTAGTTTTGCAGATGAGCCTTCTGAGATTCACTGTATAAATGGTTGCAGGATCCCCCACTGGGAAGATCGAGGGCCTCTCCTTTATACACAATGACATTTCCTGGGGCTGATGGTCTCTATCCTCTTTTGTTACGATCTTGAAACTAGAAATCCTGCTAAACAATTGTAGAGTGACCAGCGTGTAATCTAGTATAGAGCTTGCCATGGCTTTGTGATAAGTTGCCGGGGGGGATTGGTCTCCCAGAAAGCGACCATTTAGTACCACAAGGCTTAAGTGCTCCATGTCCTGTCTTAAATTCCTAGACTGTACTGTCAGCTTTACCTTTTTGCCCTGTACCTGGGTGGGGATCTTCCCTGCTGTAAGTTGTTCCTCCAGCTTAGTATCCCTCAGTTGTGGTCCTATTAAATGCATATTGAAATACCCGGCCAGTACAAGGTTGGTTGTTGACTCTTCCGAGAGCAACTTTGTTATTTCCATACCCACCATTTTAACTCCTCTGGCTTATCTCGTGGGTGAATGTAAACATTTAGTACAATAATTTGTTGTTTAGTGTGGCTCTCCTCTATGTCCGGTGCAAGGATTTGGAGCCCATTTGTTGGGGTTAGAGTGGAGTCAACTTCTCTTGTCCCCTTATGGTGCTTATTGAGGAGTAGATAGAAAGGCCACCCTTTAGGTGGCCAAATTAGGCTTCTCTGGTTGCTGGGAGATGATGGGTTTTGTAGCCAAGTAGGTGCTGAGGTTCTTCCAGCCACATCTCCTGCATTAGAATTAAGTAGAAGCCTTGGATATAAGTGAGAAATTCTATGTTCAATACCTTGTTTCCCAGACCATTTACATTCCATGAGCATATTCGAAGGTTCAGGCCGCCCTCGAGGTCTTTGATGGAACTAAGTCAAGTTCCCTCTCCTTGTGAGTTTATTGTTCTAGCTGGCAAAGTCCTGTCGTCCTGTTGGGGTATGTCATCCTGTCTTTCCCTCCCAGTGGATGCACATCCGTGCTCTGCCCCCCCTGTGAGGACTGATTGAGCGGTCCTGGTATGTGGATAGTATGAGTCAACTGGTCTGTTAGATATAAGAGGATCAGGATAGCCCGGTTGTTGGTATAAATGTATTTTGATTCCCCAGGATTTTAATTGGGCATCCTCCGCTAGGATCCTCCTTGCCGTTTCCTCTGAGGCCCAAGTTACCTTGGTCATCTCTCTTTTTGACAGCTCTTCATTGATTTTGAACTCAATTCCTTCAAGATCAGCTGAGTTGATGTCTCCAAAGCTCCTGATTGATTGAATCAGACGTTCCCTCTATTAAGAGTGTCCCCCTGGCCTCTCGATTTGAATTCAGGGATGAATAAGATTGCTCGACTCTTCTGGTTCGTGGTGTTAATGGTGAGGTGCTTGGTCTGGTTTATCTGGCCTGTTAGTGGGGGGTGATCAGTGCCACTGGCTCTCCCCCCCATGGCATGCTTATGTCCAACAGGCAGATAAGCAAGAGTGTTGTTAGTTATGCCGTTCAGGTTGCTGTCAGTTGGCGTATATTCTCTCCCAGCGGAGTGGTCTTGTGTGGGCTGTTCCACTCCAAGAACTACCACCTCCGGTTCTGGGGTTTGCTGTGATGTCTCAGAGGTCTGTTTGTGACCGGCGTGCATATGTGCAGTACTGTTAGTTGTCCAGACCGGGTTACTGTTTTTACCGGTCGATGTATTCTTGCATCTCGTGCAGCAATTTTGCTTAAGTCTTTCTACAGCAGGTGCTTTCACCTCTGGTTCTGGCGTATCACTAGATACCTCGGGGGACATCTCCTGGGAGACCTTTGTGGTTGGAAGGCTCGCTTTGCTATCTGCCTTTAGAAGGCAGAGTTCAGAAGTAACAGTGTTGACCAAGCTTGCTGTCCCAAAATCTGGTCTATTAAGAGGGACGTAGTCTGTTATGTTCTTCTTCCTGTTTCTCCCTTTCCTCTTTTTCTTGTGATTTTGGGTCTGCTGCTCCTTGATTTGCCCATTTTCCACACCTTGGATGGTAGTGGCTTGTGCTATCAGTGGTTCCCCTTCTGGCTCCTGCATGCGTTCACGTTGCTCTATGTTGCTGCTCTCTTCCGTTACATTGTCCCTCTTACTGGTTAACCGTTCAGCCCAAGATGGCTCTATTTGCTGGCCCTCTGCGGCATCTGATGTTTTAAGCCAGTGAGGACTTGAGCGGATATTGGATCCATCCTCCTTAATGTGGGCCTTTGAGGGAGATTTATCTCTGCCCTTCTCCACAGGGACTAGTTCTCTACTGACAATTACCTCCATAACGTATTTTTTGATGGTTTCTTGGGAGTTTGTCCTGGCGGTGTTTGTTAAGTACCTAATGTCAATCACCAGATCCCCCATTGCTGCAGGCAATGTGGATAGTTTGTCCACTATAGTGTAACAGGTACAGTGTGCTTGCGTTATTGTGTTCCGTCCTGCACCCTGTGTATCATTTCAGCCATGTTTGTAAGTCTGTGATTAATATTAGCAACATGATTAGGAACTGAATTAAGATAGAATAGTTAGTTGTATATCCATGACATGGATTGTGGTTTTATTTGAGTGCAACTTCCACACCTCTCAACTCATAACCTTGTGTCTTTCTGTGCATTGCAGTGCATTAGTGACATTTTGTACCACATATTGAGGACACATAGGCAAGTTTCAACATGCTTTAGGATTCAGATCAAATGTATGGGGGAATAGTTAGCAGATTCCCACTGCACAGAGTTGAAAAAACAGAAGTACCAGTCTAAAAGAAATAGGGGTGATCACGCAAAAAATCTTACACCAAATCATGTTGTAGATCCTAACACTGTGATAGCAACTAATAGACTATGATTTTTTTTAGGCTAAACTCATTAGAACCTTTAATCTTCCTGCTGGAGCCACATAGAACCAAACATATGCTATTTAGTTTTGGAACTTGAGTTTGTTTGATATGTCTTGACATAAGAATGGATGCATATTTATTTTTGCTACATGAGTCAGGAACTGACTGGGGAACCAGAAATCTTACTTTATAAGCAACACCAAATTCTTATGTGCCTTGTCTTTTGTATATTTAGGGGTACCCTTTGATTCCAAATCTACCTGGCCACACCTTATGAGGGTTAGAAAAGCTCAGTTTGATAAGACCATTGAGGCAATCTTCAGATTTGTGAGGAAGGTACGTTGCAAAACCCTTGATGTGCTGATTAACAATTTTAAGGGCTGGTGTTGCTCCGCTGGTACATATCGAGCAGGCATTTGGGTGTATGCTAACAACTCGCACATACAGACCAGTGAGAATGCGTTCTCGAGGAAACTACTATCTGTCTCTACCTGAGTTCCTACCTATGCTTGTCATGCTGAACTGGATCTCCCATACTTACAGTAGAGGATCAAGTTATTTAGCACCATTGTCGTTGTGGCATTCTACCTGCTCTAAGCAGGAAACACAGCTGAACCGGGACAAGAATATATTGGCTGCCTATGGCTGAACTATGCTCACCATGTCCTATGGCTCAGATACGTCAAAGAAAAATTTGCTCTGCTTGGGATACCAGACTGTTTTCATAATCCACAGGACATTGTTTTCATACCAAAGAAACATTTAAAAACTGAGGGCCATATTAGCAAGAAGCTTGTTAAAATTATCGCGTTTTAGCGTCAGGAAACTGCAGCTAAAGCGGCGATAATGGGCTTAATAATATGGGCTATAGAATTCCAATAGAGGCCCAGGTTAGATGTGCAGGACATCTAACCAAGGCTTCTATTGGAATTCTATAACACATATTATCAAGCCCATTATCGCCGCTTTAGCTGCAGTTTCCTGCCTCTGATACAGCAATAATTTTAACGAGCTTCTTGCTAATATGCCCCGGAACTCCTGTCTATGCTTGCCTGGAAAAGGGTCTCCCAAGAGATCAGATCAGAAAAAAAGTGTGGCAGCCTATGATTTTTTAGTAACTACTGACCATAGGGATCCCTATCAGTATACCCTACCACACCATCATTAGCTTTTTAATTAGATCAGATTGAGGGTTGGCATAGCCCACCTTCTAGTTTTCTTTTTTCAAAATAAATCTATTTATTAACATTTTTTAAACACATGACGCATCATGTAAACTGCAATGCACCAACAAATGAGGCACAATTGCAGAAAGGCACCTGAGCGCTAATGAAAATATTGGGCATGGCTACATAAACATGGTATAGACGAGACTGTTACATATCAAGGACACAGTCATCAGAGGCATCGTACAGTTAAGGATCGTGATGGAGCTGGGACTTGTGATCTGTAGGACACATGACATAAAAACAGAGGGGGCGGGTGAGTGCACAGAGGAGATGCGAAATTCAGTCCTGAGTGTCAGGTTACAGAGTGAGAAGGTAGTCTGTGAGTGGTTGCTAGAAGTTTCTAGGCGTGGACGTAGGGGTTGTAATTGGGGATGGTCCTCACTGACATGTCACAGTTCGCCATGCTTTCCAACCAGCTCGAGGTGGAAAGTGGGCGGTTGGCACTCCATAGAGTTGCAAGAGTGCCAGCAATACAAATCTGCGGGTGGATCTAGGTATACCCCAAGATTACTATGTGATCTCCAGGTAAACCATGGTGGAGTGGAGGGAAAAGACAGAGCACTAATAGTAGTTGATCTAAGGGCACGTCCACGCCAAGTGTGCAAAATTAGCGTCTGGAGTCAATTATTTAGGACAATGGGCTGGGTGTGTGGGATCAAACTTTGCAACAACAGCAGGGGTGACATAAGCTTGATGCAGATTTTTAAATGTAATAGTTTGTGTCTGCGATAACCCTATATATGGAGGGTTTGAGCGCGGTATTGGCGAAAGTGGGAGAAAGTCATCAGGGGCAAGGGGGTAGGAAGGTACGCAGGAGCACAGAGTGTGATGAAGTCATCAGAGAACATATTGGTCCATATAGGAGGAGATATGAAAACGGGTATCATCTGCATGTGTAAGGACCTGTCCATCCGGGAAGACGTCTCCCAAGTTATAGACGTCATAGCTTTGAAGGGTGGGCTTGACTATTTTTTTACCCATAAGAGGGAGCCAAGTGTTATTAACCAGGGGCGGTGCAGGAGAAAAAAGGACACCACCTCCCGATAGTTGGCAAAGTCTCTACCACGCCCAACATGTTGTATACATAGTTTGGATGTCTGAAGAGTCTGAAGGGATGCCCTTCGGCAGAATAGATGAATGTGAGAGGTCCCCAAATGGTCTCTCTCTGACTTGAGGTGGGGAATACATGCATCTGGGTGATACCAGCAAAACGAATAGTGACATTGAACTGCGATGTAATAAAGGTGGCGATCCGGAACCCCAAAGCCGCCTCATTCGTAGGGGAATGTGAGAGTGTTGCAGCTTATATGGGGTGATTTGATTATGGTTGAACCTTTCTTTCTGACACAGTAAACAAAAAAGGTCGATTCGAATGAAGGCCCTAAAAATTAGCTCTTGCTAAAATAAATATTTAAATTAAATCCATCGCAAATTTCCCCAGTCAGATGTCCAAAGTTTGAGTATGTGTACAGAAGTGGGTCCAGTGATTCATGTGCAAGATCCCTCAAGTGAAGTCCTTCAACGTGAAAACATTCCTGGGGTGGCTTTCATTTTCTTCCTGGGACTTCATTGTTGGGCACTGTATTGTCTCTAATGGGATGGCTCCAAGTTTTGTTAGCATGTGGTTGGACACTAGCTTTATTGGCACAATTACGTTTTGATTTGAATGTGGTTCACAATAAATACAATTGGCTGTGATTAATTCACACATCTAAAATGGATGTGCCCAAATCTAGGTCCTGTGCGTGCAGTGCCATAGGATTCAAGCTGCACATTACTGGCAAGTTCCTCTATGGCTAACACGTCTGGGGTTGATTGTGTTTAGTATCTGTTGTGCCAGAAGACCAAAGCTGTACCTCTCAGATGTGGTCCTTCAAGGACAAAACATGTCTGGGCTGCTTTTGTTACCTTAAGGAAGCAGGGAGTTCTAGGATAAGGTCAACAGTGATTTGCAAATGGCTGCTTTTTGTATTTAAAGGTATAGTGAGTAAAGAAACAATATACAGTAATGAGATTTATAGTAGTTCCAGATGCTGAAATAAAGTGATGCATTTCACTCATCACTTTTTGTGTTTCTCAGAGAGATACCGGAAGTGCTGTGGTTTGCCCAGTCTTGCTGTGCTGTAACACTCAGGCTGTATCTTACTCATTATTATTATTATTGCATTTATTGAGCGCACAGCTACCCGGAGGTTTCCCGGCGCTTGCCTTGGGAACCCGTCCTGGCTTTTCCCTGTGAGATAGCCCCTACAGGGCATCCCCAAGGTGTAAGCCAGGCATCCTGCCGCAGGGGGGCCATTGTGGAGATTAAGCAAGCTTAATGCCCAGAGTTGCAGAGTGAGATCCCATGATTAGAGCAGGCACCGAAGCGAGAATTATCGAGTCCGTGGACATTTGAGCTCAAGACCCTGCAGCGTCGGGAATTGAACCCTGGTCCCGGGTCTGACCTCAGCTTCTGGGTCTGTCTGCTCTGCACCGTGAGCCACTCTTCTCCACTCATGAGGGTGAACATGGTTGAAACATGGCTACTTTTGCCTGTAGGGCTTTGCAGAAGGCACATGACATAACAGTCCTTTAAGTCCGCTCCCATTGATGAAAGACTGGTTTGCCTATGTCTGTTATTATCTATAGTGGCAGAATCAGAAAAAGAACAGTGGACAGGATGAGGGTCCCGAATAAATACAAGTGTCTAGGATTCCGCACCCTCAGAATGGCTACATCTATATTCTTAGCTAACGTGGGTAATGAAATATTAAGACGCAGTTGTTCCCAATAAGTCATTAAAGGAATCATTTAAGCAACTTTCATGCATGCATGGTGTAGAAATCCTTATCAATATAATTCATACACGGTGTAGCAATACTTCTGCATGGAATCTTGGGAACAAAGGCCAAACTGGCAGTGCCAGGAGGGCTGGTCTGACAAGACAGGGTCTAGGCTGTGTTTTTTAACTGTTTGTGCGCCTGTTTTGTGGTCAGATTGGCCGGTCTTTACACTGAATTGCACTGGTATTACCACAGACAGTGCCGGCATTTAGCACAAATTAATGCAGCTCTTCCATACATTGCAAAACATGTCTTTGCGAGTTAAAAAAAATCTCCTGATTTGCAAATGTGGGTACAGTTTTTAGCTCTCTGGTTCGCTCACGGGGGACACTTGTATTTTTATGTCTGGGTCCGTTTTCTCCCTCTGTTCACCCCAGTCTCGAGAGCCTTTATGTAGTTCAATCAAAATCATGAAAGAGAACCTCCATGAACATTTGTCAAAACGACGAGAGGAAAATATATGCCATAAGACCTTATTTTTGTGTGTTAGACTGGCATATCCCACACGGATAAATGTTTACAAGGCGAGCATCACGCTGAACACAGTACTTAAGTTGCCGTGCAGACGAACAATGTGACAATCAGAGAAATAGTGTGTATTTTAACAGCGCAGTGAAAAAAACACAAAGCCATGAGCAATGTCAAGAGACTGTGAGGCAATATCTGTCCCCTACACGTGCAATAAATACTTTTTTTCAATTCAATCGATAAAAAAATCATCAAAGTTTCTGCGTTGGTGGTAAATGTCCATGGCACATCTATTCGTCAGTGTGACACCGTGTCTGAGCTGCCAATAAAGCTCGGGTAAGTGAATTAAAAGATCGTCGGAGAAATCGCTCTCGCAGTCCGGTGCACAAAGACGCAGGCCCATGCACTTGTTCCTGCCTTAATCTCGGAGAAATGCTAGAGGAAGGGTCCCTAACCTATTTTTTTTAGTAACAGGAGCCACTTCTGATCGAAATACCATGTTGTTTTTGGGCACATCAAATACATCCACAATAAAGACCACACTGCAGATTACTAGTAGTGACCACCAAGATGTATGTTACAATACTGCATGAAAACATATCATCATTTCAAATATTATAGCCAGGATATTGACTCATACAACATCATGAAAGTACGTGTATATATAGGTAAGTAAAGAAATGCAGCCAAAGACCCAGAACTCTTGTGGTCCCTAGGGAGTCCAGTGCAGGGAGGTTTACGCCGTTTCACCATCTGAGAGAACTCAATGAAAAGCAGGTTGGGGTGACCTCTCCCTCGGAGGGGACCAGCAGGCCTAGAGGGAAATCACAGGAGGGCGGATGCAGCCTGGACATTGGCTCTGGCCCTGGATGTGACTGGGGCCTCCCAGGGCTCTGACTAGGCCCCAGTCAGAGTTTTTTTTATCTCAGCAAAGCAGGACATCACTCCACCGGCCATCCCTATCCAATACTGGGATCTTTGAGACACCAAAAGCCCCAGAATGAGACCAAAACCCATGGAAGTGCTGAAATTTTGCCAACGGCACGAATAGAGCTTTCCTACCCATTCAAACAAGAAATCCCAACCAGGGTCTGCAGAATCCCATTCTAGAGGTTTTGTGATACCTATGAATGAATGGTGAATAAAGTCCAGGCCTACGCTTGTCTGACCTACTAAAGCTCTGATGGAGGCCCTGTCAGAGCTTTCCACACTGTCAAAGTAGTGGATTCCTCCCAGAAAGTCCTGTCCTGGCCACTTTGTGGCACAGAAGGATGATGAATGGAGCCCACACCCAGGGGCTTGCATCCCCAGGCCTTCTGGAGCTCTAACAAGGGGATCTACTCAGAGCTTTCCACATCTCCACAGAAGGAGAGTAATGCCCAGACATGCAGAACATGTGAACCCACAGGCCAATGAATGGAGTTCAGGACCAGTACTCTCACCCGTGGGCTCACTGAAGCTCTGATGGGGCCTGATTAAATCTTTTTACCACACCAAAGCAGGAGAGCCGTTGAAGGCCTTTCTTGGACCCTTTGTCATATCATGTACTTATGAATGTAGTCCAGGCCCTGTAGCCTGCACGCCGAGCCTGCTAGAGCTCTGAGTAAAAGCCTGTATAGAGCTCTACATTCCGCTGAAGCAAGGTACCCCTCCTCGGATCCGCAGAACACAGGCCAAGGCAACATGTAATACTGTGTGCTGGTGCATAGTACTAAGGTCCAGAGGCCCACACCCCTAGACTCCTGATCACTGAAAGGGCCCTCAGTCAGAACTTTTAATCCCTTACTAAGGCGGGAAGCCACCCCATGCGTATGGAAGAACAGCATGGGTATCTTGGAACCCCAGTGTTTGGTGCCTGGAGCCTACGGTCCAGGGACATCAGCCTGGGCCTGTCTCACAGTTGACTGTGACCAGTCAGAGCATTCAACTCTGCATGAGTTGGCGAGCCCTCCCAGGGACCTCAGCTCCCTGCCAGGGTATAGAAGGATGCTTGTCAGTGGACGAAGCAAAACCAACGAGGATGATGGACGGAGTGTTGAATATTGCAGGCACTCACCCCCAGTCAACTGATCTGTGTTTAATCCATCATCATTCTTTAGCTCACTCCACCACCCCAGTTAAGACATGGCCATATGCAAATCAGTCCGACCCTGTGCCTCATTGGAACAGTCCAGCCCCAACTTCCAGGGCATGTCTTCCCTGGACAGGAAACAAGCCTGGACCGGAAACAAGCATCGTGGGACCGATTTCTGGCTAATCAGCTGTCATCAGCCAGGCTAGCTGGAAACCAGTGGCAAAGTGAGCAAGGGACCCACGTCTGGGCATACCCCGCCAACTTAGGGCGAACTAAGGAAAAAAAAAAGGGATGATGGATGGAGTGTTGAACATTGCAAGCACTCACCCCCAGTCAACTGATCTGGGTGTAATCCATCCTCATTCTTTAGCTCACTCCAGCACCCCAGTTCAGACATGGCCATATGCAAACTAGTCTGACCCTGTGCCTCATGGGAACAGTCAAGCCCAAACTGCCAAGCAATGTCTTCCCAGGACTGGAAACAAGCATCCTGGAACCGGTTTCTGGCTAATCAGCCATCATCAGCCAGGCTAGCTTGAATCCAGTGGCAAAGTGAGCAAGGGACCCACGTTTGGGCATACCCTGCCAACTTAGGGCAAACAAAGACAAACGAAAGGGGATGATGGACAGAGTGTTGTACATTGCAAGCTCTCGCCCCAGTCAACTGATATGATTTAATCCATCATAATTCTCTAGCTCATTCCATCACCCTAGTTCAGACATGGCCATATGCAAATAAGTCTGACCCTGTGCCTCATGGGAACAGTCCTGCCTGAACTGCAAAGCCATGTCTTCCCTGGACTGGAAACAAGCATCCTGGGACCGGTTTCTGGCAGATCAGCCGTCATCACCCAGGCTAGCTTGAATCCAGTGGCAAAGTGAGCAAGTGACCCACGTCTGGGCATACCCTGCCAACTCAGGGTGAACAAAGCAAAACTAAAGGGGGTGATGGACAGAGTGTTGAACATTGCAAGCACTCTCCCTAGTCAACTGATCTGGGTTTAATCCATCATTATTCTTTAGCTCACTCCACCACCCCAGTTCAGACATGGCCATATGCAAATCAGTCTGACCCTGTGCCTCATGGGAACAGTCCAGCCCGAACTGCCGAGCAATGTCTTCCCTGGACCGGCAACAAGCGTCCTGGAACCGGTTTCTGCCTAATCAGCTGTCATCAGCCAGGCTAGCTTGAATCCAGTGGCAAAGTGACCAAGGGACCCACGTCTGGGCAGACTCTGCCAACTTGGGGTGAACAAAGCAAAACCAAAGGGGATGATGGACGGAGTGTTGAACATTGCAAGCACTCACCCCCAGTCAACTGATTTTGGTTTAATCCATCATCATTCTTCAGCTCACTCCACCACCCAAATTCAGACATGGCCATATGCAAATCAGTCTGACCCTGTGCCTCAGGGGAACAGTCCAGCCGGAACTGCCAAGCCATGTCTTCCCTGGACCGGAAACAAGCATTGTGGGACCAGTTGCTTGTTAATCTGCCGTCATCAGCCAGGCTACCTTGAATCCAGTGGCAAAGTGAGCAAGAGACCCACATCTGAGCATACCCTGCCAACTTAGGGCAAAAAAAGCAAAAGCAAAGGTGATGATGGACGGAGTGTTGAACATTGGAAGCACTCACCCCCAGTCAACTGATCTGGGTTTAATCCATCATCATTCTTCAGCTCACTCCACCACCACAGTTCAGACATGGCCATATGCAAATCAGTCTGACCCTGTACCTCATGGGAACAGTCCAGCCCGAAATGTCAAGTCATGTCTTCTCTGGACCGGAAACAATCATCCTGGGACCGGTTTCTGGCTAATCAGCCGTCAACAGCCAGGCTAGCTTGACTCCAGTGCCAAAGTGAGCAAGGGATCCACGCCTGGGCATACCCTGCCAACTTAGGGCGAAAAATGGAAAACTAAAGGGGATGATGGACAGAGTCTTGAACATTGCAAGCACTCAACCCCAGTCAACTGACCAGGGTTCAATCCAGATATGGCCGTATGCAAATCAGTCTGACCCTGTGCCTCATGGGAACAGTCCAGCCCAAACTGCCAAGCCATGTCTTCCCTGGACCGGAAACAAGCATCCTGGGTCCGGTTTCTGGCTAATCAGCCGTCATCACCCACGCTAGATTGACAATGTGAGTAAGGGACCCACGTCTGGGCATACCCTGCCAACTTAGGCCCTATTCCCATTGTGCATTGGGTCAAGACTGATTTGGATATGGCTGGGTCCAAACTGGAATGGCATGTTGAGCAAAAAAACGATGGATTTAGGCCCAGAGCTCTGTACTGGGATGAATGTATGACATTGTTCTGCATTCTGTCCATCAATAGTTCTTTTTGCATTTGTCACCCTGAGTGGGACTGGTATGCTCAGACGTGAGTCCTGTGCTCTCCATGCCACTGGAATCAAGCTATCCTGGCTGAAGAGGGTTGAAACCCCGAAACCAGTCCTAGGATGCTTGTTTCCAGTCCAGGGAGGACCTGGCTGGCAATTCGGGCTGGACTGTTCCCCTTGGGCGCAGGGTCAAGACTGATTTGCACATGGCTGTGTCTAAACTGGAATGGTATGGTGAGCAAAAAAACGATGGATTTAGGCCCAGATCTCTATACTGGGGTGAATGTCTGACATAGTTTTGCATTCTGTCCATCACTAGTTCTTTTTGCATTTGTCACCCCGAGTGGGACGGGCATGCTCAGACATAAGTCCCTGCTCTCCATGACACTGGAATCAAGATATCCTGGCCTAGGACGTTTATTTCCAGTCCAGGGACGACCTGGCCTGGCAGATCGGGGATGGACAGTTCCTATTAGGCGCAGAGTCAAGACTAATTTGTATATGGCTGGGTCCTAACTGGAATGGCATGGTGAGCAAAAAAACAATGGATTTGGGCCAGATCTCTGTACTATGGTGAATGCATGACATTGTTCTGCATTCTGTCCATCAATAGTTCATATAGGGGGTACCTCTGCACAGGCACAATACATGTTAACATTACATGGGTTAGAAAGTGTGAGCTCAGGGGATTTTTGGTTCTCCCTATGGAAGAATCTATTGCTAAAGAGGGTGTTTAAACACCTCCTTTTGTCTGATTGTGACTCTAAGAACCATATGTATAATGAAGTGGTGGAGAGAGGCATTACCCTTCATGGCTTAACGCCTCTCTCAGCCACTTCTGGAAAGCAAGGCTGCACCATATTTACAACGATATGGTGCAGCTTTGCGTCTTTCACTGCGATGGCGCTACACTTAGCAGTGTAGTGCCAACGCAGGTACCCTTGCACCATAGTGCAAGGGTGTCTGTATGCAGAGGAGGATTGTTTATGTGTAGGAAGGTGTCCCTTCCTGCACATAAACAATCCTGAAATGCAATTTAGTAACTTTCCTGTGTGCTTCTTAATACAACAGACATGAAAGTGGAAACTTTGAATTTTTTAACCCCTTCGCCGCAGGGCTAATTCCCGCACGACGTGGGGGGAGGGGGGCAACGCGCGGCACCACGGTGCCCGTTTAATGGAATGCCCAGCACAGCAGGGTAATTATCCCGGCGCGGGCATTCCACGGCAGATATTGCGAGCTCAGCTCGTCATGAGCACAGCTCCACTGTGCCTTATGCGAGCTAAGCTCGTCATGAGCGCCAAAGGTGTTAAAAATTTTGTTTATGTTCAGAAAGGGGGACCTTCCTGAACATAAACAATCCATGGCATTTTGCTTTTTCCATGTGTGCTGCACAAAGCAGCCCATATGAAAAAAGCAAAAACTAGGAGAAATAAAGTATTTCTCCTCATATCGCCAACTTAAGACCAGGATTATCCTGGTCTTAATTTTGGTGCTGCCTCTTATGTATGCCACCCTTATACATAGGGGGCAGCATCAAATACAGTGAGTGTTGCTGTAAAACGCTCACCGCAACACCCACTGTCCACCCTTTTCATGCTAACCATAGCGTGAAAGGGGGCCTTTTTTACAAGGCAGCGTGAAGCCACGTTAAGTGGCTTAACACTGCCTTGTAAATAAGGTGCAGCCCCTATCACGACCACAACATCGATAAAAGTGACTTTGTGGGTGTCATTTTTGAATTTTCCTGAATGGGGCCACCAGAATTTACCTGGCGGTCTTGAACAGAAGCCAACAGAAGGCGTTGTGGGGGCGGGTCACGGGGGTGGGGTGAGGTAATAATACCTTTCTGCTGCTACTGCCGTCATCTCCGCCACTTCCTCTTGGTCCTTTTTCCTGCTTCCAGGGTGGGAAGCAGGATGGCCCTGGCTCCCAGCCTCCTGATTGCCAATCACAACACTGCAATGCACTGTTGTGATTGGCATGAGCACCGTGGATCAGCGCTCACCCAGAGATTGGGAGGCTGGGCATGTCTCCATGCTGGCTGTAATGCAGCCTGCATGGAGAAAATGCCAAGTGCGCATGAATGTTTGGCAGGACCCAGATGGTGACCAAACATTCATGCACACTTTGGGGAGGGCAAACCACTCCTCCCCTCCCCTCCCCTCCCCTGCTTGGTCAGCAGATCAGCCCAGCCGGTCCTACCCCCAAAGCTGCAGCAACAAGGAAAAAATAAAATGATAACAACTTAGGGGCTCATTAGGATGGCAGGAGGACCTGTGTCCGCCCTCCATCCCTGCAGTGTGTGGACCGGCTGCCAGACATGCAACGGTCCCACACCGCGAATTAGGATGCAACCACCACCATGGCAGTCTTATTCTGATATTTAACATTCAGTCGGGTGCTGTGAACAGCAGCACCCGCTGCAATGTTAAAATCGCATGTCTAGGATTTCCCTACACCACATGGCAGGCACCACACTGTGCCTGCCACCTGGTGCAGCAAAATCTAGGGGGGGTACCACAGGTACCCCCAAGTGCACCCCCACCTCCACCAGTCACAAGGGGGGCCCTCAATAGGCCCCTACACCCAATCCCCACCAGCCTTTCCATAGCGGCATCGCCGCCATGGAAAGGCCTTTCATTTCCCACATCCTAATATGGTGGATCGTTCCGATTGCCAGCGGTGGACAGACTTTATGTCCGCCGCGATACCCACCGCCATTCTAATATTGTAGTGGGTAAATCTCATTGAGATGGCGGAACGATGGCCACCGCCGGCCTGGCGGTGGCCATCGTTCCGCTATCGTAATGAGGCTGTTAGTTATTATCACTTTATTTTTCCATTAGTGCTACTGCTTAAACGCACCTTAGCAGAGGAGCCACCACAGGAAACAAAGTGTGTTAGACTGTCCACTTTAAATATAGAACATGGTCTGAGGTGCTTAGATTGAAGGGCCGAAATACATTGGGCCATCTGTCTAAAGTTCCTGCTAGCAGAAACAAGACTGTCCCTCTGACTATAAATATGGCGCCCAGGGTGTCAGTTTTGCAGACAGTCCATCAAACTCTCATTGAGGTGATGGAGCAAGGTTTCATACCTAAAGTGACTTGATTGTACTCAACCTTCTCGAAATAATATTAATCTACTATCTAACATGTTTAGTCTTATTAATATTGCATTACACAAAATATTAGGCATCTAGGGGAAGCTTGTCTATGTGCTTTTACTAACTATAATCCGCTTGCATTAAAATGGCTGCTGCTACGCAGGATTTTCTACTGCGCATGCGTCTGTCATGCTCACGTAACATGCTTGGTGGGAAAACGTTTGCTTTTGCGCACTCGAACTAAGATTGCTGTTCTATGTCCTAAAGTGCAAGAAGCTTGCATCGCTGCTTTGCTAAACTGTTTGTTTTTTCTTAATATCTAATGCAATAGTTTAAAATAAAATAATGGGAATAGAGTAGGAAGAAGTGGTATACAGTGCATTCATTTATTCTGTATCTCTAAAACGGTTTATTTTCTTTTTTTACATGTTACGAATTTTGGGCCTAAATACTCTGTTGAACTCCATCTTTGGAGAAACTGCGCCTGTGCGACAAAAGTCCTGAGCCACTGAAGCTGTAGCCTTGAATTCAAGCCAATCAGACATGGATGGCAAGAACTATGGGAAGAGTGAACTCCTTACCCTGCCAGAGGAAGCTGAATTGATTAAAATGTTTTTTTTATATCTTATTGTTACATTTCACTTGCGGGCAGAATAAAAGTACATGGGAAGATAAAGTTATGGGAGGGAATAATTTGAATATATGATTGACAAGTTACCTCATCGTAATATGGTGTGATGACTACTCCTCATTCTTTGTCCAATAAAATTGTGGGATTCACACATTTGCAACATTTGGGGGTGGTACACTGACCTTAAAAATAGTATAACTAGGGTAGGCTTAGCTAGTTAGTTTGTCCGACTTGTCCAAATAGCTGACCTGTCACTGACCCAACGCACTCAATAGGTGATCGGGAGCAGAGTTGCTGGCGGAGCACTCTGTCAGAAGATTCAATAACCCAATCGGGGTTCTGGGAAGGAGATCGATGACCCAATTGGGGTTCGACTGTTAGCTGCAGAGAGGGTTTACAACACTGGCATTTTGAACTTTAGCTGTGGTGCTGGTCTTAGCCTGTGGTGGTGGTCCTGTCCTGATTCAATTTGGCCCTTAAACTGTCCTGGTTCTGATACTAATCTGCACCTGTTCTTTCCTGCTGGCATCTGTACTTTGGGATTCTTATTCCTTGACTTAGTCCGTGGCCAGGGTTGGTCACCACACCATTCTAGGTAATCAGTGTGAGGGTTTGCCATTGTATTGTTTTCCTTTTTCTTTACCCACCCTTTGTCTAAATGCTTATCGATATTTTCTCTCCAAATTATTTGCATATGTTCATGTTTAAATCTGCATCATTTTACATAGAATAAGAAATTAATTGAATTAATGTTTTCAAAACTCTCCAAAGATTTTTCTTAGATAAAAGAACTTAAACTTTTCCCAAGTCTGTGATTATTCTATGTAATGCTGAATGTTATTTTTCTACCTATTTTCTTGCTAACTCCCTTGATCCTTTAGGTCTATAGGTAACGGTGGCTTGGAATTGGTAAGACAAAATGGTATAGATCCCGAATGGTAAATTCCCAATTGATTGAGTGTAGGTTTACCTGTTTAGTGTATCCATAGATAAATGGGCCCTGGTGAGTATGTTGAGCAGGTGAGCCCGCGCTCTATCAGAGGTCCTAAGTTTTGTGTGACTATCACACAGGTGCATTTTTTTGCTCCAAACGACCTGAAACTCCGATACTATGCTGCCCCAAAGACAAAACTAGGAGTGTAAAGATCTAATTGGCAGGAGCGGTCTTAAAAACCTATTTAGTACTATTTTAGTAGTGATCCAGCTGTAATCGCTTTGATAACTTCCAAAAGTACTGATCAATAATCGCAATTGAAAAAGTTCTTCAACTTCCAAAGTTCAGTTTCATTACATTTATAGAGTACGGTTTAATTTCCCATTTTATGTCTGCACCATAACTCATTGGTGACATATAAATTGCATTTGATAAATCCAGCTTGACATATGCCCTTGCTACATCCTCACCCGACAGCAGAAATGAACAGGTCTGGTTCAATTTGTTTCCTTTTTAATATATCTTTCAATCATCTTTATTGTTCAAGTTTATTTTTATCACGATGCAAATTTTTTTTTAAAGAATTAGGCAGGTTCTATTGGACCTAGGCCTTGAACCAGCTATGTATTCAAGAACTGAGAAGCAAGAGATTTACTCTGGCCTTCATATGTCTGTCTCTTCTTTACCCGAATAAAGAGCATTACATTGCCACTAATTTTCATACTGAAACATATTTAAATTCAGTATACATTCTTGCTAAGTTAATGCTACACCTTTCGGATCATTTCTGTCTTGTCCTTCTCCATGAGCTTTTGAGATTAAAAAAAACAATATCTCTCTATGTATTTACAAGGTAGTTTGTCATTAAGTGCTGCGATTTCCGATTCGCCATCCCTTTGTGAAATTGTTTCAACACTGAAAAAGAGTATATTTTCTAACGCTTGGGAAAATTTGCCCATTTTCCTTTGCGGAAATTACATAGAATGGCCGCACAATTATACAAGATGCCAGTCCAGCATTAACGGCAGTTTTTAAGAGTGAAAAGCGTCCTCTAATTGTTTTTGAAAGCAAGGAACCATTTCTCATTTAAGAAAAAATGCACAATTGCAGGGGGCGTAGACTACAGCTGCTCCAATTCAGTTATCCCGAGATAGGTTTTTACTTTAACGACATCTCAATTATGGGACATATGTAATGGCGTAGTCTTGAGCATTTGTGCAGCAAGTGTAATGCGAAATGCCGGAAATGACACAAGATTACTCTTCTGTAAACAACATTTTGCCTGGACGTGTTATTTTTATATTTTCCTTCTGATTCCTGAAAAACAGTGTTGCACCCCACTTGAAGTTCCCTGATATATCTCACTGTAGAACCAGTTTTGCCTCACTCCAATGCCATCTTTCGAAATATAACTTGCATATTAATATGTGAACATTTTATATTTACAACGTATGCCACTGATATGTTTATTTGTGGAGGATAATTCTTATTTAATTATATTTCACGATCTGTTGCTTTTCCTATCTCTTTAAAAAAAAAAAGAAGTGCGTTGGTTCTTACAAAGGTTCGAGTTTCGGCGATTTATTTTTTTATCAGTCCGATGCTCATAGCCTCCTCTTCAAATCTATGCAAATCGTTCCCAAAATATAGAGTTGTTGCCAAATATTAGGCAGCCATGTCTTTATTCAGTATTTTAGCTAAGACAATGCGACCACTCATTCGTACATATGACATATCTTGAAGTCAACAGATAAACTGCAAGGGTCTTAATAAGCAACTAAGCAATGCATTTTTGTAGAAAATAAGGATTATGATAGCTGTCCTTCCCTTCCACACCTCAAAACAGCTTTTGTATATATGTGTAATAATAATACCATATGGCATATTCAGTATCAGAGATGCTCTCCAACATGCCATAGGTGGAGCCAAAAAAGCAGTCCCTAATACTCCTCGACCTCTTCCCTGCCTATCAAATTGGGCATCACAGAATCCTTTCGGAAAGGGGTTAATAATGCCTGATAAATTAATAGGCTAAACAGAAATCCTTTCCTAGCACTCATAGGGGTATATTCACAAGGAGCTATCGCTGAATTAACGGCACTTTATCGCAGCCAAATTCGTGATAAATTTACCCCACCATTCACAAGCTGGTGCTAACAGCCCACAGCACCAGTTTTCCTGCGATAGCAGCCGCAAAAAACATTGCTACAGAGGACCTCCGCAACTATCACTAATGAGATGCAGAGTAGGCTTTCCCGTGACAAAACCCGCAACAACACCACACCTCAAATTCACAACGACCAGCCAGACCGGTGACAAGAACACAAAACACACACGATAACGCACGTTAGCAGCAGGAAATTTACACCTGGTCTGGTGTAAAGTCGGACCACAGCCTGCACCATCAAAGGGAGCACAGCCCAAATCCACATCTGAAGATAAACAGATGCCATAGAGCAATTAAACATGCAGCACGGACACCCAAGAGGGCCACAACACCCACCAACACCACACCCAGGATCACCCCTCCTTGACACCCCGACCAAAGACATGCCACTTCACCTACACCAAAACATGTACGAAATAATCTGCCTGATGTCGCACAATCAAAACTGGTGACATGCACGTATCGTCACAGAAATGAGCATCACACATTCACTTTATTGAAATTAACACAGAAATCAAATGAAGACACATGGCGGCTCCACTCAACACAATCTGTAGGTCACAGCCTCCAAGACAAAAAACATGATGAGAAGGTGTTTCCTGCGCACATTAAAGGACAGAGAGAGAGCGGAGGGGAGTAAGAGAGAAGAAGAGAGGGGGAGAGAGAGAGAGAGAGAGAGAGAAGAGAGTGGGGAGAGACAGAGAGAGAAGAGGAGAGGAGAGGAGAGGGGGAGAGAGAGAGCGAGAGAGAAGAGGAGAGTGGGAGAGAGAGGGAGAGAGAGAGAAGAGGGGAAGAGAGGGAGAGAGCCGACCCTGCACACCCAGGCCACACTGCTCACCTGCTGTCACCGGTGTGTCTCCAACCACTTGCCGGTATGTAAAGCAGTACACCAGTTCACACATCTGAGACAGAGCCGTCATCTGAAACAGAGTCCAGAAACATGACTGGCACAGTACACACACTTGCACAAGATAACATGGCCCACCCATGCACATCCAGGCAGAGGCATCCCAGCCCCTCACGCCACCCATCGGAGCATTCCCGCCCATGCACATATGGGCCTCACCGCTCACCTTCCACCACCCGCCTGTAGACTGCAGGTCCCACCACATGCCGTTGCAAGCCACAAGCCTGGGGCCCACGGACATGGCACCCTGCACACCATGCACCCACGCTGCGCAAGTCACCAGGTCTCACGATTGGTGCTGGGTCTTGATTACAGCATGGGATGGGACATAACAGGGCAACTGGCAACATCACAGCCTGCACAGCTGCTCAGCCCAATGGGTGCCACTAACTCTGTGATCCCAGAAGCGAGGTCACGTGGTGGTAGGCCCGCACAGCCCGCTGGCGTGGCCTACACTGCGTACCAGCAAGGCACATTAATCCTGAGCAGTCTGGACCACCGGGACGGACCATCATCGCAGGCTGCACACCCTCTCTGCAGCTAAAGGTGCCAATGACTCAGTGCACCCTAAGTCACCGTCCCGTGGCGGGGTGCCTGTGCTGGTCACAATACAGCATTTGCCACAAATCCGGTTCAACCTCAGTCAGCGCCATGTGGCAGTGTGCCTGTGCCAGCCGCAATGCAGCATGTGCCACAAAGCCTGTTCAACCCCAGGCAGCGCCACGTGACAGGGTGCGTGTGCCGGCCGCAATGCAGCGTGTGCCACAAACCCTGTTCAATCCCAATCAGCAACACGTGGCGGGTAGTAGGCCTGTGCAGGCAGCAATGCAGCATGTGGCACAAACCTTGTTCAACCCCAGTCAGCGCCACGTGGAGGTAGGCCCATGCCGGCCTCGGGTCCGTCATCCAGTCACCACCGGCAGAGGGGTATGTGATGTCGTCGGCCCCTTATATTTGCGGGGTCACCTGGCCTGTGACACCTGTGCTGGGTGGGTGTGGTGTGCCTGCAAACCTGCCCTCAGGGAGAGGCTGTGACATGCTGACAACTAGACAAGTGACCTGCACAACACCAGCGAGTATGCCTTTGATGGGTATCAATAAGGCCCCCCTGGGAGCTTGAGCAGAGTGGTCTGGCCTGCCGTACGCTGGAACAGCGCAGGGCGTGTAAAAATGAAACGTGGGCACTGGGCGTGATTCAGTCAATGTCCGGAAAAGTAAGTGGCTGGTGCATGTGTCCCTATTGTGGTGTCCATTGGACCTGTGCACACATCGCTATGTAGCACCCTTGGTCGCTATGTAGCACCCTCAGACTGGCATCCCATAGGATGAGCATCATTGATGCAAGGGGAATCACTGTCCCTACATTCATCCACACATACATACATGAATGATGAAAGACATGACACAGCAGTGCGTCACTGGATGTTTATTGCTCAACCAGTGCAGTTCCGGAGCTAGAGTGGTACAGGGCACTGCCGAATTCACAACACCATTAGGCCCGTGGAGGGCCAGCCAGAGTTCATCTGTGGAAGACAAGTACTGCAGAAGAGGAGGGGCGCAGTCCGCAGACTGGTCGCTGAGTCATTGGTCGTCAAACAGGATGTGGCAGTCCATGTCACTGTCCAAGGGGAGTGCATTTGAGTGAAAGTGGAAGGTCATGAAGCCATATGCGGGACCAACCAGGTACAGGCCAGGTGGCTGAAATGAATGCTGCTGAGCCATTAAGATCACAATCCCATCCACATCCTCATCCTCGGATGTGTGCCCTGCCCCACCTGAGGGTGTTGCTGTACCGGCTGTGCACTGTGTGCCAATGACACCTCAGGTGCCGGAGGTGGATTGTGGGCCACACCTTGTGCCAATGACACCTCAGGTGCCGGAGGTGGATTGTGGGCCTCACTGTGCACCAATGACACCTCAGGTGCCGGAGGTGAATTGTCGGACGCATATTGTGGCACTGTAACATAACGTGCCGGAGTCGTGGACACACCAGGGAGTGGAGATGTGGATGGTGTGGGGCCAGCAGCATTCAACATCACCACGCGTTGTGGCAGCAATGCCATGATGAGGATCTGCAGGGCATGGTAGATCCCAGCTACATGACGACCTATGACGTCCATGCCACAGAATACTCTCCAGGGTTGTTCACACTACTTCTTTTCATTGGACATTTTCGCTGCAATTATAATCTTTGGACCAGTAACACGGAAGGCATCACGCCGTGGGTTAATTACGATTGATTACAGATCATAGGTCATTACTACGGTTTATGACGGACCTGTCTGAAGCCCTGAAGAAGTCGAGGTACTAAGGGCCCGATGTAGGTAGCCAAATACCGGTCGGTAACGGTCGAAATTCGGTAATTTCGGCCCTTACCGACCGGAATAGGAGTTTCGAGATGTATGTGGAAAAAAAGTGTCCGAATCGGTAAAAATCAGTCTGTAAAACACCGATTCGGTATTTCACGAATCTCGAATATACCGAATTCATATTTACCGAGTCGGTAAATAAGAAATGGCTATTCTCCGAATCGGAATATACCGAATTCTTATTTACTGAATCGGTAAATCAGAAATGGTAAAAATGGCATATCGAGATGTAGGAAACCTAAAAATACTGAATACCATGAAAATCGGTATTTAAGAGTCGGTAATTACCACGGAATGAAAGCAGGTGGAAACCAGGTGCAGGATATAAAAGAAGGCCCCAAAATGCAACAGGGCAACCACAATGGCGGCTTTCTACATAATGACAAGGCGGCTACGGATACAGGTGGATACAGGCAGCAGGAGAAAGGGTCTGGTTAAGGGAGGAGCAGGTGTATAGTCAGAGGATCACCCTATTCCAACTGATTGAACCAGAGATCCTGCAAAGGTACAGGCTACACCCCAGAACCATCCTGGACTTGATCAGGGACCTCCATCCATATCTGGAACACCCAACCCCAAGAGCACACGCCATCCCACCCCATGTGCCGGTGCTGTGCTGCCTACACCTTCTTGCTTCTGGGAACTACCAGCATGTGATTGCTGTGGTAGGTGGGGTGTCTCAGAGCTGAAAAACAATGGTTGAGGAGGGTCAAGGGGACTATATTTATAGACCATCCAAACTCAATACCCCTAATCAAACTGCAACGAACACAAAGAGTTGGAGGGTCTGTTAACCAACAGAGCTGAGTCTATAAGGTCCTGTTTAGGAGACCACACTTTTGAATTGCACTGTCTCAGAGCTGCCTGTCACGTTTCTTCAGGATATTTCTTGATGCCATAATGCAGAGGATGGGACACTACATTGAGTTCCCTGACACACCTGCTGAACTAGCAAAGACCAAAACCGATTTCTACCAACTTGCAAACTTCCCGCACATCATAGGCTGTATCGATGGGACTAAGCATGGGCAAATTTTGCGAATCTCGCGTTCTCGAATTTTGCGGATTTGCGAACTCGCAATCTGCAAAATCCGCGACTTCTCGCGAATTTGCGGATATTTTTTTTGTGTGTTCGCGCGGGTTTCTGCCAGTTTGCGAGGGTTTTGTACATTTTCGCAAACGCGAACTTACCTGTCGGGTCGCAAGTTTTGCGAACTTGTTGTTTCTACGTGTCCAGCCTGTTTGGGACACTCTTCTTCATCACTGCCACTCTCTGTCACCACTGCCACTCTCTGACTACTCATGCCACCCTCTGGCCCACCCATGCCACCCTCTGTTTCATCACAGCACCCTCTGGTTGTCCAGTGTACATTATTGTGGCAAAGCAAAGCACACCTTCCCTGCCTCAAGTGACCTGAATTAATTTGGGGCTGATTAATGTGTCACAGAATATTTTTTTAGCTGGCACCTGCTTCCTTAGTGCTTCCTGATTAGTGATCTTTTGCACTTGCTAAGTGCTTTTATTGTTGCAAAATTAGTTACAACACCTGCCCTGCCCCAACTGACAATAATGAATTAGGGGCTGATTAATGTGTCACTGGATTTGAACTTCCAGCCTGGCTCCCGCTTATCTGCCTTAGCTGTAATTCAGGACCTTTGTGTAACTATTCTGAGGGTCAGAGCAGGGTCACATAATAGTTGCAAGTAGGCAACTGAACTCTGGAGGGGCCCCTCAGGAAGCACTACAGGAAATGGCTACTAATGATGAGCTTGAACTTTTGAGCCTGGTAAGTAGTTTCAGTTTTGCTAAGATCGTATTTCTGCAATTTAGCGCTTATTCACGGGGCGCGAAGTTGAACTGGGAAGCCGCGAACTCACGCGAACAGTGCGAGCAAGCCATAAAATCCGCTGCTCGCGGATTTGCGGATTTTGCGGATTTTGCGGGAAATTCGCGAATCTCGCGGATTGCGAATTTACCGAAAATCCGCAAAATCTGCGAGCGTAACGGATTTTCCGCCCATGCTTAGATGGGACGCACATCCCACTATGCCCACCTGCAGCAACAGAACACAATTATCAAACCCGGAAATGTACACATTCAATCAATGTGCAGGTGATCTGCAACGCTGCCAACATCATTACCGACATTGTTGCCAAATGTCATGGGAGTACCCACGACTCCTACATCTTCCAGAATAGTGGGATACACACACACCTTGTTGCTGGTGATTTCGGGGATGGATAACTGCTAGGTAAATAACTGTGAGACACCCTGATTGCCAATGCAGAAGGATCAATCATGAGTATGTGACTAATCATTATTTCATTTTCCACACAGGTGACAGTGCATATGCCCTGTGTTCTTTTGTCCTCACCCCCTACCTGAATCCATCCACCAGGAGTGAAAGGCGTTACAACGTGGCTCACAGAACAACACGTTCCGTGGTGGAACGCAGTTTTGGAGTGCTTAAAAGCAGATTTTGCTGCCTCCATAAGAGTGGAGGTGCACGGCAGTACATGGCAATGATCTGTTGCAAAATTATTGTGACCTGCGCCATGCTGCACAATCTTGCCACCAAGGAGGGCACAGAGGTAGAAATCACATATCATGAGGACATAGATGATGGCACAGAACAAGCCGATCACAATGCAGCAGGAGCAGCGCCAGAAACAGATGGCAGACTGAGACGTGCAGAAACCACAACCAGATATTTCTAATAAAGTGAGGAGACACAGGCATGTTTAGTTCTTGAAGCACTCAGTTTAATATGCACTACTGCACTTCACATATACCAGACCACATGAATCAAACAACATCCGCATTTCACACTGGGTGGCCAAAGTTCACATCACTGTGACCTGTCCTGTGTTCAGGATTATTTGTTGATGCCTGCGCTTACGCAATATGGTGTGGGAGCTACGGGGCAGGGGGTCAACTTGCGCAGTGGTGCCAGGGTCTTCTGCATGGAGCCTGCTGCTCCGACGAACGTCCTGTACAGGCGTGCTGGATCCACTCCTGCTTGTGGACTCCTCTGTGTCCCCGACACACTTGTTACCAGCAGTGGCTGTCTGCTGTGTTAGCAGTACCTCCATAGCGGAGGTCACTCTACCCATCCCCCTGGACAAGTCACTGCAGCAGTGCACAATGTCAGTCTGCCTGTTCATTGACCGGCGGCATAGCAGGGTGGTTGCAGTTGCCAGCCGGTAGATGGCGTTATTCTGCTGCTTAAGTACATGCCTATTCCTTCGCCTTTCTGTCTGGTCACTCTCCAGCATGTCACAGAGGGAACCCATGTGCATACCCATTTCCCTCACCCCCTCTGATGTGGACTCCATTCCTTTTGCCATGGACTCCATTCCTAGGGCCATGGAGCATATCCCCCGATCAATGTTTGACATCCTGCTGTTCAGGATGCGCACCTGTCTGTGCACTGCCATGATCCCTTTGCCCTGCATGCGCTGGATCTTCACCATAGTGGATTCCAAACCAGCAAAGACCCCCTGCATTTCCTGCCCTTCGTCTCGCTCACGTGCCCTACAACCACGGACACTTGCATGCACAGATCCTGATGACCCCTGTTGCCCTGTGTTGCCAGCCAGTGGTGGAGTGCTGTGTGTGTGAACCTCCACCTCTTCTTCATTAGAGCTTTCTAGGATCCTGAGTGGTGGAACATCCTACCTCCTTGGCCTCACATGCACTGAGGACCCTGAACTTGGTGTTGTGGCACCTGCAGGTGCTGCTGGAGTCTGTGTCCCAAACAGCAGGGGTGACAGTGGCTGTGCTGTTGTGTCTTCCTCCAACGCTGTGGGTGCCTGCGCTGTGGAAGTGTCCTCAGGGACAGTGCTGGGTCCTGATGTGTCTGAAACCTTCTCCCTCACAGCTGTTGCTGGTACACTCGCCTCCCCTCCCTGCGCTGCACCGCGCGATGACTCTCCTGTGGGCAGACATGGACAATGATCACCTGTGTGTCTTCAATTATCACATTCCTATCACACAATTTCCCACTCCTCAACTGCTTGTGTATGGGGAGTGTGGCATGGCATGCTGAATTCTGTGTTTGCTGCTTTGTTGTATGTTCCTATGACTACGACTACCATGATGCATTGGTGGTGAGTACTAACATGTGTTCTGGATTGTGATTCAGTCACCCACATTGGGGAAGGGGCCAGGGAATGGGTGGGGATTCATGTCCATGCATCTTACCTTTCTTTCTTGCATGTCTGGCTGAGCTGTCAGCATCCCCAATCCTGTGTATGCATTCCGGCTCCATGGTGGATTCCACCAGCTGCTCCAGTTCAGTGAGGCTTGGTGCATGGCTCTTCCCTCCACCTGTGGCTGAGGATTCTTTCCTCCGGGTTGCAATCATCTTTTTGGTGGTGATCCTCAGATCATACCATCTTTTTTGATATCTTCAATTTCCCGATGTGTGACCCCTAGGGCATTTACTTTGCTCTGGATCGCCAGCCAGGTGTTTCTTTTGACAGACTCTGCTACTTGCAGGGACTGTCTCCCAAAAAGCTGGCTGTAATGCTGCACTACCTCCTCCACAGCACCTGGAGCTCAGTTGTGCTGAATGTTAGCTTCGTTTTTCTATCACCTCCATCCTTCTGGCCTTCCTGGGACTCCATGGTGATGCTCTGCTGGGCTCAGTGCAGGTAACTCCTCTGTCTTCCCTCAAGCTCTCCAAACTGTTCTGTAGCTCTGCACCTGCATGGGTGTGGCCACCTCCAGGTACTGGGGTGTGGTACTCGCATCTGATTGGTTGATTTCTCAGTTGCTTTGTTGTGGGGTGTGGTGGGTGTCCCTGATTGGTTAACTGGCTCACATGGCTTCTATTCGAATTTTCGAGATCGGATTTTACCGATTCGGTAAATACCGATTCGGTAAACTCCGATTTGGTAATTTCCGATTCGGTATCTCCCTTTCATTCCTATGGGCCTGGAGGCCCATAGGGTTGAATGGGTGATAATTTACCGATTTTTTACCTACATTCAGTTTTCCGATTCATAAATACCGATTCGGTATGAATCGGTATTTAAGAACCGGAAAAATTAAATTACCTACATCTGGCCCCAAATACCTTACGACGAAACACGTGTTCGCTGTATCAAGATGTACAGTTGAATACATCTGCACTTGTTACATAGACTGTATTATATGGATTACTGGTTGCACTAAAGAACTTGGATTGAACCCTGATCCTGAACTGGTATTTGTGGAATGAAAGTGGAACAAGACAACACTTGTGATCATTATTGACATTTCAATACACTGTGAGTGCTCGGAAAGGATTTCTATTATTGTTTTTATCTCTTTTCTGAAGGGACAATTTAGATTGAATTGGTAACAGACCATCCTCTCCTAGTAACACCAACATTACTATTGCCTTATACATTTCCCGATACTGCCTTTGTGCGCTTCTAAACCTGGTTATGAAATCTGCTTTCTTGTACATTAATTAGCGCTTTGCCTTGGATTCTAGCCATTTCCTTAGAAGTGGTTTAGTGGAATCATCCTCATGATCAGTGTTGTCACAAATGCTCCTGCTCTTCTACATTGAGATATAGTCCCTGGACAACTAAAGTATGCACATGACCAGACGAACAACACCACATGCCTAGGTCACATGTTGCAGTGGATTAAGGTTTACTTCTCATCCACCAATATAGCAAAAACTAAAATCCTGGTTTGGGGGAGATACAGTACCACAAATGCTGTGAAAAGTCAATAGCAATCAACCAAGCATGAATTGCAAAGTTTTAGGAGCTTTTTTCAAATTAAACTATGCACAGTGTTGTTTTGGGCTACTTGAGTTCCCCAGAGCACATACACATACATACATTTTTTATTGTATTTTAGGTAAACAGTGCAGTTCCTTCTTTAGCATTTGTTTCACACTCCTAACCCGTTCATCCAATTGCAGCATTTAATGTATAGATGAAACCACATGCAAATACATAGCCTTACATAAGGTCTCCCGCAAATAGGAAATTCATTGAGGTTGGCTGTATCATACTATCCTTTGAGGAGTTAAATCACATTCTAAGAAAACATGTGTGCCTATTTCTTGGTGGTCGGAATGCCTTCACTAGATGTTAAATAGTATAACTTACTGAGCATCACTACATTTATTTGTAGTCGTATGAAATTTGTGTTCTTTTGGGTAGACTACGATGAAGTCCATAGACACCGAACTCCAAGGAGCCTCAGACATGGCAGCCCAAATCTCAGAGTTTGATACTTGCAGATGTGAGTTATTACACATGGCTGCTGTGAGAAATTGAGATACTGGTTAAGGGAGGTGAAGCCCCACTCAAGCAGAAACCACAATCCTTATCAGGGTGAAGTTAAAAGTAAACACCAAATAAACTGTGCTCAACCCTCCGGTAGATTGCCACACAGCAGTCAGTCTTCACTTAGAGGCAATGTAAAGTATTCATGCATCACTTCAAACAGTAATAAAGTGAAAACACAACACAGAAAAAACCCAGCACCAATTAATATAAGTAGAGTATAGTTTCATATATAATCTAAGACTAATATGACAAAAAATCAAACAGACAAGTTGTGATGTGAGGGATTTGCATTGAACCGTATGCCCCACGCACACACTCTAAACATTTCCCCGTTTTTGGCACATGTTTGGCCCCAAAAACAAGATAGCGATAAGAGTATTCTAGTTTCTGATGTTATGATGCAAAAGTTTAGTGTTGTTGTATATAAATGTGTTTGTATATAAGTATTTCATGCACTGTCTATTGTAAATCGTCATAAGTATTTTTCATGTTTTGTATGTTAATTTGAAAAATGTGTGTCTCTTTACTTCTCATGCAACTAAAATCTTTTTGGTAAATACAAACAATTGCAAAGAAATGAATGATTTAATAAAAATGCCATTCAAACAGAAATGACAGTGGTCTGTTTGTTGCTCAAAAATAATAGGAGCATAATGTTAAAGAGAGCCAGTTTCCTCTTTTTGTATTCAATTGATATTTAGAAAGTTTTGTGCCTGTAACCTGCCTTAGATCACATGACTGGGTGTAACCGACAGTTAGACTTTTGGTATTCCTCCCAGAGAGCCACACAATAGAGGGATGAGGTGTGCTTGAATAGGCCACCTTCTGGTAAGATGGGGGCAGAGCTGAGCACTTGTAACTGAATAGCCTGTGCTCTGCCTTCACACAAAGAGACTAACGATCCCATGTTGTCATTGCAGCAAGCTTGGTTCCAGGGCAGGGGAAGCTGGAAATTCCATGCACTTCAAAGACACTGGCTAGAAGCTTCTCCTGCCTTCCAGAACCAGGGCATAAGGGTACAAAAGTAGAACCTCAGCTGCCAACTCTTCAGTACACTTTTGGACCTGTGCATACTGTGACAGGAAGAAGGACGTCTCTGCTTCTAGAAGGATACCACTCTGGACTGCTGTTCAGAAGGATTGTTGCCCTGCTGGATTCCTGCCATGTGAATGAATGAATGAAATGTGATTTGTAATGCGCGACCTTAGCCCAACGGGCATGTATTTTGAGCTTATATAGCGCACAGCTACCCGCAGTGGGTTTCCCGGCGCTTGCTTAGGGAACCCGTCCTGGTATTCCCCTGTGAGATAACCCCGGCAGGGTATCCACAACGTGAAAGCCAGGCATCCCGCCGCGAGGGGCCGTTGTGGAGATTAAGCAAGCTATTGCCCAGAGTCGCAGAGTGTGAACCCGTGAGTCGAGAAGGCACCGGAGCGAGAATTATCGAGTCAGTGGAATTTTTAGCCCAAGACCCGCCGAGGCGGGGAATTGAACCCTGGTCCAGGGCCGATCTCAGCTTCCAGGTCTGCCGCCTCTAACCCCTGAGCCACACTTCTCCATGTCCATGTTCAGCATGTTGTCCTGCTTCTCTGCTACCTTCTGTCTGAGGACGAGGACTGGATCTTCAACTGTCCCAGGACCTCCAGAGTGACTCACAAGGGACAGTTTGCTGGCCTTCTGTTTAGAGCCACAGGGACAAAAAAATATTCCTTCATCTTGAATCCACACTTGTACCCAGCCTGAGTGAGTCCTGACCCTCCAGGTGGTGCCCCTCCAGTGCTGGACCGTTGGAAGTTGGTGCCCAGATAGGCAAAATCCAAAATTAGGGACTTAGGACATTTTTGGCTTAAAGCTGCTCTGAGAGCCAGCAGGAGACCAAGACCAACCTGCTTGCCTAATCGCCTGAGTTGTATCGCCAATCAGATTGGCTTCTCCTGCTATGTTCTTCTCCGCTGAAGCAAATCGGTTTCAGTGGTCCTTCACCAATCGGGTATTGTACCTTGTGGAACTGTCTTCGGCTACATCCCCCTGCCTTGTCCTGCTTGAGATTTTCAACTTCCTTATGTAGAAATCTTGATGGCGGCTTAGACCCAAAGCTATCAGGCGAGGATTCTCCCTCCTCAGACACTTCCTGCAGTCTTACCTCCCTGAATTTTACCTTCTTCGAACATTTTTCTCAGAAATGTTTCTAAGTCTGAAGGTAAGCGCTGACCAGGCCCAATCCACTACTTGTACCCATACCATGCTCTATCGTAGTAAGCCACATTTCTTCAACTTTGACCCAGTCTTGCACGACTAGATGTCCGTGGTTGTCGCTTTAATCTTTTAGGTGCTAGTTATTACTGACTCTGGTTTTCCTGGTTGGATTTTCGTTATTAGAGTGTCACTTAATTTAATAACATTTCCTCTATTCTTTCTAACTTGGTTTGGAATTTTTCATTTTGTTGTATTTTTACTTTATTACTTTTTGTGTGCTGCATAAACATTATACACATGGGGCCCAATTCACAGAACTAATTTAAGACAAAATCCTAAACTTACTACTTTTGGTTTTCACAGAAGGCATTTAGTAGTCTTAAATTAGGATTTTATCTTAAGTTAGGATTTTGTCTTAAGTTTAACTTAAGACAAAATTCTAATTTAAGACAAAATCCTACTTTAGGACATAATCCTAATTTAAGACAAAATCTTAATTTGGGACAAAATCCTAACTTAAGACAAAATCCTAATTTAAGACAAAATCCAAACTGAAGACTACTAAATGCCTTCTTTGAATACCAAAAGTAGTAAGTTTAGGATTTAATATTTACACGTCACAGTATATTTATGGTAGTAATGAATCTTCGACTGATATATTTTAGAGCACTTTTTATAAGCATCATGGTTGACATTGATTCATTCGTATGAGCTCAATATGTTATTTACTTAACTTCCATTGCATAAACCTACTGCAGACTTTTGCTTTGTAATGTTATATTATGACATGCTAAGTTCCTGTATGTTGTTCCTTACTCCACAGACCCCTGACGAAGGGTCACTTTGCATGACCCGAAATGCATTGGGAATGTTGAATCATAGGAGTACCGGATTATAATATTGAAGTATGAGAAAAATGTACATAAGATTGACTTTTGAAATTAAAGAATACAATCAAATGGATTACTAGTTAAATGAGCGCATTCTTTAGTGATTTATCAATCACAATATTGTGGACGTCCAGATTGTCTTAGGTCACAATAGACTAATGTCAAACCTTTCGTGAGAGTGATCGGGCAGGGAGTTTGTGAAGTGCAATTATAGTAGATGACAAATCCTCCCTCTTGTAAACTGAGTCGCCCATCGTTCCAACAGGCTTTGTCTCACTGCCTGGAAGTAATTCACAAAGACCAATTGCCAACTACACCTAGCCATGTGAGCCAGGATAAAGGCAGAGACACCATATTGTTGGGAAAAAAATGCAATCTTTCTAAAAGTGGCATTTTCAGAATTGTGATTAAAAATCTGACTTGACCAATAAAGAGGGTTTGGAATTACCATTCTTTGGACAACAAACTGGATCTGTCTACCTGCTCCCAATTGGAAACTACAGCATATTGAATGTAATAAGATAACTCCAATGTTATCTTATGGGAGAGGTAGCCTTGCAGTATTGAAAGGCGAATATATGGGTATTTCAATAGCAGGACATGTAAAACATAAAAGCACATTTACTTTTTGAATTCACTGCACCCTGTCCTCTTGGCCTACCTTAGGGGTGACATATGAATTGAATAGGATGGTTTGATTCTGGCAAGAGGTGTATATTAAAATCACAAAAAGGAGATGAGGGAATGGGCTTTCTCTGACTCCCATTTCCAAGTATTAAGACTCACAAAAGAGAGAAGGACAATTAAAAAACAGGGTCAGGGATACTAACCTAGGTTGTGATAAGAAGTTCCTGTCCCCTTTTATACCTCTTAGGTATATCCAAGATGAGAGAATAAAGAAAGAGAGAAGGAAAATTAAATCATTTCTTAATACTGCCTCACCCACTGTGCAGTGGCATCCTTCATCATAGGGCCTCTGCAGACGTCCAGGAGCAGACCAACACACTGGATGGACTGCTGTTTTTTAGGGGTGAGAGAGAATATTGAAGAAGAAAAAAGAAAACTATAAGTGATGGGGAAAGCTTTTCCCTTAAGAAGAGATCTCAGGAGCAGAAAAGAAAAAAGTAAAACAGTCCAAGGAGATACCTAGTGATTATCTTTATTCTTGGTTCTTCTTGACTGGATTAAAAATGAATTAGGGATATTAGGAATATACAGGAGGGGTAATTGCCCCTAAATCCCTACTGCAAGCGCCAACATGTTTCAGCCTCTTCAATTAGCCCCCTTGGGTCAATGCGGCCTTCTTCAGGGTGTGGATCCCTTGGTGTTTAAGGTCACAACCCGTGGTGTGGATTCTATGGCACTCTGGTTTAGAATTTCTTATTTTCCAATGAAACTCCTAATATTTATGGAGGGAAAACATTTTCTGTGGGGAAAATAACACACAATAATTCAGTGTCAGTCCCTTTTTAACTACTTTCATTCATGTGGTTTCCCTTCACCCTCTTTAGTACACCTCTATGTTGTGCTCGATTTTTTTGTCTGTATAGTTCTACCTCTAGACTTTTAAAAACATATGCATGTGGTTTAAAATTACACTGACATCTGTGAAGTGGTGTGTTGCTAACAACTTCTTTGTTGTGCTTGGACACACTATGTTGTACTCCTTTAGTGCAAACACAAGAGAAACTGTGCCCTGGAAGCTTTGTCAGTAAAAACCCACGTTTTACCCGAGTTTACATGAACTTCTCTAATTAAGAAAATCAAGAAAATCTTTAATTTTCCCTTTCTCTTGTCTTAGATATATGTTAGAGATATAATAGAGCAGGAACCACTTATCACAACCTAGGTTAGTATCCCTGACCCTGTTTTTTATAGTCCTTCTATCCTATGTGAGTCTTAATAAGAGGTGTGTATTACCAGTTCAAAAAGGAAGTTTAGAAATTGCTCACACAGGCTGCAATTGCTGGCCTCTGACATGTTTAAAGGGGCTATCTAGGTGGGTGGCACAATCAGTGATGCAGTGACACTAGTACCATTTAATCTACAGACCCTTGGTACATATGGTACAGCTCTACCACGGGGATATAAACCAATTCCACCATGATTTAAGGAGAGAGCACAAGCACTTTAGAGCTGGTTTTCATTGATAAAGTGTGCAGAGTCCTAATGCCAGTAAAATTAAGATCAGCAAAAATAGGAAGGCTGAAGGCAAATCAAAAATTGCATTCAAAATCTACGATGACATTTGAACAGATACTCCAATTTATATGGAACATGCACAACATGACTGCACAATAATTGTATAATTCCTCTTAAATCACTGCCTACAAAATTGAGTAGCATCTTTACAATAGTCTTTTTCTTTATCCAGTTAGAAAAATTGCAGGAAGCTATACCTTGGTAGAGGAAATACAATATTTCTTCTTTGTTCTTTTGTCCCTCTCTAAGATGATCTGTTATTCAAAATAAGAATTGATGGTCCGTATCTACCACTAAACAGATCGAACCTGAATCAGAGGTCATCTGGAGTTTGTCTTGCACTGTTGCATCTTTGAACTTGTCATATAACCCCTGTATAAAATTATCAGGATTGTTTACTCAGGCCTTTCTGACTCAATCACTACTTGGATGAACAGTAACAAATTGGTCAATGTGTCACACTACTCCCTGCCTGTGCTACAGATGATTTATGAAAAAATCTTGGTTTCTGGCTGGATGACAAAAACTGCCAATAGATTATCTTCACTCTTAAAAGGAATTCCAAATGTGTCTTTGGATATAGCATTGGGGAAGTAATTTTGAACACCCATACATCAAGGTGCATTTGTGTTAAAAAAATGTGATACTTCTCCTGATGAATATCTGCTGGGCGCTAGGGGTATGGCAAGGCTTTGCTGAACTATCAGTGATCTAATCATGACTAGTCTGGTTGTTATCTCTTTATCTGGAAAACCCAGGAAAGTCAATGGTACTACCGGGGATGTTATGTGCTACTGCAGCATGCCTACCTTGACAGCAAAGTAAGCAACCCAACTCATCATACTCTCTCTGGCCTTGGAAATATCTTTCATTGGGCAAGTCCTGTTGTGCATTCTACTAAACAAATATAAACACATACAATCCCTAGTCTCTCACGACCTAGCTTACAGTTACAGAAGTACCAAGAAATCTGTATTAAAAAAGCCTTGTTCCCAAAAGCCAAGATAGATCAGCCATAGCACTCTCATACAGGGGTTGGAAGAAGCAGTTATGCTCAGGGTCCTTGGAAAGATTCACAAGTGGTAGCAGGATCTGTTCTTTAAATCCTGCAAGAGTACATTTTCACCAATACCGTCAGGACATGCAGGGAATGAAAGAAAAATGCTTGTTCAAAACAGGTGGTGCATACCAGCTTAACGAGTGATGAGGTATAGAGACCAGTGTTGTAACATTTTTTCGCAATAAAAATGCTAAATTGTACCCACAAATCTACTACCAATCCATATCACCCAAAATATTTGCAATTTTCACTTGAAATATTGCCTTCTCTGGGCTGAATAACATATCAACAAGAGCAGGTGAGCACGTTTATTACTTTTTCCACAGGCTCATTGGGGTGTGCTGCCAGCAGTGTGTCCTTTGTCCGTTTCATGCATCGAGATACTGAAAGCGGAAAATCCTGGGAGTCTACACAACTTTGTTGATTGAAACAGAAATACCAAGACACTTTTATACATCGGCCAAAGGAGTGCGCTCGGGTATAGTCTAAAGGCAGTTAGCCTGTTCATTTCCTGAGTTAGTCATATCTCTATGTGTCGTGGACGTCCTAGCTAAAGTGCAAAGGCTATGAGTGTTAATTGGTCGCCTCATCGGTTCACAAAATATCGACACCTGAAATATCCCCATCCCTCAATATCGCGTTATAAATATCGATGTCAAAAATATCAACATCCTATATTCATAATCGTAAGTACAAAAATATTGAAAAAAATATTGATGGAAAAAATATAGTTGACAAAATATCGTTTTTATATATATAAAATAACATATTAAATATTAAATATATAAAATACTAAAATTAATTTTAAAAAATGGATCTAATATACATTATAACAAATATAAAAAATCAAATTAGTTAAAAAAAAGTCAAGCATACATATATAATATTTAATATAAATATTTACTTTAAAAAAAAATTATAATTTTAAAATCATATACAAATTTACAAATATATATATATATATATATGTATTGACCGTGAGAAAGCTGTGTGTGCACAGCGAAACGCGTCGGTGTTATGTGCTGAAATACTGGGTGCCAAGAGAAAATAAATCGATGGAAAACGTAAGGACTTTGTGAGTGCATATTCAATTCTTCTTTTTTGGAAGAGATGTGTGCAATATATTTATATATATCAAACAAACGCTCCTGCTGGCAACCCCTCGACTTTGAGTGGGGTGGCTCAAACCGGCGGAGCAGCCGGAAATAATATCCTCGTGAAACGGCGTTCCTTACCGAGCACTCAGGCGCCGAAGGTACAAACCACAATCCACGTAAAAGTCCAATTAAGTTGATTTATTCACTCCATAAATCCAACGTGGATTGACTCGGAAGTGGTGTGTGGAGTTCTGTGCATATATACCGAGCACTCAGGCGCCGAAGGTACAAACCACAATCCACGTAAAAGTCCAATTAAGTTGATTTATTCACTCCATAAATCCACGTTGGATTTATGGAGTGAATAAATCAACTTAATTGGACTTTTACGTGGATTGTGGTTTGTACCTTCGGCGCCTGAGTGCTCGGTAAGGAACGCCGTTTCACGAGGATATTATTTCCGGCTGCTCCGCCGGTTTGAGCCACCCCACTCAAAGTCGAGGGGTTGCCAGCAGGAGCGTTTGTTTGATATATATAAATATATTGCACACATCTCTTCAAAAAAAGAAGAATTGAATATGCACTCACAAAGTCCTTACGTTTTCCCTCGATTTATTTTCTCTATATATATGCACAGAACTCCACACACCACTTCCGAGTCAATCCACGTTGGATTTATGGAGTGAATAAATCAACTTAATTGGACTTTTACGTGGATTGTGGTTTGTACCTTCGGCGCCTGAGTGCTCGGTAAGGAACGCCGTTTCACGAGGATATATATATAAGAAACGGCGTTTCTTACCGAGCACTCAGGCGCCAAAGGTACAAACCACAATCCACGTAAAAGTCCAATTAAGTTGATTTATTCACTCCATAAATCCAACGTGGATTGACTCGGAAGTGGTGTGTGGAGTTCTGTGCATATATATATATATATATATATATATATATATATATATATATATATATATATATATATATATATATATATATATATATATATATATGCACAGAACTCCACACACCGCAGGAACAGAGGAGACGGACCAGCTGATGCGCTACACAGGTTCTTTATTTGCATTCCAGTCGGTAGCAAGAGGGCACTACGCGTTTCGGGCTTCAAGAGTTCACATGCAAGTGAACCAGTTAGATTTTTCTAATTTTATAATGCAGTGTGACACAATTAGCCCGCCCAGACACGTGATGTTGCGGTCTGATAGACATAAAAGACATACTTTTATATATATATCGAATCAGTTGTTACATATGGCCTTTGTACATTATGGCAAAAAGAGTATGTGTAAAAAGACATTCTTTAAAACAACATACCATGAAATATATATAAATGCAAAGATAATGTCATATGATCCCACACACATAGTTGATAGGAATTTCATATTTTCAGGATAAATCCCTTAAAAAAAGAGACCAAATATTTCATATGTATAAAATCTTTAAAGTGACTAGCGGACTAATGTATAAGTGTGAATGTATTTAAAATTAGACCGGTTCTGAGCCTGCGTCAAGTGGAGTATATTAAAGTGCATGAGGGAATAAGGAGGATGGGAATAAAGTGCTGAGCCAACATATTGCACAAAAGTACCATGTGTATTCAATGCATAAATGCAGTTTAACAGTTAGAGATAGGACATTGTCCTTTACTATATCTCATATTAAAAACTGTAAAAACATTTGATACTGGTATTAAAACTACAATATGTAAAATTCATTATGACTAAAAACACCCAGTGTAAAATACGTGCTGATTAAATACCAATAGGTAGTAAAAAAGTGTATACATTTTTTTTTTAAATAGTAATTAGTGTATATTTACAAAATAGGAGGAGGTAAGGAGCTATCTGTTCTTATGAAAAGAAGGCCAACCAGGAACTTGACTGGCCACCTGTCTTACCTATCAGAAAAGTCATATCCTAGTTCATGTTATATGTTTATACATATACAGACACATACAGACTCCTATATATTCAGTGGTCCACTAGGTAACAGGGAACCTGACTACCTAGGGGAAGTTACATCCAGAGCTTATACTTTGTTTACAAGGACTCCATGTTTGCATCAAAAACCTTTTTATATAAAGTGACGAAGATCCTCTGTGATATTGAGCCCATTTGGCCACTTACTATCATATTCGAGAATCATACGTGACTCCAATTGTCGGAGTTTTAGTTCTCGATTACCCCCTCTTCTAGATTTGGGAACTGAAGCCACAACATAATAAGATAGACAATTGATGTCTTTGTTGTGTGAGCTCAAAAAATGGCGGGCGACAGGATAAGCAGGATCTGAGTGAAGAATGGCCCGAATATGCTGCAAGATTCTGACATGCACCGGTTGTATAGTGCTGCCTACATAATTGAGGCCACAGGTGCATGTCAGTACATATACAGCATATTCTGTTTTACATGTAAATTGGCCCTTGATGGGAAACTCAGTGTCGCTGAAGGGAGTTTTATAGTGTGTTTTATTTATTCCAAAATTACAAGCTCTACACGTAGAGCATTTTCGGAATCCCTCCTTGATTACCCAGTTGGGTTTCAGTTTGAGCTCTGGGCTGCTTTGATCTAGTGTAGCTCCCATATTCAGTGCCCGGCGAAAGGTAACCAAAGGTTTGTCAGGAAGCATGTTGCCCAAAACATTGTCAGTTAATACCGTGGGCCAGTGATGGTTGAACATTTGTCTTATTTTGTTGTGTTGGCTGCTATAGTTTGTGATAAACCTGGGACATTCTTGTTTGGCAATATCTAGTGTTTCGTCAGGTAATTCTGTATTGTCAGAGGCTTGCATTAACAAACTCGCCCGGGTTCTGCTCTGAGATTTAGCTAGAGCTAGATTAAACATTTTTTCAGTGTAACCACGGGCTTTCATGCGGATACGCAACTCATTAACACAGGTATCGAAATCAGAGGCAACACTACAAATTCTTTTTAACCTCAAAATTTCTCCATATGGAATACTCTGAATTGTGTGCCTGGGATGTAAACTGGAGGCATGGAGGGTAGTGTTGCCTGCCGTGCTTTTACGGTGAAGGGTAGTCTGCACTCTACTGTGATTGTCAATATAGACCATGACATCCAAAATATTCATATACCAATAACATAAAATCGATTAAAAAAATATTCTATTATCAATTAAAATATTAAACTATTTACAAATCGTCAAACTTACATTTCCCACTCCAATCAGTGCAATAGCAGGGAAAGTGTTGGATAGCAGAGGGGTAAAAATTACTATTCCCACTCCAGTGAGTTCAACAATAGGAAAAGTGTTGGATAGCGGAGAGGTACAAATTAGTATTTCCACTCCAACAAGTGTAACAGTGGGGAACATGTTGGCTAGCGGAGGGGTTGAAATTACTATTCCCACTCCAATGAGTGCAACAGTAGGGAAAGTGTTGGATACCGAAGGGGTCGGAATTACTATTCCCACTCCAGTGAGTGTAACAGTAGGAAAAGTGTTGGATAGTGGAGGGATAACATTTCACTATTACTACACCAGTCAGTGCAACAGTAGGGAAAGTGTTGGACTGCCGAGGGGTAAAAATGTATATTCCCACTCAAGTCAGTTCAAAATTAAAACCAAACAAAGTATCAACTACAAATTATTTTTTTGTTAAATAAATAAAAAATATATCCTTATATTAAAAATACAAATATATTTAATATTATTATTTAAAAAAGTAAAAACATATTATAATGTTAAATACATATGACAAATACCTACAAATATTATATTAAATGAAAGAAAAAATAATTTTCTGACAAAAACATATTTTTATATAGAAATATTTATAAACAAACATTAATTATAACATAAATATGTTTTTATTTCCTACCCTATAACACCACACAATTCATGACCCACATATACAGTAAAAAAATATACTTCCATATTTAATCATCAAATAAATAAATATTATTAATTAAAAATCGAATTAAAACACATAAAAATGTATTGGTTTCCCACACTTTACCCCTACAATCCCCACAACCCACAGCTAAAATTAAATTGTCAAAAAATGTATAACACAATTAAAATGTATTTTCAAATAAAATACTAATAGTATTGAACAACTAATTATGAAGTAAGTAAAGTTGATTTACTCCATACCCTTTACCCCAATAAAACCAAAGCCCACACAAAAAATAAACAATTACCCTAAATTGTATCAATTAATTAATTTTTAATCAACTAACTATTAATTAATTAAACATAAATTACTTTCCACCCATTACCCTTATACACCCCACAAACAACACCTAAAATTAATTACCCGATTTCCATATTTAATTTTTGATTAATTAATTAATATTAATTAGCAACTAATTATTAATTCATTAAAAATAAGTTACTTCCCACCCTTTACGCCAATAAACCGCACAACCCACATCTAAAAAAAACTTCACAATTACCATAATTAACTACCAATTTTTGAAACAATGAATATTAATTAACAGCCAATTAATAATTAATTACTAATAAATTACTACCCACAATTAACACTATAAAATATCAATTAAATAAATATTCATAAAAAATGATCATTGATTTATTATAATAATTAAATTACTTACCACCCTGTTCCCCTATAAACCCACAACCCCCTACGGAACTACAAAACGCAAAATTCAATTAAAATAAAATTGATAACTACTAAAAATGTAAGGGTTGAATCAAAAGAGGGAGAAGAAAGAGTTTGTGATCCATCCAGCTTCCTTGTTCATTATCAAGAAATGAAAGTGGGGAAGGATCACTTGTCCTGAGTAACCAGGGTATTTTTGTTGTTTGTTCTGATACCGATAAAAAACCCTCATTCACGTACTAAGGTTAGAATGGCGGTATATCTTGATTCTCCGCCTTTCTTTTTTGTTTTTTAGCTACGTGACAGCATCATCATTGGGTTAATATGTATGCTTCCTCCACCCGGAGGTGAACCAGTGGTTATTACAGTAGTGATTAGTGATGAAAATAAGTGAGTGATAAAAGCTCTCGATAAAAAAGCTTGTATAACCAGATAGAACGGAATTTTGTTAGGTCTGGTGTCTGGCTTGTTAAAAAAGTTTTTTTGTGCGTTGGAAGGGGAGTTATGGGGCTTCTGCGCTGTTTAGAGTCCATAAAAAGGTCGACATGTTTCAGCCTTGGTCTGCCCTCGGGGCGTCAAGTAGGCTTTCTTCAGGACTTCGAAACTGATAGTGGGGATAAGAAATCACCTTTTTGTTTTTAAGGTGTTTTTTTGCTAACATTCATACTAGACTGTGACTGTGTAGGGAGCCACACCAATCTGACTGCAAAAGATGTGCACAAATCCCAGCACACATGGACAAATTTTGCAACACATCGTAGGAGGAAGAGTACTTATGTCATTGACAAAGCACAAATGTGGGAAATACCATCACACCTGTGTCATGCAGAGTGTGTCACTAAACAGTCAATGCATAAGTACTTGTAAATTCAAATAAATACATCATGCCCATGTATGTATAGAGCTGGACATGCTCAGTAAACCCCATCTGTTAAAAAATTACAATATCCCCAGAAAAGACAGGCCTGCATCTGTGCTGATGGAAGATAATCTATGTACATACACTCATCCTAATGTACAATAGAAAATTTAATGTGTATGGTCCGATGAGCTGTGGAAAAAAAATAACTAACATTGTGTCTCTCATCTACCCACAGGGTGTGCTGGGAACACTGCCCAGTCCTAGTCTCTGGCCGACCTTGAGCTCTTCGGCATTGAGGCCTCTCACCCCTCTTCGGATGATGATGAACTACCTGGTACCTCCTGTGTGAGTCAGCCTGCAGCACCAGCAGCTGTACCATCTGCATCCCCTGTAACCACTCTCAAAACAGCTGACAGCACCCAGATGACCACTACCCACACAGAAACACAAAGTCTAGGAAACCATGAGAGCACAGCAACACAGGGCACTCTGGGGTTGGCGGACAACAACATCACTGTCAACGATGAGGGAGGTTCAGTGTTATCTGTGACTACAATTACTGATCCTGCTCATGTGGGTAGGGGTAGTGGGGGGCATGGGGACAGGTGCCTTTATGCAGCTGGTACTGCTAATGAAGTTGACCCACATCTATCCTGCATTCTTAATGCATACCAGGATTGCATCGGAGACTTTGACCAGTTAGTTGGGATCCTCAGGAACATGCAACAGCAGCAGGCTGCACATTATATTACAATATACTGACTCATGTCCAAATGGGAGTCACACATGTCAAAAATAGATGATCTGACTGCATTGCCTTGGGACATACTCACCTGCCTCTGCCAGATTGCTAATAGCATGACCACACCTTCCTGTGTCCCACTACATCTGGTGCTTCTGCAACTGCCACAGGGAGGGATATGGACTCTGGCAGAGAGTCTCCTGCACTGCCACAGACTGCACCTGAGGGTCCCCCAGAAAAACATAAGAAGGGTCATCCGAAGAAGGACACATGAGAGACAGATGGCTAGGGATCATCCCCAGGAAGTGACAACCTGCTCCTGATATCCTCCATTGTGTGCCAAGCGATCACTTTGTTGACTAACACTGAACTGTCCCACAATGGATGGAGGGTCTAAGTTGGCCCGAGATCTCAAATAACTGTGGACTTGCCTCTGAAAAATTCATCTATTGGCAATACCGACTCCTCTCTGAACTTTGCCCATCCTATTTTGTACAGCATTGTCCCATTTTGTGCACTCTACCCAAGCACCGAAATAAATCATTTTTCTCAGAATACTTGTTAATGTCGTTTTTTTTTGTTTGTTTTTTGTCCTCATATATGCCACCAGTAGATGTTAGCTCTAAATGGGCGTACTTCAGGCCACTGACACAAACCAACCTTTCCTGCCCTTGAGTTTGTGGATAGCCGATGAAGATTGCCAAGAGGTAAGGTCGTTTCCAGTCCTACTCCCTCTCGCGATGTTACTTGCCACATAGGGTGGACGGGACCACTTAACCTCTGGCATAATCATTGGACTTTTGTTGTTATTTCTCACACCATGTTTTTAAGGCAGACCAAAGCTTTACAGACTTTACCCCTCCACACAGCATATCTAGTCTGCTAACTGCCATGATATTTCTAAGACAATCCACAAATTTTGGAGGGTGTTCTGATTTCCATTCTTTACAAATTTCCCTTCTGGCAATGACAACCACATAGAAGATAAACTGTGATATACAACTGTTTATGTCATATTCGGATGAAAAACCAAGAAAACTAGTCTGGGAGTGCTTATAATTGGTATTAGCAGTACCTCTTCCAAAAACCCACACACCTGTCTCCAGTAGCTACCTATTTCAGGGCATTCAACGAACATATGACCATCATCTGCTGCTTGAAACTTACATCTTGGACATGAGTACTGTACTGTTGACATTTTTGAATGTTTCGCCGGAGTCCAATAGGCCCTGTATGCTGTAAACAGGTGGTTTCTTCTTAAATTTGATGGTTTAATAATTTTTTGAGAGATTATAAAAGAATCTGTCCAGATATTAAATATATCACCTGAAAACTGCACTGTAGAAGTATCCCACAACTTGATTATTTCAGCCTCTTGGTTATCTTTGCTTCCCGCTAAAATTCTATACCACTCGGCTACCTCGCCCTTCCATCCCTTCTCCCTACTTATTAATTCAAACGGAAGACTCTCTTCTTCTGTATTCCAATTCTGACTTCCCCACCAGGCAGACAGCTGATAAAACTTAAATCTTGTGATAGTGCCTTCCGTTAAGCTTGATAGGGTTTCCCAACTTAATAGTGTCAAGCCATTACAAAGGTCCCCCCATCTCATAAGGCCAGCTTTCCTCAACGGGAGAGCTAGTTGATCCATTAAGCATTCCGGAGCACCGGGGGAATCCCATATTGGTGCCTGAGAGTGGTAGTAAGGGATGTCTAGGATTTTTCGTATCGATTGCCAGTTGTCTAGGGCTGTCCGTAGAAGCTTTAAACGAATTTTTTTGAAGTACTTCTGGTCTCCGAACTTAAAAAGAAAGAAGTCTGAACTATACGGAAGGTCTAGTAGCATAGCCTGAAAGAGTCTGCCATGTGAGGTAGAGTCCAACTTATTAGCTAACAATCTAAAATTTTTAAACTGAAAGGCGTAGCAATAAAGAAGTAGATCTGGGAGTGCCAACCCACCGAGTTTTAGTCCCCTCCTCAACTTCTTCCAAGCTATTCTGGGAGATTTAGTAGCCCAGATAAAAGAACCAATCCTCCCTTGCAAGTTAGAAATGTCTTTTTTGTTAAAGATCAAGGGAATAGAATTAAATAAAAAGGTAACCTTTGGCAAGATTATCATTTTGACTAGGTTCACCCTACCATAGATGTTTAAAGGTAGAGTGTTCCATCTAGTCAAAAGTTTCTAACTTCCTTTACAACTATTAACCAACTGGTCTTAGGAGTTTCTTCCAAATTATGGGTAAGATGGATCCCCAAATATCTGATTTTAGATTTTGCTTCTGGAATAGGGACAGGATTATTCCAACTCATTATGTCGGTTTTATCTCTATTGATGCTATACCCTGATATTTTACCAAAATCTTCGGCCAATTTAAATAATCTTGGTATTGCCTCCTCTGGATTAGACGTATAAAGGAGGAGGTCGTCGGCATAAACAGCTGTCTTGAGCACTAGGTCTCCTATTATGAATGGTTTAATTTCTAGGTCCTGTCTCAGGGAACAAACAGAGGGCTCAATATAGATGTCAAATAAGAGGGGAGATAGGGGGCACCCCTGCCTTGTTCCTCTGGAGATATTCAGCCATTCAGACAGACTGCCGTTAACCAAAATTTTTGCCCTGGGACCCCTATATAGAGTTTCAATTCCTTTAATAAAAATCTCTGGAAAACCAAATTTTGTCATTTCTTCCATAAGAAAAGCCAGTTTACTTGATCAAATGCCTTAGCAGCGTCTATCGCTACGATGGTAAGCGGCGCCTTTTTTTCAATTGCAATGTCTATCGCTCCGATGACTTGAAAAGTCAGTTTATTCAGTTGGCGACCTGGTATAAACCCCCTTTGGTCTGGGCGGATAATAGACTTGATTATTTTAGCTAACCTGGATGCCAAGATACCAGAGTAAATTTTTGAATCAGAATTTAAAAGCGAAATCGGTCGATATGACTCAATCTTTTTCGGGTCTTTATTTGGTTTAACTATCAGAGAAATTGTGGCATCTGACCAAGAAGATGGAATTTTCTCTCCCTGAATAAATATTTAGTTAAAGAGTCTCTGTAATGGGACTAAAATTTCTTCCATATTATCTTTAAAGACCTCGGTCGGGAGTCCGTCAGGGCCAGAGGCCTTATTTCTAGCCATCTTTTTCAGTTGTGACCTAACCTCGCCCCCTGTAATATCAGTGACTAAGGAAGCTTTGTCTGAATCACTCAACTGAGGCAACTCTCTCAAAACCCACCAATTATCCAGTTCTTCCACCTCTTGATTATTCTTTTCCTTATATAGTTCTTCATAAAAAATTCTAGCCTCTCTTTTAATTTCTATGTCCTCTGTTAAAGGCAATCCAGTACCACAGTGTGTTAAAGAGTTAATATTATTTCTGCTCCTGTCTGTCCTAGCCTTCCAGGCTAACAGGGAACCACATTTTTCACTGTATTCAAAATTACGAAGCTTACTGACTTCCCACTTATCTTTGTTTATTTTTTCGGCTCTAGCTCTGAAGTCTGTTTGTAATTCTAATATTTCCTTTTCAAGACCCGGAATACAAGCTCTGTCATTAGAAACAGCGAGTTGAAGTTGCTGTTCCTTTATTTTGATTAAGTTGAGTTCTTGAATATCTTTTTCTTTTATAAGCTTCCTGTTTAAAATCATGTGAGAACCGTAAATTCCTCTTAGGTAAGACTTGAATGTGTCCCATATAATTTGATCTGAAGCTGAGTTCTCATTAAACCTAAAGAATTCTAATATACTTTCCTTAATTTTATTTCTAACCTCGTCGTTTACCAGGATGGTCCTATCAAGTGCCCACCTGTTATCTAAGGGACTGTTTTTGAAAATTATTTTCAACTCAACCACTGAGTGATCTGACAAACCAACCAGAATGTAAGAAACAGAAGCAATATTAACCAAAAGAGATTGATCTAACAAAAAAAAGTCTATTCTTGAGAACTGGCTATATTTTTTACTATAAAAGGAATACTCTCTAAGATTACCATGTTTAACTCTCCATGCATCTTGTAGTGTGTAATCTTTCCTGATATTTTTTAAGGCAAGAAGAGATTTTTTCGGGGGATTATATTTAGCTTTAGAGGTACGGTCCAATTGTGGGTCCCATAAGAGGTTAAAGTTGCCTCCTAATATTACTGGACCTGTATGCTGCAGCATATATTTTTCTAACTTATGGAGGAAACAAGCATTATCTTCGTTAGGACCATAATATACCCCACACAAAATTTTAGTGCCGCCGATCGAGACAACTGCAGCCAGCCATCTCCCTGACTGATCTGTATCCCAGTCATGAATCCTAATCCCTTTATTGGCACGCACTACCATAGCTACCCCTCTAGTAACCCCAGTTTGTTTAGAGCAGAGAATTTCCTGAACCCAATTGTATCTAACAAATATTTTTCTACACTCTTCTGCTTCCAAATGAGTTTCCTGCAAGAGGTATATACACACTTCAAAGTTTTTCAGGAACTCACAAACATTTTGTTGTTTCTTCCGGCTCCCCAAGCCATTCAAGTTCCAGGAAAGGAATTTACTACTAGGTGTCAAATTTGAAGCCATTCTGTGATGTGACTACCCCTACACTTGTAACCAATGGCGGCCTATGGTTACGTATAAGCTTAAAAAGATAATGATTTATGGCAAATGAGGACATTTTTGTCTGTTTTTTCCCTTCCCCCCGAGGAACCCAACCCTCCTGTTTGGCGTGGATACGCCTTTGGGAGGCCCTGCCCCTTAACACACCCGCTATATGTAACTAACGATTGGTCTTTTGTGTCCCTTTTTTTTTTTTTCTTTTTTCCCTTTTGTCAGTTATTGTTACTATTCCTTGTGTGATTCCCTATTTCCTCTATATATTTTTTTTCTCCCTTCTCAGTAAGGTGAAGCTCGCCCCCTTTTCTTCTTATTTTATGTATATATATATTTTTTTTATTTTTTTTTATTTGAACACTCTCTAGAGACACAATTTCACGGAGAGTTGATGAAAACTTAACTATTCTCTCATTTTAACTAGTAAGTCATCAACTTCTTCTGGGAAATGACAAGTATACATCTTGTTGTTCCACATTATTTTGAGCAAAGCTGGGAACTTCATTTGTACCTGAGCCCCCATAGGACTTAAATCTGGCATCCTAGAGCCAAGCTCCCATTGCCTTTGAGCGGTTTTACCCCCTATATCCGATCTTATTTGGTAGGGGTTGGCCCAAAAATGCAGAGAAGTGCGTGCCAAACATCTGCTAAGGATCAACTCTTTAACACTATATGTTTGAAAGTACACCAAAATCTTCCTGGGTGCTTTACTATCAGGATGCAACCTGAATGGATCTCTGTGTACTCGCTGAATCTCAGCTTCCAGGTCAATATCCGGCCGGTCCTTTAAAATATCTTCACGAAGTGGTCTGCACACAAACCCCTTTATATCCTCCACTTCTACTCCTTCAGGAATTTTGAGGATCCTAAGATTGTTGTGCCGACTCTGCGTTTCCAACCTTTCCAGCTCCATTGATAGAGTACGATTCTGTGCTTTGATGGCTTCTATATCTTTAGAGTTTTCTTTGGAAGTCTCTGAAAGTGCTGTGACTTTACTTTCCAAGACACTGGTCCTGGCATTAATACCCTCTAGTTTAGCCTCTAGGACATCAAATCTATCGTTTAGGCCCCTCTGATTTTTCCCAGAAATCTTGAACTTGCCCAGAAGATATTCTCTCAGTGCATGAAATAGGGAACCAAGTCTATCCTCATTTTCCACTCCAGCTATCCTGTCTGCCCCGTCAGAAAAAGGGACTGAACCATGTGTAGTATTACTATTTAGTGTAATCAGAGGAGGGGAAATTACAACAGAGTTTGGAATTACAGGTTTTACCGTTGGAAGAGGGAGGGTTTGTACTACCTTCAATGGAACTTCTACACCTTGGTCCAAATTCTGCCCTGGGCTAATCTGTGCAATTACTTCTGGCCCCTCCTCACTGGGACTTAAATCTAATACAGCGTACTTGTTACTCAAAGGTAGTGTAGAAAGAAGTGGGGGAGCGGGTGCTTTATTAAGCCTAGTATCTACATCTGCTTCGGGTATTTCAGCTACTTTATTTATTTATTTATTTATTTATTTTCTGACATTTATAGAGCGCGAACAATTACCCTTGGGTGTCTCGGCGCTAGACTGCAGTAATGTCATTCCCTAGAGGTAAGGATGCGGCTGGTGTGCTACATTTATTGGTTAAATAACCACGTCTTCAGCTTTTTCCTAAACTGTAGGAGCGATGGACTGGCTTTAATGTGATATGGTAAGGTGTTCCAGATCTTGGGGGCCGCAACTAGGAAACGGCGGTCACCCCAAGTCACAGTTCTGGTACGTGGGACCACTAATTGGTTAAGTGCTGAGGATCGTAGCTTTCTCGCCGGACTATAGGGTATTAGGTGATCTTTAAGGAAGCGAGGCCCCTGATCCTGCATTACTTTGTAAACTATGCACATCGCTTTAAACTTTATCCTGTTTTGAATGGACAACCAATGGTAGGACCTTAGAGTATCTGAGATGGGTGCGAATTTTGGTTTTTTGGACAGCAAGCGTGCTGCCGCATTTTGTACCATCTGCAACTTCTTTGTGACTCTAGATTGTACATTCAGAAAGAGTCCGTTGCAGTAGTCTAGTGAACTTAAAACCAATGACGTGACCAGGGTCTTGGCGGCTGTGTCAGGCAGAAAAGGCAAGATTTTCCTAATTATTCTAAGTTTAAAGTGGGCCGTGGACGCTACCTTATTGGCATGAGCCATGAAGTTCAGCTGATTGTCAAAGGTGACTCCCAGATTCCTCACCTTGGGGGTCGGGCAAGGTGGGGTGCCAGATGTTGATGGCCACCAGATATTGGGCCACGGTGGCAAGAGATTGCCAAAGATTACGACCTCCGTTTTCTCGGAGTTGAGCTTCAGGCAGTTTCCTGCCATCCACTCACCGATAGCTATCATGCCACTTTGGAACCTTTCTGCCACCTCCTGTCCGTCACCCTTAATGGCCAACACCAACTGTGTGTCGTCTGCGTACGAGGTTAGGCTCATCCCATGTGCCTTGATGACACTGGCAAGGTCCGACACATAGATGTTAAAAAGTGTCGGACTAAGGGATGAGCCTTGAGGAACCCCACACGGCAGCGACAATTTGGCAGATCGAAATGGTCCAAGGGTTACCGCCTGAGTTCTATTAGCCAGGAAGGAGGCAAGCAGATCTCTCGCTGCGGAGTGGATCCCCATTTTTTCGACACGGTCGACCAAGGTCTTATGGTCAACCGTGTCGAATGCTGCCGAGAGGTCCAAGAGCACCAGCAAAGCTGTCCCTCCTTGGTCCCGGATGAGTCTAATATCATCCGCTGCCTTGATGAGGGCAGTTTCGGTTCCATGATATTTACGGAACCCAAACTGAGTATCATCAAGCAGATTATTTCTCTCAATATATTCTGACAGCTGCTGGTTCATGGCTTTCTCTGTCAGTTTGGCCAGAAATGGAAGATTTGCTATGGGCCGGTAATTTTTCAAATCATTCCTGTCAAGATTTGGTTTTTTAAGCAAAGGCTTAAACAATGTGTTTTTTAAAGAGTCCGGATAGGTCCCAGAACTCAATATTATATTGCAAACGTGGGTGATAATGGGATTAACTGTGTCTGAAACCATGGCTAACACCGAAGTGGGGCATGGGTCCAGGGCAGAGCCTGATTTAATGGACTTCAATATGGATTTAGTTTGATCGGTTGTTAGAGGTTTAAAACTCGTCATGGTGTTACTCGGAACTATCCGCGAAGATGGAACAACAGTAGTATTGGGTTCCGAGGTGAACGCTTGATATATATTGTTCACCTTTGTGAAGAAGAACTCAGACAAGGCATCACATAGTAATTGTGATGGGGGAGGGTTTAGGTCTGGTGTGTTACCCGATAGGGTTTTAGCTAAGTTATACAGCTGTTTGGTAGAATTTTTAGCTTGCTCTATATGTAGAGTAAAGAAGTGCTTCTTTGCTGTCGTGATCATGGTTTTATAAGTGGCTAGCGCTTCTTTATATCTAATCTTGCTTTCACTGTCGTAAGTTCGTCGCCAGTACCTTTCCCTATTTCTCGTTAATTGTTTCTGTAATTTTAGTTCTTCTGTGTACCATTGAGCAGTCGGCATACTTCTGTTCCTTGAGTGGGACTTAGTGGGTGCCAATTGAGACGTGGCATCACTCAGCCATTCATGAAATTGGGAAGTAGCCGTACAGGGATCATTAGATAGTTCAGGCTTAGTATTATTTAAAAGTATATTTAGGTTGTTGTTGTTTATGTCCTTCCACGCCTTGAAGGTGCCTGGCTTGGGATGGGGAGTATTCTTCCTACACGGATCTTTAATAGTCAGCCTGCTGAAAATGGCCGAGTGGTCGGTCCATGTCATGGGAAGGATTTTAGTCACCTGAAGGTCTTCCACGTTCGTGAACATGCCATCTAGCGTATGTCCTGCCTGATGGGTTGGGGCCGTAACCAATTGTTTGAGTCCTATAATTTCTAAATCAGATGTGAGAGTAAAGGTGTCTCTATCATTATTTTGCTCAAGATAAAAATTAAAATCGCCCATTACCGTAGTGGACTCATCTGTGGCTAATGATTCCATTAAGATGGTTAAGTTTGTTAGGAAAGCTGCTCTGGCCCCAGGAGGTCGATAGAGGAGCACTCCGTTAAAACTAAAAGACGGTGTGAATTTTATATTAAAATGTAGAGCTTCGCAAGATATTGCGGGAATAGGGGATGTGCGGACCTTAAATTGGTCTTTCACTATGATAGCCAGGCCACCCCCTCTATTTTTCTCTCTATCCTGCCTATAAACCTTATAACCTGGTGGGACTGCCGTGACCAGGTCGGGAGCAGATGCCTCGTCCATCCATGTTTCCGTAATATACAGGGCATCTAATTTGTAGTCGATAATAAGATCGGCTATCTCTTGGCAGTGTTTACCCAGGGAGCGCGCATTGATAAGGGCCATGGTAATATACTTCTCCTTGGCCTGCTTAGGGACCTGAGTGTGGAGGATGTCGTTATTAAAAGGGACGACGATATCACAATGAGAGCATTTTAAGTTAGTGCCCATAGGAGAATGTGTCAGGTCAAGTTTGGTACAATGAGAGGTATGGTTTGGGCGAAGGCTCAGCAGAGTACTCCGTTTGTACAGGATGGGCCGAGCAGGGGTTGTGGCCCTGGGCCCGATCCCGGCGCGGACGGGCGCAGACGGGCTCGCCGCCGGCGCGCCCGCTGCGCCCGCCCGCTGCGCGGACGGGTGGGTCTGTTGTTTTTATCCATCCCAGAGCAGGGTGGAAGGAGGGTGGGAGGAGCGATCACCTGGGCAGGCAGCCTTGCCCTACCCAAGATGGCGGCCAAAGTGACTGTTTTCGATCTCGGCGCCTAAACACAGCAGCGCTGAGAGGGGGGATCCAAAGAGGTCTTGGGCGAAGCAGTCTCGCTCCAAGAAGGTATTTTAACAGTATAGTAATATTAAAAGCGACCAGTTAAAATTTCTACAGTTTTTAAAAACGGGCTATTTGTCAATCAATAACTCACGCTTAAACAATAGTGTGCACAAGGAAGTGCAGAGCTCCCCCGGCTTCCGCCTCAAGGGTTGAAAAACGCAGTAACCAGAGGGTAGAGGGAGGGGTCCTTAAATGTCCTGGGAGGGCGGGAGGAGCGATCACCTGGGCAGGCAGCCTTGCCCTACCCAAGATGGCGGCCAAAGTGACTGTTTTCGATCTCGGCGCCTAAACACAGCAGCGCTGAGAGGGGGGATCCAAAGAGGTCTTGGGCGAAGCAGTCTCGCTCCAAGAAGGTATTTTAACAGTATAGTAATATTAAAAGCGACCAGTTAAAATTTCTACAGTTTTTAAAAACGGGCTATTTGTCAATCAATAACTCACGCTTAAACAATAGTGTGCACAAGGAAGTGCAGAGCTCCCCCGGCTTCCGCCTCAAGGGTTGAAAAACGCAGTAACCAGAGGGTAGAGGGAGGGGTCCTTAAATGTCCTGGGAGGGCGGGAGGAGCGATCACCTGGGCAGGCAGCCTTGCCCTACCCAAGATGGCGGCCAAAGTGACTGTTTTCGATCTCGGCGCCGAAACACAGCAGCGCTGAGAGGGGGGATCCAAAGAGGTCTTGGGCGAAGCAGTCTCGCTCCAAGAAGGTATTTTAACAGTATAGTAATATTAAAAGCGACCAGTTAAAATTTCTACAGTTTTTAAAAACGGGCTATTTGTCAATCAATAACTCACGCTTAAACAATAGTGTGCACAAGGAAGTGCAGAGCTCCCCCGGCTTCCGCCTCAAGGGTTGAAAAACGCCTGTATTAACCTCTGCTCTTTTTGTAACATCCTCCTTGGAGTTCACTGCCTGTTCCATGATTTTAAAGTAACTTTTAAGCGAAGGAGTCACTCTAGGCGCTTGTGTTTGTTTTATCACCTTAGCTGACCTAGCTTTCCTGGCCCCACCCTTCCTATTTTGTTTATGGGGGGAGATGGGTGTCGGACCACCTTTCTCAACAGTGTCAGTAAAGTTCCAAACCCCTTGTTTCCTAAGGGCTTGCTTTGACTTTAACTGATATCTGCTCCTGACTCCTCCTGGCTTTTCTTTTACTGAGAGGTCCTGCTTTATGGAATGATCAGCTGAAGCAGCCCCCTCTATATCACCGCCAGCCTTAATATCTCTAATGGTACTGTCGCAATTGCTCTGACGAATTGTTGTGTGTTTATCTGCCTCCATGAAGTCCTCCCCTCCAAGGAGCGCCTCCCTTGACCGTGACCACAAGCTTCCACAGCTTACACAGAGCCCTCTATGATCGTTTTTCACCTTCACACATCGACTGCCACCGCTGACCTGCTTCTGCAGCTCGCTGATCTCGCCGTTTGAGATTTGACACAGCTGCCCTGTCTCTGCCTCCCTCGCCTAGCAACGCTCATGCATCCCCGCAGGGTCCTAGTGCTCCCGTGTTCACCTCCGCAGCTTCCAAACCTCCGAACAACAAAACGGGAAAGAATTCAATGGTGCATACGATTCAACTATTGAAAGGTAATCATCTGTCCTCACTGTTTACTTAAACGCCATCATCCTAGGTCGTATAATCGAAAGACCCGTCAAATCCGTCACTTCAGGGTGTTTTCAGTGCAGAGCCTCGCAGCAGCCGTTAGCCTGCCACCGCCATGTTCCTCCCCCGTCTGTATACTTGTTTATGTCGTGATTGAAACACAATTGTACAGGTTGAAATGAGGCACAAAAATGCAAATAATGGAATGTCAATGAGATTGGCTGAGAAACAACTTCAGAAATTCATCTACTGGCTTGTGAGTAAATGCTACCTGACACAGCATGAGAGAAACACACAACCAGGTCATCACAACCCCCATAGTACATGGAATTGATCCTCATTGAATCTACTGTTGTAAAATAAAACATTTCAATGCACAAACAACAATCATTGTCAGATTAACAGATCATCAGGGCATATGTACAGTATGTAAATGAATGTTGGATGTGTGTAAACAGACAAGGCCCACATCAATGTGGAGCACAGGTTTATCCCACAGGCACAACCTGGTGCCCTCACACAAAATGAGATCACATCACACTGTGACAAAAAAGCACAAATGAACAAACATAGAGCGTCATTTCTGAAGGGACTGTGTGGCACGCAATCCTGATCCAAAATGAACTTGCAATGTATGACTGCATTATGGGTCTGTGAGTTCACAACTCTCCAGACAACAGCAAAAGGGCCCTGTAAAGGAGATACATAGAACAGTTAGGAACTCTTTGTCCACATCTTTAAGAGACTTATTAGAATCACACATTTGTCACTGTGAACACTAGCTAGGATTCTTGTTAGCACTGTACCTAGAACACTACAAACTTACTAGACCCTAAAAAATGAAGATGATCGTGTTAAGTAGCATACACTCACATGCATGCAAACATATTGAACACCAGACACACATAATGCTACAAAAGTGCTTTGTCTACTCCACATTGCATTCTTACAATCATGTGAAAAAGTTGTGGATGAGTTGTCTCTGAAAATCTTCCTCCTCCTCCTCCTCTCTGGCAACATGTCCCAGTCCTGGATCCTTCCGTGGTGGCGGAGACTGGTATCTGTCATCTTGTATGAGCTGTAGCTCATTCCTCACTGCAAGGTTGTATAGCATGCAACATGCAGTGATGCTCTTACACACCTTCAATGGTGCATATTGGAGGGCTCCTCCTGTATGGTTCAGGCAGTGGAATCTTATTTCAGAAAGCTGACTGTCTGCTCAACCACTCGCCTGGTCCTACCATGTGCCTCGTTGAAACAAACCTCAGCAGGTCTGACAGGGTTCCTGAGTGGTGTCAGCAACCATGGCAGGTTGGGGTATCCAGAGTCTCCTACATTGAACACAGAAAAGACTTCAGTTGTCTGAAAGTAGGGTACAACCTGACATCCAAGCAACACACAACATAGACACACAACATGACCTACCAACAAGCCAGGTACACTCATGTCGCAGCTGAGACATCAAATGGGGAACATTATTATTTCTCATTATGTATGCGTTGTGTCTAGATCCCAGGAAATGTGCACAAATATGGGAGATCATCATGTCATCCAGACATTCAACCAAAATATTTAATGGAGTGGTAATGCTTTCGATTTCTGTAGGTTTGTTCATTGGCTTGTGGTGGGATCAAACCCACATGCATACCATCAATGGAGCCAATGACATGAGGCATCTGCCCCAATGCAGAAAACTCCCCCTTGATGTCTGTCAACTGTCCTGGTATTGGGAACTCGATGTAGAGGTCCAGAAAATATAACATTGCCTCCAACATATCCCGAAGCACAAAGCTGAACATTGCCTGGGACATCCCACCAGCAGTTGCCACAGTATATTGGAAGGATCCTGTGGCAAAGAAATGTAGGGCTGCCATCACCGTCACCTTGGGGGTCAGCGCAAAGGGATTATGGCCGGGATGCCCGCCACCCCCTCCCAACACCTATCCCCAAGGATGGGAGAAGTCGGACACAGGTTGAACTTTTGGAAGGCGGGAGGGAGTCACCCTCCCGGCCGTATTTATTAAAATATGAAACAAAATGTAAAACATTAAATAAAAGTTTCATCATTATGCATTATGTAAAATTTTACATTTATTACATTTCGATGAAGACATGTACTTTGGCTAACCTTAACAGATCTCTAATACAAAGGTTTCCTAGCCGAGTCTAACATCCTGAAAATGCATACATTCTAAATTAAAATTGTACATCCTAGCATTAAGGGCCAATGGCAAGGTCTTAACCGGTGTCAGATCCCTACTACCAGACTCTCGCCCTCACGGTGTGAGTGGCGCATGCGCAGAGGACTGTACCCTCTGTGCCAACTCCAATTTCCCTTGTCTTGTTGGGGGCCCCCCATTTAAACTCGACGCCATCTTAAAGGTCGTCCGAGGACCCGTGTGAGGTGTCTGTAAGAAGGCAGCGTGGACTCCCCCTCCCACCCCACACTGTCTATCACATCCGCCGTCGCGGATATCCGGGCCCCGGGAAATTCGTAGGAGGGGCATATAGCCGCCTCCTCCCCTGGAAGGGGTCTATGGCCGTCCTCCCCTAGGCGACCCATACTTAGTGGGTGCCGCCTCCCCGTATGAGGGGCCAATGGCCGCCTCCCCCCAGGCGCTCCCATCCATAGTGGGTGGCGCCCCCCTCTAGGGACCTTGAAATTACTGCTCACCGATCATGACCTTACCGCCCGACCAAAAAATAAATACGACAGTTGTTTACCTACTAAGGAAAGAAAAATTCTGACATAGCCTCGATGTGTCATCAACTGCTCTCTCCTGCAGAGAACACATTCTGCAACTGCAAAAGTTACATCCTTATCCTAAACATTCCTTTATTTTCCTAAAAGGGGAAAAAAGGCCTATACTCCTCTTTCTCAGGAACACTTTATTTACACAAACATTTGCCATAAGGGGCTGGTGGGTGGGTCAAAATTGCTGCTTGTTCCGTCGAGGGCTCACGAGCAATGAGTGGGTGCAGCCTTCCGATCCGAGGAACAAGAGGACGCTTCTTCGGATTCCCGCTCTATTTATTCTTCTGCGGGAGGGCGTGTACCCTCCTCCTGTACGCCTACTGGGCGTGGTCTTCTGTGGAGGTGTCTAGGACAACCCTCTTGGGCGGGAGAAGGCGCACCCCAGCTACGCCACTTCGGGCATACCAGCCGAGCCACGCCCCCGCCCAAAATGGTTTACCGGGGGGATCGAGGCACCCAACCATACGTTCGGGGGGACCGAGTGGTCGCCCCTTTCCATATGGCCGGGATGCCCGCCACCCCCTCCCAACACCTATCCCCAAGGATGGGAGAAGTCGGACACAGGTTGAACTTTTGGAAGGCGGGAGGGAGTCACCCTCCCGGCCGTATTTATTAAAATATGAAACAAAATTTAAAACATTAAATAAAAGTTTCATCATTATGCATTATATACAATTTTACATTTATTACATTTCGATGAAGACATGTACTTTGGCTAACCTTAACAGATCTCTAATACAAAGGTTTCCTAGCCGAGTCTAACATCCTGAAAATGCATACATTCTAAATTAAAATTGTACATCCTAGCATTAAGGGCCAACGGCAAGGTCTTAACCGGTGTCAGATCCCTACTACCAGACTCTCGCCCTCACGGTGTGAGCGGCGCATGCGCAGAGGACTGTACCCTCTGTGCCAACTCCAATTTCCCTTGTCTTGTTGGGGGCCCCCCTTTTAAACTCAACGCCATCTTAAAGGTCGTCCGAGGACCCGTGTGAGGTGTCTGTAAGAAGGCAGCGTGGACTCCCCCTCCCACCCCACACTGTCTATCACATCCGCCGTCGCGGATATCCGGGCCCCGGGAAATTCGTAGGAGGGGCATATAGCCGCCTCCTCCCCTGGAAGGGGTCTATGGCCGTCTTCCCCTAGGCGACCCATACTTAATGGGTGCCGCCTCCCTGTGTGAGGGGCCAATGGCCGCCTCCCCCCAGGCGCTCCCATCCATAGTGGGTGGCGCCCCCCTGTAGGCACCTTGAAATTACTGCTCACCGATCATGACCTTACCGCCACAGGCCGGATAGTTGACTGGCTATCCGGCCCCCCCACAAACTCCTCCTAAAGGTCATGCTTTCTTAAACCCCTTAACCATGCTATGAAGTCTCCTATGAGTAAGACATTCCCCTCCCGGGAAAAGTGAACCCCATCCTCGAGATACATGTGATCACCCCGAATACACCCAAGCGGAATACTGTGCAACTGCGCTGAGCGAAACAACCTACCAATTTTGTTGTTGACCTTCTTTACTGAATGGTTCAGTGCTGACACCGAAAGGCCCCCCCGCCATACTTTCCTGGGAATCATGTGGGACCATGCAATCGTGCACCCCGGGATTCTTTTCGCCAGCCAGCTAACAGTAGACAATACTCGCTCGAGTAATACTCGCCTACCGAGTGTCACCATGTCGTTGCCCCCCAGGTGTACTATGATTACAGATGGCGGTGACCTCTGCTGCCCTAAGAGTCCCTTGATAAAAGATTCAAACTGGTCAATACAGAGCCCGCCCCTTCCGGGGAAGGTCACTCTGTACCCGTATTCCCCAGCTGCATGAGTCATGTCACCTGCTTTGAATACGTCCCCGGCCCGCCTCACGTATGAGTGGCCCACGACCCACACCACTCTCTCCTCAGCCGGTGATCTCTGACCGCTGGTCCCAAGGTGCCGGGTCGACTGCAAATTCCGCCCCGCATAACATGCTCGCGAAACTGTAAATCAAACAGAAGACAAGAAGCGTGAGTGCATGTAACTTGACTTCACAACATGTGCAACCGCACATACCTTTTAAAACAATTCGAGGACCATCGTCCCAACAGTTTCACCTCTTCGGCACTCTGACCCCTGGCTGTAGCCTCAGTAGCAGCCCCTATCCTGAAGGAGTGGGTCCCAAAATCGCACGGGTCCAAGCCCGCCGCTGCGATTGCCAATGTTAGCACCCTCTGAAACTGAAACCTCGTCAGTGGGGTGGCATCGATGTGTCTCAGTAGACTCCGACCCCATGTATCCGCCCTCAGCGCCAGATATTCCTCAATGCACTTTACCGGGCACATGGGGGACCCTTGCATGCGCTGGACCACAACACTGTCTCCCATAGCTGTCTGGTCAGTCTTGGACTTAGCTATTGTAACCACCATTGAATCACCCCTAATCAGGATGTGATTCCTACACAGACCTCCCTCCACATCGTTCTTATTCTTTGCTACCAGTTCGCTCACCCGCATAGCCCCATGGAATGCTAATGCAAAAGCGGCCCGGAACAGAACTGCCTCGAATTGGGAGGAACATGTCGTGGGTAGTATCGCCATGAGCAGGGACAACCTCTCTAACCCAATCGGGCGCCTCTCGTCTACTCTCCGACCCTCAAGGCGCTGCCAGCCACGAAGGGCTTTCTTTGCCAAAAAGGAAGATGTCGGGTCCTTGACGCCATGCACCTGCGCCATGAATGAAATGGCCGCCCGGTGCCTATTGGCCGTTGCCACTGATCGGCCTTCCCTATGTAATGCTACCAGAAACCTTAGGAAGCAATCCTCCTGACCCCATGTCTGATCCCCTGCCGGACCCAAAAATGCACAATAGGAACGAAACGCTCCTTCGTATGCCTTCCTTGTCCTGGGGGCTAAGCTTGCTGCCACGAGGTCTTGTAATCCGGGGCACCGAGTAGCCAGAGTACTTCGGGGAATGGTGCCGCCGGTAGGTCCGCAGTAGGTAGATAACCCCTGAACGCCTGCATATGTGAACGAGAGAGTGCATCAGCGGCATGATTCAGTACCCCCGGCACATGTTTTGCCCTGAATTGTACATTTAGTCTCATGCAAAGTAGTACAATTTCTTTCAGCAATCTCAATATCCACTTGCAGCGTGCTGCCTGATTATTTATGCATTCAACAACAGTCATATTGTCAGACCAAAATACCACGGAGCGATCTCTGAACTCGTCCGGCCATGCCCTCAGAGCCACAAATATAGGGAATAGCTCGAGGAAACCAATGTTACTTGTGAGACCGCTGGTGTGCCACCATGTCGGCCATGTTTGCGCCGACCATCGATTGCCGAAAATGGCGCCAAATCCCACGCTCCCCGCCGAGTCAGTCCACAAACCTAGCTCGTCCGAAGACGCTGGCGGCTTGTTCCACACTACTCGACCGTTGAAGTCCGCCAGGAATGCTAACCAAATACACATGTCCTGGCAAACCTCTGCGGACAGTCTCGTGCGGTGGTGTCCTTCTTTGAGACCGACCATAGCCTGTGCAATAGAGCGTGAAAAGGGGCGGGCCATTGGTATCACCCTCAGGGCAAAGTTAAGCTGACCCACTGCCTGTTGTAACTGATGCAGGGTCACTTTCTCCTTACTAAGGCACAGTTCCAGGGAAGCCCTAAATTTCGCTATTTTCCCTACCGGCAAACGGAAACATCCCTCCACAGAATCGAGCTCAATTCCCAGAAACTCGAGTGAAGTAGATGGTCCCACCGTCTTACCTGGTGCCAATGGCACCCCGAATTCCCTCATGAGGATGCAAAACTCCTGTAGCGCCTGCGCACATGTTGTGTCGCCGGCTGCCCCTAAGAACAGAAAATCATCTAAGTAATGCATAACATGGCTATGCCCAGTGGCCTCAGTGAACGCCCACTCCAAAAAACAGCTGAATTTCTCAAAATAAGCACAAGAGATGGAGCAACCCATTGGCATGCATCTATCCATGTAGTAACGTCCTTGGAACACAAAGCCTAACAGACGCTGGTCCTGTGGGTGTACCGGGAGCAACCGGAACGCCGACTCGATATCTGACTTCGCCATCAGCGCTCCGGGCCCCAGGCGATTCAACATGGTGACGGCATCATCGAAGGATGCGTACTGCACCGAACAAACTCCTGGGTCAATCGCATCGTTCACCTAGAGACCCTTCGGTGCTGACAAGTTATGGATCATCCTAAATTCCCCTGGGTCTTTTTTGGGGACTACTCCCAACGGGGAACAGACAAAATTTGCTACTGGAGGGTGCTGATATGGGCCCGCCACCCGGCCTAGTAAAACCTCTTTTTCAATCTTCTTCTCTACCACCGCTGGATTATGCCGAGCCGATAATTGGTTTCTACAAAGTGATTCCCCACGAAAATCCCCCGCCGGGATGCGGAAACCATATAAGAATCCGTTCCTCAACACCCCAGCGGAGACATGATCAGGGTATTTGTTTAGCCAGGGGGTTATTGCCATTATATCAACGGGGGTAGGTAACGGTACACGGTGATCCTCCTCAGTCTTGTTTGGACCCTCCCTTACCTCCCGACCCGCCATTTTTGGATCTGCACAAACTTTCCGGGTGCGAGGAATTCCCACAACCCGCACACGCATACCTGAACTTACATGCCCCTTGCGGTCTGGAGCAGTTACCTCTATTAAAGCTCCAACAGACCCCCCGCTTTCCCCCATTCCCCCCGGTCCTTGGTTGGTGATCGCCACCGGCGCCCGCTCGAAAGGGCACCGCCGGCTGTTGGCGGGAAAGCCCCGTCCCAATCCCGCCTGGCGAGCACGTCTTTGTCGCGCCCGGCAGGAGCTGCTTCTGCCAAGAAATGGAGTCGAGACAATCCCACGTCAGAGATGAATCGTACTCCTTGGCCTTACGGAACTTCATGTCGTAACCCATCCATTCGTTCCCCTCATACGTTTCATAGAAATCCATTATACGTGCCTGATAACAAGATAATTCGGGTAATACCGCGGGCTTACGCTCCCCAATAATTGCAGTAAACATCGCAAAGGCCTTGGCCCAATTCGATATAGTCTCATCCACCCTGTATCCCGCCATCTTGGCTCGCCAAACACTCGGGTGCCACAAATCTTTCTGCGTCTTAGCATACTCCATCTCGCGATGGTCAGTTAACAGAGAACGAATAGTGGAGATAACGGGGTGCACAGCGTCAAGTTGAACAAGATATTCAAGAAGGTATAATGGGTTTTGGGTGCTCACGTAGGGTGGTGTTATCCGTCGAAAAAACACCATCAAATATCAAGATTGTCGTGTATGCGGAGCCCCGCAAGAACATCCCCTGGTGGAGCACACCAATTGAGATCACACGAAGGTGCTTCTGTTTTAAGCAGTGAGGCTTTATTGCTTCATTTATATGGTGATTTTTAGGTTTGCACGGCTTTGATATTTAACAGCATATCGAGAATGTAATAATCCATTTACATGTGAACATTATGCTCCAATGCATTTCGGGCGTAGGCGCCCTTGGTCACGGAGAGTTCACAGTAAAAACGCGATGTCCTCGGGTGTGGTCCTGGGGTCATCTGTTTGCCGTCGGCCGAAATGCATCGGAGCATAATGTTCACATGTAAATGGATTATTACATTCTCGATATGCTGTTAAATATCGAAGCCGTGCAAACCTAAAAATCACCATATAAATGAAGCAATAAAGCCTCACTGCTTAAAACAGAAGCACCTTCGTGTGATCTCAATTGGTGTGCTCCACCAGGGGAGGTTCTTGCGGGGCTCCGCATACACGACAATCTTGTCAGTTAACAGAGAAAACATATTAACATACTTGTCAGCCCAAATCAATTCTTTCGTGGCCAACGGGATATGTTGAACCACTCTCTCCCGTCTTGAGGGCAATGAGCCCCCCCCCCCCGCAATTGGCAATGCCTGCTTACCCGGTTCGGTTGACGTTCCTGCTGTTTTTTCCACGCCAGCTGCCGGTCCTTCCGAGGTTACCTGTGGGGGGACAAGAGGGAGATTCGCCTTTGCGGCATCTCGCGACTGCCGCAACTGCTGCATTAGTAACCTGGCCTCTGCGGCCGTGTCTTCAGGTGCCGTAGCACCCCCTGTTTTCTTGCCGAGCCATGCGGCCAACTGGGCGGCCAATTCAGGCGGCATGTCCTCCTCGCTAGCGGGCGTAATCACAACCGGTATCGGCTGACCCGCGTCTGGGAGTACCGGGGCCTCGACCGGAATGGCAGGGCTCACCGGGGGTACCTCGGGGACGGGGACCTCCCCCCCTGGGGCCCTATTCCTGACCCGCTTCCCCCTACCCTCCGGGGCAAAACCCGGCAATGCCGGGCCTATTACCTTCTTTGGTTTACCCGGATTGTTTATCGCAGCCATCTGCTTCTTCATGTTCGCCATATCTCGTCCAACGTTTCGTTCCATCTTCGTAATTCTGCTAACCAACATCCAGAGCATCTGGTCAGTCTCGGACTTCTTTCCTGCCTTCTTGCCAGGCATTCCTTTCGAGTATTCACTCTAAGAAGATCAGAAACGGTCCTAGGTCTTTTAGCCTCGAAGTCGCTGAAAGAGAAACACAAGAATTATAAATTCTCAAAATTGCTGCTTGTTCCGTCGAGGGCTCACGAGCAACGAGTGGGTGCAGCCTTCCGATCCGAGGAACAAGAGGACGCTTCTTCGGATTCCCACTCTATTTATTCTTTTGCGGGAGGGCGTGTACCCTCCTCTTGTACGCCTACTGGGCGTGGTCTTCTGTGGAGGTGTCTAGGACAACCCTCTTGGGCGGGAGAAGGGGCGCCCCGGCTACGCCACTTCGGGCATACCAGCCGAGCCACGCCCCCCGCCCAAAATGGTTTCCCGGGGGGATCGAGGCACCCAACCATACGTTCGGGGGGACCGAGTGGTCGCCACTTTCCAATGTCCGTGCAGTCTGCAAATGTGGGGCAACTGGTCTCCCAACTACACATTGAGTGGTCTGGTGAAGCGGTATCGCCTGATGCAGTCCCATTCTTCCATGCTCTGAAGGTCGTGGAAGGGCCTGTGGATTGCCGGTCTCCTGCGGTATATATGTTACAAGTGAAAACACAGTTGAGATCACTTTCCAATGTGAAAAAGCAACATGCAATTACACACACAGCATTCTATCTGGACACAATGAAGTTAGAGGCCAAAGGTTGAGCCTAGATAAAAAGCACAGCAATGTGACCCTTAACAGACATGTTACCAAGTTATGGTTAGGCACCAATTACAGTGCTGTACTGTACCTGGTCACTGGTGTCCATCACTGTACATGTGAGCAAGCATCACATACTCTACAGCCAAAAAAAACTATCCAAATATAGGTTTGTGACAACTATCACATGGTAGAAAGGTACACAGAACTGCATCAGGTAATGTCAGATATGTGGGACACATGATACAGACCGCGGGTCACCATGCAAACCATGCAAACCACTGTAACACAGGGACACTGTCATGATGTAATGTCTGACAAACGTGTACAATCACATACACAGAACACTGACAATGTGAGGCAGGCATTTATTTGGCAAGCATCCACGTATGCCTCTGACACACAGGCAGAACAAAAACTCACATGAAAAACACAAGCTGATATGCCAGCTAAATATCATAGTACCAAAATTATGAAGTGTCAGCGTTGTACAAGACTCAGACACAGTAGATTAAAGACAACAAAAATGAACACAATGAACATTCTGATACACAGTCAACCAAAGCAGTGTATATGTGTGTACATAACATGTCTTTCCCAATGATAGCCCAGGACTGTGTCCAAGCTTGGGAGTGTGATCTGTGAAGTGAACTCTAAATGTTGTGATGGCCCCCACAAACAGTGTGTTGTGTGCCCCTCAAGCTTGGCTCCTCATGGGAGTGTGAGCTATCAAATCCAATGTCCAATGTCATGTTATTCATGGTCACCACACATGTAATGCACCAGAACATAACGTTTTTACTACTGCCTGCCCTGCTGATCGATTAGTTGAAGGTCGAGGTAAAAGGTGCATGGAGTTGACCATCATGCGTGATGTAATTGGCTGACATGTGTCAGCATATTGACTGACGTAGGACCTGTAATTAGTGTGGTACCAACATATATGTGCAGTATGTTGCTATTGGAGCACACAGGTGTGCATAAACAATACTATACATCCGGGCAAGCAGGTGAGACCAATGTGGATGACTTAGAGAAATTATCTTGATCATTTTGCCAAATGTTTTGTCCCAGACATAATGCTCAGTGTAATCACATGTATCCCAGGACAGGTATGCCAACTTTCGCCATCTGAGACACTGGCCTAGCACATGTTTGTGTGTCAGGCAACACTTTCACCATTCAAATGTGAGACTCCATGGGTCAGACTCTGTGACAATGAGTACACGTGTCAATCTTGGAAATGTTGGAAACCTGGCGAAACATCAGATGTATGTCTTTTGTCTCACATACACAAGTTGACATGAGTGTATCATCCCTTGACTGTGCATACTGGTGGCTTGAACATCAATGTGTATGCTGCATTGCTTTCAGCTTGAGAGATGTAAAATGTGCATGTAAATACATCTGTTGGTTCACCTAATCTGATGGCTAACTAGAGCAATGTGAGCCTGTCAAAGTATTCAAATTATGTTTAGCACGCAAGGGGCATGCATACTTGCCACCTACAAATGTGGCTTGAAGCAATATACACAGGGTTTTGACAAAGTGCTATCTGTAACCTTGAGAAGTACAATTCCAGTACCAAGAGTCCATACAGACAGTATTGCCAGAGATAGTGGCCAGTGGCATAGTGTGCCACATAAAACATTGTAAGAATGCAGTCCTTGTACTTGGAAGTTTATTGAATCTTTATCACATTTGTAACTGGTGAGCTGTATACAATGTGCATGCTATGCACAGTAATCACCCTAACACCCTCCATAGCTGAAACAAGACAGTGGGCCATTCAAGTTTCACCCTGGCTAGGCCTACAACCTTGGTGTATTCAAAGTAAGAATCATATGTGTGACCTGACAGCAGTGGACCAAAGACACTGGATACATGCACACAATCACTGTTTTCTGTGTGAAATAAGTCATGTTATGACTATGGAAGTTAGGTGTACTGCATGCAGACCATTTGACCAGTCACGTTAGAGACATAGGTGCACATCATGATGACTGGGGATGGAAGAATGTTGACCATGTCACATTTCAAATGTGTGCATCCCATTTGCAGTGTCAGCTCATATCACCCTTGCAGGAGATGAGATAGGTATGTCATGACACAAGACCATCAGGAGCATTACAGATCAGACCACCTGCTACATAGTGTAGTAGTTGATATAGTGCTGCCAAGAACCCAACTGGGCCTACAAAAAGCCCTCTCTACCTATATTAACTTTATGAAGAATAGGAGCTTACAGCTGAATGTGAAGAAGACCTTTGTTATGTCCTGTGGCAAGGGGAGAAATAATCAGTGTAACCTAGTAGTAGATAATGGGAAAATTGCATCAACAAAAAAGTTTTCTTATCTAGGTATTTCATTAGAGGACATGGGATCTGGGAGATCGGCAATTAAAAATAGGGCCCTTCTGTTTAAAAAGTAAATTGTAGCTGTGATGTTATTTTGTCAGAAAATGGGTTAAAGGCCCCCGGGGATCCTGCTAAAAATGTATCAAGCGAAATGCTTAAGCATAGCTATGTACGGGGCAGGAATTTGGGAGTTCTATGATGTTTCTTCTATTCAGGTTTTAGAAAATGCTTTCTTAAGATTTATATTAGCCGTTCCACAAAGCACATTGCTTTTTAACTGCCACAGTGAACTGGGGATCTCGCATATTGCCGATTTGATCAAAATGCAGCCCATGCTACTCTGGCACAGAGTTTGGACATCGTCACATTTAGCACTAAATAGAGAGATTTTAGCAGACTCTATGGGTCTAAAACTGTCTGGAAAAATCCCATGGTTAAGCTATATAAGAAAGCTGTCCAACGATATAGGGAGATCAAACTTTTATACTGATCTTAGTGTAATGTGTACTATGTCTAGAAAAGAGCTAAAGGGACTCTGTTTAAGTAATTTCGAGTCCTTAAGAATTGGGCTTGAAATTAACAAAAGTACTGTTCTTCGGCATCAAATGATCTTGTACTGTGACTCCATTCAACCATATTTAGTAATGTGTCTAGATGGCTATGATAGATACGTCCTGACTATGTTAAGGTTCGATCGTTTCCACCGCTTAGCACCTTTTCCAACTACTGATGATTGGATTAGACAGCTTTGCCCATGCCCATGTGATAATCACTCTATACAGACCACTATGCATGTGATTCTTTTTTGTAAATGTTATGTTTATGAACGTGCTAAATGGATTATCCCTTATTAAAAAAGATGCATGGAGGCAATGTCGTCCAGCTTTTTTATTATTACAACTGTTGGAAAATGTTTATGTAAACGGAATCATGGCTGGTTTTTTGAAAAGTGTAATGAGAAAAAGGAAAAGTTTAACTTTTTAACAAAGTAATAATTTTAATTAAATAATGTACTCTGAGGGCAGCTGATGGATGTATTTTAATTCGTAAATGAAAAGTACTGTATTAATGTGGTATCTGTGGCTTTTATGGTTTTATATGATTACTAAAATCGAATAAAGCATTTTCAGATCAGATATAGTGGTTGTGGTGTTTGACATTGATCTAACCGACGTTGCACATGACATCATGTGTCTGGGAACCATAGTTTACTGGCAGATTGGCAAATGCCATGTTCACATATGTGTAATAATTAGAAACCTGGCAGCAAAATGAGGTCTATGCTTGCTCTGTGATGTGTTTTAATGATACTCATGTGTCAAGTCTATGCAGATGACTCATGTGAATCTTTTTGTCATCCTTGTTCACAGCATCAGCACCGGCTACTGGAGGAGATAGTTCCACGGACCAAGGGTAAGCAGCTAGCCAGACTGGGTCCAGTGTGGAGGAGGAAGAGAGACCCAGTGGCACAGAGGTTGAGGGAAGCCACAATGAGGGCAGGTAAGAGACTTCTACAACATCTGAATACCACTCCAGCTCTAGTGATGACTCTCTTGTGGTGGTGGGTGTTCCCAGATTGGATCCCACAACATCAGAGTCCGCCCCTACCATCACCACTCACATCTTCACCCTCACAGCTGCTCCCATTCACAGTGTCCATGGACATTCCCGTGTAAGGGAGCATGTCTCCTTCGGGCCAGGCACCGCACCCCCTGCATCAGTCTCCCCTGCTGCTCTGAATGTGGAGGCCATGAATTTACAAAGCAGATCCATGTGGAGCAGACATCCATGCTGAATGTCTACCATGCACATACCAGTCTTTTGACACAATTGGTGTCATACATGCAGGGCATCTCATCAGTCATGTCTGCCCTACAGAGATCTAATCAGGCCCTGGCCTCCTCACTGACAGAAGCATTGTACCTCATCCAGCAGTCCCTCACCCCTTCTTCCTCTGCCCCATCCACAGTCCCCACTACCCTACCTGACCAAGCACACTCAAACAGGCACGTGCACACACAGCAACAGACACATGCAGCACACAAACACCCAAACAAAAATCAAAACACACATGCACGCACACTCAGGGGACTGACATCACACACCCTGAGGAGATGGCAAAAAAAGACAAACATGCATCCACAGACACTCCACATTCCACAGGTCCCTCTGCCTCTACAACTCCTACCCTTGACTGTCTTGCAACCCCCTCTTCCCAGCAGGTCTTCCTCTGTGACCTTGCCTCTTCACCAAAGAGCGATCTGACCACTCTTTCAAGGGGAAGTGGAAACCCACCAACCCAGAGATGAGATCCACACCTGCCTGTACGCCCTCCCCTAATAGGAAGACCCCATAGCCCCCCACTTGTACAACTCCCTGATCTTCAAAATCCAAAACCGCAATACCAACCCACACTTCTCCTGCAAAACCCACTTCCTCACAGTCCCAGGCCCCCCCTCCCAAAGTGGACACCTCAGACCTCAACCCTGTTTTCTCCACCGCCGTTACACCATCCCCAAGAAGGTCAAGTCCTCACCCCACCACAAGCACTCCCCTCCAATAGCCCCCCTTCAGTGTGTTCCTGACACTACAGTTAACCCCCCCTTAATCTGGCCATCCCACTGCAGTGGACACGCACACAACATCAGATCCCATCCCTCCCGAAACCTAAACCAGGCCCCCATAGCCCTGTCCCGGTGGTGCCAGGCATGCACCCATAGAAACCCTTCCCAGGGGAGGTGCCCCTTGCAGTTGAAGTGCAGGCAAGCAATGGAGGATGATTGGCCCTGCCCCCCTCCAGGACTCTACAAAAATGGACTGGCCCTTTGCCTTTTCTTTGTTTTGAAATATTGATGTTTCTATCACTGTGAATAAAGCATGCGAGCTTCTGTTAACTGTTGCTTTCTGTGTTCCCCAACTTGGTCATAAGTCAACTGTCATTAATGTGCAAATCTTGTTATGCGTATATGAAGATGTTGTGATTTCATGGACTGCATATCGTCCATGGACTGTGTGACCTATTACAGTATGTATCCAAGTCCTCATTGTCTACTTTTTTTTCGTGATCATCAACTATATTTTTTGCCAGTGAGGATGACATGAATTTGCCACACTGACATGTATTACTTAAACTTTTGCACATAGGTCTTGGTGAAATTTATATTAATTGTTCAAGTCTTTCACAATGCAACCGTCTAGGATGACCATGCAGTATAGGGCTGTGAAGTGCATTAAGTCATCTTTCTCATAATTACAACTGGGTACACTTGACGTTTGTGTACATGGTGGTGACTTTGGACACACCCATGTGCACAAGCTGATGGAAGTAAAGTATGATGTGACTTGGAAGTGTTGGAGCCATGTCTTAGTGTCCTCATGTGTTGAGCAGAGTGGACTGTGGGTGCCCAGGTGTGCAGTGTGTCCATCGGTCATGCATAGGCTACTGGAGCCTGTGTGACATCAATGCTCTTCATTGGCAAATAGGGGAGTAATAGTACATTTATTTGTGCAGCATAGCTGCAGGTGTGTTTATCAAGGTTGTTGTATGTGCTGAGCTTGCACACACAAGGGTAGAGGGGATGTAGACTGGTGTATTGTGTACATGGTGGTGACTTTGGACACACCCATGTGCACAAGCTGATGGAAGTAAAGTATGATGTGACTTGGAAGTGTTGGAGCCATGTCTTAGTGTCCTCATGTGTTGAGCAGAGTGGACTGTGGGTGCCCAGGTGTGCAGTGTGTCCATCGGTCATGCATAGGCTACTGGAGCCTGTGTGACATCCATGCTCTTCATTGGCAAATAGGGGAGTAATAGTACATTTATTTGTGCAGCATAGCTGCAGGTGTGTTTATCAAGGTTGTTGTATGTGCTGAGCTTGCACACACAAGGGTAGAGGGGATGTAGACTGGTGTATAGTATGTATGTATGGAGTGTAGACCCCTATGTGATGGCAGCAGACCATTTGAGATGGTGTCAGGTGTAGGGTGTGAATAAAGTTAAATATCATTTCTTGTGTAGGGGACATGGAGTGTCTACATTTTTCCTATGTGAGTGCTTGTCATGTGGGAGTGTGATTCAGAGTAGGTGAGCTTGATTTAGTGCTGCCACCCTGCACAAGGTGTGGTAGCAATGTGTGTATGTGATAGGGGGATATCCCAACGAACAAGGTTGTATTCTGGCATGTGATGAGAGCTGTGAGGTGAGGCACTATTGTGTGTTTTTAATGTAATAGTGCAGTTCTGAATGAGTGTTGTATGGTGATACTGTGCATGAGTCCATGGGGATATTGCTAATGGAAGTAATTTGTAGATGTGACAGGGCAACATTGAGAAAAAGTCTCACTAGTCATATGGGACAGAGTGGATTTATGAATGTAAAGGTATGTACATCAGTGATGTGATCATGTGTGCTGAATGTTGAAATATGAGGTGTTGTAGAGTTGTAGTATGTGGTATTTGAATGTGTGGATGCATATTTTCCAGAGTGAATATCCTTTGTACTTGTGCTAGTTTGGGGGAATATGCAGTGATATGCAAATGACTGAGTACAAAGAGTTTGCATGTCTGGGCGTGCTGTGATGCTGCACGTTGTGGCATGAGTGCAGCCAAGCATCACTGAGTTATGGCTGGTGATGACAGTGGTCCATCTGATATGTTGCGTTTGTCATCTGCTGAAGAGGGAATCCATAATGTACATTGTGTGCATATCATTTATCTGAGACATGCTGAGTATATGGTGATGGAGAGTGGTGCTGTGAGTGTAGGTGTGGATGTGATGAGGGCTGCACCCATGTGGTTTTGTATATCTTGGGTTGTAATGGTATGCGTACTGGACTAGATCTCATGATGCAGACATGCTTCTCTGTCTAGATGCACCAATGGGGGCTTATGACATGCTTGTGTGTTTGTGAGTCACTGATTGAGCCCCCACTGGTGTTGTCACCAGTGCAGACTGATTCTCTTACACATTTGGCTGTGCACTTGATCCTCAAAACCCTGTTGTTGTATCCTAAATCTGGTAACTCTTATGCTGTACACACTCCGCATCATCAAAATGGCATTAGTCATTGGCTGCACATACAGCAGCTTTTTGAGATAGATTTAGAGTTGCAGTGAAAGACATGCACCCAAGTTGCCAGTGTACATGTTCTGATCTTTTTAATTTTTTTTATTTTAACAGAGTTTTATACAGCGCAAACTTGACCCGGTATGGGGTATCAGAGCGCTTTACATGGCACCAGTTGCATTACGTGAGGACACATTCATTTTTGTTAGGCACAGGGAGATTAAGTGATTTGCCCAGAATCACAGGATGTTCAGCATCATTTCCCAGACTCGAAACATGGTTCCCCAGATTAGAGCTGGACCGCCCTAACCATTAAGCGAACTCCACATCTTAAGTTGTGTGCAACGCCGCCAGGCCACATATGGTGACTGTCTACTACAATGTTGTCTGATGCATGTTTTTCTCCATAGCAGGTAGGAATGTGGTCTAGACATGTGGCGCTGACAGCTGTGACACAACCACTTCTGTTTTGTTATAGTTGGAGGTTAATTATTCTATTTTGTGTGTCTGTGTACTTGTGTGGTGTCGGGCCAGTGTCCTCTGTGCTTCAGTGTACACATACTCATTACAATGCCATCCTTCTTTTAGTATGTGTACTCCTGTTGCCCTGCAGGGTTTGGATATGTGTTGTGGTGAACAGATATTGTGACTTTGTGTCACATACATGTTTGAGTCTCACACCTCCCGTATGTATTAGTATGTGGCATGCTGGGTGTACCAACTTGATGGTGTGATTCCCCCTTTGGTCATACACAACAGTACAGGGACACATGGTTGTATTGCTGTTACATTGATGGGTGGTCAATAATGGATTCATCATCAGACATCCATTGATCCACGCAGTGAAGGTGGCCTCTGCAATGTCACCTGTCAAGTGAGGTTTTGATGAGGCACAATGCTGCTGATCAAGAGGGGTGGTGTTTAGACTGGCCAAATGTGAGTTGGCTCCTGGCAAGGCCCCTACCTCCAATGAGGCCTCCCCGCACCGGCCATCCTTTGGGAGTCATGTTTGAGTATGTGAGATGACAGTGCTTCTTGCAAGGCACATGACACAGTGCGCAACAGTGAGTCTGCTCCAAAGTCTGGCCCACACTCACAGTTTGCATCTCAGCGGATCAGCAGACATGATACAGGCACCACAGTGCTGTGTCCTGTAGGAAATTGTGGAAGTGAGTCAGTCTCCTGATGTGGTATTTGATGGTCCCCCATGCCTGGCACACATATGAGTCTGGTGCACCCGCTCATCAACCAATGCCTGATTGACCTCATTGCCTAACCAAAACCTGTATAGAATACTTCCTGATTGGACTCAACACACATATGGCTTCGACCCCTGTCATGTGTATCGGCCAAGGCTAAGCCAACTTCCACACTCACACACATGTTGGGGCCAATTCACAGAACTAATCTGAGACAAAATCCTAAATTTACTACTTTTGGTATTCACAGAAGACATTTAGTAGTAGTAGTAAAGTTGGGATTTTGACTTAAGTTAGGATTTTGTGTTAAGTAAGGATTTTGTCTTAAACTTAAGTTTGTCTAATGTTTTGGTTTTAAGACAAAATCCTAACTTAAGACAAAATCCTAATTTAAGACAAAATACTAATTTAAGACAAAATCCTAACTTAGGACAAAATCCTAATTAAAGACTATGGGCCAGATGTAGGTAAATCCTATTTACCGACTCTTAAATACCGAATTTTACCGATTTGGTATTTAAGAGTCGGTAAATAGGAAGGGAGCAGATGTAGGTAATTCTAATTTTAGAATTACCGAATCTGTTGCCCATTGATTCCTATGGGCCTTGAAGCCCATAGGAATCAAAGGGCAATACCGATTCGGTATTTACCGAATCGGTAAATACCGAATCCTGCAAGGGTGCAGGGGGTGTCACTTTGACACCCTCTAGCACCCCAAGTACAGGCTTGTGTGCCATGTGGCACACATACATGCCCTTAGGGCATGTCTGTGTGTCACATTGCACAGGTGTGCATGCACAGATGTGCATGCACACCTGAATTCGGTATTTGACCACCCAATAGGATTGGGTGGTAAAATACCGACTCTTAAGGGCCTGTGGGCTGTGGCACTCTTAGGAGTGTCACCTACATGTGGATTTACCGAATCGGTAAATATACTAATTCTGTATTTTACCGATTCTGTAAATTTACCGATTCGGTAAATTTACAGAATCGGTAAAATATAGGCCCCCTACATCTGAAAACCCTAATACCGGTCAGTAACGGCCGAATTCGGCCGTTACCGACCGGTATTAGGGCTCTTACATCTGGCCCAAAATCCTAACTTTACTACTAATAAATGCCTTCTGTGAATACCAAAAGTAGTACGTTTAGGATTTTGTCTCAGATTAGTTCTGTGAATCGGCCCGTTGTGTTTGTTCTACACTGGGTGGGTATCCATTTGTCTTTATGTATCTTCCCCCCTGTATTTCATTCGTCTTTGAAGTGCATTGAGTGGATGGTGTGTTTTGTTTCTTCCTCCACTGGCCTTGGGCCTCCTACATCTCCACTCTGCCCATTCATTAGGTTTGGTAGTTTACGTTGCTGCCACAGTATGGGACTGCATCTCATCAAATATGGACTTTGGGATTGAATTATTAGTATTTTCTGCCGCTTGTACCCAAATGTGTGTGACTGTGTTGGTGCATTTTTGATGGTCACATGTCACATTGTCCAAGTACACATTGCTGGGAGTGTTATCCCCCCAAAGTACCAATTGGCTACACATAGCTGAGGTTATTTAACCCCCACCATAGTTTCTTGCATCAACAGGGCTACATGTGTTTGGCCTCGATCCCCCACTTAGTCACAACAGTGTAGTGGGGGTTAGCCCCCCAACCCCGTATTTGCTGGACCATGCTGAAGGTTGAGCCCCACAAGCTCCAAGTTGTCACAATAGTGCTGGTGGGTTAGCCCCCCAACCCCTTAATTTCTGTACCATGCTGGGGGGGTTGAGCCCCACAAGCTACACTTGACACTAATGTCCTGGTGGGGTTTGCCATTATACCACATTTTGTGTACATATTGCTGGGGGTTTGCACACGAAACACAATATTCCCATGACAATGCTAGTAGTGTTACGCATCCATCCCCCTATAGAGTAGACAATGGTGGGAGTGATAGGCATCCACCCACCTACAGGCATTAGATTACTGGTAGTGTTAGGCATCCACCCACAATTGGGGGAATAATGGTGGGAGCAATAGGCAATCACCCACCTATGGGGTGGACAATAGTGGGAGTGATAGGTGTTCATCCCCTATGGGGTGGCCCATGGGCTGGACAATGGTGGGAGTGATAGACATCCACCCTCCTATGGGCATTAGATTGCTGATAGTGTTACACATCCACCCCCTATAAGGTAAACAATGGTGGGAGTGATAGGCATCCACTGCCCTATGGGGTAGAGAATGGTGGGAGTGATAGGCATCCACTACCTCTATGATGTGGACAACAATGGGAGTGATAAGCATCCACCCCACTATGGGGTGGACAATGGTGGGAGCGATAGGCATCCACTCCCCTATGGACATTAGATTGCTGGTAGTGTTAGGCATCCACCCCCGTATAGGGTGGACAATGGTGGGAGGGATAGGCATCCACCCTCTATGGGGTGGACAGTGGTGTGAGTGTTAGGCTTCCACCCCCTATAGGGTGGACAGTGGTGGGAGGGATAGGCATCCAACCACTATGGGGTGAACAATGGTGGGAGTATTAGGCATTCTCCTCCCTATCCGGTGGACAACAGTGGGAGTGATAGGCATCCACCCCCCTATGGGGTCGATAAAGGTGGTAGTGATAGGCATCCACCCCCCTATAGGTTGAACAATGGTGGGAGTGTTAGACATCATCCCCCTTTAGGGTAGACAACAGTGGAAGTGATAGGCATCCACCACTCTATGGGGTGGACAACAGTGGGAGTGATAAGCATCCACCCCTTTGGGTGGACAGTGGTGGGAGTGATAGGCATCCACCCCCCTATGGGGTAGACAATAGTGGGAGTGATAGGGGTTCAGCCTCTATTGGGTGGCCCATGGGCTGGACAATGGTGGGAGAGATAGGCATCCATCCTCCTATGGGCATTAGATTGCTGATAGTGTTACACATCCACCCCCTATAGGGTAAACAATGGTGGGAGTGATAGGCATCCACTCCCCTATGGGGTAGACAATGGTGGGAGTGATAAGCATCCACCCCCCTTTGATGTGCACAACAATGGGAGTGATAGGCATCTACGCCCCTATGGGGTGGACAATGGTGAGAGCGATAGGCATCCACTCCCCTATGGACATTAGATTGCTGGTAGTGTTAGGCATCCACCCTCCTATAGGGTGGACAATGGTGGGAGTTATAGGCATCCACATCCCTATGAGGAGGACAATGGTGGGAGTGACAGGCACCACCCCCCTATGGGGTAGACAATGGTGGGAGTGATAGGCATCCACCCCCCTTTGATGTGCACAACAATGGGAGTGATAGGCATCTACGCCCCTATGGGGTGGACAATGGTGGGAGCGATAGGCATCCACTCCCCTATGGGCATTGGATTGCTGGTAGTGTTAGGCATCCACCCTCCAATAGGTTGGACAATGGTGGGAGTTATAGGCATCCACATCCCTATGAGGAGGACAATGGTGGGAGTGACAGGCACCGCCCCCTTATGGGGTAGACAACAGTGGGAGTGATAGGCATCCACCCCCCATGGGCATTAGATTGCTGGTAGAGTTAGGCATCCACCCCCTATAGGGTGGACAATGGTGGGAGGGATAGGCATTCACCTCCCTATCCGGTGAACAACAGTGGGAGTAGTAGGCATCCACCCCCCTATGGGGTCGATAACGGTGGTAGTGATAGGCATCCACCCCCTATAGGTTGGACAATGGTGGGAGTGTTAGGCATCATCCCCCTTTAGGGTAGACTACGCTGGAAGTGATAGGCATCCTCCACCCTATGGGGTGGACAACAGTGGGAGTGATAGGCATCCACCCCCCTTTGGGTGGACAGTGGTGGGAGTGATAGGCACCCATTCCCCTATGGGCAATAGATTGCTGGTAGTGTTAGGCATCCACACGCTATAGGGTAGAAAATGGTAGGAGTGTTAGGCATCCACCTCCTATGTGTTGAACAACGGTGGGAGTGATAGGCATTCACCCCGCAATGGGGTGGACAATGGTGGGCGTGTTAGGCATCCACCCTCCTACAGGGTGGGCAACGGTGGGAGTGTTAGGCATCCACCTCCCTATCCGGTGGACAACAGAGGGAGTGATAGGCATCCACCCCCCTATGGGGTTGATAATGGTGGTAGTGATAGGCATCCACCCCCCTATAGGTTGGACAATGGTGGGAGTGTTAGGCGTCATCCCCATTTAGGGTAGACAACGGTGGAAGTGATAGGCATCCACCACCCTATGGGGTGGACAACAGTGGGAGTGATATGCATCCACCTCCCTTTGGGTGGACAGTGGTGGGAGTGATTGGCATCCACCCCCCTATGGGCAATAGATTGCTGGTAGTTTTATGCATCCACACTCTATAGGGTAGAAAATGGTGGGAGTGATAGGCATCCACCCCCTATGTGGTGAACAACGGTGGGAGTGTTAGGCATCCACCCCCATATGAGGTGGACAACGATGGAAGTGATAGGCATCCACCCCCTCAAGGGGTGGACAACGGTGGGTGTGATAGGCATCCACCCCCCTATGGCCATTAGATTGCTGGTAGCCCACTATAGGGTGGACAATGGTGAGAGTGATAGGCATCCCCCTCTATGGGTGGACAACAGTGGGAGTGTTAGGCATCCACCCTCCTTTAGGGTGGACAACGGTGGGAATGTTAGGCATCCACCAACTTCCTTGCCTCTACATTGCTGCAAGATTTTCCCCTACTCCGATATTGACTGTGGTTTTGCACATGCTGTGTATTATGTTGCCTTTCCCAGGGTAGTAGTGTTTTTGTGTGTGGTAGGTGTCTGAATTACTGTCTGTGATGAACCCGTCGCTTGAGGTTGTAGTATCGGCCATAGGCATAGAGTATGGGTATAACGTGAGTAATAGGATATATGGCTGCACCATCTCGTTCGCAGGGATTGTGTTGTGGCGTGAATAGGAGCTGAAATACTGCTCTTCTGGATGCTCTGACGTCTGGGTAGTGGTGACGGATTCAGTGCATTGGAAGTACGCATCATACTTGGCCTTGTTGGAATCGGATTGGGAAATGCCTCCGTACGACTCCATTCAATGTTTACAGAGGCTTCTCGTTGGTAAAATGGAGCCGGAATCGGAGCATACGCATCGTTCGTTTATATTGAAGCTTTTTGCGCATCGTACTTTGTCATTTGGAAGGACCGGCTCCCAGGATGAGTCGGTCGGAAGGTAAGGCTACTTATTGCTTTGGGAGGGCCTTCCTGACGGGATCGTAATCAGGCCAAAAGACGGCTTGGTACCAGTGCTGTCTTCTAAAGAAAGTCAAACCATTTCTTCCAGAAAGTGGCTTCAGAACTGCTGTGCAAGACCTTGTGCTCCAACATCTTCACGGTGGCAAAGCCCTACTACATAGCTTCCAAAATGCCACGCTGGGTCAAATTTGTGGCATCCTATTTGCTCGATCATGTCTCATACTTGTTGCTGGAGATGACCATCTTGTGCGTTGTCACCATATTCATAGGGTACAAACGGAACATAGCCCGATGCCTTGATTCCTCCAGCGCCACTACCCCATTGGTGCGCTACCACTTCATGAGGCCCTTCAAGGGGCAATGATGAAGATAAAAAAGTCATATTCATGATAAGGTACCACTTCAATAAGTTTCTTTATTTTTGAATACCATGTTCCTCATCACATAATCTCATAAGAGCATCTCAACAAGTCAATACAAATACTCCCAGCACGTGTTTCAGGGACACACCCCTTCCTCAGAGATGAAAATTAAACAAAGACACACAATAACTTACCACAAAAAACCTATAAGTTGGTTGCATTTTAAATGTTCAAATCATATACAAAAAAGAAAAACAGAACATTACATAAAAAGTGTAGTTTCTGTATATCTCTTTATTGTATAAAGCATACATGTTCACTGATACCGTCAGCACATACAGGGAATGAAAGAAAAGTGCTTGTTCAAAACAGGTGGTGGATACCAGCTTAAAGAGTAATGAGATATGGAGACCAGTGTTTTAAAATGTTTTCACTATATTTGATAAGAACATAATTGATTGTAAGTAGGGATTCCACACTTGCTATATATATTCTCAATACTTCATATTAATCCTCAAGAAAAATTAAATTAAAGACTTTTCAGAAACACATGACAACACCAAGCTTAATGCGCCTTTCTCTGATTAATCACAGGATTGGAGAATAATTCAAATTATGAAGAATACATTAAATTGCAAGAGATTACAAACATGGAAATCATACCAGGTTTACAACCCTTTCATCAAATCAAATCCCACAGTAATTGTTTCCATGATTTCTCTGTACATTAAAGACTCTGTATTAACTCCAAATATAAACAATTATCAACAAATGCTTATCTTCAATGATCGTACAAAACGCCTTTATACACCAATTAAAATTGGGAAAATTTACTTTAAGTATAAATTTACATTCTCATGTGTTATCTGGCCACACTCAAAAACAATCACGTTCCTTCATTTATTAGTCTATTTATTATAGGTTTTGTTTAGAAATGTTCCTCTTGTTTCAGGGTATCATATAACTTGAAACTAATTAATAAAGGGTAAAGGAGTTTTTAATCATCAAGTTTCTTTTCCTTGGGATGATATACCTACTCGGTTGTATGTCAATACAACGCTGTGTTTACACCACACTACCATTTCAACGCTGGTTTTACAACGCAAGTCGTTACCACGACTTGCGCTGTAGGGTGCTGGACTTAGGAATAGTAAGATTTACTATTCCAACACCAGCCTACGTACAGTAGGGAAGGTGTTGGAATAGTAAATCTAATCTTCCTTAGCCTAGAGTGCCCTCCAGCGCAAGTCATGGTAACGACTTGCGTTGTAAAACCAGCATTATAATGGTAGTGCGGTGTAAACACAGCGTCGTAATGGATGTTCCCCTACCTACTCATGCAGTTCATGGACTCTATGAGATAATGAAGCACATCATATTGCAAAACCATGTACGTAAACATCATATGAAATCAGTCTTAGAGTACTATAGTCAGAAAAAGTATTGCTCTAAGCAATAGTTTACTGAAAGTCAGCATGAACACCAAACAGATGTGTACGTTATCAGATTTCTGGCAAATGTGGCGGTATATTGGCTGCTTCTTGTATACTGCAAAGATTCCTGCCCAAGTTCTGCCATGCGGTGTGACCCGGAAGTGATAATGCGCCATGACCCATTAACCCTACCAATGGGAGAAATACTTGAAGTACTAAACCCAGCTCCTTGTGTGGAATTTGTCTGTAGCCAATCCAATGCATAGGTGCTATTTTATTGAAACAACATATTGACTAGTTAGTTACAATATTTCCATGTATAATACTTCCAATTCATGAAAGACCCAATATAAAACATATTTTTTTTAATAAAAAGCCTTCTCCCTCACATAAACTCAAACTCACTACCTTCTTCATTAAAAGCCTTCTGTAATTGCTGTTGTGCTAGCTCTTCATGATTAAAATTGCTGTGGCCTTAGTTGTATATAAGATGGAATGAACTATGAGTAATGTAAGATTCACTTCTGTTTCCATTGTAAATACCACAGCCTAATTGATACTGGCTCACATTACAATAAAGTAAACAGCTCACTGTCTATATTCAAGCCATCTGATACTGTTTTAAGTTTATACATCCAAGGGATTTCCCTTATTCTAAACAGGTGTTCTAAGTCCCCCCTTTTAGTTAATGTTTTACTTGTTCAATTCCTAAAAGTTTAACTGATACACCTTTATCGAAGGTATGTTTCTCCTTCAAATGGGTCACAGTTGGATATTGTACACCCTCATTTTTATAGGGATTTGAGTGCTGTGTCCATAATTCCTTCAATGTTCTCATTGTGAACTACAGCTGTAAATGATCAGATAAGCACATGATTTTGCATTGCTTTTAATAAAAGCCTTGGTGCCAGATGTACAACCCATTTTTGCAGCCGCAAATGGGAGATTCTCCCATTTGTGGCTGCAAAAAAGGGTAATGGCATGTAAAAATGCTATTGTATGAGTCACTGACTCTCAAAATAGCATTTGTGACACCCACTATTAGGAAGGGGCGTCCCTTCCTAATATCGAGTAACCTTGCCATGTACAATTGTTTTGCGACTGCATTTGCGGCCGCAAAACACTTGCAATGTACCACCTACTTCAAGTAGGTGGTAAACCACTCACAAATGGGAAGGGGTTCCCTGGGGACCACTTCCCCTTTGTGACTATGTGGGAAAATATTTTTAAGAGCAGGCAATGGTCCCAGGGACTACTGCCTGCCTCAAAAAAATGAAAGGAAAACGGGCAGCATTTAAAAAAAAAGACTGCTTTATTTAAAAGCAGTCCCAGGCATGGTGATCTGCTGACCCAAGAAGACCACCATCCCTGGGAGTGCTAGCCATTACTAATGGGGTCGCAAATTTCAACAGCCTCATTAATATTCATGAGGCATACAATGTGCTACCCCTTTAGGAATCACTAATAGTGTCTGAGACACTGTTATACATGACAATTTGCAAGTCGCAAACTGCGAGTCTCAAATGTGATGCAATTTGTAAGTCACAAATTGGTGTGTCATACATCTGGCCCCTTATAACATACCTCCTCAGATTGTCACTGTAAGCAAATATTTTAGTGCCATCCATTATATATGTGCAACAATTGCATGGCCCACATTTATGGAACCTAGCAACTAAAGGTGGAAGTCATTGACTTCCTCCATGTTTTTCCTTGCTCTTATTTTTATGTATAGACATTTCACTGGGACTTAAGAGTGGGAGCCCTAGTATTAGAGATACATTGTCTGTTAAGAATTGTCTCAAATCCTGATCAACTTTCAATTGCAGTCAATGTTTGGTAAGCTTCGTAAATCAATATGATCTTGGCATTCTGTCTGTTCTACTCTTTGTCTTCTCCAGATCATGAACACTCTTTCAATGAATGTATTGACCATAATACCTTCCTCCTTTTTGTATTCTCACTCATGACTGCATGGCATTTGCATGGTATTGCCCAGATTGTTGCCTTATTTTGCTAAACCCATTTTCTGTTGGCCAAAAGACTCTGTGCACTTAACCCTTGCTAAACAGTAGTGAAGTGCATGTGCTATCATTTTTAATCATGTTCAAATTGGTGCACAACTGATTGGTACATTTAATTTGCTTGTAAGTCTCTAGTATGTTGTACCGCTTTTATCCAGGGCATGCAAAGTAAATGCTACTAGTTGGCTACAGCACTCAGTGTGCTACACACTAAAGAAGCACTCTAAAATATGGCTAAGGCTGGCCATTACAGCCTTGGTTGGCAGCTTTATACAGCCATTTTGACCTGGCAAAATAGCCTTTTGCCAGGCCAAACCTTCTTTTTAAACAATTATCACTCATCCATAATGTAAGCCTTAAAATTCAATAGGGCAAGGAGCATGATATTTAAAAGTAGGACATGTGAATTCACAGTGGCAAGGCCGTTTCTCCAAAATATTAACACTGTTTTCAACTATCACATTCAATTAGTGCTAAATTCAGTTTGGGAATAGTTAGAAAAATATTTCAAGGACTCATTTTAATAGTAGTTTAAAATCCAACTTAACCATCAAGTCAGATTTGACAATAATTGTTTTGGAAATTATACTTTTAGAAAGTTGTAATTTTCATTCTGAAAACCAGAAGCCTTTCCTGGCAGGGTCCAGCAGTCACATCACCTCTGATGGCTCCCCTGTGATGAGATGTGTATTGACCTAGACAATGGACAAAAAGCTCTGGGTGTGCCGAGGTGCC